>NW_026126433.1:54592500-55192500 GCF_943737965.1 Phodopus roborovskii
CAGGTACCACTATGAGCAGATTATCTGTCATGTTTTACAGAGTGCAGGGATCTTGGTCAATACAAACCACAGGGATATAGATCTCCAGCTCCTGTGGGATGTCTGGGAGGAAGAAACAGAGACAAAGGTCATATCTGCCCAAATACTGAGATGGCAGCCGAGAAGAATAAAGCTTTGCAGAGTGATAGGTGGCAGAAAACAAACAGCCAGTGTTCATCATGCTGAGCCATTAAACACCCAGACAGAAATCTTAGGGTACATTGCCCTAAGCTGACAGAGATGGGTTCCGTGCTATATCAAAGATGGGGAGACAGATGAGAATAATCAACTTTTTAAAACAGCCATTAAATAATTTTCTATTCATTCGAACAGACAACAGAGAAAGCCAGGTAGTAATTTTTTTTTTTTTTTTTGTCTCTGCTCCCTTCTGTCTGCACAGGCAAATGACTGTAGTGGGTAGGACACGAGCAAGGTTTTTAGACTGCTTTGCTTAACTCTCTTTATAGCAGAGCAAGCTTACAGCAGGTACAGCATTATTCTCAAAGGACGAAAACAAATAGAGCTGACAGGGCATCACTGAGCAGGGATGCCACAAGTTCTGCGCCATCAAAGACTTACTTACACCCTCTAAAATGAAATCGACAAGAAGGAACTATCACACTAATTCCTCCCAGCTGCAAGATCTGGAGGGAGGCATCGTCCAAGGCAAAGTGTGCCCCATCCAGTACAGAGCTCCCTTGCCCTTGGTGCAATTTGAGCATTGAATGAAGACCCAGGGTTTCTGGGTTCAGGTTCCAGTTGTTTACCAAGTAAAATGAAAGAGCCCACAAAAAGCCTTTATGAGGCTTTTGTGCTTCACATTATTGTCCCCAAACATGTTGATGAGTTAAGTATAAACGAATCTGAAACATATGGTTCACATTTCTGTGGAAATCCGCAGGGCATATTAAGGGAATTAAAAGGAAATGTGTTAGGCCAAACATATTTAAGAATTTTACAAAACCCCAATCCAGCAAAATATTTTAACATTTTCTGGTAAGCCTGTTCCAGTTTATTCTTCTGTAATAGTGTGTTTTCTCAATTTCCTTATTCTTTCATTTTTATATGATGTGTAGAGCCCAGATCATTGTAATGTATTACAATGAGGTTACCAATCTATCTCTTTAATCTCAAGTAATCAAATTCATCACAGAATAACTCAAATATGCTTAAAACCTTAGGGAATTTGGACCAATTACAAAGAGGCTAAATTTTGAAATGTTGAGGTTGAATTTATTCAGTATATTGAATTTAAATCATTTTAAGGGAACATGTTCTTTAGATTCATTTATCATTATTTAGTTTTGTTTAAGGCACTTTCCTTACATGCCCAAGATTCAAGCAGATTTAAAAATATAATAAAATATGTAGATCACACCTTCAAAAACATGCCCCTAGGTTATTATGAAATTGAATGCATGTTATATTTTTACCACAGTTTAATTATATGTAGTACTACAATTTTTTTTAGACTTGATTTTCTAATGTATGGAAGAGTCTATTAAAGGAAATGTGTAATTCACATAATTAGTATTTATGTAAGAGTATGTTTCAGAAGATAACCATTTCACTTTAAAGATATTTGGAAGTACCATTCATGTAAATCTTAATATGGCACTTTTACTAGTAGTCTCCATGGAGTAGAGAAATTTGGGTTAATTGGACTTTGTCATTGGTAAGTTAGGGTTCTCTAGTGACTGTTTATAATTGCACTAAAAGCTATGAGGTGAAAGCATAAAGAGGGACTAGGGTAGAGTGCAATTGTAGTGCATTATTTAGCATGCATAGGAGCCTGAACAAGGGGGCGGGGACTCTGAAGATTACTCCATATGTAAAGTACTCGCTAAAGGATCATGAAAACTTGTTTGGATCCCCAGGATCCACATAAAAGCTGGGTAATAGTGATGTTCCCCTGAAATCCCAAAGGTAGGAGTGGGATAGGCAATTGCCCTAGTACCCCAGTCCTGAGGGCTTGCTGGTCAGCCATTCAAGACAAAATGGTAACCCCAAGCTCAGTGAAAGAACTAAGGTAGACAGATAGCTCCTACAAAAGATCACAAAATTAGCATATAAATGTTAGTAGCCTAACACACTGAGAAATAAATTGGTAAACAACTGTATTCACAATAGCAGGTGAATAAATCTAACAATAAATCTAACAAATGAAGTGAAAGACTCTACAGTGAAAATTTCAAAATTCTGAAGAAAGCAATTGAGGAAGACGGTAGGAGATATAAAAATGTCCATAGATTTAAAAATTAATTTCATGAAAATGACCATACTACCAAATGTAATTCATAGATTCAGTGCAATCTTAATCAAAATTCTCATGACATCTTTACAAAAATAGAAAAAAATCCTAAAATTCATATTATGGGAGTACAAAAGACCCTGGATACACAACGCTATTCTGAGCAACAAGAACAATGCTAGGTTACTCTAGCAGACTGAAGCTATTTCACAGCGCAGTTTTGTGGAACCTGAGAGACGTTAGTTCGTTCTTTTGCAGGTAGCTATCAGACTTGCCCCCTGCCCTTTACTGAAGATACTGTTCTTTCTCCAATGTGTATTTCTGGCCTCTTTTAAAAACAGAAAGGAAGGGAAAATCCCCACTGGTGCCTGGAGTTACATAGACTCATATCTGAGTCTCTGTTCTATCCCACTGATCTCTGAGTCGGGCTTTGTCCTGGACCATGCTGATTTTATGACCGTGTCTCTGTAAGGTGATTTGTGTGGTGTGTATCATTCATTCTCAAGCAATGGTCCTCTTACTTAGGACTGCTTTTTCCACTTGGGATCTTTTGTATTGCCATGTGGACTTTAAGATCTTTGTTCTGAAGCTGCTAAAGACAAAAGGAGAAGTATACCACGAGACATGGATAGAAGTAAGGACTTTTGGAATGGAGCTCTGCTTGCTCAGGAAATATGGCCAACAACTGACAAAATGGCGCATTGTGGAACTAAAAGGGGTTTGTACAGCAAAGGAAATGGTCAACTGAGTGACAAGGCTGTCTACAGAATGGAGGAAAATCTTGGTTACCTATATATCTGGCAAAGAATTGGTATGTAAAATATACAAACAATCCCAAATCCAGATGTCACAACAACAAATAAAAAAGATAGTCTACAGTACTGAACAGTGTTCTCAACAGAAGAAGTAAAAACAGCTGCTGAACATTTTTTAAGTGCTCAACATCCTTAGTCACCATGGGAATGCAAATTAAAACCGCTATGAGAGTCCACCTAACCTAGGAAGAGTTAGTTTATGAAGTCCTTTCTATATGGCTTTGGTTGACTCTCTTCCATATCTTTATTCTTCCCCTACTCTTTGTGTCCTTCTACCTTCAAGCATCTCCTTCCCAATGATCCCTTTTTTGTGGTTTCCATATTAAATGTGTTCTACTATCCCCTCCTTTAGGCTTCTCCCACACAAACACACACTTCATTGCTATGACACAGGCATGCCTGGGAGGGAGATTGTTTGGGAAAAAGAAATAGGGTCAGCAGGGGCCGGGGTTTGAGAGAACAGTGGATGGTGAGTGTGACCACAGTGCATTTCATGCAAGTATGGTATTATCAAAACTTAATAATGAATTTGGTTTAAAAGATAAGGTAGAGAATAGTATAAAAACAAATCCAACGTAGACTTCTGGCCTCCATATGGTCATGTATTGGAGTACATACCTGCATACAAACATTTATACACACGTAGACACATACATGCACGCACACACAGAGTGGATGCGCAATGAGGAGAGGGAGAAATAACCATTTATCTTTCTCCTAATTTGTGTAAAATTGCCCAGAACTGTAGTTCATGCAAAGATTAAAAGGCAAACACATGCACTCTTTAAATATCAGAAATGATACATTATTACTAAAGTATTCTCATCAAGAACTACTTCTAATTTAAAGACATATAAGGTTCTTGTAGTCGACTCCACACAACAATACAATGGTCCAGGGGTCCTGGAAGGTCCAATTTCCTTTTTATCTCATTTTTTGATTGTCAAATGCAACATCTTAGAGTGACAATATCCACCAACCAAAGGCCTATCTATGATAGAGACAGCTTCTTAATATGAGTCCCTCTGTGGGGGTATGGTAATTCAGGGACAGAATTGACATTTGGACTATAGAGCCTCGAACCTTTCTCTGACACAAAACTGACATTGGTATTCTGCAGAAAGCTGCACTGTGAACATGGACTAGCCAAAGTATAGAGAGTGCTGTGCTAATAGGCTTAGAAGGCAGGACAATGAACTAAGAGAATTATTCTTCAGCTTTACAGTCTCATGGTGCTTACTTTACTACTAGGTGGGGGCTTACTTAGAACTAGCTAGTCCTTCTTTTGTTTCCTTTTCTCCTCTTTGGAATGAGAAAATTAATCCTGTGCGTTCTGTTATATTACTTGTTTCATTTCACAGACTCACCACTGAAGGTAAATTGTGTGTCACATGAATTGTGCCTCTTGTGTTATTCATGTCCCATTGAGGGGACAGATGAATGAGAATCTGGATTCAACATTAAGGCTGAAGGAAGTTAGAGCTGTTGAGACGGAATGGATGTATTTTGTGTATAAGAAGCATTTGAGTTTTAGGATATCATGGATGTTTCCAAGAACATGTGTTTATTACCTACCCAAATTCATGGGAAGAACTGGGATAGAACCCCAATGTGATAGGGTTAGAGGTTGGGAATAGTTTGTAATGTAATAAAAGAGACCCAGAGAGCCTGTTGTTTATATTGTCATCAACTGTACACATAAGATGACTCTACAAACCTATAAATTGACCCTGGTCAGACAACAGATTTTCCACAAGGAATTGTCTACTTTATTACTTTATAGTACTTTTTTTAAAATAGCAAAACAGATTGACAAGTCATTAATTGACCTCTAGGCAAACTGGTGGTCCTAGACATATATGTTCTGATTGGCTGGCTCATCTCTCTGGAGAGATGACAATAAGATGGAAACCATATTGCTGGGACTAGAAGCTTGAAGATGTGCTAGGAAGGTCCAGTGGCAAGGTGCAACCAAGTTCTAGCAGCAGCTATATCTCCAGTTCCCAATCCATGGAGCGAATCAGACAAGAGGTCCAGTTTTTTGGGTTTTTTTGTTTGTTTGTTTTTCATTATTATATTGCACAACCATGGAATTTGTCATTCAGAGGCCTTTTAGAGGCAGTGTTGAGAGGTGTTTGGGGGAAGTTTCTGTGAATCATGAACTAGGAGCTTGCCAAAGACAGAAATAACTCAGATTCTATATTCTATGCCCAGAGTGACTAGCCCCGGAGATGTTGATAGTGAGGTGAGAAAACCCAAGAGACCCTGCGTAGGGGCTGTACTGCTCAGAGAAGCAACCACAGGGCAGCACTGGTGATAAGGAGTATTCCAAAAAGTGTGAGGATCTGAATTGAGAGGTCACATCCCACATCTTGCTTTCAAAACTGAGGTCCAGTTCTATTCCAGGAAAACATCACTGAGTTAAATAAGAGTGGTATATTGGCAGACTTTCAGGAAGTGATGGGAAGTGAGAATTAAATTTTGTAAATCTCAGTATCAACTGTCTAATTTATTTAATTCTGGGCACCAATTGTTCACCAGAACATTAACTATTATGTCTTCTTAGATGGGATTTCAAAGCATTTCAACCATTTTACTAAGAATATAATCTTAAAAGAAGAATCTACCTTAAAAGAAGCATATAAGTCCTTAGCATTTTTATACACAAGAGCTGGTAGGTCTCAAAATGTTAATGGGTGATCTTAATATGTTAATATTTAACCCATATTAATAATCTATCTTGTCATAGTGTTATCTGTGTTTGATTCTTATTAAAGATTATAAGGTAGACATGACAATGCACACCAGTAGGAAAAGATGAAGTAACAGAGGTATGAAGATCATATGTTTGAGGCCATCCTGAGTTGGACCTTGGCTGAGGTCATAGCTCAGTTTATAGGAAGCCTAGCATGTAGAATCCTGAGTTATACCCCATAGGACCTTATAAATTGGGTATGGTGGCTGTAATCACAGCACTTGGGAGGTAGAGGCAAGAGAACACAAGTTCAGTGTCATCCTGAGATAATGAGTCAGAGGACAACTAGGTTAAAATAAACCCTATCTTTTTTAAATGGATAATGAATTTTTATTTAAACTTTTTTCACACAACATATTTTGATTATAATTTCCCTTCTCACAACTCCTCTTTCCTCTCCCCCAAGTCTTTCCAGAAAATCCCCACCTTCTCACTCATCAAATATCATACCTTCTGTCTCTGGAAAACAAACAAACAAACAAACAAACAGGAAAACAATAGCAAAGATAGAACACAAGAAACACAGAGGAAACGTGTCTTAAAAATGTTAGTGAGAAAATAGGCCATACTATTGAATATTAATTATTGTTCAAATAATTTAAAAATGGGAAAGGAATGAGTTAATAGAACAAAGAATCTGTGTTCCATAAGAAAATGGAATATTTCTAAGAGAATTATGCAGATAAGTTTAAGATTCATCAACTTTTATATCCGTAACTTTTAGCTCAAACTGATGAACTGAATCCAGTATTCTATTTCTTTTGCTTAATTTGAAATGGTAGGGAATCACTGTGTCCACTGTAACAAAATTTACCCCCAGGGCAGCAAGCAGTTGTTGTCTACTCCCTCTTAAAGATACTAGGGTAGTCTGCTCCACTTGAATGGAATACTTTTTATTACACATTAAAGAGGTTAAATGTCACAAATGAATATTTGCATCATCTCCAAGAAGCTATGAAAATAAATAAATGCAGAGCCAGGGAGATGGCTCAACCGGAACAATGTTTGTACAAGCCTGAGGCCTCAGTAGAAGCTGGACATGGAGACAAAACAGCTTCCAAATACCAGTGCTAGAGATCAGTAGAAGCTAGACATAAAAACAACAGCCTCATAGCACCAGTGCTAGATATCAATAAACCAGTCTCTGCTGACCATTGGCCAACTTCTCGAGCTGAATTGGCGAGTTCCAGTTACGGTGGTTCAAAAAATTTAGGCAGAGAACAACTAAAAAATACCCAATTTTGATTTCTGTCCTCTACACATGCCTCTACACCTACACATACACATGTACCTAACACACACACACACACACACACACACACACACACACACACACACACTCTGTTGGTGTGCCACAGACATCTGTTCATTATCTTTGACTCCCTAAACACATGCCATTTCATACCACCATGGCTTTACATTTCTATAAGAAATGTCTTGCTCCAACTTCAGCTTGCTTCCCCTCCCACCCATGCAAGTCAGGGTACAGCTTCCTCTTTTCATGTAGTATCATACATTATGCTATGTTTTGTACTTTAAACTGAGATCTCACCAGTGTGCACGCATGCTCCTGTTCATGCAATGGCTATGTAACATAATGGGTGAAAGTCTAACATCACCATAGGTCCCAACTCAAGCCTAAGCACTAAGTTCTGTGACCTAGAGAACCTCAAAGAAGCCACCAGGCCTCTGTGTTCTCACTTATCAGATGGGGTAACTTACTTTCAGGGAAGAAATGAGTTTGTTTATGCCAAGGACTTAAGTTTCTGCTTTCTCTCATCACCATGCTACATGATTTAACATATATTTTAATGGCATAGTATGTTTTATAGTGTAACTTGTTGCTATATTACTAAAATGTCTTAACATAATTTAGATTCCTTAATACATACTTATAAAGCATAAAAATAAAACTTTGTTACAGTAAGATTAATATTATAGAACGTTAATAGTGGAACTATGAGTTTTACACACACACATACCTACCTACCTTGTGGGTGTCTACACTAAACAAAGTAACCAGAAGACTTCCAGCTCTCTCTCTCATACATGCTGCCTACATCCTTTTGATTTGTAAATTCTCCCTACTTTAGAATAAGAATAACGTTTACTTCTGTTTTGAATTTTTCTAATCAAACCTGGCATAAGAGACCTAAACACGCTTAAATCTTAACTAATTTTGTTTTTATTTCCCCTAAAACATGTGGCATATGTTTGCTGTATTGTTTTAAGGGGTTATTTTATTGATCCTTTTAAATGATCCCTTTCGTTACACCAGGAGGGCTTAGATAGAGCATCACAGCCTGCTGTAAACCTAGTAAAGATGGTGGTATTAACCCTGGGGTGTGTGCTTCCTTAGCAGCTGCCAGCCACTTCAATGTGCCTTTTACACCTACCACCCAACTTTCAAACCTTTCCCACATTCTCCAGAAGCAGATGTCCAGTGCTGGCTTCTCTCCTCTTGCATTACCCAGGGCATAGAACCCTCACTCCCAGTGGCCAGCAGCATTCTTTCTGGCACACTAGCAAGCTCGTCAGCAGGCAGGTAGTTTTCAAATCAGTTCTAGTTTGATTTCTCCATGTCTTGTAGCCAAGGTATATTGTGTCTTCATCAGTAAGGTCTCCCCATCTAGTTATGGTGTATGTTGTGTCTTTATCAATAAGTTCTTTCCAAATAGTTATGGCGGGCAGCCAAGAACAGCAGCAATAGCCTGTGTTGGTTTGGAAGTCTGTGCCCTGTAACTTCTCCTCTGTCTCCAACTAGTAACTCATAGGGAGGTTTTCACTTAATAACTCTGTGTCTTCTGAGGAAAGTGTTGTTTACCAATGTACAAATTCCTTTTTAAAATAAATAATATATTTTTAAGTTGACATACAAAGTAGTGTGTTACCATGATTGTTTCAATACCATCTTACTATCTCCTTTTTCCACCCCACAACCCAGTCCTCGCTTAACCTTTGACCCTCAATACCCCCCCCATCTTTCATAGCACATGTATTCTCCTATCCCCTACCCCTTAAAGTCTCTCCCTGGCACCCTACCCCTACCTCATCCCCTCCATTGCCTCTTGGGCCCTTTCTGGCTTCCTGATCCCTATGGTTATTCTAACCTCATTTATATTTTAAAGGTTAGATGAAGTATATTTCTCCTCTTAATTATGGTTTTTGGATTTGCTTTCTTTTTTCTTATCTTTAACTTCTTCTGGCTTCCTACTCCTTTTTTCTTTCTTGTTTATCTTTTTTTAAGACACTGTCTCTCTTATTATTAGGCCCCGTGGCCTTGAACTCCATTGTCTCCTGACTCAGCCTTTCAAGTCCTAGGATTAATGATGTGAGTCCACACACTCAATAACGCACTATCTGTGTATTATAAAATTGGGTTTGAAAGCAAGGACTTTACATTCTTATAGCAATAGTTTTCTGAAATTCATTTTTACTAAACAAAGATGTGGCTATATCATTTATTTGAGATGTGTTTTAAAATAAAATAAAAAGAATCACAATCATAGAGACAGTGCCATCCTCCTGTGTTGGAATTAGTAGGAACAAGATCACAGATCACTTTTCATATGGTACAGATAGTTGGATTTATATGTCTATAGCTGTTTTCTCATAGGTAGTTAGGGATGGCCCAGCTTTACTGACAACGTGATTGTATTTGCAATGTTTCTAGAGAGGGTTAGCAGAGAACCCTGTAGCATGAAATATAGAAGCACAGAGACAGATACTGGGATTCAAGCTCAAGATTGGAAAAGCAAAGACACCAAGCCACCAGAAAGTTCTTACCTCTAGTAAGGCTGGGGTGATCCTGTCCTCACTGTGACTGCAGACTGAATACCCTACACTCCTGTCTCCACCCCCCTTATATTCCTCTCTAGTGCTGGGGTTAAAGGTGTGCACCACCACCACCCAGCTTCTATGGCTAACTAGTGTGGCTGATGGGATTAAAGGTGGGTGCCACCACTTGCCTGGACTCTATCGCTGACTAGTGTGGCTAGCTTTGCACTCTGACCTTCAGGTAAGCTTTAATTGTTAGATCATAACCAAAATATCACCACAGAGCCCATTCTGTGATAACTGTATTTCCATTTAATTAAAGGTCATGTTGCACTGTTGGACAGCATCATCTGTGATGCTTGTATGATGATACCATCCCCTGTGGTGGTTTGAATGAGAACCATCCCTAATGGGCTCAGGTATTGAATCACTTGGTCCCTAATTTATGGTGTTGTTTTGGAGAAGTTTTGGAATATTTAGGAGGTAGAGTCTCACTGAAGGAAATACATCATTGGGGACAGATTTGAGGGTGTATAGTCCCACCCTCCTTCCAGTCAGCACTATCTACCTTCTATATGCTTTCTCAGCTTCTTAGTTGGCTGCCTGCTGCCATGCTTATCCTGCCATTATGGAGTCTCTCTCTTAAATCTTAAAACCAAATAAACACGTTCTTCTGTAAGTTGCTTTTGGTCCTGGTGTTATAACACAGCAAGACACAGTAAATGGGGACATATTACAACACATTTCTCACAACACAACCCTTCAAGATGTCTTCTGCACACACACTGTGACTCTGTAATCACCCCTTTCCCCTTGATGCAGTTAGCTACTGATGTACTTGTTGATTCACCCACAGGAATCTTGTCTGTCTGCTCATCGTTATTCATCCTCTGGAGCTTTATTTTCTTTATTTCCTTACTTTCTGTCTGTTCTAGCACAAAAGAATCAGACTCAGAAATTGTCAAAGCATTTTCCAGGTTCAGAAAGGCAAAGCATTTCTATGCCCACATAAGAGTATTTATGAAGAGCTGACCAGTGTGTAAAAACTAGCAGCTCTTTTCTCTTTGATGACTGCAGCCTGAGACTGCTCACCTACAGAGACCCTGGCTGAGACTAGCCACTCTCTCACTCCATGCTGTATATAATCTATGCACTGAGGTTACTGGTTGCAGCCATAGGTGGTCCATCTCCATCAGAGTTTGTGCAGCTCACCTGGCCCCAGCTTTTCTGTGTCCATATGCCTGTGCTTTACTGTCCATACTTCCTTCACTGATAGTCACATTTTCAGACCCATGATGTGAGGGATACAGCACCATCTGCCAACACCCTCCAGTGTTTTTAACCCCCTAGATTCCATCTTCCTACACACTAGTATTCCCTATGGATGCTACATGGTTTGTTAGTGATACATGCCATTGATGCTCAGATAGTCATTCAATAAAGACTGACTGAGCACAAAATAAAAGCTGCACCACCATGGTTTGTGAGATGCACATGTTGCTAGTCTCCCAGTCCCTGGCTGAACTGAATTTAAAGTCTAGTGAGAATTCTGATCAAATTAACAAGAAGTGTCTTTAACAAGAGAAATGCTGTATTCAACTATGGGTTAAGAACGGATCCTAGGAGGAGATGGTACTTGCCAGAAACCTGAAAAAGGAAATAACACTATCAAGAAAAAAAAATGGAGTAGATGCTGCTCTGGGCAGAGTTTATAGCAGACTCTGGGGCCTAAGAAAGCCATGTGTGTAGAATCCAGAAAGGTCATTGTAAAGGTGAGGGTACTATGAGGGGGGAAATAATGATGGGGCCATTTCCACAGCTGGTTCCTACTGCTCACATCTTTTTAATATCAGATCATTACATTATAATATGTTCTTTGTTTCTACATTGCATTTTATTCCTGAATCACTGGGCCTGGCTGGAAATCATGGTTTTGGATAGCAAATGTGTGACACTCAGAGCATAAACTTGAGACTGGATTTTAGAGAGAGGGAACCATTACACTGCCTCATTGGAAAAAAATTTCATAAACATCAGATGCATTTATTTACTTTGTCAAAACTCCTTGCTGTGATGTGCAATCCCTCAGTTACAGTCCCTAGAGACTGGGCCGGGTGTTTCGGGCCAGAATGTGTAAGAGAAAAGCATTCACATAGATGCAAAGACTGAGTCAAAATTAAGAGTCATGTGAGGGCTCAACCTTAAAGGGTAAGACAGAAATATCGAGGAATAAAACACTTGGATATGAGACCCATGAGTCTTAAACTAGAGCAGGGGATTTGGATAAAAGAATGGGGTGGGTTTTGGACCCAGTCCATGTTATGCCGAAGCTGCCCCAGGGATATGTTTTATAGGGCACAGATGGTCTTATATGGGAGTGAGGAAAGAGCTGTTAAGGGTTAAGCCCATTACTGAAGAGGTCTCAGTCTTTGGGGAATAAGAACAAAATATTCCAAGGCAGGCTGAGAAGCTCCCCATCCAAAGTGTGTGCCGAGTGGCAGGAAGCTTTAGGACTTTAATGAAGACTTCATAGAAACGGTGTTTGAAAGAATGCTGGGATATGGATGGTAGGATAAACGTATATCTTATGAACATCAAATTACATGGATGAGAATAGATGCACAAAGAACTTTATGTTGGATCAAAGAATGAATAACAGCTTGGGATGGAGCTCAGTTGCCAGAGTTCGTTCATAAGGAACACGCACAAAGCCCTAGGACCTTTAATCACCCACACCACAGGGACTAAGCATGGTTGCACACACCTATAATCCCAGCACTGAGGAGGCAGAGGGAAGAGACCCAGAAGGCCCATGTCATTGTTTGCACACATAGTGAGTTTCAGATTGGCTTGGCCTATAGGAAACTCTGTCTCACACTCAAAAGGGGAATGTAATAGGCAGCTATAGTGTACAGATGTAACTTACACAATGCCTGGAGAAAAGTATGTTGAGACCTTGTAAACCTGTGGTCCCCCTGACACATGTAGAGGTAAGGCTAGGGACATTAACTGGCCAGCATACTCTGGGCACACAAGGATCGTGTGATACTATCTATGTTGACACTAGGAAGCTACAGAGTCTGATTTATTGGACAGAACCCAGAAATGGTTATCTTGGATCAGTCAGTTGTGTTAAAAGGTCTCTGAGATGTCAAAGATGTGTCAGATCTCTGGCCAGCCATGAAGATCCAGTCTTGTGGCTCTTTTTAAAATTGATGCTACAGTTCTATGCCAGGATGTTGACCTTCAGACCACAGCAGGAATCTTGGTGGTAGATGTAGGAGAAAAACAAGAAATTGAAGCCCTGGCATAATGGTGGAGATTTAACACAAATTTCTGGGAAGTCACCAAGAAGGCTGTGTTTTCATGGCCTTGGACATGCTGGGGACAAATCTAATGCAAGAAAACATCTGGTAGTTCATGGTTAAAGGTGCATTGAACTACCTTAGGTCCAGATTAACAGGGATCAATGGATCCCAGCTGACAACAGGCTACACTAACCCCTACCCAAACTGTGCTCTGATAGCCTAGGTACCATGCCTCCAACCAAACTAAAACTTTACAGTAGAAAATGCTTAACTGTCAAGATTGCCCAACGACTTCCAGATGTGACCAGGTGAACCTATGCACAGTTTGTAGCAAAAAGACAAATGTAAGGGGGATAAGGAAAAAGATAGGTCCTATGTGATGTGAGAGAGGAAAGGCTCACAATCCTGTGGCTATGGATATATCCTCTACCTCAGTTGGTGAGCTCACCATTCTGGGCTGGCACCTGATTTGGCAAGGTCATGAGACAAACTTCTTCCCTTTTGCTGCTCTGGGTCTTTATTTCCCTCACTATACAATGGCGATCCTTGTTTCTCATATCCAAGACATTTCAGTTAGCAGGCTTTAGGCACCAAGACTATCTCCAGGCTGTGATCTTTCTCTGAATCAACTGATGAAGACAGAACACATTTCAGACTTTGGTAGAGTTGGCTGACTCCTAAATGGACAGCTTTAGGGTCTGAATTAGTTACTTTTTTTTTTTTTTGATCCTGTGATAAAAAAGTGCTGGGACCAAAAACAATTTATACCAGAAATAGCATATTTGGGCTCACGGTCCCAGGCGTCCATAATGGCAGAGGACTCATGGCTGCAGATGCCTGGAGTAGAAAGCGAGAGATCACATCTTTATCCACATTCAGGAAAAAGAAAGTAAATTACAAGTGGGGTAAGATACTAGACTCTCAAACCCTCTGGAGAAATACTTTCTCCAGAAATGCTCCACCTCCTCAAGTTTCTGTAACTTCACCTACAGTGCCACCAGTTGGGGACAACATGCTCAAGTATAAGAGCCTGTAAGAACATTTTTCCATTTGAACCACCACAGGGTCCTCAGCCTTTATAAGTCAGTGACACCCAGAAAAGGTCTGGAATAGAATCACACAGACAGATACTAGCAGATGTCATCCTTTGGTCTGTCTGAGTGGACTGTGACCCAGAAAAGGTCTGGAATGGAATCACACAGACAGATACTAGCAGATGTCATCCTTTGGTCTGTCTGAGTGGACTGTGACAGGCCTGTTTCTGTACATTGCTGAAGCAGCTTCTTAGTTTGGGCACAGACATCCACTTCCTGGGTGGACCAGTAGGGAGGAGGATTCTGGGCATCGTTCCAGGAGCAAAGGATGATTCTGTGTCCTTAGCCTCAATGAGCTGCCAGTCACCTCCTTCTCCTAAGGCATCTCTTCCCTTCTAGGGCAAGTTCAGTGAACTCTGTTATCACTGAAAAGAGGAACATGCCTACTGGACCTGTGATACTGGCAGCTAGTCTGAGCTAGTGAGAACAGAAAGCATTATCACAAGAGCTAGGGTGTGACAGTAAATGCTTTGTAGAGACGAAAGTGGGTTCTGACTAGTTTGGATTGTATTCTTTCAATCTTATGGTGTCTGCAGGGTGATTTAATTACCTGTATGTATGGGTTTTTTTCCATTTATTTTCAATAAAATAGTGTCCCAATGTAACTTAGAAAATTGATCCTGAATATATTTCACCATAATAAAGTCTGACATTAGTATCTTTCATAGTCCATAGTGTAACTATTCAAAACAGGCAAAAATTCAATGTTTACTGTATCATCTTTGCCCAGCCAGCTGTGGCAATCTTTGTCTGAGCAGAATAATAGGAGAAGTATCTGAGGGACTCTGAAACAATTTCCAGTTCTCTTCCATTTAATTCAACATTTATTAAGTGCTTATAGTATGTGACAGATACTGAATGAGGCTCCTAATGCAACACAAAACAAAATTAATCAAATAAAACATGCCAAAGATGACGATTCATTGGTGAGAAGAGTCTGCAGTCCTGGAGGAGAGGCGAACCTGCCAAATGCCTTGGGGAAGGCTCCTATTGCTTAGGACCTATTGTGGATTGAAGGTGAACTGTCCCCCACAGATTCATGTGTTGTAACATTGGCTTTCCAGTAGGCGGTACTATCTTGTGGAGGCTGTAGAACCTTTAGAAAGCAGGGCTTTGCAGGAGGTACTGGGCTATTGGAGTGTGACATCCCCCTTGCCACTGAGCTGATCTTTCTCTTTGCTTCTTGTCTGCAGAGATACTGTGACAAACTTACTCCCATCATCACAGAGCATTCAGGCCTTCCCCATCATGAATGACTGTGTCCTTTCAAATGACTGGCTGGAACAACCCTCTGCTCTCCCAGGCAACATTAGTGAAGCTTCTGGGTTCAGTGACAAGCACAGCTAAAGTAGCAGCCTAGATATAATTTCCTTCCTTGGCCACATTCAGAATTAAGGGTGCTGATTCTTGGCTTCTACCTCCTGAGTTTCTATTGTATAACTCTGAGATATGTCTTTTGGTCATTAAGGTTTTACAGAAACTCTCTGCTATCCCAGTGAAAATTGAGGTTCTTAGTTCCTAGAGATGATACCTAAGAATACTCAGGGGATTTATAATGTAGGTATCACACCTTTCTAATCATTTATCCATCCATCCATTAAAATTCATTCAGTTTGTTTAATTGTGTAACCGAGCTGAGTCAAATAAATGATATAGCTTTAATGTAGACATCTCTTCTTAGCCTCTGTAGAACACGAGTGGCTCACTGCTTTGATGTCATTTGATTTTCCCAGTAGCACTATGTGGGGTGAATGAGAACTTCAGAGCAATTTTTTTAGGAAAGTAATAATGAAGTTGCTATGAGTGTGAGGGAGTTCTGCTACCAAGGTTTCACTCTGCAGATCTGGCACTTTTCCCAGTAGCTGTTCTTATTCTTGGGAGAAGTCATGAAATGCAAGTTCATTTCCTTGGACTTGAGTCAAGAGAGAGAGAGAGAGAGAGAGAGAGAGAGAGAGAGAGAGAGAGAGAGAGAGAGAGAGACATCTGGAAAAAAGAATGATGCAAGGCTGTATACTTGGGTGGAGGTCAAAGGAAAGGCAGAGGATTCAGTGGCCAAAAGCAAGCAAAGGGGTTGATGGGCTGTGCTACCATGACTCCGCAATAACAGTGAGCACTTGGGAAAATCAGCAGGTCATGTTGAAAACAACACATTCTGAGAAATGATGACAGATCCATTGATTTGCAACTTGGATGGAGATTGTGAAAATGAACAAAGGAGGCTGCTGCAAGCAAATGCCATACAGGAAAAGGCTTCATAAAGTGCACACTCAGGCCTGGCTGATCTAAAGCCATGCTCTGCCTTAAGAGCAAAGAAAAAGATCTGAAACCCATCTGTCAGTTGCGTGCACTTTGCACAAATCATTTGAACTCCGAGTTTATGAGGAAAGAGATACTTTTGCTCAATGGAGTATAGATTAGCTTTGTTTTATGAAGCTTGTTTGTGGCAGAAAACAATCAGCCTCCTTAAAAAAAAAATTAGGCTGCAGAGTCATGCTCCATCATTCATCCAGGCAGAACCCAAGTTAAAATCAAAAACATATGTTGAGGGGAGGGGCCATTACTGCACATTTAGCCGTTCCCCCTTGTGGTTTCCTATGGGTAGGAACACAATATTAAAACTGATACAAACATACATCCCAGGAAAACAATATAATTTGTAGTAGAACATAATTATTTTCTCTAAGTCCTTCCTGCAGCTATTGAGACAAGGTGATAACGGAAGCTAGGAATTCTGTCTTTGTTTCTGAGAAAGTTAATCAGTCAGTCAGGCAATTAGTTAGTTAGTTAGTTAGTTAGTTAGTTAGTTAGTTAGTTAGATGGATGGACAGATTATGCTATGAAACTGTTCCCCAGGTTCCACCTGCACCTTCCCTGTCCCCAAACTCATAAGAAGACAGAGCAATTATGAAAAGGCTGGTGTCCCACAGAAGCTTGGTTCATATTTTCTTTTACTGAATTTAATATTTCATTTAATAATTTTATGTGTGTCTCTGTGTGTGCCTCTTTGTCTGTGTGCCGTGTGTGAGGTGTCCTCAGAGAGCAGAAGAGGGTGTGGCAGCACCTGGAGCTGGAGTGACAGGCATTTGTGAACCATCATGTGGGTGTTGGGGCCGAACACTGGTCTTCCACAAGCGCAACAGCTGCTACACCATCTTTTCAGTCCCAAAATTGCATTTTCTTAATGACTGCTTGTCTGGAGGGGTTTTCAAATTTTACTTTATAAGTGTCCGTTTTCTTTGTTGAAGGTAGTTGGAGATGGTTACATATTTTGGGTACAATATTTTTTGTCATGTATTTTATTTGCAAATATTTCCTTCTACTGCATGTTTTGTCTTTTTACATGCTATTGTCTTTTTAGAATTATAAATTATAAATTTGGGTTATGTCTATATTATTTCTCTGTATGGATTAAACTTTTGAAGTCATAGTTAAGAATTCTCCCATGGTTTGGTCATCATAGGGATAGGGTTGTTGAGAATCAGTGAGTTCTTGTAGCAAGGGAGCTATGGAAAGTGAATTGATTCACAGTGCCAAGTGAGAACAGCATAAAAAAGAAGCAATAGTCTGTATTATACAGATTTTCAGAAAAATTGAAGATCCCCTGCAGACAACAGTATCATCTGTGGCTGCCCATTAAGATTTCCAAGGTATTTAACCAAACATCAGTACTTGAAATCCATCCTGAGATAAAGTAATATGATATCTTGGAACAGGTCTCAGAGAGTAGAATTTTGAGTTTCTTGGGTAGTTCATATGCATAACAAGAATTGAGAGTCATTAAATGGAAGCAAAGAAATAAGGGGGGCATTTTGTGTTTCTATCTGGAATTCCCAGCCTATTTTCCAGTTTACTTGTGTCTATTTTCCACCCAGCCGCCACAGCTCAACCTTCTTTGTCTAGAGAGCTAACCTAAACTCAGGACATCTCTGGGGTGGGAATAGATGGAGTTGCACCTGATCTCTCATCCTGTTTCTACCCACAAAAGTTTCTGCTGGCTGAGCCAGAGTTTAGATGCACAGAGAAAGTGATGCTGTCACAATTCTATCAGATTGAGAAAATACAAAGCATGGGAGTTCTCCACAGGGGGGAGATGGAAGCAGAGCTTCTGCCAATGGCTCCAAAATCTGTAACAAGGCTGGGTGATGAAAAATCTTCCAGTTTCAAAACCAGCCTGTAAAGATGAACGGAGGTGTGTGGAGTCTAAAGGCAGACACGGGGAGCAGCTAAAAGAATCACAATTGAGAAAACAAGACAAAATGCACCTAATAGCTGACTACTTATAGAAGTGAAGATCTCTTTAATGGGCTAGCAACGAATTTTAGAAACCAGCTTAAAAGGAAGCTCAATGATAGACAGCTGTAGTTGGACAAGTAAGAGGAAATGACAAAGCAAAGACATAATTCAGGAGCCTAACCAAGCTGAACAGAAAACTCTGAACGCTGACTTCATCATGCTTGTTAGCTAGCTTTTGCAACATTGTGGCAGAATCGCTAAGTAAAGCAACATAAGCCAGCGAAGATTCACTAGAGACCTTGAACTGACCATCATTCTGGTCTGAACAGGTGGAAGACAGAAAGCTCATCTGACCAGGAAGGGCAGATGAGTGTGCTCATAATTGTGCTCTTCTGGGCTCCCAGAATTCATAGTAGGGTTTGCCCCCTCCATTAATCCTCTCTGGAGATACCCTCACAACAGCACCAGAGTTGTGCCTCCCTTTCTTTTAGGTGATTCTAAATCTAGTCAAGTTAACAATGAAGATTAACTAACAAACAAGAAAAGAGGGAAATTATCTACTCAGAAGGAAAAGAATCAATACACTTTATGAAAATTTTAGAAGAGGGGAAAACTAAGGGAAAATTTAAAATACATTGAATATTTTTAAAATGGATTATTTAAGGAAATAAAATTGGATTAATAAAGAAATTTCCCTACTTTGGGGAAGAAATGAATGTATAGATTAAAACAGCCTAAAAATGTGGAGTGGAGTTAGTCCAATGAAACATTGGGGTACACTGTAATCAAATTGTCTAGGATCTATCTATCCCTAGAGTATGAGCTGGCTTTCAGGAACCCATTCCCTATGATGGTATGCCTTGTTCAACCTTGATGCAGTCAGGAAGGGCTCTGTCCTGTGTCAACTTACTTAATGTGCCAGGCTTTGTTGACTTCCCCATGGGAGACTTCACCCTTTCTGAGGAGTGGATGGGGGGGTGTTGGGCAGGAGTTGGGGGGGGAGTGGGAGGAGCGGAGGGAGGGAGAACTGTGGTTGGTGTGTAAATGAATTTTAAAATTTAAAAATAAAAAATAAATAAAAATATAAAAGTACTTGAAACAAAATGGCTTACTAAACACAACATCACCTCACCAAATACCATTAGAGGATGCTTCAACAGAAGCCTTACATACTGGAAAATGAGACAATAAACCCAAAGACATGAAGGGGGTAGGAGAGGGTCTTTGCTATGTGTGGCACTACAGACCCATAATCTCATTGATGGGGAACCCTAGGGAGGATCATGAGCTTGGGGCAAGCCTGGGCTACATAGTGAGTTTGAGGCCTGCTTGGTCCTATTTCAAAGCAAACACAGCTATCAGCAAGAACATCATACTCAGAAATCAAGTGTCCTTATGGGTCTCAGCTAGAAGGACTGAGCAGTCTAAGGGACCTCAGACAGTGGAACCAGGATGTATTCCTGGTGCACAAAAGGACCTTGTAGACACATCCCCCATAGAGGGATACTGCCTTAACCTAGAGACAGGACAGAAGTCCTAGTCCCTACTTCAAATGACTTGACAGATTTACATGTCCCCACCTGGATGGCACTGCACTATATGTGGAATGGGGGTGGGGGATGGGAGGGAAGGGTGGTCAGGGTGCATGTGAGGGGGTAAGAGGGAGGGAGGAAGGAAGGGAGGGAGAGGGAACTGGGATCGACATGTAAAATTAAAAACAAACAAACAAACAAAAAAAACCTGAAGTCTTTCCAAGATGAAATTGAAAGAGGTTGTCCCTACTAGCACTGTCTTACAAATAAAATAAAATAATGAAATTCTTCAAGTTAATGACATGACATAACACAAGACACAGGAAAAGTCAATATAAAGAGAAAATTCAGACACCACAATACACAAGCTTGGTCCATTAATTACTTTCAATTTTAATAGAAAAGCACAATGAAAAAGACATTAGGACAATTACAAATACAATAAGTTCATGAATATGCATATGAACATGCAAATAAGACAATTTCCCATAAAGAATGAAGAAAAGGAATACACCTCTTGCTTATGGATAAAATTAAATTGTCAAGAGGATGTCATTGGTCTAAGAAGTGGCTCAGCAGATACAAAAGGACCTGGATTCTGATCCCAGCACCACCCACACCTACCCCACCCCATACATACAATTTATAAATAATAAAAATAAATCTCTTTTAAAAGATTAAAAGGAATACCATAGCTATGTTTTATGTAAGTCTTATGAGAACTGCAAAAGAAACAACCATAGAATATTAACAAGCAGGGGGATGGGGGGGGGGAAGAACATGTCAAAGCATAAAACTACAAAAGTTAATAAAACATGTAAGGGTCAACATTGAAAGACAAAATAACTATGAAATATTTGCAAAACAAAATAGCAGTCATTTTGTCTCTATCCATAATGTTTGAAGCATAAATGACTTAGAGAGATGAATCAAAGACAGAGTAGCTGAATGAATTAAAGAAACAGCTCTAGACTGGTACAGTAGTCACCCACACTCCTCAGAGGACCATGCCTCTGTAATCTTAGAGATTCATAAAACAATGTATAGTGCAAAGCCCTTTATATATTGTGCCCCTTTCCTATTCAAGTACAACTATGATAAAGATTGATTTACAGATAAGTCATAGGACTGACTACAGTAGTCTAAAGCTATCATACAATATGTTGAGATAAATTGTATGTGACCTTACAGGATGTCTTAGTTCCCTGTTCTAATGATTCTTGTGATGCTGTGAAGTGACACAATGCCTGTGTGAAGAGATGAGATTAGGTAAACTGTTATAGGTTCTGGCATGTAGCATAGGCTCTTACATGAGGACTGTTTGAATACAAGAATCCCCACACTTCCATAGCAGATCACCATGGCAGCTACTAAGTGAGGTAGAAGAAGGTAACATATACAGAACCAGCATACTTGTCCTTGGTGGATGGAGCATGGCAGCCCAAGAGACCATCATACTCCAAACAAATTCCTTGTGAATCGTTATTTACTTATTTTTAAACGCATTTTACTTATGCATGGGCAATTTCTGCTGCAGGTGATAGCATCTTGGTAGTTCTGGCTGAGAATGAAATCACCACCAGGCATGAAATGTTGTCTTCATTCACCGGAGGTCACGTTCCTTGCCTCCACTGAGGGGTTGTGAACAGGGTTGTATTAATACTGGGAGTGCAGATGTCTTTGGCATACTGATTTCATTTCCTTTGGACCTGCACCCACTAGCAAAATTGTTGGATCATACAGTAGTTCACCTTTTAGCCATTTTGAGAAGTGTTTTTGTTTTCGGTGTTTTCCACAACAGTACTTTCATGTATATTTGCAGTTTTGAGCTACCTGCTGCTGACACTCTCTAGGAGAATATTGACTCCAAGGCAAACAACACACAACATGTTATCCCCTTTAGTTTCTAAAGAGAATCTCTCATTACTTCTCCATACTTCGTGATGCCCTGCTTCTACTCACACCTCCTAAGACTACAGAAACCCTTAAACTGTTCTGTAGTGATGCCATCATGAACAAAGTTATATTTTTCACATTGCCTTATCCATATAGAATAATAAATTACTCTGCTGATTTGGTGCATAGGACTACTCACCAATTTTTAAAAGTGTAATGTGTGAATTTGTGTGAAAGCAGAATTTGGCAGTGATGACGTTTTTACATTGTTTCATTCTGTTTGGTGGATTTGTTTTCCATTGCCTTGACTCATTTGTAAGAATGAGCCATAGGTGTAGTCTCTGCCATGTTGGCATGGTTAGAAGTGCTGGTCTCAAGTGGTGAGTTAGGAAGTGGCTTGTGTTTTACTATAGCTGTGAGGAGCTACAGTACACTAGGATGCTCCAGGAAAATGAGTTGAATGATCTTAGTGTGGCGTTAACTTTTGGGGGGGTATTTTAATACCCAACTCAAGTCCTTCATGTACATGAGATTTTCCAGTTCCATAAGCTGAGAATCAGTTTGAAATGAATTTTTAAATAATGCATTCCTTTATGAGAAACATTTCCAATTCATTGAATTTACATTAATTACTTTTATTACATAGTGAGTGTGAGTGTATGTGCCTGCACACACACACACACACACACACACACACCATAGCCTGCATAGGGTGGTCAGACAACTTGCAGGGGTTGGTTCTCTGCCCCCATGATGGGTCCTATGGATTGAAGTCAGGCTTAGTATCAGATACCTTTACCCATGGAGCCATTGCTCTGGGGCATATTATTGATTTTGTATTATTTTTATAAATCTTCATTGCATTTATGACATGTGTGAACTTCTCTCATTTTTCTTCCCTTCATATGTATGTGGTATGTGTGAATGTTTACTTGTGTGGGAGCATGTATGCATATATGTTGTGGTGGAGGCCTCAGGTGGACATCAGAAATATACCTTGGTTATTTCTTCTGTGAGTCAAGGTCCTCCAGTCAAACGCAGAGCTGGTGTTCCAGCTGATCTTCCTAGTCCACTTGCTCCTGCTCTCTGAGGCTGGACTTATAGTCAGGCTGCCATACCAACCCAGAATTTACTTGGAAGCTGGGGATCCATACTCTTGACTCTGTATGGGTTTGTGCATGTGAGTGCAGTACCTATGGAGGCCAAAAGAGGGCAACAGATCCGTTGAACTGGAGTTACAGGAGGTTGTAATATATATGTCTGGCTCTTCTGCACATGCAGCAAGTTCTCCCAACCCTTGAGCCTTTCTCCAGCCTGCATTCTTATCTACAGGAATGATTAAATAGGCAGCAGGCTCTCTGATGCATGACAGAATTCCACAAATACATATTTACACTTGTGTACTATAAGGGTCAACATTTTCAGGTTGCCTATGAGATCTGCTTGCCTGGAGAGTTAGAGATTTTCATGAACCAGTGTGCAGGGGCTGAAAATTTAGGACAGAATCAAGTGTCTGGTGGTGGGTCTGGAGATGTGGATCCATGGTTGAAGAGTTATGCAAGCCTGTGCAAAGCAGATTTTTATCCCTGAAGCCCACATTAAAAGCCCAATGCAATAGGCACATCTTTATCCCAGCATGCGTGTGATGAGATTGGAGCCCAAGACAGGGAAATTGCTTGGAAGCTTTCTGGCTAGCTAGCCTGGAGTGTATAGCAGAGCAGAAAAGAGAGCGACCCTGCCTTGGCAAGCTGGAACAGAGCCAATAGCTGGAGAGCTGACCTCTGACCTACACACACTCCACTCATGTACACACTAATAATAACTAATTTTTTAAAAAAGAACCCACTAGAAACATCTGAGTCTCTGTGTACAAGGCACACCACACGCTTGTCACATACCTTCTCTGGTCTTTGCCAGAGGATCATTCTCTGCTCATTCGATAACTGATATCTGGCCAGAACATCCCTTGTCTGTTCAGCTTAGCCCAAATCAGTTCTTGTGGCTAAAGACCATGGACTCAACAAGTGTAATATGCAGAATTCTGAGAGAATGTTCAGAGATAACTTTACATTGCGTTTCACTTACAGGCATCTTTGTGGACATTATTTATCATTCCCATTTAACAGATTTTTTAAAAAATTAGGGCTTTAAACATCCAAACCATTTGCCTAATGCAGCTCTATATGCTGCATTACCAATAGTAATTCACCCCTCTATTAATTCCATCAGGCTTCTGGAACTCACTACATAGACAGGCTGGCTTTGCACTCACAGAGTTCCACTTGCCCTGCCTTCCAAATGCTGGGATTAAAGGTGTTCTTTGCCACTCCCTGTCTCTCACAGGTAATTTTAAAACTTTCCTCCTCACTCAGATATTCTATGAGCTAACAGGTTAAATGTAGATTGTCAAGTGCAGTTAAGGAGTGACGTAGGTACTGAGAGGTCAAACTCCAGATGCCACAAATAATCGTGAGGTCTTGCATTTCAATCTCGAGAAAAAGCACTTTCCCCATGTTCCTTACCTGGTCTATACCATGAGATGGATTTGGAACCTCATGGCTAGCTACTCACGCTCCTATCCCCAGCTCTACAGATTTACCACACATGCTTTGGCAGCATGCTCCACCCTCACACAGAGAGGCTGCCGACTTGACGCACTTCATCATCTCCCTGGCCTAACAGAGGTGTTCTTTGAGGTCAGGGACTGCTTTTCCTACTGAAGGCTTATTGAAAGTCTGTGTGCTCATGCTCACTAAGTAACTTCTAGCAACCTTGGCTGAGGGAGTGGGTTAGAGGCTGAACTTACAGTTCAGCAGGACTTTGTAATGCACACACAGAGATCTCATAATATATGTGACAGTCGACTTACTTAAATCACCCAATTAATTTTTTGTAGCCTTGTATAAATATAATAAAGTAGCTATAGAAATGAAAGATGTCTTCAGGTTAAATATGACTCCACTGAACTCACAGAAGCAGAGTTAAGTTATACTTCACTTTGGGTGATTTTTACAGAAAGTGGTTTTAAAGGCAAAAATGTCCTTAAAAGATTGAACTTGTTTCTGGCCCTATTTTCCTTAATTACAGCCATGAAAAGCCCATTAATTTCAGAATCTATTCATTTGCCTTGGAAAAATTGGGCTCTTTTATTGACACAGGAAGTTTATTTTACCAATAATGCATGGGCATGCTCATAGCTCTCTCCTCATTTGGTTTCAACTCACACTCAACCCACACGAAGAGTTTCTTGTTCCATTTTTCCCCCATGAGTAGAGGGCTTCAATGCCTTGAGTGCTGTACTCATGTGTACATGAAGAAGAGCTGGGAGGGCATGGTGATGAGACCGAACCTAGATGAGTATCAAGTGGCTCTAATGCCGCTCTTTGTTGTCTATGAACTTGATGGTTCATCAGTGGTTCAGACTCTGTGGGAAGAAATAACTCAGCTTTCACAAATGATAGCCAGGTGTATAAATCAAGCTAAACTCTTCTCTGACAACAGGGATTTGTTTCTTGAGAGAAGGATAATGAGAACATAGAATTAAGAGAGAGAGGTGTTAATTCTAGCTGTCACACATGAGTTGAATTATTCTGGCAGGAGGAGAGTGATGCTCTCCAAGTGACTGGAGGAGCTACAACAATGAGACATATAGTGGATACACGTTTTAGAAATGAAAGATGTGTCATAGGAGTGACCAAGGAAGATCCACTGGGGCTGAAAGGTGGAATTATCTCCTTCTGATGGTTTCTGCCACTATTCATTCAGTGATAAATTGTGGGATGTGCCTATGGTGTTGACTAACTATCCTAAGATGTAGAAAGTACCAACATAAGGACAAAGAGAGAGTGTGTGAAAGGTAGCGTCAAAATAGCTCTCCTTCCATGTTATTTTTTTAAAATGGGCTCTGTCCAATAAATGCATAAAAAATTCCAATACCCTTAGCCATCACAGGAAACTACATAGAGATTCTGTCTCTCACCAGTCAGAATGGCTAGTAACAAGTAACAACAAATGCTGGGGAGGATATCAATACTCACAGGAGAATGTAAATTATTGTGTCTCCTGTGTAATCAGTATGGAGGTTCTTCAAGAAACTAAAGATAGTGCCACCAAATGATCCAACCATGCCACCCCTGGGTATAACCCCAAAGGAATCTAAGTGAGCACACCACAGAGACACCTTCAGTTTCATGCTTACTGCACTACACTTCCCAGCTGCCAAGCCATGGAGCCAGCATGGATGCCCATCAGCAGAGACTTGGAATAGGAAAATGAGGTCATACATACATACAGGAGAGTTTCATTCAACTGGAAAGAGGAGTGGCATTGCCATTTTCTCTCATGTGTAATCTAGAAATTATTTGTAAAGATTTGTTTGTTTTAATTTTATATGTATGTGTGAGTAGCTGAACATATATGTCACATGTGTGCAGCACCCATGAAAGCCACAAGAGAGTGTCAGATCCCCTGGAACTGAAGTTATAGACAGTTGAAAGCTTCGAGAACCTACGGTTGTCGGTTCTGGGAACTGAACCAGAGTCTTCTGCAAGAGCAGCCAGGATTGTTAACTGCTGAGCCATTCCTCCATCTGCCCAGAAATTAATAAATAAGTGAGAGTAGAGGAGGGACTGCTTGGGAAGAAGAAAAGTATTAGCAGAGAGCAAGGCAGAGCAATGGGTTGATGCTGCCAAAGCACATTACATATGAAAATACGTAATGACATCTATTGTTTTATACTCTGAAGATAAACATGGTAACTTTAGAAAGAGTAACGATATCTACTGATGACCTATAGCTCATGTGTTACTTCACCCCAGCGCAGACTCAGCAAGTGCAATGACAGATTAGCTCTCTTCTTTGGCTAATGCCAAAAGTCAGCCAAACTAAGGAAGGAGCAGCAACGATCTATGTAAAGAGATGAGAGACAAAGCCAGAAAGACCGAGTGGCTCCACTGTCTTGTTTCATCCTTCAGACTGAATACAGCATTATATGATAATGCTGGTAATGAATGCCTCCACATTTAAAAAGTTGGGCCCATCTCTCTGTATTCCACCCATAAACTCCCCAATGCAATCAGGGAAAATAATTGCCTAACTGTCACTCTTCTTTTATGTTCTATTTTCTTTCTTTACCAAATTCTACTTTTTTAAAATTACTTTTTCCTAATTACTGCTAAATAAAAGGAACTGACTTTTAATTGACCAGAGGTTTTAAAAAAAATCCCTGTATCTCTAGATCTGCTGTTTATTACTATTTAGGTGCCCATGCTTTGGGAGGAGAGCTGAGGTTTCAACAGCATTTTTTATGTAATGGTCATACCTCATAACTGAACTATATATTAAGATATGAGCATATGCATATTTGGGAAAAAAACATCCTTGAAACTTCACCTGAAGCTTCTAGAGTACTTAGTAGCAGTTCACTTTCTGTGTTGTCCCAAGTTGATATGGGCTCAATCACTAGGTACCCCTCACACTAATGTTTTGTCCTGTGGATTCATTGTCTGGGACAATAGTAATCACAACAGTCCACAGAATGAGAGAACTCATAAATGATAAGAGACTCATGTCACATCCACAATAGAAGGAAAACTAACTCAAATAGGGACAAAGTCTCTAAATAACTGCTCTGAGGAAAACCAAATATGTTGTGAGAGGCAGAACACAGGCCTAAGGGGCTGTTTGCTAGTGTATAAGCCATGGCAACTGTTTCTCAGGGTGGAGCAATTAAGTATTCCCTTCTGGCAGCTGTGAAGCACAGCCTACAGACTGGGATAAGTCTTTCTCTTTCTTTGGTCTACATTTTTCCTACTTACTGTCTGCTGTTATGTTTATCACAAACACAGATTAATAGGAAAATGATCTTAAAACACTACAATTTGGATATTTTCCTGTCTGCACTGTACTTTTTCACAAGCATGCTTGTTACATATGCTGAAACAACTGAATTCCACAAATAAGAAAAATATGTATGGTTTGTCTAAACCACAGCTAATTCTTGGTTTTCTGTTGGTTTGCTACTTCCTACATGTCAGGCTATATGATAGATCTTCAGACTTACAGTCAGATAGGTTCCATCCTGTTTCTTACTAGCTCTGGGAGACTGTGAAAGAATGTAACAATTTGTGAATCTTTATTTAATCTGTAAGACTGTAAGACAGAAAATGTACCTCACAGAATTGTAATAAGAATTAAGTTAGACAAAGTACGTGAAAGTCCTTTGTGAAATGGTCAGGCACTCGCTCATTCTTGGGATGATCCAGATGTTTAGTGTGCTCTGTTGACTTGCCTGTGCATGTGTATTCTATAAACATCTTGCATTTTAGTGACACCCGTTTCCAAAGCCAAAAGAATATGGAAGTCCCATGACAGAAAATTAAACAGCCCAAGTTGGATTCACGCATCCCAGCTTCATGCTGTGAATCTCAAAATGATTTTAGAGGAAATGCCAGAAACAGATCCATAAACTGCCCAGGAGACGTACTATAAACAGGGAATGACACCAGGCTTATGTCAGGGCAGGTGATCAAAACACAAGAGAAGCTGAGAGTGGAAAACTCTGCAATGCCAGATGGTCTCCATCTCAGGAACTGTGTGCATGCGTGATAAGTGACTAGGACCCGTGTGAGACTTCAATGAAGAGGGAGGTTATACAGGTGCTGGAACTAGCTTGAAGGCCACACCTGTCTTTGTAATAAGGCTTATAGCAGCTCTCTGTCTTTGCTCAGAGCTTCTTGACAGGTTTTGCAGACATTACCTTTCTGGCTTTCAGAGAGAATGGTAAAGCCATTTCAGAGAGAGAAGTCTTAGAATCTGGTGGTCATGTAAATGTCTGCAAGTGGTAGAACAGGCTAGGGCAGAACAAAGCAGCCCTCATTACCCTGTACAAATGAGTGCATTGCATCATTCGTATTGAGTTTTATTTAAGCAACCTTTCTTTAAACAGAGATTTATTGAAATCCATGTTTATTAAAATCTCTATTTAAATTTGGCTCTTGAAACAAATATTTACAAAATTCCTGCTGTGTATTAGACAATATGCAAATCACAGAGACTATATATGAATGAATACAATAGGGTCTCTGTGTGAAAATTTGCATTTAAGAGATAGAAAGACATTTGTACATAAGGCACATACAGTGTCAGAATCGTGACATGTTAGCTGTGCATAAAAGAATTGATGTCGTGGTATAACTGTTAAAGGCTTTGCTGGTGCATACCCTACAATCGTTCAGTAGGTTTTTGTAAAATAAGGAAAGAAAGAACAGTCCAGCTATTGTAGCTTGAGTAACCCTGTGTACATGTGAAGTTTTACAAAAATTCATAAATTCTCAAATTGTCTACAATTGACCCAGGCATCTGGACTGGTTGAGCAAGGAAATGTATTCGTGTGGCTATGGGGGATAGCTATAACAAAATCAGAGGCAAAAGCAATTATAGGAAAGACAGTGGGCAGGGGAGGCATGGGTCATTGTAGGATACCCTTTAAATGAAGAAAAGGAAATTGTTTTCAGAAAGTTGGGAGGAGGCTGGGGAATTGAGCAAGAATGTGAACATGTGGACAGCTGATTGAGGGCAGAATGAGGGAGGATTTGAATGGCTATTAAAAGGTGTCAGCTGAGGAGTGGAATTTGAAAGCAGGAAGTAGAGACACGGGATTTCAGAAATGCCATTTGCCTCTGAGGCCAGGAAATGGCTCAGTGGCAGACCATGTTTTTAGCAGGTAACTAAGTGGATAACAATGCCATTAACTAAAAGGTGACCCCAACACAGGCCAGTGGTTTAAGATGAGGAGGAAGATTTTAAGTGATCTTTCCACATTTTCTTTGATATGTGAGGTACCCACAGAGAGAAGGTCATCCTGAAGTTGAAAAGGTCCAAGTCTTTGCCTGAGATAGTAGATTGTTAGCCTAAAATGCATATGGAGGACCACACATAACATGCCACAGATGTAAAAATTATAAATCAAGCTGCAAATTGTTCAGTAAAATGCACGCTAATCCCCCTCATGGTGAACATGTTTTCCAATCTGTCTTGAAGGCAAGTGTGCATTAGGATCTGTGCTGAAATGTGTGGATAGCTTTGGAAAAGCTCCTCTCTTCTCTTTCTTCTCCCCAAGCCTCATCCATGTCACATGCTGCAGAGGTCTTGGGAGCACTCATGGGAAGGTCAGCCTGTGTGTTCAAGCATGTCACTGCCTCTTGTTCTGACCTCATGCTCCTTCTTACTAATAGTTCCCCTTACACCACCTTAAGGACATGGGCATGCACTGTCCACAGCAACAGTATATTTTCAAATTCCAGAAGTGACCGACACAAATCTGAAAGCAGACTCAACCAGAAAAATTTGGATAAGGGATTCTGAAGCCCTGGGTGTAATTTAGATGGCCCAGCACAGGCCCCAGGAAGGCATATTCTATTGTATGGACAGGAAACTTGCCTTAATGGTAGAGTGAGGAGCGGGACATATGTAAAAAGTTTGACATCCATTAAAAAGAAATTCTTCTCTCGCCCTAATCTGGAAGCACTACAGAGAAAACACTCCGAGAAAAATTGGGTGAAAGTCATATATACCCATGGGTGTAAGTGAAATAAAGAACCGGTCTTAGTCAGGGTTTCTATTGCTGTGAAGAGACACCATGACCACAGCAACTCTTATAAGGAAAACTGTTAATTGGGCTGGCTTACAGTTCAAAGATTTACTCTATTACCCTCACTGCAAGAAGAATGGTGGCACATGATACTGGAGAGGCAGCTGAGAGTTCTGCATCCAGATTGGCAGGCAGCAGGAAGAGACTGATGCTGGGACTGGCTTGCTCATTTGAAACTGCAAAGCCTACCCTCAGTGACATACTTCCTCCAATAAGACCACACCTAATAGTGTCACTTCCTATGAGGCTTTGAGGGGGCATTTTCCTTGAAGCTACCAAAGAGCCTATCAAGGAAGTAGAGAGAAGGCAATGATTCCTACACTGTCAAATAGGGCTATGCAGAACCAAAAGAAGAACCCGAGGAGGAGGAAAAAAAAAGGCAGAAAAACGCAACATACGTAGTTCATTATGTTTCTTAAAAGTAGAGGAGAGCCAGAGGAAGCATTTCAAAGGGATCAGAACCAAGGAAAGTCCATGGTTTTAAAATTAAGAAGAGAGAATCACATTTTTTCTTGTTGAAATACCTCATGGCATTATTGAATGCTCTCCCCACAAATGAGAGTCTAGGGTTAAAAACAAAGTCATTTCAGACAGGGAAATCAACTGGTGATTAGGTGTCAGTTTGTAAACATGACAAGCTTAAAGACAAGTGGGCTGGGAAAGATGAATTTATTTTCCTGTAAAACCTATCTGTGCTAACTGCCACTGGTGTCAGTGTCAACAGTTCCTAAGAGGACACAGCCTGTGACTGTTCAGCCAATGCCTCTCTGGGTGATGTTTTCTCTAACATATGATGCAGGGCTTATGCCACAAGGATGTATGTCAAATTCAGATGCAGTAAGGAGGTTTCTTAACCCCAGTGTGCCCACATCAGGAGATAGGAAATGCAGACGGGAAACCCAGAAATTCGCCCACTAACTAGCCTGCCTTATGCAGTGGAGAGAGACAGAATGAAACAAGAGAAAGACTAACTCCCAGTTGCCCTCTGACCTCTAGTTAGAGGTGGGAGACCCCAGATCTGAGGATCTCAGCTTATCCTGGATCCTCAATCCTTTGTCAAGCAGGGTAAAATACTCTATTACTAATCAGCCTCAATTCCTTCATTTATCTTACAAAACTTGAGTTTTTACACCGTACAGCTCTGGAAAACACTTTTCCAGGAAGTGTCTTTCTGGGAAAGCTAGGGAAGGTAAGCCTCTTTCTCCCCCCACACCCCGTCAGACATGGCTGCTCTTTTCTCCCTTTTTTCCTTTTAATGCTCTTTCCAAAGGCTCCAAAGGGTCTACCTGGCACAGTTGGAAAATATTTGAGCTAGATAATCTCCAAGATCCAGTCCAAACACAATCTCCTCGCAGGCAGGCAGGTACCACTTTGGCCCTGGAGTGGGTCTGGAGTGGGTCTTTGAAGCTAGGCCTTGTGTTTGAATTAGTTGTAGGAAGAGGGAAGATATTTAAGACAGGAAGAACACCATAATAAAAGGCACTGTGAGAGGAATAATCCCGGTACCTTGGCAGAGGATGTGTGGGATAATACAGAACTCTTTCTGACCAAACTCTATGGACTATAAGGTAGAGCTATGGGAATGGGAATAAAATTTTAGCACAGGGCACTTGCTTTTCCTATGAGACAAGTATTTTTCCTGAAGACTTCATACAACTTAAAAGCAAATAATTCAAAACAATTTTTTTTTCCTGAAGGGAGGGAAATTCACTTTTGGAACTTTTAAACTTACAGTTATTGTAGTGTATGTCTGCTTTTTTAGTTACTTTTTCTGTGTTTCTTTGGTTAGCTTGCTGAAAGGCTCTTTCTAACATGGCTATTGGTGGCCAGCAGTTCTCCAGCATGCAGTACTGTCACGTGGACCCCAACATGATTGCTTTGGCTTTGTTTCTCAGCACATATGCAGCACTGTGAAGCAAACCGGTATGTTGCTGTGGAAGTGTGTGAAAAATAAGATGAGACATGATAATAACTGGCTTGCTTGGATTGTAAAACCCAAAGTTCCTTCTGGAAACTTAGATGTTGACCAAAGAGGGTCTGTGTTCCACTCTGCCAGTGCTTGGGCGAAAGAAATGGCATAAACAAAATGTGCAGGTCACTCCCTTGTCAAGGTATGCAATTTAATAAATTGGATTCCTCTCATCCATTTGGAATTGGTGTGAACATTTCTTTAACCATGCAGTTTCAAGTTGTTCTTAATCTAGATTCACTTCTGTATGTTATTGAACTGCTTTGAGGATGAGGAATGGGCCTTATTAATCTTTGTAGCTTTCAAGATATCTTAGCTTTGTGACTTTCAAGAAATGTAGCAGTTGATAAATGGGACTGACCAGTCCATGGGATAGTTTGTGCTGGGAAGGAAGGAGGATTAGATTGTCATTTCATAATTTAAGTACTCAGGAGCTGTTTGCATGCTAAACAAAAGGGAAATGTTCATTAAGTCTTGTCAACTGCTTCATCAGGGGTGGCCTTTGCCAGCCTTATAAGTCTTAGTTATGCCTTCATTTTATAAACTATGAGGATGAAACACACAGTGACTTGGGGAAGGAGTGAGCCTTGGACAAACAGCATGACCTAATATGCAAAGAACTATTTGTTTGGGGCTCAGTGAGGCTAGGCTGACATATGAAAAAAATGTATGGGGCCATCAATGAGAACAGCCAAGAAGAAAGGTAAAGCATAGTATAGAGTAGAGAATGCAAGCTAGAGCCCAGTGAGTCTCCGGCTCCATGATTGCGCCAAGAGTCTAGGTGAGGAGTGGGAAACTCAAATCAATCATCGGGATGATTGAATATATCCAGATGTTCACTGTCATCAGCACCATCACTAGCAAGTTTGTGAGGGTCAGGAGGATGTCAGTCTTTCCACACTCTCCCCTCAAACATGTACATCCAGTTGAAGTTATCGTAAAGTTAAGTTTTGGTTGACAGTAAGTCATGAAGGGGCTTTGTGTGTTGAGCTTCAAGTGATAGCAGAGAGAATGCTCCTTCCTGCCAAGAGGACCTGAGAGCAATCCAGGAGCCTCAACTGGTTAGAGTCTGGAGATAGCAGCCCAATTCCACATGAGCAATGACTAAATCATTCATTTTCAAAAATAATTTTTACCTGGTTATTTTAGTCTGATGATCTGAAACAAAACCAAAACCTAAACGAAACAAAAATGTAAAATGGGTTTTACCTAATAAAGTCCAATGGAATCTTGAAATTCGCAGAGAAGTGGATGGCACTTGAAGAAACCATCCTGGATGAGGTAACCCAGTCACAAAAAGAGGAACATGTTATATACTCACTCTTATATGGATTTTAGACCTAGAGCAAAGGATCACCAGCCTATAATTCACACCACCGGAGGAACTAGGATACAAGGTGTATTCTAAGAGATTCATATAAAGTCCCTCACAGGAGGGGGAAGGGACAAGTCCCCCAGAGCACATGGGAAGTGGGTGGCAGTGTATGGAGAGAGAAGTAGGAGAAAGAGAAGGGGAGGAGAGGAAAGCACATGTGAATAGGAAAATTGAGTCAGGGTAGGAATAGAAGACAGAACAGAGAGAGAGAGAGAAAGAGAGAGAGAGAGAGAGAGAGAGAGAGAGAGAGAACATAAAAGAAGGAGCCATTATTGGTTTGAAGAGAAAATTGAACCTAAAGAAAGGTCTAGAGACCTACAAGACTGCCAACAACTAACAATTTGAGCTTCTGTGGAAAGGCTACCATAAATGCCCTTCCCGGACAGCGAGATCAACAACTAACTTATCCACCATCATGGAGCCCTCTTCTAGTACCTGTTGGAAACAGAAGCAAATATCCATAACTAAACACTGAGTCAAACTAGAATCCAGATGCAGAGGGAGAGGACAAGACCAGGTTGCAGAAACACATAGAGACAGCTGACCTGAACAAGGAGGAGCAAACGGGCCCCCAGACTGATAGCTGGGAATCCAGCATGGGACTGACTCAAGACCCCCTGAACATGGGTCTCAGCCAGAAGGACTGAGCAGTCTAAGGGACCTCAGACAGTGGAACCAGGATGTATCCCTTGTGCACAAATGTCCTTGTGAACACATCCCCCATGGAGGGATACTCCCTTAACCTAGAGACAGGAGAAAAGTCCTAGTCCCTACTTCAAATGACTTGACAGATCTACATGACCCCACCTGGATGGCATTGCACTACATGTGGAATTGGGGTGGGGGGAGGGGAGGGTGGTCAGGGTGCATGTGAGGGGGCAGAGAGGGTAAGAGGGAGTGAGAGAGGGAGGGAGAGGGAACTGGGATCGACATGTAAAATAAATAAATAAATAAATAAATAAATAAATAAATAAATAAATAAAGTCCTCAAACATAGAATAAGGCAGCTATAAATGATCTGGAATGATTCTGTGTAGACCTATAATGTGTTGGTTAAAAGCAAGTCTTAAGATCAAGCACAGGACACAATGGGCATGCCAGTAGAAAGGAGGCCACAGAGTCTTCTTCTAGAGACCTGCTTTTCATAAAGCCACATTTCCCTTACAATGTGCAATAGACTGTTTTGTTTGGCCAAAGTAATCTTGAATGAAGAGCAGGAGAAAACGCAAAGACCCTTAGCCTTTGTTTTGGCTGCTAGAACAGCATTCATTAGAAATTATTTCCAGGTCAGCACCGAGAATCCCAAGCCAAGCTATGCAACAGGCAGTTTAACAGGGAACACAGATTGGGTTTCTCGGCTGGTCTCAGCAATGCTGGAAAGGATGTGTGAATGGAGCAAAGAGGAAGATGAAGTTCAGGCTGCTGGCATTTAGAGTTCAAATACCTGTGAATGCAGAAGAGCTCAAGGCCATGGGAATCAGTGAGATAACATTCAGAAAGAGGTTGGCTTAGGGAAGGACTTGACATTCTGGACTTCAGTTATTAGACAAATCTCCTATTATCATTCTTTTCTGCTTCCCTCTGTACCAGATGGAAGAAACAAAAAATCAGTATCCTGTCTCCTGATGGGGCTAACATCCCAGAGAGAGAGATCCATGAAACATACACACCAAAACTGAAGAGACAATATATTGTGTGTGCGCGCGCATGTGCATGCAAGCTCCTGTATCCTTGTGTGTGATTGCAGGCACATCAATACCACAGTGCTTATGTGGAGGTCAGAGGACACAGTGTTTGAGTGGAGGTCATAGAAGAACATCAGGTTCAGGTCCTCCCTGTCCATGTTGTTTGAGACAGGGTCTCTGTTGTTCACCTGGAGGCCAGGCTAGATCCCCTGCAAGCTTCCAGCATTTCTTCCATATCCGCCTTCCATCTCACTGTGTTAAATCACCACACTGGTATTACAGATGTGACTTACTGCATCTGGGTTTGCATGGGTTCAAATCCCCATGTTTGTGTTGCGTTGACCTCTGAGCCATCTCCCCATTCTCAAGGTATTTCATTTTCATAAACTCTTAATCTGGAATCAAGTAGTCTTAGGGAAGGCAGAGTAAGAGGGGTGGGGTGCTCCCAGAAAAGTGACCATTATCCAAGGGAATGGTAGTTAAGTACATTGGTGGGTATGACAGATATAGTCTGGGGATTCTTCTGGCTAGCCTACATCTAATGTGACCTTCCAAGTGTCAGAGATGTAATTCTAGACACAGAAAGAAAAGGGCAGCTTGATGATGTGTCCCCAAACAAGTTCCTGATTTCTCCTGAATAGTAACTCTCTAAACCTGAATATCTACAAGAGGAGAACAAAGCCTCAGACTAATAAGGAGGAAAAGGAAGATTTGTCACCTCCTTCAGTATGTCTTGTGTGCAAGTATTGAACTAGCACCCTAGACTACATAACAAGGTGCCATTATACATGCTAATTAAGAGTTCTAAACAAGATATTTAAATTACACATGTTAAGTATTTTGATTTGATAGCCACACACTGTGTATATGAATTGTGTCATTGCCTGGTGCCCCATAAATATATACAATTAAAATAGTTATTTTAAAAATCTATATACTAAAAACAAACTAAACACAATCATTTATTGGAGGAAAGAGCCTCTGTTTTGAATCAGAGCTAGGAAAAATAATGCTATTTTTTTTAACTTTGGTTCAAAATAGGTGGAGAGATGAGATTGGCAAATTGTATGAAAAAAACATTTTATCATTAATTGAAATACAATTTGCATATTATGGAATTGACCCTTCACATTTCAGTGTTTCTTTCATATTTATAAAACTGTACAGTTCACACCAGAATTTCATACAAAAACATTTCTTTGGTCTCAAAAATGAGCTTCATTCTTGTTAGTAAATCATAGTTCATAATCTCCTTAGACCCACTCCTGGTAACCACTAATCAATTTTTTTTAAGGCTGTGGGTCTGTCTGTCCCATACAATGCCTGTTGATAATACATTAGTTGGTCTTCAATGAATGGCTTCTTTTGTTTAGCATAGTGTTATCAAAGTCATCCATGGTGTAGATACATCACCACTTCTTTCTTGGTATGGATTTAACTTGTCATATGATTGTGCAATAGTCTGATTATCAGTTCATGGATGCTTGAGCAGTTTTCATTTTCTGAGTATGATGAACAGTGCTGCTGTAAAAATGTACACAAGCTCATATGAGACATTCATTTTCATTATTATGTGTCTGTTCCTACAAGTGGAATTGCCAGGCTGCTTTTGTATTCTTTATTATGAGGCACTGGGTAGTCCTGGATGGCCTCAAATTTGCTATTTAGCTCAGACTGGCCCCAAACTCCTGAAGGTCCACTTGTCTCTGTTTCCAGAATGCTGGGACTAAAAGCATGTACTGCCATGACTGACTAGAATTTCTACATTGCATGGGAACTCCATGTTTACTTCTCAAAGAACTAACAAATTATTCTCCAAGAAGCTGCAACATTGGCATTCTAACTAGCAGTGTGTGAACTCTGACGCTCTCACACCCACCGAAGAGCTTACTATTTATCTTTCTTGCCTTCTGATTGCCATCATGGTAGCAAACATGAGCTGATGTCATCGATTTGGGTTTTGTCTTCCCTTTTTTGGGGTAGGGGAACAGTGTCTCACATAACACAGGCTGGCTTCCAACTCATTATTTAGCCAAGGATAGCCCTAGACTACTTATCTTCCTGCTTTCACCTCCTGATTCCTGAGATTACATAGCCACATCTGGTTTGCATTTTCTTAGTGATTAAGGATGTTGCATGTGTTTTCATGTGATTGGTGGTCATTTGTGTTTCTTGTCTGAAGAAAAGCCTATAGAAATTATTATTTTTAACCGGACTATTGCCTTTTTATTAATATACCATAAAATTCCTTTAGTGTTTTGGTACTAAACTCTTATTAGATACATGATCTACTTTGAACTTTATCAACATTTTATAGGTACAGGTATTAGATTCATTTGTTTTTTGTAGTGCCCTGGAGTATACCAGGACCTCACTGTTAACATTATTGTTTTGATACTGGCTTTTGTTTGTTTGGGCACAGGAGCTTCGTTTGTAACAGGCCAGCCTTGAACTCACAACCCTTGTTCCTCATCCTCCTGAGTACTGAGATAATTGGTGTGCCTCATCAAACCTGCCAGCCTATGTTTTGATGAGTGTTCAGGTTAGAATTTCCTTTGGCCTGGTAGAGAATAGTGCTGGCAATCCCCCCTGACCAGGTGAATTTGACTTGGTTCATTCTTAGTCGGAGACAGGTAACATTCCTATTTCTCATATTGTCATTGGCCTGAACTGGCTATAGATATGAAAAACATTGGGAGCACCCCAAATTAGTATCAAGGGAGACACTCATCAATCCATAGAGGTCTTGAAGAAAGTATGGCAGGGCAGTCATGAAAGAGTACAGGGGGAAGGAACAGTGGGAGACTGAGCAAGGCACTTTGGTGAAGACAAACCATGTTTTATTCACAATTTTACCTAGAACCTGACTTTGATCTGTCTTAGAACATCAATTGGATGTGTTATTCACCACTTCATTCAGCTGATAACTTCTGATCCACAGTCAAATACATCATGTAGAGATCCCTTTGACAGAGATGCAAGGTCAAATTTACATAACACAAGAACAAAACTTTATTCCTGTCATGAAGGAGCAGTAACGAACCTTCCTTTCATATTTTCTCATTTTAGATTAATAAAGGAGGATATGCCTATTCAAAGACCCAAAGCTATTATTACCACAGTTAACACCACTCTGTATAGACTTTGATACAAGGTGCGAACAGGTCACATTAGAAAGGGAGGATGATTGGATTGGGGATTTGTCTCCTGAATGTCTGTCATGTGAACACAGGCTCTGTGTCCTCTATATCCCTGTCAATAAAATCAGACATAATCTCAGGTTACTGAATAACCCATGAAGCTGGTAGCTAACTTTATGTAGATAACATGCTATTTACCTAGTTTAAATATACAGTTTTTAGACCAAATAGATTGTTGGAAGATAAGTCTGTCCAGAGATAGGAACTCAAAACCAGTGGATATTGTTAAAATGCTACTCTAAAATAGACTGTACTATTGATAAATTTAAAAAAAAATTGCTGCATCAGGGTTGAAGCCATGCTCTGTCCTGTTCTAGTTACTCCATGTTGTGCAAGCAGTGGTGTGTAGCCTGTCCTAAGGGACACCATTTCAGGAGCAGTTCTGGACTCCAAACTGAAGACTGAGGATTTAACTCACTTGGGTGCGGTGGACATGTGAATGGTACCATCTGTCCACCACCACCCATGCAGCACAGACTAAAAATGATTTATTCCTGGAAGTGAAAAGTGTACCCCCATATGTTATTAAAGCACATTGAGATTATATGAGCACACAAGTTAACTTAAATTGTACCAGGAGCATGCAGAATTGGAAAGGGGACAACTTCCTCCCCGGAACCTGGAAAGAGGAAAACACATAGTCCTGCGATGGATGGTGGTGACACTGCTGGCCTGTCTGCTGACTGCTTAGCACGTACTTACAGAGAACATCCCGGTGTTCCACGGGCTTTGGCTTGGCCTGTTAGAACAATACTCTTTCTCTACCACTTTGTCCATGTGAACCCTCTGCCCATCCATCTACCCTGCACCCACCCAGTCCCAACTTTCACCTCTATAGCCTTACCTCATTTCTGCTGTCCCACTCCACCTTAAGACAGAGCTCACCTCTGACTGTGTGCTACACTACACACTGTTCCTTCTGGCAGATGTTCAGCAAGGTTCCTTACCTTCCCACACAGCCATCCCTGCATCCCTGCTCATCCCCAATTAGGTTTCTTTGAAACTACTTGAATTCTGCTGTGGCCTTGCTGACCCTTGGCAGCCATGTGTAACCCACACAAATGCATATACCTCGATACATTTCCTATGTGATTTGTAATGTGTGATCTGAGGGTTAATATCAGTAGTTAAGATTAGAATAAAAGAGTATTTCTTTGGCCAGCTATCAGGAGAAATCGGGACAAATGACTCGCAATAAAGCCAACATGGCTTGCGAACTGACGATAATGTAACAAAGTCTGGCATTGTGGAACAACACAAATGTGTCTGTGTTCATGAGACAGTGAGCTCACAACACTTCACGCAGAACTCTCCTTTTAAGAGATTGTGATAAAAACTATACCAGCTATCGGTAAAACAGATGAATAAATTGAAGTGAGAAAAATAAGGTGTTGATGCAACACAGCCAGGGATCGAGACATTTCCTGGAGCCTTTTTGTGTGATAATGTCCCATAGCCAAGTTCTCCTATCCAAGATGAACATGTTATTAGCCAGTTGATTTAAAAAAAAAACATGATCTTTGGCACTCAGCAAAATTAATGTGGAAGACATATGTCTGGGTCCTGTGGCCAAAGTCAGAACTGGAAAGTGTTATCTTCTGGGTTGTTGGCCTTCTAGCTTGAGAACCCCTGGTGGCTGGAGGTTGATGCTCTCTCTGTCCTGTGCCCAGCTCAGCATTCCTTTGGCTCTTTCTGAATCAGGGATTAACGTCTGCCTTTACAGCTCAGAGAAATTTGTCATCTTGAGATTGGTAATATGTCAGTGGCTCTGTGCCCTGCCCAAGCACACACTAGCTATGGGGACTGCAAGGAGCAGGCACTATGCCTATCTCAGTGTACACAAGAGGAGGGAGCACCTTTTTCTCACCCCTACAAAGTGCTACCCAGAGGCGAGAGTGACTGTTATTTATTGGACGTTAGCTTTCAATCATTTCCAAGGTACAGTGATGCCTTCTCTGGGTTATTTATTTATTTGTGTCAGCGTTACAGTACTCCGTTATTGCCACAGGGGGAACCGTTGACTTAATTTTACTTTGGAGACATTGCTGCTGAAGTTATTAAGCTAATGATTTATGCCCCGTATGATGGGCGATCTCTCGTGCTTCTAGTGGTTACTGTGTTTTGTTTACTGTTTATAACTAGCGGTCGTTATGCCACCAGAGGCCCTTGCCAGCTCACTGTGCTTATTCATCCCTGTAGATCTTTAGGCACCCTGGTTAACATAGAAAACATTTGAATGGTTTAGTAGTTTTAAAAATCCCATAAGCTGTGAATTAGACCCCTGTGCTGTGCCTTCCAGGAGAAAGAGTTCAGTGAGAACGAACAATGAACAGCAAACAGGACTGACCCTTCTATTTGCTTCTGGTTTTATCAAAATGGAAAGTCTGAGTGCTTTTCAGGAACATGGGGCTGTGACTCCATCAGTTTGGGGCTATGAGATCATCAGGTTTTCCTCTTGGGTGCTGCACATTTTACCATATTAAGGAACCAATTTGCTTAGAGAAATGCTGCACATGTTTAAAGGCTAAGTTTGATGGCTGGCAGGACTCTCCCATTTAGCCCTGGGGCCAGCCTCTGTGAATGAAGCCTTTACAACCAGCCTGTGTGTTTTTGTTCTGAAGTGCTTTTTGTAACCAAAGACTTGCATGGGGCAGATGGGTAGGCAGAGAAAGAAGCAGTGTAGGAATGATGTGTTTAAAGCAACAGCGTGTTTCTGTGTTGGGTGGGGATGGCACTCTCTCCCACCTGGAGTTTTGAGACATGTTCCCTCACTGGGGACTAGATCTCACCAATTAGGCTAGTCTAAACAGTCTGTGAGCCCCAGGCATCTACCCATCTCTGCTTCTCTAGGGCATACCATACCTGACTTCTACTTAGGTGCTGGGGATCTGAACTCAGGTCCTCATGTTTATCTCGCAAGCACTTTACCCACTGAGCTAAGGCTCTTGACCCTTGCAACAGTCTCTCACAGTGCTTATGTCTTGATACCGAAGGAAAACATCACTGTTTGTGTGAGCAGCTGCAGACCAATCTGAACGTCTCAGTCCAATCTGAACGGGTGTATCTTCCTGAAGGCTACTGAACCCTGTCAGTCCATTTCACTTTTCTGTTGACTTCAAAAAATCTCTCTCTCTCTCTCTCTCTCTCTCTCTCTCTCTCTCTCTCTCTCTCTCTCAGGTAGCTTTGCATGCTGACTGGTCACATGGTTCCTTTTCTCTGTGGTCTGATGTAGACCAGTCAAACAATGAGTGCTTGACCTATGGCCTCGGGCATCTCACATCAAGCAAATAAAATACAGGACAAGACTTCACTTTCTTTCTTTCTTTCTTTCTCTCTCTCTTTTTTTTTTTTTTACAACATATCTAGGTATGGGAGCAAAACCCCTCAATCACTGTGATACATGTGGAAAATCCAATCCAACAAGCAGGGAATGAGTAAGTTAGTTTGTAAGCAGAGAGCCAGGGCCAGTCTCTAAGGATGGAGGGGAAAAACCATTCCCATGTTTTAATGTTATAATTTGAATATCTGTATATAACTTTAGTCCCAGGGAGTCCCTTGATACCATGTCTTGTATATAAAAAGCAGCTGATACAAAAGAGGAAAAAGAATATATAGCTAAAACACAAACAAAGGAATAATAAAGACTGTTTCATTCCTTCCCAAAGTTCTCTGTTCTTCTTCACACAGGTGCAAACCTTGAGCATAAATACTATTTGTAATATCATAACATGTGGAGGCACAGACAATATCTTATTTAGATAGCACTTTTCACTGGAAATACTGACCCAGTATGTTAGGAGTTTTCATTCATGTATGTTTTCATTTAGTTTTATAATCACATCACACTGTCCTCTCCCCTTCTAAGAAAGTAAAGTTAAAACAACAAATTCTGGTGCAAATTAGTCTGAAATGCCATTGATGAGTCTGGTACTGGAATTGCATCACTGGTTTAGAAATGGAATCCTATAATGCCTCCCTCAGATAGCTGGCTAATCTCTTCTGCTTTGAAAATTAAAACTGTAATTAAATAATGAATTATTTCAAAGTCACACACAAAACCAAACAAACAAATGAAAGAAATCACTAGTGTTACAAAGGATGAGCTCGTGTACTGGGTCCTTTTTTTCCAGAAAATCACAAAAAGATAGGGTATTTTTTTGGTATTACTTAAAATAATTTTTAATTGAAATACATTTTTTATCATGTTCTTTCCCTCTCCTAAGTCCTTCCAGATCCTCTCCCCCTCCATACCCACCCAACTTTAAGTTCAGGATAAAGTTTTTCTTACACAAAGAGAACTCACAAGTGATATCTTCCCTAACAAGTGGTTAGAATGTCCTCAGAGAGCTGTGATTTCCTTTAACTGACAGAAGCCACCTCATCAAGCAAACTGGACAATTTATGCACACAATGAAAAGCTCCTTCATTCTAAGACTTTTTTGGCAGCACAATCCACAACTCTTTTCTGTTCAAGCAACAGGTACACTGAGGTCTTCAACCCCATTCTGAAAAGTTGGGCTAGACTCACTTATTTTATAATTCTGGGTGAAAGAGTTAATGTGAGTGACAAAATTATTTACATAACTGTTCAGTTGAGCCATTAATGTATTTCTCATTGTTACTTTACCAAAGCAGATTTAACTTTAAACAATCAGTCCTTTCTTACACATGCATTTGATAAATTGTTACTAGTGTTCAAGTAGAAAAGCACCATAACAATTCCCTAGTGCCTTGCTTTGCTACTTCTAGCAAGCATCATAAATGCTTAGTAAAAGCATAGAATTGTTCCCATCATTCAAGAAAGTACTAGTTCATTGGGCTCCACAGTTAAGCATGAATCACAGTGACTATACCTTGGGCTTTTTACTATCCTATCAGGTCTAGGACTAAGCTACTTGGGGCACTGATATACTTATATAAGTGACTGTGTGAACATGGTCTTAAAACTTTTAATTGAATGGTGTAATAAAAGTGAACCTGGTGACATACACAGTCTCAAAGCAGTATGATTTTGGACACCAATAGTACTTTTTCCATTATCGGTGCAGGGCAATTCCTTTGACTTATTTCCTTCCCCAAAAGGAGCCTGTAGCTTTGGTTGTAAGAATGTCACCTCTGTGACCTATCTCTGATCTGTCAATGTTTTCCCTCCCAAACCTCAGGACCACTGATTACCTACTGCCTCCTCCTTCTTACAGATTTAGTCCTTGGAGTCTCCTTTCCTTTTCTCTGTTCTTTTGTTTGGTTTTGGTTTTGAGACGGGGTTTCACTGTGTAGACCTGGCTGTCCTGGAACTCACTCTGTAGACCAGGCTGGTCTTGAACTCACAGAGATCCTCCTGTCTCTGCCTCCCAAGTGCTAGGATTAAAGGCAGAATCTCCTTTTCTTGAGTTTTAAAATACAAGTTGAAGACCAGTGATTGGAGAAGAATGGCTTTTTGCTGATTTTTGTTTGTTTGTTTTTGTCACTACTAACTTAGTTTAAGACATTAAATTTTATTTATGTATATGTTTTTATTCCTGCATGTCTGTATATGCAACACATGTGTACAGTGCCTCCGTCGTAGACAAGAGGCCTGTGACTGGAGTTCTAGGTGCTCATGAGCCTCCATTTGGGTGCTGAGAAGTGAACCTGGGTCCTCTGGAAGAGCAGCCAAGGCTGTTAATCAGATCTTGTTCATAATATGCTTAGAAAACTTTTGAAATGGCCTAAACACATATCATTTGCCACAGCATGTTCTTCCTTTCCTTCAATATAAATAAATAACTTTGTAACCCACAGGTGATACAATAAAATATTCTTTTACCTAGTGGTGTTAGAGTTACTAGATGGCAAGGAGGCCCCAACCAAAGGGGGCAAACCCCACACGGCTGTTCTTATTGGAACCTTAGCTAACAGTGGTGTTAGAGTTAATATGACTGTGGTGACATACCATGACACAAAGCAACTTGGTGAGAAAAATGTTTATTTCAACTTAAACCTTATAATCTCATCACTGAGGTAAGCCAGGACAAGAGCTCAGGGCAGAAATCTGGAGGCAGGAACTGGAGCAGAGGCCATGGAGAATTGCCCCTTAACTGGCTTGCTCATCACTTGCTTTCTTATAGCACCCAGGACTACCAGCCCAGGGATGGCACCAATAGGGTGGTCTGCCTACAAGTTGATTTTGTGGAGGAATTTTCTTAACTGATGTTTCCTCTTCTCAAACTTTAGCTTGTGTTAGGAGGACATAAAATTCACCAAGACAGCAAGTGATTAATTTGTGTTCTCTATGCTCTGACAATTAACAAAAATCAAGAGATGTTCATCAATTGCTTTTCAATTTGAATATTTTATTGGTAGAAAATAAACTCAGAGAGAATACCAGCCAAGTCTAAAGTAAAATGAAAATACTAAGGGTAAGAACAGGAGACTGATCCAGGCTGGGGCATTGGGAAGAAGTAGGACCCTTGTTTCATTAAGATAGCAAACTTCACTAGCTCTTGTTAAGGGGGTAAAATGGGATCATTTTCTTAATCCTTTTTCTAAGGAGTCCTTTGTCATTTTGGTTGGTGGTAGTGATAATTATATTAGATGATAGACAGTAAGGAATGACAAACCCTTGGTGCCAATGCAAGAAAGAATCATTTTCTCATCCTGAAGAGGGAAGCAGCCTGGGAGATGCTCGTGTGAGATGATATCGTCATCTGGATGGAGCAGGCAACATTCAGAAATCAGGATTCAGGGCCACACTCTGATGTGTTCACATGGATATCAGTGAAGTGGGAGCCACCAACGTTCATTAATATTTGTTTTCTGGTAAGTTCTACAGAGTAATCACAACCTTAGCTATCATTTAGAGAAGACAGAGACAGTTCCAGGGTACCACTGTGAGCATCTCACTGTGTTCTTATTTGGTACTCATGGTTGCCTCCAGGGTAGGCATTACTGTTGCTACTTATACTGGAGGCAGGTATTGTGTGAGATGCTAAAGAGATTTTCTAGAGTCAGTTGGTGGATGAGTGGGGCAGCAACTTGACCTCTGAATTGTGGTAGCTGTCTTAGTTCTGTTGCTGTGATAAAACACAGGTACCAGAAGCAACTTAGTGAAGGAGAGGGGTTACTTAGCTCACATTCACAGGGCACAGCCCAACCAAGAGGATGTTAAGTCAGGAACTTCAGAAGAAACCAATAAGGCTGTCTTCTGGTTGCTAAGGCTCCTGCTTCCCTAGCTCCATTATGTAGCCCAGGACAACCTGGGCTCACATCAAATCGCTTACACCAACAATCAAGAGGACACTGCAGATACACCTCCAGAGCAAAACCTGCAGAAAAACAATCACTCACCTAAACCTTTATACAGGAGATTTTGTGTTGCATCAAGGTGACAATTGATGCTAACTAGGATGGTGTGGTTATTTAGTGTTTCGAGTGAGTAAGAAAAATGCCAGTCATTACTGTCTATGATTTATCTCACTGATGACTTATGTTTTGGCCACCAGTAGTTCCTCCTAGGAACAGAAAACTATCAGTCGACTTATTTGGTTGGTAGTGGGGACATAAAGAATATCACAACTGCTTCTGTTACCCTCTGTCAACTCAGGATCATGGATCCAGCTAGAAAATGAGAAACAATTGCCTGGCCCATCCTTAGACAATTTATCCGCATACTCTTCATCTCATACTGTACCTACTGTTCTGGAGGAAACTTCAGTGTTGTACTTTGCATCCTGTCACTCTCCAAGCTACTATTCAATGTAACAAGTTAAATATAAAATAAAATAGCTCTCCCTTTGGTCTTTTGTATTCACTCCTATTCCTTCCTTCTCTCCATCCATGGATATTGCTTCTGTTTCCTGTATTCTTGTGCTCTTTAATCCCTTTAATAATCTATTACCAGTTGCACAGTGTTTCTGAACTTAAAATCACTGTTTTGGGGGGGGTGCTGGTGAATACATAGATACCCAGCACTCAGAAGTAATGAAATAATGGGATTGCTACAAATTTAAGGCCAGCTTGGATTACATGAGGGGCTAACAGAACAGCCATGACTACACACACACACACACACACACACACACACTCACACACACACACACACACACACTCACACACACACACACACACACACACACACACACAGAGAGAGAGAGAGAGAGAGAGAGAGGGAGAGAGAGAGAGAGAGAGAGAGAGAGAATAAAAGTAAAAACTGAAAGAGAGAAGAAAAGGAAAGCAGACAGGGAGAGGAGAGAGAAGGGAGAAAAGGAGAAAGAATAAAGAAATCATACCATCAAAATGCTTATTTTAGAATCACTAACTTTCCTTAATAAACTATGGACGCTACTCTCTTTAGGGTGTATCTAACATATAATTAAGGCTACCTATTACTCCGGCTCCCACTTTTTCTAAGACAATGTATTTCCCATCAATACCTCACATGGTTAAGTGGAATAATAATAAACAGTGCTGCTTTCCTATGGAAATTCAATTTTCTGCCTTTGCTCTGGATCCTTTGAGTCTATTTTGTGACTTGATCTGGGCTTCACATGTCTTGCCTTGCCCAATCTGCAATGTTTACATTTCTCCTGTAGCATCTCACTACATCATGTTTAAATGTAAACAGCAGAGATTTGTTTCCCTCTCTTGGAATGTCTAAATAACAGCTCTGCATATTAGAATCTTAAAGATGTGTCGTGGCAGCTGCAAATAACTTTGAGAGAGATGCCTGTGTAGCCAAGATCACATTTCATCTATGTGCTGGCCAAGGGCGCTTGCTTTCTGGCTCCCGTTCAGCCTTCGTTTTGCAAATCAACTTCCTGCAGCATGAGAATAGATGTTTTTTTTCTGGGCCAAATATTCCAAAACGGACACCAACTGAGGACTTGTAGTGTTTACCAGCTCTCCAGCTTTTAGACACATGAGCATCCAAAAAAAAAAAAAAAAATGCCAGATTGTGACTATTGATGCCAAACAACGTTTCAGCTTTAGACAGAAAAGTCAAGTATCTCAGTTGAAGCATGTGGTGCCAGAAGCAAACTGTCACAAGAGACCAGTGCTGCCAGGCAGTGGATCAACATATAGCACCCGCTTTAGAGCCAACCTCTTGCATGTTTGTTGTACACCCCCAGGATGGCCTTCCATGTCAAGGGGATTAGCTTCCTGTACATGAGGAGGCAAGGAAGCTAATGAACACATGAGGATTCCACACTAGAGAAGGTAGGCTTTGCATTTTCTCCCTTTGTTCTTTTTTCAATTAGCCTTCTCTCTCTAGTCAATCCCTTGGAGATGGTTGCTTTTCCCACTTCTTTCTTCTTCCCAATACAGCCTTGTCTTGACCACTTTGCCCACAGCTCCAGCAACAGACAACAAAAGCAATTCTGAATCTGAACTACTTGATGTTGCTAGCTTGGTCTAGGGTGTGACCTTCTAGAAGTTCACTTAGCTGGTTAAGGCAAGGCTTATGCTAATGCAGCTCCCATTTGGGCCTTGCACCAGGGCATTGGTTATGCATAATGAAAGATTTGGGGACTTCCCTCCTCTTTTAGCTCAATGTCTCTCAGTCTCAACGGGACAGAGGATGGGTCTGGTAACCACTGTCCTATCAATGGGCTGTGCCCTGGCATTCTGAGTTGACAAGACAGACCAAAGAGAAGATAAAAATAGTCTGGCTTTGATAAAGATGACTGAGAAGGAAGAGCTACGTGCAATGTGGGCAGACCTGGTTGGTGGGGGTTCTCTGATGTTGCACATAAGGAGATAGAAGAAAAACCAAAGACAACATCACTTTTGTCCTGGAAAACTCAGTATGCAGGAGAGCTATTGCCTGACAGAGAGGGGATCAGGAGAGGGACACGTTTAGGGAGGGTGTTACAATTTTTGTTAAGAGCTCAGTCTCCAAGTGACACAACTGGGAGGTGAGGGGTGGGAGAAGATGGGGCTTAGTTGAAGAAGGCTAGGCATTGAGTATGGCCCTGAGGGATTTCAGACCCACAGTGCCCCCTCTCTTCTTTTGCTGCTTGCCCATTTTTCTAGTTCCTCTGTTCTTTCTCAGCATTATTAGCCCAAAGCCATAGAGCCAGCTGATTATAAACAGGACTGCCAAGACATTCAAACTATTGTCTTCACATACAGAGTCTCTCGGATATTCTGTCACAGTAATGGAAGATTGACTATCACAGAGGTTAAAAACGGGGAGTTATGTTGGACATATAAATTTAAGGATGTTTAGTAGTGATATCTAGAATCCTAGAAGGGCAATGAGGGGTAAACGTCTAATTCTGAGTATTTGTACTATTCCTCTACCAAAGATGACACATTTATTTGGCAACGCAGTCCATAATGATGAACAAAACACTTTGTTACAAAATTCCCCTGTCTGGAATACACAATGCAGTTCAGATGGAGGAACTGTAGTGGCTTTGCACCATGGTTACTTTGTTAGTACGGAAATTAAATAGTCATCATAGTCAAGTATCTAATACCCAGACTCCTCTCTGTATTTCCACAAGCGTTATTTCATTATTTATAATATTAGTAAAAAATGAAAACTTAGGTGTGAATGTATGTTCACATGCGTGCCTCACAAGTGAGGCTGTGTGTGTGTGTGTGTGTGTGTGTGTGTGTGTGTGTGTGTGTGTGTGTGTGTGTGTGTGTGTGTGTAGGCAGGCTGGAGGTTGATATCAGATATTATTCTCTGTTGCTGTCCATTGTATTTACTGAGCCAGGCTCATCTCTTCTTTAGTGAACTTTCCATTCCAATGGGATATCCAAAGGGATATCATAGAAAGGGTAAGCAACGTCACAGGAAAGAAAAGGATAGCAAAGAAGAAAGTATGAACACATCTGATTAGTGACTTTAATCTAGGAAAGCAGAGATTAAACCCTGTGGGAACTTCAGGGTTTCAATAACAAGATTTAAGGCATTTAGCATAAGCCATTTGTATGCTTTTGTGTTGAGATTTTAAAGTAGTTCTGAGTGGTGGCAAATATGTTGCCCTCCTGCGCACTGGGTAGCATTACAGCACTCTCCAACTATCTAGTTCCCTGAGTATCTCTGAGTATCCAGGATAAGGAGTGTGCTGTGAATAGACTGTTAGTGAGATGTCAATGGGCAGTGGTACATAGCACGAGGCAACACCCCCAGAATCTTCTTTCTTCTAAGTTGCTAAAGCCATCCCAACAGCTCTATTTTCTGACAAGAGAGCAGATACCAGGCAAACAAAGTCTGTTAGTTGTTGTGGATAATGTGTGAGACACAGCCAGGACTGTCACATCCCTCCCAACCATCCTTCAGTTTTCTACAGGCCATTCAGTGTTCCTGCTAACATCTTCAAAACTGGGTCAAAGGAATGAGTAATAAAATTAAAGTAGTTATAAACTTAAGAGAGAGGAACAGAGATCAGATAAAGGAGAACTAATATTTTAGAAAATGGTTGAAATAGCCAGATTCAAAAAGAAAAAAGAGTAAGTGCCTGCTTGATATTTGGACCACCACTATACTCTTCAATTCGGCTCCAGACAGTTCTCAGGCATCTTGAATTCTCCATTTTCTTCTAGTTGTTTAGCAGACACTGTAGTGTGCATGTGTTTTGTTGTACTTCTTAGTGTTTGGGGACTAGTTATGTTTTGTCTTTTGTCAGTTAAACATTCCTGACACTATGTAAAACAATCTTACTACTATCTTTATATCTATTATTATGTTACTAATAAACATGCTCCCCCATACACACACACACACACACAGAGAGAGAGAGAGAGAGAGAGAGAGAGAGAGAGAGAGAGAGAGAGAGAGAGAGAGAGAGAGATTAGACTGGATTTTTGCATTTTAAATCACCTTCCATGTTTCCATGTTTCCATGATGGAAGTCATTAAAAGAATCAAGAATCAAGAATCAAGGAGCTAGCTTCAGGTGACTGTGCTTTTATTGTGTTTATTTTTATTTAATTAATATATAATTACATCATCTTCCCACTTCCTCTTTTCCCTCCTTCATCCCCTTTCACTCCCCCCCCACCAATTATGGCCTCCTCTCCTTTAACCATTGTTGTTGTATACACACATAAATGTATAAATACAGCCTGCTGAGTCTGTTCAGGATCTCCTGCATGTATGTTCCTAGGGCTGACTATCTGGTATTAGATAATGAACCCATGGGGTGTGTTTCTAGGAGACAATAATTCTCTGCCCTTGGTTGTTTATTTCTTGTAGCTCTTCCTCTAGGAATGTGCTCCCTTGAGATTTTCCCATTTACTTTGAGATGCCAAATGTTGTTGAATTTGTTCAGGTCTTTATTTTGGCAGCCATGTTGTTTACAAGGTCATGGTTTCACAGCAGGTCTTCTGGTCCTCTGGCTCTTGTAACCCTTCTGCCTCCCCTTCTGAAGTGTTCCCTGAGTCATAGGTCCAGGAGTTGTGTTGTGCTGTACCTGTATTAGTTGCAGATGGGCACCCTAGAATTAGTGGATCTCTGTGTTATGAACAGATATGGCTTTCTGTGGCAGATTCTGTTTGTTGCAAAATCTACCATTATCTGTGGGGACAACAGTAGTTAGGGCTTACAGTAGTTAGGAAGTGACAATGATATGTTCTCTCAGGTCTGTGAACTCTTCAGGAACAGGTAGATGACTAGGTGTCCAGTACCAGGCTTGATTTCCCTCCTATTCAGCAGGCTTTAAATCACATTAGACAGCTGTTGGTTATCTTAAAGATGAAGTAACCTTACTTCACCATCCTGGTTACCTCTATGGTCTAGTCACTGTTATAGTTTATGGGTTTTACAGTTTGGGTAGGATTGCTGGTTGATCCTCTCTTTTGGCAGCTTGTATAGAATGCTCTGATACCATTATAACCACTCCTCAGGGATGAGGATTCCAAGTCAGTTCCGAGTCACTTCCAGCTTGATTACTCTAAGTCCTGCATCCAAAGCACATCACGCTTCAGCAACAGAGTTTGCTTTCAAATTGGGGAGGCCACCAAGGACAAGGGCAGTAGCCTTTATTATTTGGGGAGGGTTGTTTTCTTGGACTCCCCAGACTAACAACTCAAGAGAAGGATTCTCATACATAGTACTGGAGGTTTTGCTCATCTCATGACTCTTGGAAGTGGTTTCTTTTCTAGGGTGCTACAACAATTAATAACAGAGAACCATCAAGTATTAGCCATTACGTGAGTATATGGTTATTTCTAGTTTATAAATCTATAGATTGGCATACATTACTACTTCTGCTTCAGGTTGCAGGGTTACTTTTAAATCTGTTCCATGGCAGATTTGGGTCAAGGGGATCTTCTTATGAGTAAGTAAATGTTAGTGATCATGGCAAGCCACAAGGACACACAGACAGCTCACACTGTTTCTCCATGAGTTATACAGGCCCAAGTCTATCAACTGTCTTGGTGTCTACCAAGGGTGTCAGAAGACAACAATGAATATATATTTTTTGAGCACAAATATACTATAGTCTACTACACAAGATTTTCCTGCCTGCTATCACCCCTAACTACAATTCCTCTAACCCCCGTTGCCCTCAATTTACTTTTATCATTGGGCTAATATTATGCTTTTGTAAGACCCATATTTTTTGTACTCATGTCTATGCTCCCGATTTTGCCATTTAAGTGCTTTGGGCACATTCTCTTCTGTGCTTATCATTTCTATAATTAGTAAGTAAATTATTTTTCATCTTCTTATTTTTTTCTGCTCTACCACCTCCCCTAATAATAGGGATTGAACATCATACCTTGTAGGCGAGAAGAAAGTACCTTGCTCACGTGCTATATAGCCCTAGCCATATTTGGTTTTTATGTGGGGACAAAAACCTCTGTAAAATTTCCAGGCTGTTCTACAATTTACTCTTTAGCCCTGTTAGGCCTCACATTTGCAGTCCCCCTATTCTAAGAGCTCCTGGGTCGCTGGAATCACAGGCATGTGCCACAGTGCTCAACTTTTCCACATGTCTTTAAATTATAAAACGGCTCTTGCACACACTGCCAGCGTTCTGCGTTTCTTCAGGGTTATTCTTCCCACAGAATCCCGCCATGGTCTGATTGTTCCAAGGTCAGCTGGCTGCCTGCCACCTGTCCTGCCCCACAGCTGTCCTCACAGACTTCAAAGTCCCCTGTGAGTCCCTTTCTTTCCCTGTGCTGTTGGAGCTCTCCTTCTCCAAGTCCATGAATATTTCCTCTTTGTTTACTTCCTCACTTTTATAAACATCATTTTCTGGGGGATTCCTTCAAAAATTGCAATAGAGAAACATTTTTGAGACTCTGCCTGTTTTAAAAACTATCTATTATTACTTCTAAATTTTAAATAAAATACAATTAAAGCATTTTCCCTCTTCCTTTTCCTTTCTGCAACCCTTCTAATGCCCCACCCTCTTTTTGTTCTCTCTCAAATACTTAGCCTCTATTTCTTTAATTTTTGTTTTATATGTATGCATGTTTGTGTGTATATATGTGAATGTATGTATTCTGCTTTGTCCATGTATGTAAACACAACCTACTCAGTCCTTACAATGCCACTTGTATATATGATGTCAGGGCTGAACAATGGTATTAGATAACCAATTCAGGTTTCTTCCTGGGGAACACTGTTTCTTCCTTGCTCAGCAATCCTTAGTTGTCTGCAGTACTTTGTCCAGGTTTGAAACCTCTTAGGATCTGCACAATCAGTGTTAGCTTGTCTACTGGTTTTGTTCTTGTTCATATCTTTCTTTTAGTACCACACTTAAATTTAACTAAACTAGATCTGAGTTTCTAGAAACCCCTTTCCTTCAGTACTTCAGAAAAATTTCTCAGTTCTTATCAGTGTGGCTAAGTTTTTGTAAAATCAATTCCTTATGTCTTATGTGCTGATACACATAGCTCTCTGCAGAATCCACTCTCTGTTTCAGTACACTGAAGATTCATCTCTCTGACTGAGACTTCATTTGAAAATCCTTTTCCTGGACTCTGGGAGGTATCAGGACTTACTCTCATTGTACCAAAGCTCTTTGGCAGTTTTCTGTGTCTCTGGTTGGTGTACTATGCTCCCATCTCTCAAATCTCTTTTAAATTTCCATGTTTGGCTTTTTGGTCCATGTCCTATGAATATCACCACCTATATTGTGCCTCAGTTTTAATTTTTTTTCCAATTTTCTTTCAAATTTCATTTTCTGAAAGGTATTTAAACTTTGTTCTATGAAGATTAATTTCTATCATAACCTTTAACTTTTTTGTGAATACATTTTTTTCTCTGTCTTCTACCTAAGGATGTTGACATTTGTGTTTTCCTTGTTTTCTTTTCTTAAATTGAAATATAATGTAAATTCTGTAATGAGTTTGTAGTTCAGTGCTTTTTAAATCACATTGAAAGGTTATAGAAACAGCAGCCAGAAAGAAATTCAGAGTTGTTAACAGCTAGTCCTTTTCTCTCTCCCCAACTCCTAGCAACAGTCTTTCTGTCTGGATGAACTTTCTCATTGTCAGTATTTCATAGCAACAGTAATTATACAATATAGACTTTTGGGGGTTGCCTACTTTCACTTAACACAATATTTTAAAGGACCATCTCAGTGGAAGCATGTAGCAGTACTGTATAACCTTTTGGTGGCCAAATGACCCACATGGAATGGCTGTAGCACCATTGTCTATCTGTTCATTCATAAAGGATTGGTAAACTGTTTCTCTTCCTACTATTGTAAATAATGGTGCTACCATTATTCATTTACAAACTACTGAACCAATACATGTATTGAATTCCCTATGCTGGGAATTTCTGAATTACATAATAACTCTACATTTGCTTTTTGAAAAACTACCAAATTATTCTGTGAAGATAGCAGATCACACCATGCTGCTATGCAAGTGCATAACTATAAGTTCTTTATGGTATTGATCCATATTTGCTGTATCCCTTCTCTTGCAGTGTGGCTATAATCTGACTGTGTGTAAAATACAAGCAGCTTACTATTCATTTCTCTAATGCATCATGGTGTTGGACACCTTCTCAAGCATCCAGTTCTAGATTTACTTGGAGAGACACCTATTTGGATCAATTTGCCTGTTTTAAAACTAGTTTGTCTTTTTCATGGTTGAATCTTTTAGAATGTTTCAATATATTTAAATATTAATCCCCGTTCAGTTACATGATTTGAAAACATTTTCTCTCATCCTTTGGCCTTTTCCATCTCATTGTATAATGTATTAGAGACACAGAAGTTTTTCATTTGGCCTTTGCTTTGTATCCCCTTTTACTGCTGCATTTTTGGTGCCATATCTCTTGAATCATTGCCAAATCCCATGTTTTGAAGATTTCCCCTGTCCTTCTCTTCTGATTTTTATAGGTGCTATTATTCCATGCAAAGTTCTCATCTATTTTGAATTAAGTTTTATATGGTACAAGTTACAAGTCCACATTTATCCCTTTGCATCCACATGAATGCAGTTGTCCCTATGCTATTTGTCAATTAATTTCCTGATTTTAGCAGCTTCATCAAAAAATAACTGCATGCTATGATGTCAATAGATGTCAATATCAGTTGTCCCCTTGACATGATTTAGACTCATTTAAGAGGCAAGTCTCTGAGCATGCCAATAATGCAGCATTTTCCTCTAAATTAGCTTACTTTGGCTAAGGAGACATGAGTGGCCATGGTCCTGAGATGCATACAAGGAAAAAGCTAGCATAGCTTGAGCTTCTGTCTCCTTCTACTTCCTGATTGTGTGTACAGTGTGACCAGCTGCCTCACACTCCTGCTGTCCTGCCTTCCCACATGATATCCTCTTACACTGTAAGCCAAAAAACCAAAAAACCCTTTCTTCTGAAGTTACCATTTGTCAGGTATTTGAGAAATATAAATAACACAAAAAAATTGGCCTCAAGAAGAAGGGCCATTGTGATAAACTTGACCTTGTAGTTCCTGAGGACTTGGAACTGATATACAGGAGAAACATGGAAGACTCTGAAGCTTAACGATAGTAAAATTATGAATATGTGGTGATATATTGCTGTGTCTGAAGATCATAGGATGGAGCTTGCCACTAGCTAACCATAGAAGTCGTGAGGTCTGGGAGTGTGCCCCGTTAGTGTAAAGAAAGCCTGGATCAAAGCCCAGAATTCAAATAAAAAGGTTCTAGGGATAGTATGAGCCACTGGTGCTGGGTGGAGGGGAGGAGCAGGAAGTCAGGTGTGGCTGCTTGACTGAGCCAGCCCACAGCAGCTGGCAGCTTTCTCAAGCCCAGAGTATGGTCTAGGAATAGTGATTTTCCTCTCTCCTGCCATTAATATTCTGGCTATGTGGGTGCCAAAATGTAAATGGAGTTCTTAATTGGTGTGAATAATAAAAACCTAGAGTCAGATATACAGGAAAATGATGAGAGATCAGAGAGAAGAAGGAGCAAGCCAAAGCCACCTTTGTCTCATTAGCATCTCTGCAGAAAAGAGATCAAGATCCTGTTTCTTCCTGCTTGGATCTCTTTCTGCCCAGCCATCTCACTTCCTGTCTTTGCCCACCCATCTCACCCCCTGTCTGTCTGTATAGACCCCCTGACCTCCATGGTTAGCTAGTGGCAAATTCCATCCTCTGATCTTTAGACAAGCTTTATTTGTATAAGCAAGGTATCATCACAAGAGTATGTGATAAAACGCTATTGTAAGATTGACTTTTAGTTCAGAAACAAATTTTAGAAACTTTCTTGAGACTTATCTCTTCCACTTGAATTGATTAAAAAGTTCATATATGAATTTAATAAACCGTTCTTTAATCCTGAAATACTGTGGAACCTCTTGTAGGTATATAGAGACTAAATGAAGACTACTTGGAAAGAGGGAACTTAAATTGGGTAATTACCTCCATCAGATTGGTCTATGGGCATGTCTGAGGGGCATTTTCTTTATGTCAGTAGATGTAGGGGGCCCAGACTACTGTGGGTGCTGATGTCCCAGGAGAAATGGGCTTGGTTTATAAGAAAGGCAGAGAGGTGGCTGTGTAAAAGCTGGGGTAAGCCAGGAAGCAGCATTTCTCCATAGACTGCGGCTGTTCCTGCCATATTGGAGTTCTTGCCATGTCTGAGTTTTTTGTGTTAGCTTCTCTTGATGATAAACTATAACCAGTAAGATGGAATAAACCCTTTCCTCCCCAAGTTGTCTTTGGTTATAGTTTTATCATAGCAACAAAGAAACAAACTAGAACATTCAGTGTCTAACAAATTCATAGGAATGAGTTTGATTTCAAATTTAGATAAAATACTTAAGTTTTTATTGAATTTCATGTTTTCCTGTTGGGAAAAGTCATGAATGTAAAATATGCTTGTAGCTCACATGTTCTGTATTCTTGCCAAAATATGTGAATTATAACTGGAATTCTACAATTTGGAAAAAAACATGAATTTGTATTTGTAAATTTAATTAAATATGAGCAGTAGGGGAATTGTGCCAGGAATGATAAGGAAATCTGAATGCTTGCAATCTTACACATGCAGGGTTTTCAGTCCTGAGTCCTGTATGTTCTGTGATGAAGTACAATGTGTAGATTTATCTCCCATCTTAGTCAAATCTATTGTATCTACTAGAGATGCTAAGGAAATATTTTAGTAATACTGAAAGTATGGCTGACAACAATTTTTTCCAGGTTATGGGCAAAATAAACAGTGGCTGGAATTAAAACTCAGTAAAGGAACTTTTAATCTTATAACTATGCTTTTCTCATAAGGAGAGGAAATGAAATTATCAGGCTGTTAGTGAATTTCAGAATTGTTTCAGTATAGGTTCTTTGCTGTTTATTTTTTAGTGTGATAAAGTCACAGAAAATATAGTCAGGGCTATTCTAATTTGGGTATAGATATTAGGGAAACTACTTATGGAATTGCAAACAGATTAACTACAAACCAAGACAGACAATTATTGTCCATCCCTTTCCACTATAAATAGTATCCATTAGATAGACTTGACACTGGGTGACATAGGAACTTGATTTTTAAATATTCTATATAGTTTCTCTTCACATTTTATGTACCATAACTTTCTGTCTTCTTGTCCATTCTTAGTTTACCCGTGTCTTTCCTGTTTGCAGTATAGAATTTGGAATCTCTGTTTAATACTCCCTGCAGAGGACTTAATGACACTGACAAATAAATGAGTGAATACATTTTGTTTTTGTGTCTATATACATGTGGGGGGGCATGTGAGTATGTGTCTACATTTCTGCATTTGAATGAAGGAGGGCATGTGCCACCATGCACTTGTGAAGGTCAGAGGACTACCGTAAGTGTCTGTTCTCATTTTCCTCTTTATTTGAGGCAAGGTTTCTTTTTGTTATTGCTGCTTTCTCTCTGTTAACACCAGGGTTGCAAGCATCCAGGGAGTCCCTTGTTTTCACCTTCCACCCCTTGCTATCATCCCTGGGACTAAATACACAAGCTACCAGGCCTACCTTTATATAGGTTCTGTGGTTTCAGTTGGAGGCCCTCGTGATTGCACAACAAATACTTTTATCCATTGAACTAAAATACTTTTTAAAATATTAAAATGTGCAAAATTAAAATGTGCATTTTAAAAATATTTCCAACATTGTTTCTATTTCTTCCTTGAGTTAAGCACAGATCATTCCTAGTGAAATATCCATTGATTCTGTTGTTGGCCCCTCACCTTGCAAATTCTTGGGTTCCATTAGGGTTGAAGTACTCTATTCATAAGTTGTTTCCATATAATATGTATGAAGCAGCAAAAAACTCTGCTGATTTTATTCTTCTGCTTTTATACACGGTACATGATATTTATTTTGCCTATTGAAATGCATGTCTCTGTTTCTGTTTTAGTTACTATTCTGTCACTGTGGTAAAACACCCTGATGATAGCAACTTAAGAGAGAAAGGGATTACCATTGCTTAATAATGGAGTCTATCATGGTGGAGAAGGCAGGCATTAGGTAGGGAAGGCACAGTGGCAGGAGAAGGAGGCTGATCACATTGCTTCCATACCTGGGAAGTAGAGAGCAGTGAATGCAAGCTCCGGCTCAGCTCACTTTCTCCTTTTTACACAGTTCAGGATTTCTGCCTGGGGAAATGTCTCACCTCCCATGAAGATGGGACTGTCTCCTACATCAGCTAATATAAGATAATGTCCCAGAGGCGAACCCATTTCCCAAATGACTTTAGATGGTAGCCATCACAGTAGTGAAGTTACCGATTTCAGGATTAAAAGGCAGACTCCAAACAGCTTAATGCAGACCAGGAATGTTTGTCCCTGCACAGCTGTCTGAGGTTCCGAACTATAGAATCAAAACATTTATCACATTATTGTCACATTGATGCTGGTTCCCAATAAGTCATGAGGGTAAGTAGGAAAAATAAATCTGTAATAAAAATGGCTTTGATCCTGAAAACCCAGTATAGATGGGACCACAGAAAGAAATTAATTTCACCACCACTGTTTCGCTAGTTTGCTTGTTTGTTGCTGTGATAAAATACCATGACCCAAAGGTAGCTTTGGGAGGAAAGGGTTTACATCTTACACTTCCAGTAATAGTCCAGCACTGAGAGAAGCCAGAGGAGGGGCTCACTGCAGGAGGATGGATGGAAGCAGGAACTTGGAGGACCGTAGAGGAACTCTGCTTGCTGGCTTGCTTTCTATGGCTGGCTCTGCATGCTTTCTTATACAATGCAGGAGTATATAAGACTACCTGCCCAGGGGTGACACTTTTCTAAGTTGGCTGACCCTCCCACATCAATCATTGGTCAAGAAAATGTCCCACAGACTTGCCACCAGGTCAATCCAATGGAGGCAATTTCTCAGTTGAGATTCCTTCTTCAAAGGTAACTCTTGTTTATGTAAATTGGACAAATACTAACTATTATAACTGGCCCTCTCTCATTTAAAAAAGTCAGTTATTGCCAAAAATGACATAGTGACATAAATCTATAGTGCCAGTGCTTAGGAGGCTGATTAGGAGATTTGGGAGTCCCGGTCCAAAATAAAACAAACAACCCAAACCAACAGTGTTAATTCAACTTCACTCTCCCAGACTGAGATGACAGCAATAGAGGTGACTTCCAAGGTCCCCAGATAATATTTATTTTGACAAAGAATATTTTAATTCTGTCTGTCCCCACCACTTTGTATACTGGTAACAGCACACTTCTTTTTGGCATGCTAAAGACACAGTCAGCAGAATACTTTACAAATGGTATAGAGGAGCAGACATATTGCTCCTTTTGATTGATGGCTTTCTTTTCTTCATCTGGCATAAGCTGAGGTTTCACAGTCACATTGTGCTTTAACACTGTACATCTTTTACTTTTCTTGCAATGCTGTTAAAAGATCTCCTTCTTTCAATACCTGGCATATACCCCCAAACAACAAAGCAAATCCCTGATAAACATGAAAATATCTTTTCAATCCTAAAATGTAATGCATGATATGAAAAGTTTAAGCTCCTACTTAAAGAAATATAGTAGAAAATGGGAATACTACTCAAGAAAAACTGATGAAATATCACCTGAATGTTAGGAATAGATTCCAAAGTACAAAAGGTGTGGTGGCAGCTGTGATTATTTTGTTCCATGTTAAATTTGTCTGAAGTTCATATGTAAAACTGTAACATGGAATATGTATCAGAATAGCTAATGACTCACACTCTAAAACTCAGCCATAACTTAGCCCATGATGTAACATTAGCTCAACAAACAACAACAGCAATAACAACAATACAACTTCTTATTTGGTTTATTTTTAAATAAAAATCTTTGATATTTCTTTGCCCAAACTTTTAGCTTGGTTATTGCCAAATGGATAAATAAATAAAACAAAACCAAGGCCCAAAAGTGAGATTAGAGTCCCAGGAAACAGCTATTTGGGAACTGTATATGAAGCAGCTGACTGGACTCCACCCTGACCATGGACACAGGGTGATTGCAAGACACCATTGACTCTGTGGTTTTTCAAAATCAGCTTATTTAGCTTATTTAAGGAAAAAGGCTAACTTCCTCATTCTGCTCCTGATGAGCATCCCACCCTCTTTCTTATTCGCACAGTTGACTCAGTATGTATTTTTCTCACTTGGTGATCTTTTAATACCTGAATTGTGAATATTTATGAGAAGGGAAGTGTGCCCTGACATCTCATGTATTTTGGTTGTGTGATTGTTTACCCTGATCTGATGTGGCTTCTATAATATCACGGGTGGGTCCACCTCAGCCTCACAAGTGACTTTAACACTAAGTTCTTGGCTCCAGTTGCTGCAGTTTCTCTGTTCTTTTCCTAAGTCGTTTCGCATCTTCATCTTTGCTTATAACACTGTTGGCAATGGTTGTGCCAGGGTTCTACTGTCCTAATTTCAGGGCTGTGATAGCTCAGGCCCAAAGTAGCTGGTCCAAAGTCCCTTCTCCTCACATCTCTTTTCACATTGTTCAGGTGAGAATGGCAGAGTCGGTGTCCTATTCTGGCCCCAGTGGACACCAGTGGTGTCAAGAAGTGGACTAGATGCAACATACCATCAATCCTGCAACATTTGACCTAACCATGTTCCCAGCTGGACAGAAAACATTTGTGACACTCTTCAGAACTGAAAATATAAAGAGAGTTTATGGTTATGTTACAAAGTCAGCCTCACAGTAGCCCCAAATAGCCTCCCTCAAAATTCCCACTAAAATTCCTATACAGGGAAAAATGTAAAAATTCTTCAACGTCTAACTCTTAGACTGACCATCAAACTATTTTTAGATATGAAAGAAATGTCTTTTACTCAAGAAGGGTTCTTTAATACCACCAAAAGCACTTTAATGCCCAGGCATGACAGGATGTTGGGGTAGGGACATCTTTCTCCAAATGCCTCCCTCCTGTTGTGCACTGATTACTGTGCCCAGGTTCCTAAGGATAAAGGAGACAGAATGCCACAATAGATGGGCAAGGTAAGCAGAGGGGTGGAAATTCTTTGAAAGGACCAGAAAGAAGAATTGCTTGAGACTAAGTCATCAGATGAGGGAATGGGACTAAGGAAAGAATGTGTGGAATGTGTGTGTGTGTGTGTGTGTGTGTGTGTGTGTGTGTAGTGTATGTATACAAGCCATATATATGTGTGTGTATATATATATATGTATATATATATTATGTGTGTATATACATACATATATACATACATACATACATATATACATACATACATACATAAATTCATGTGCATTGTAGAGACCAGAGTATAGCAGTTGTGTGCCTTCAATATATCCACTTTGGCATTGGGGACAAGGTCTCTCACTGATTGTATAGATTGCCTGGCATTGGGTTCTAGAGATCCACCTGTGGTGTGGGGGTGGGGATCAAAGTGTGGTAGTATGGGGTTTTGGGGTGGTACTATTAAGAAGTGTGGCCTTGTTGGAGGAAGTGTGTCTCTGTGGAGGCTCAAGTCATGCCTAGTGTTCCAGTTCACATCCTATTGCCTACACAATTCATAGAACTCTCAGTTACCTCTCCAATACCATGCCTGCCCACATGCTGCCATGTCCTACCAGGATGACAATGGGCTAAACCTCTACACTGTAATCCAGCCACTATATTTAAATGTTTTCCTTTATAAAAGTTGCTGTGGTCATGGTGTCTCTTCACAACAATAGAACCCCTAACTAAGACAGAAGTTGGGTATTGTTGAGATAGGTCTGATCATGTTTTTGTTTTGAGGAAGCTGGACTTTAGTACTTTGGGTTAAGAAAGTAGTAGAATGCTTTAAGCACTGCTTAATAAGCAAGGAAGACAATGACAATTAAGAGTTATTTGAACTACAGGGTCTGGTTCAAGAGGGTTCAGAGGAGAAGAATATTAATATATGGCCTAGAGACTGTTATAATATTTTGGTGAAGAATGTGACTGCCTTTTGCTGTTGCTCAAAAAAATCTACCTGAGGCTAAAGCAAAGAGTTTTGGATTAATTCTGTTGGCAGAAGAAATCTCAAAACAGCCTAGTGCAGATGATGTTGTATGGTTATTGGTGTTGACTCTGACGAATATTTGTAATGAAAAGGAGCAAGCTGAGCAAAGGGTGCAATTTGAAGAGAAAAGGAGTCCTGTGTTCAAGGAAATAAAGGGATTAAGAGATGGAATAAAGGGAGTGGCGACATCAGGGCAGGATCCCACCCAGCTAAGTTTCCAACTTGTGAAAAGTAATTAAAGAATATCTTAGAGCCAACTGTGGTGGTACTGGCTTTTGATGCCATCACTAGGAAGGCAGAGGCTAGCAGATCTATGGTTTGAACTAGTCTATAGGTCCAGTTTCAGGATAGCAAGCTTGCTTGCACAATGAAGGGAACCATCAAAAACAAACTTGGTGAGTGTGTAATTTAACAAGGGGGTACATGTTCCAGCCTCAGTGACCACCAGAAATTGGCAGCTCCTGCCACATGGTTCCAGAGTTAAGGATAGAGGGGCTATGGGATTTGCCTCTGTGACTAAGGAAAACACAGAGACCAGGCTTTGTATTAAGGGTGCCCCTAAATGGAGGCCCAGAGAAGCCATTGTGTGAAGCTGTAAGGGGAACCCTAGATTGTTTTCGAGACCCTAAGATGTTAGAGATGCTAGAGTTGTGGGATACCTGCCAAGGAAAGCTGCTAACAGTGAGTGGAATCAGTCCAATAGAAAAAAAGAAGTGTGTTGCAGTCAACAAAGATGAAAGGTGCTGGAGATCTGAAGGGCGTTTCCACATCAGACATGGAGATGCAGGCCAACTGGATTTTGGTCTTGCTTTGGTGCAGTATCTCCTCCCTATGCTCCATTCCCTGTGTTTGGAATGGTAATGCATATCCTGTACCATTATATGTTGGAAGGATATGATATGCTTTTTTATTTTGATTTTACAGGGGATTATAGTTAAGAGAATGTGTAAATCTCAGAAGAGACTTTGAACTTTATACTTTTAAACAAGATAGAGAATGTTATAGACTAAGGGAAATCTTGAAGTTGGACTCAATGCAGTTTGATATGGCTACAGGCTTTTGGGGGCCAGGGAGTGGAGTGCTGAGACTTGACAGAAAACGACCCCCAAAGGTAGTGGCACTATTAGGATGCATGGCTTTGTTAGAGAAGGTGTGGCCTTGTCGGATGAAGTGTATACCTATGGAGGTGGCTTTGAGGTCTCATATATGCTCAAGTCATGCCCAGTGAGACAGTTTACTTCCGGTTGTCTTTGAGTAAAGAGGTAGAACTCTCGGCTACCTCTCTAGCACCATGTCAGCCTACATGCTGCTATGTCCCACCATGATGATAATGGACTGAGCCTCTGAATTGTAAGCGAGCCCTAATAATTTTTTTTTCTTTATAAGTGTAATTGTGGTCATGGTGTCTCTTCACAGCAATAGAAACCCTAACATGACACCCACCAAGCCAGTGCTGCATTTTCCTGTGGCAGTCTTTTAAGGTGGAGGAGAGGAGCAGACACAATGGCTCAGTGCAGTAGTGACAGGTGTGGGGGTGACTGTTTAGTTCAACACCCTGCAATCCACAGGCAGGTGAGAACTGATCACCCCACAGTAGTCCTCTGACTGCCACATGTGAACCATACCACATATGCATGGGAAGGCATTACACACATAAATAAATAAATGAATAAATAAATAAATAAATGTTTTTAAAAGAAACAATGTGAGTTTTAGGCAAACGAAATAAAAAAAAATATGAAACAAACAAAAAACTTAGCAGCTCCTCAGAGACCGAAAGAAAGGTGGAAACGCATTCCATATTACAGGCCATCAGTGAAGGAGTAAGTGTAGGGATCATTTCAGTCCTATTTTTTTTTTTTTTGTTTATTCTTAGTCATCGCAGCACTTAACTGATCTTTATTGTCCTTTAAATACCCATGTCAAAGTCTTCCAGAGAAATAGAGCCCATTGGCTGTATAATACACATATAAGTTACATAATCTTTATGACAGAAACTCTATCAGGTTCTGCAGATGACTCCAGAGGCTGACAATTTTTCTGGTGACCTTCTGAAAGTGTGGGTGGGGCAAGGGAAGCTAATTGCAGTTTAGTCCCAAAGCCTTGGAATAAGAAAGGTTGATAATACAGCCCCAATATAAGGGTGAAGGCAAGAGGGCTGTAGGTATGGGTCTCTAAAACCTATAGCCAAAGAAAGTGGAGTGTTTCCTCCAACGACGGTAACGGCAGAGAATCTCCACACTGAAAAAGACCAGAGAGGTAACTAACGATTTCTCTTTTCACTTCCAGTGCCTCATCATTGCATAGATCACAACTGCATTCTGGGAACATTTTTCACGTTAACCTACATGCCTGTATTCTTTGAACACACACTACTAAACATATCCTGGTCAGTTAACGAGAAACCGGCCAACTAACCAAACTGATACCCAAAATCTTTCTCCCCTTCCTCCTTTCTCTCATGCTAGACATCTTTTTGAACTTTTAAACAACTTTTTCTGTTGTTCTCTTCTTTACAGTTGCATTGATATACATTTTCATTTATACCTTCTCTTCTGGTGACTTTGGAGCCAATGTACCCATCTTTTCCATTTCCCCAAATATAAACTCAGATTTTTTTCTTTTTGTTTTTTTACATTTTTATCATCTTTATTCTTTCCAAAAGATACATTAAATTCTTTAAATTCCCCTTCAAGTACTACAATGTTCAATGAAACTAAAAATTTTTGGCTATTTGTATCTTTACTTCATTTTGTTTTAAAAGTATTTCTCAGTTTCTTTTGTGATATCTTCTAGAAACATTAATTATTTACAAGTGTGTTGTTTAATTTATGACCACTGTGGGGATTGCTTGTTCTCTTCTGTAAGTAATTTCTGGTTTCTGTTCTGTCGTGGTGTGACAAAGCATACTGCATGTGTCTATTCTTTTAAATTTTCTGTTTTAGACCCCAGAATATGGTTTGCTTTGGTGGTATGTTTTGTGAGCTTGACCAGGCTGAACTCTGCTGCTCCTGGGTGAAGTCACCTGTAAATAACTATTTTACAACTATAGTTGGTTTTCAATCCAACTATACTATTTGTGATCACATTCCTACTGGATTTGTTCATTTCTTAGAGACAGATATTAAAAGTCAGTAGCAGAGACATCATTAATTGGACAAGTACTTTCTTTCCTCTGTTACTTTTCTTCCCAGCTTATTTTGTCAATCTTGCAACTTCAATCAAATCCAAAAGCAGCTACCACATGGATATAATACCTTGTAGATAATAGTGACTCTGTATTTCATCCATTTAATATGATAAGTGTGTTAAGTAACTTCTCTCAAAAGTTAGGTACACCCTATTCCAAATAAAACACATCCAATATAACATGCACAGAATCACCAACATTCTCATGACTGAAAACTTACAAAGATTGATGGTAAGTACTGTTTTACTACAGTGAAGTCTGACATAGTTCACATGGTCACATGTCTCATCATAGGTAAAGTATGATCTTGATGTTAGCTATGACTTTGTGGTTTCTTGTTTGTCCAAAAGGTGTCATTTCATTGCAATTATTTAGGAATAATAAGAAATAATCCACTTTAAAAGATATAAAACTTGGTCATTGTTAGTGAATATATATTTATGTGATTATTACACTCTGCTGATTCAGACTGATCATCATTTTACATAAAGTGTATCAATTACATAGCCCTAAGCATTAAGTACAAATGAACTCCACTTGAAATCATATTGATTTTCAAATATAGGTTCTTAAAAATCAATGTCCAGTCAACAACCCTTTCTTATTAGGTTATTTTATAGGGATTTTAGCTGCATCTCCTTTAAAAGTTTAAAGGCTTGATTAACATGGTATGATTGCATATATACGTGTGCACAGTCATATAAATAATCTGACATATGTTCCAAAGGAAAAGCTTATAGGAGCTTAATTCATGTACCAAAAGACAGTTTACTCATTCTGTATTTTTTTAAAAACTGAATTTTTAATTTCAATAGTAAGGCAAATAGCAGAGAGTTTGTTTCCCAGTTCATGGAGGTGTCCCTGCAAGTGCTTAGAAATGTTATGTATGTGTTCATTTACTAACATCTAACAAATGCCAATAATCAGAGTAGATTCTATACACAAAGGCTCAAAACCAACCAACCAACCAATAAACAAACACCCCCAGCTTCTTATAGTAGGGAAGAGCCTGGAAAACCAACTCTGTGGATAATAATGATAAAATCTACTGGTTGGGGGAATCAAAAGAGACAAAACAAAACCAACTCTGCAGGACTGGTGAAGTGAAGAAGGAGGATGGCCATGCTGGGTAACACCCATAATCAATGAACTTCCTGGGAAGGACACTTTGAGTATGTGCTGTGTAGGATGGCTAGATCAAAAGGAGCAGTATTCCTGGTGAGATATGGTGTGAACACCTGTAATCCCATCACTCAGGAGTCTGATGTAGGAGAATCAGGAGTTTACAGACAGTCCAGGCTAAATGGCAAGACCCTGCATCAAAACAAAAACAAGAAAAAGAGGCATTCTTCCTGGATGATAGGCCAGAAGTTCTGGCAATTGCTTCTCGAGTATCTGGAAGTGGAAACAGAACTTCCCTGAAAATTGATCCAGCCAGTATACTTCCGTGTCTTACAACACACAAGTCTTGTGTTCCCATGTGAATGAGTGAATGAGTTTATACCAGATAGGTATAAACATCAGAATCGTTAGAACATAGGTCCATTTGAAAGTTCATTTAACTGTACCTCTCAAAAAAAAAAATCTAGATTCAATCAAACTGTAATACATGTGCTATCTTGCATATATTCCAAAGGGAACAGACCCAGTGTTTAAATGTCACCACGTGAGAACAGGAAGCAATTTCTTTGTCGGCAGTACTGATACAATGTCTGTCCTCCTCGCTGTAATCATTTAGGGTTTGTAATTCCATTGTATTTTATAGGAAGAGTGGCAGCACTCTGTGAGAGATGATGTTTTACACTTTTCTCATGTTGCACTTATAAGCAGCATAGAATTTTTCCATCTGGATGACTAATGCAGAGGGATTTTCCCCCTGTGCTGCTATCATCTCTGATGTGGATCATTAATATATGTTTTTATTTATAATCCATTACCTTAAAAAAAAAGTGTCACGGATGAGCAAGATCCAGCTGCACTTACGCTCATCAAATGTCTCTCTCCAACTATTTTTCAAAGTTCTAGCATATTCCCCAACAACTTTCCATGAATGTGCTCTCTCCATTTGCAACCCCTTGTGTATTTAAGGGAAATGTAAGCCTTATGTTTCTTTTTCATTTATAATTTACTCATCAAAATGTTTTGTAAAGCAATTTCAATGTCCATGGAGATTTTTATTACTGATTTTCTAAGAAACACAGAGTTCTGCTTTGCCAGTCACAGAGGGAGAGAATAACAAACAAGATCAAAGCCTGAAGTTTTGGTCAGAACATGAAACCAACAATGCTTGAGCCCATTTTAAACCTGGGCTCAATTGCTGGGAGACCATTCCCTTCCCTAAGTCTGATAAAAAAAGCAGTTTCATGTGTGAGTTGGTCCTTATAAGTCTAGAGTCCAGTTGTAATTTCTTTCATTTATCTATGGATTATAGTATATATACTATAGTACAGTATACATAGTATATATATATAGTATATATAATATAGTATATATAGTTGATCATAAAAATTGCAGGAGGTGCTGATTTGAATGATAATGGCCACCATAGACCCCATGTTTGAATATTTGATCCACAGTCCATGGAAATGTTTGGAGGAGACTAGTAGGTGTGGCCTTGTTGTAGGAGGTATGTAGGAGCTTTGAGGTTTCAAAAGTCCATGCCATTCCCAGTTAGCTCTCTGCCTTGTGCTCACGGATTTGATGTAAGCTCTCAGCTACTGCTCCAGCCCCAGGTCTGCCTGCTTGCTGCCACACTCCCCACTATCATGGACATGGGATGTAACCCTCTGAAACTGTAAGCCACAATTCTGTTAGTTTCTTTTTTATGGGGTCTTGGGACAGCAATAGAGAAATAACTAATGCACAGGCCTGTGGAAATGGCTCTGTGGGTGTAGGGCTTGGTGCACAAACTTGAGAATTGATGTTAAGGTCTACACACCATGTAAATCCTGTGCAGCTTGGTAGCCTCTCATCCCTATGCTCAGGAAACAAATGAGGGATTCTGTAACAATCACCTTAGCCAGAGTAGCCCAACCGATAAGCAAAGGTAAAACATCTAAGGCTAATGCGATCTAAGAGATGCTCTGTGAGCTGGTGGTGCTCCAGCCTGGGTGAGTCGCTCACTTCGGTAAAGGTAGCTGCAATAAAACTGACTATCAGTGATGAGGACCACAAGACTCCCTTCTAGCACCCACCTGTCCCTTCAAGATGTGTATCTTCAGTCTTTCCAACACACATTCATTACAGAAGAGCATGAGATTCTATTATGACATTTCCATTCCTGTAGGTTTTGACAATTTTCAACCTCCCTGTAACAGTTTTTGGATTTATGAAAATGTGGCCTGGACATAGAATAATTTTGCCATATGATCCACAGTCTAGCCATACCCTAAACAGCCACTAAACCCACTCAAGAAATCTCATGTTTTTTCCATTTGGCAAAGGTCAGAACTCCAAGTAGGAAGATCCCTATCCCGATGAGACTAAAATTAATCCAGAGGTTAGACAGGTACACTGAGCAGGGGGTACTTTGTGTTTTAGGGATAATTTCAAAATCATGGGTTTATTATGGAGGTAGGATGGGAGAGATGGAGGGAAGGAAAAAGGGATGAAAAAGGAGAGGAAGAAAAGAAGTAAAGGAAGAGAGTGGTTTTCTATAAAGAAAAGTCTACAGAGTTGTGCCTCAATATTCTCTAATAAAAGCTACATTTTAGAACATAAATACTTTGAGACAGGGTTTCATGTATTTCAGGCTATCCTCCAACTTGCTAAGTAGCCAAGGATAACATTGAATCATGGATCCTCATGCTTCTGTCTCCTGAAGCTGGTATTACAGCCACATACAGGCACATCTGACTTGATATGGACTGTCTTTAGTGACTAGCCTTGCTAGTGAGGGAACCAAGGGTCAGAGAGGTAGAAAGACAAACTGAATGGCACACGTGGAGGGAGAGGTAGAACATCGTCTGACTGGAGAGTCTCCATTTATTATCAGTTTGCCATCTTGCAGGTTCCACCTCAATTGTCCCATCATGCACAAAGTGTGTAGCATGTGTTAAGTATTAAATAGTGTGCACACAGGAAAAAAAGAATAAAACACATTAATGGAGGGCATATCTCTGAAGCAAGATTTTTGAAAAGTTGTTTCCTATTTCCTCTATATATTTCACAATTCTGAGATGAATAAGCACTGAGTTTTAAAAAGGAGAAAAGCATTCTCCCTGTTCACATCTGTGTGTAACTCATACCTCCACCTGTTCTCCTACACTTGAGAGTGGAGAAAGGGCAGTTCTTCCATGCCCCTGGATAGAACAGAGTGACACTTTTGACAGTTGGCAGGGTGTGATCACAGAGGAAGGAGGCAAGATTTGGAGTTCTGCTATTTTGCTGTTAGGAACCATTTCTATTTCCTGGAATCTTTTCATGATAGGCCAGCTAACTCTGCAGCTGAAAAGCTGTCTAGTTGGTTAGACACAACCTGATGTTATTGTAATGAGGCACGATTAGGATCTAAGGCACTTTTCTCTCTTGCTTGGGAGATACCAATTAGTACTGATGAATCAGCACTAGTGTGTGAAGCAACCAGGTTTCCATTTTCCACAGATATGGGTATGACTTAATTTTGCCTGAAACATTTTCCTTCTTTTTTCCTTTGATTATTTTATAAAGTCTTTGCATAGAACTGATGTGCTTAGTTAGCAGTCCTCTTCAATATGCTGATGAGCAGCAGAATGATGAGATACCAATGTCATGGGGTAGAGAAGTAGAGCACAGTTTTGGCTGTATAGCTAAGTCAAATCTGTGTCCTTCTATTTTACAAGCCAATTCATTGATTGATTTTTTTTTTGTCTTAACTGAAGGTAAGAAGAAGGTAATATTTTCCAGGGTCTGTTGAAATGTATTGTTTTGGGTGTGGGATATAAATCATATAAATGTTTGAAAAGTAATTGGCATTTTGTCAAAAAGGTTTTAAAATCCTTATATTGTTCAGTTAAAAATAAAAGCACTTCTAGTAATATATCCTAAGAGAGTAGTGATAAACAGACAAAATTTCAGTAACTGAGCACGAAGTTGGATGCTAAATAAACTGTGCCATCTGAGATTTGTCATCCACATGGGAATGTTAACTTTCTCTCACATCCCTGAAGTATCCCAAGGGACCAGTGACCTAGTAGATACCCAAATAATTTTTATTGCATGACTGAACAGATGAACAAGGAATTTTCTTTGAAAATATGTTAGAGCAATTTAAAAATTAAGTGGAGAAATACATTACACATTTGTTTATGTACTATATAGAGTTTATTGAAAATTGAATGTGGTTGTAGATTTTGTACATCTCCATATGCCATTGAGCATGCAGAATGGTTGGAATGGATTGACAAGAGTAAATCCCTTTGGGGAGCAGAGTTAGCAATCTAGAGCAGAACAGGTGAACTTGCTTGCAAGGCATAGCTGTTCTGTGTTGTTGGCCCTTGAGTAATACATACTCATTTCAGTTTTAAGAATACAACTAAAGCATACGTATATTTTCTCCATGTGCCATCAGAATATCAAAAGCCTTACTATATTATAATAAGGGATAGAAATTGGTGATAGTCTCAGATCTCCATCCCTGTCCTCATATTTCTTCATGGTTTGAGACTTGTGTCTTAAATTCATGAGGCCACTGTGACTGGATGTCCTACAGACATGCTAACATGATTGTGCTGTTCAGAGCCAATTATCTAATAATAAATATGGTCTTCCCTTTTTGTGGTTATTCTTTATGTTTGCTCCTCATTATCACACTGTAGCCCAAGTTGGTCTATACCTCGCTATGTCATTCATGCTACTCTCAAACTTGAAAACAAATACTCCTGCCTCAGCTTCACAACAGATAGAATCATGGGTGTGAGACGCCACACACAGCTTCTTCATTATCCTCAATGAATGTAAAGAACACCTATCCAGACTTCTAAGCCAGATGCTATAGGCTTCATTTTTGCCCTTAGGTCTTTTCCCTCTGCCTCGTTCTGACATCATCTGTATATCACATGGGTTACCATCTGGCCTCACACCCAAACCCCTCCTAAATGATGCTTCAGCCTCCACAACCTCCTTATGGAACTTCAAATAAAGCCAACCTTCACATACGTTATTTCTTTAATATAAAATGACATGAAAACAGTTACCCTTCCAGGTCCATATCATGGAGTCCTCCCACACCTACACTTTAGGGAACAAAATATACTCCCATGAGATACTACATATATTCTATCATCATGCACAGAGCATTTCCTTCTATTGTTCCTTCTGTGATGCAGTTTTCTATCACTGCCTAGAAGCAAGCATGAGTTCTGTCTCAGAAGCCTTCCAGGACTTTAAAAGAGAGATGAGTGTGATAGAGGAGAATAGAGAAACAAAAATGTCAATCTGGCTTTTAATTTTAATTAATCACATATTTCGAGTTGTAAATTAGGTGATATGTATATTATCTTTATAACCATGAATTCTTTTTGTATGTGAGAGCAGTAGAAAAGCAGCATTGTTTATGAACATTTAACCCTAATTGTCATTATTGAGTCTTCATCCAGTACCTGATGCAGAAGCCCACAGCCGCAGTTGGTTGAAGAGAGGGATTATATGAGCAAGGGGTACGGTGGGGGTCAAGATAATCATGGAGAAACCCACAGACATAGCTGACCTGAGCTTGTGGGAGCTATAGGACTTTGGACAGACAGCTAGGGTCCTGACGTGGTACCGACCTAGGCCCTCTTCATCTAGGTGGCAGTTTTGTAACTTTGTCTTTTGTGGGGTACCCAGCAGTGGGAGCAGAACCTGTCCCTGATGCATAAGCTAGCTCTTTGGAACCTATTCCCTATGATGAGATGCCTTGCCCAGCCTTGATGCATGAGAGAGGAGCTTGGTCCTATCTCAACTTGATATGCTATGGTTTGTTGATTCCCTATGGGATGCTTTACCCCTTCTGAATGGAAGAGTGGATATGAGGGCTAGCAGGTATGTGGGGGGAGGGAACGAGAGGAGACTGGAAGGAGAAAACTATAGCACAAGTTCTAATAGGTCTTAATAATAAAAACTCAGAGTCAGGTATCAGGGTAAATGCTCTAAGTTCAGAAAAGTAAAAGAACCAGCCACAAGAGAGTCCTCTTACCTCTACTGAATCCTCAGACCAAATTGGGTGATCCTGTCCCTACAAATCCTCAAGCTCCTGTCTCCTCCCACTTTATATCCTTCTCTCTACCCAGCCAATATCACTCCTGTCTCCACCTCCCTAGCACTGGAATTAAAGGCATATGACTCCCAAGTACTGGGAAAGGTGTGAGCCACCACCTCCCAGCTCTGTCACTCTTTTAGACTGGATCAATTTAGTGTAGTTCAGGATGGCCTTGAACTCACAGAGATCTTCCTGCCTCTGTCTAATGAGTGCTGGGATTAAAGGTGTGTGCCACTATTGCCTGGCATCTATGGCTAACTAGAGTGGCTAGCTCTGCATTCTGATCTTCAGAAAAGCTTTATTTGTTAGATCTCAAACAAAATATCACCACAGAAAACTGGTTGTTGTGTAAAATAAATAAAAGAACGATGACTAAAAAAAAAAAGATTTTCTAAAGATGTTGTCTATGTGAAGTGTGTTGAATGAAAATAAAGAATCAAAGAGGAACAGCTGATAGATCCCCAAATGACAGCATGCACTTTCCTAACAGTGATGACAACTGCTCATGGCTCAGCACATATGACTGAACTGACCTTGAGTCTGAATCTGTAAGGAAGTATGCAGCATGGTGACCCCTGTCATAGTCATATCTGCATAAAACTCAAGCAAAAAAGATTCAGTTGTATGTCATTTAAATTATTATGGAAGCAAACAAACAGATCAATGGCTTTGTATATGTATTCACATGAAAGGAGAATTTCTCTGTAGTTAAGTGTTTCTCTAGATTTAAAACCCAAGTAAATATTATGAAATATTATGACTACCTTTTGTGGATGAAGACTGTGGTACTTATCAGGTCCCTGTACTCCCTAGTCACACAGCTAAAGTGTGTTCTGTAGGTTCCTGTACATTCTAAGTCCCCATGTGACTGATTCTCAGGAATAGAATATAAGTCAAAGTGACACACAGCAATTCCAAGTCTGGTGCACATGTGGCACATGACCATGACCCATGTATTCACTGATGGCAGAGGAATCCAGGCATATAGAAGAGGAGAGCCTCAAGATGCAAGAAACCTTTGACCCCGAATGACTGCAGGATCTTATAATCTATTAAAATCATGGTATCTAATACTGTCATTGCATCAAATACTGATGCGTACAAAGGAGCGGATGCCAGACCCTCACTGTAGTCATATTTGTTGATGAGTTATCTTTTGAAGGTTTTCATGTGTTCCATGGTTTCGTTTGTTGGTGTGAATTTAAATGCAGATGTCTTGTGTGTGGTAATGAACTACATTGCTCTTACATCAACTGTTACTCCATGTTTGAGCTTCTCATGTTTTTCCCATTCTTTGGAGCTCTTATCACAGTAGTAGGCAGGTAGTAGGCGTATAGTAATTGATGCTTATTTATCTTATAATTGTGCATATGGAAAATTTATATTTTCTGGATCAAGGTATCAAAACAATAGATCTTAATCTTCCAAAAGATGCCAGCTCTGTACTTTGTAAAGGGGAATGATTCATCTGACATATGTTAGAAAACACACCTGTGGCTTGAGAGATGCAGAATGGGACAAAACAAACTTCCAGCTGGTAGGAAACTTACATTTAGTGGGAAGACAGAAACCGGCAAGTAAGCATGCATCTTCTCAGGGAGCAATAACTTTTGGAAAAACACAGCAGAGTTGAGCAAAGAACAGATCTGGGAGAGAATGAGAGTCATTTAGATGGAGACATCTGGGTGGGCAGTGGAGTGACAGGGGATGTCCTTCTGTATGTTTCTCTGATCGGTTCTTTGTTTTGGCCAATAAACAGGCAGGTGTTAGCCAGGCAGGAAATCCAAACAGGGATAGAGAACAGTAGTAGGTAGAGTCAAGGAGTTGTCATGTAGCTGACCAGGAAGAAAGAGGGTGTGGAGATAGTTTGATTAATAGAAATGAGGTAATAATTAAGAGAGAGCTAGCCAGTAAGAAGCCTGGATCATCAGCCAAACCATTTATAATTAATGTAAGTCTCTGTGTGTTTATTTTGGACTAAATTTCTGTGAGACTGGGCTGGATGGAAACTTCTGCCTACAGTGGAGAAAGATAGCTTATTGTTTTTGTTTTCCATAAATGACCATTGGGGCAGAATGAGCAGCCGGGAGAGTTCCCGAGAAGGATCTCAGGGAATTATTAGGATAGGTTCTAGCACTTGCTGTCAAGAAAGACAATGATGTGTGGGCTACACAGAAGCATTTGGGCCTGAAATACAGACTTTACCTCCATGCCAAACTTCATTTAATCAAGACACACGAAAAACCCAAAAGATGCTAGGTTTGTTTGTATGTTTGTTTATTGCAGTTTCAGATGAATATCAACAGCCTAGAAAATTTTAAATAACTACAAACTATGAAACAGTAGCACAAATCAAGAGGCTATCCTAAACCTAACTGACTAGTAGCCCTGCCTCTGAAGTCTCTTCATGTTTATAGGTATACACCTATACACTACCCCAGACAGGGAGGATGGATGGCCAGGGAGCCCCTCATTTAAACTGCTTCTAGCTTCTCAAAGGAACTCAGCAAGAAGGCTGCTGACATCTGCTTAGGTCAGCTGTTACCCAGGTTTCTCTGTTCTGCCACTAGAGTAGATTGGGGTGTAGTGATTTTTTTTATAAGAAATAATTTCCATTTTTAGATGCATTTTGGTGAGGCAATGGACATATTAGCCATGTCTTGAATTATACAATGTTTCCTCTAGAACAAAGAGCTGCTGAAATCACATTTACATGTAGATGGGTACTGGAGCCGATGCCATATTGCACCACTTACTTTCTAGCTGGGATAATAGAGAGGCTGAGGGAGGAATGACAACCAACACTCAACTGACAATTGCTAGCAAATAAAGGCTCAGCAATGTTAAGGTGACCTCTAAGAATGGGCTTCATTTGATACCTCAGATGAGCAATGTTTAAAAAGAGCAGATGTCCACAGTTGTCTGCTGCTCAGTAGATAGGCCATCAGTGCTGGGAATTGAATCCAAGGCCTCAGCCATGCTAAATCATGCTAGACAAATGCCCTGCCATGGAGCTTTGCCCACAACTCCATAGATTTGTTTTGGTTGTGTATCAGTGGGGAGATGTCAGTCACTCACATCCACACATTGGTATTGATGTGTATTAAGGAAGCACTTGATTAGAAATATTTTAATTCAGATTGAGATCTGCAGAACATTCTCTTAAAATGTCTTATTGGTTTTTATTAGGGGTGTGTGTGTGTGTGTGTGTGTGTGTGTGTGTGTGTGTGTGTGTAGGTATATACATGTGAATGCAAGTGCTTGAAGAGTCCATAGGTGTTAGATCTTCCTAGAGCTGGAGTTACAGGCAATTGTATCTGCCTGACATGGGTGGTGAGAGCCAAACTCAGGTCATCTGCAAGAATGTACCCAGCAACTGAAGAACATAGTCTTTAAATCAGATTCACATGATTCTCAAATTTAAGAAACAAAGCAGCATTATTTGTAATAGCAAGAACCTGGAAGCAACCTAGATGCCCCTCAACTGAAGAATGGATAAAGAAGATGTGGCACATCTACACAATGGAATACTACTCTGCAGAAAAAAATAATGGAATCTTGAAATTCACAGGCAAGTGGATGGCACTATCCAGGATGAGGTACCCAATCACAAAAAGAGGAACATGGTATGTACTCACTCATATATGGATTTTAGACCTAGAGCAAAGGATCACCAGCCTATAATTCACACCACGGGAGGAACTAGGATACAAGGTGTATTCTAAGAAATTCATATAAAATCCCTCACAGAAGGGGGAAGGGACAAGTCTCTCTGAGCACATGGGAAGTGGGGAAGGGCAGTGAATGGAGAGAGAAGTAGGAGAAAGAGAAGGGGAGGAGAGGAAAGCACGTGTGACTAGGAAGATTGAGTCAGGGTAGGAATAGAAGGCAGGAGAGAGAGAGAGAGAGAGGGAGAGAGAGAGAGAGAGAGAGAGAGAGAGAGAGAGAGAGAGAACATAAAAGAGGGAGCCATTAATGGTTTGAAGAGAAAACTGAACCTAAAGAAAGGTCTAGAGACCTACAAGACTGCCGCCAACTAACAATTTGAGCAACCGTGGGTCTCAGCCAGAAGGACTGAGCAGTCTAAGGGACCTCAGACAGTGGAGCCAGGATGTATCCCTGGTGCACAAAAAGGACCTTGCAGACACATCCCCCTGGCAGAATACTCCCTTAACCTAGAGACAGGAGAGAAGTCCTAGTCCCTACTTCAAATGACTTGACAGATCTACATGACCCCACCTGGATGACATTGCCCTACCTGTGGAATTGGGGTGGGGGATGGGAGGGGAGGGTGGTCAGGGTGCATGTGAGGGGGTAGAGAGGGTAAGAGGGAGGGAGGGAGAGAGGGAAGGAGAGGGAACTGGGATCGACATGTAAAATAATAAATAAATTAAAAAAAGAAACATTGATTTAAAAAGCAGATTGCTAGGTTTCTTGTTCAATAATTTCTCACATATATACTTATACTGTCAACTTGCTAAAGTCTATTAGTTGAAACTTGTAATATATATGTATATGTATATATATAGTAATACATATAATATGATATATGTGCTTGTTTTTTTCATTGTATGCACAATGAAAAAAAAAGAATTTTACTATTTTAATTGTAGGTGAATGATTCAAAAAAATGGGAAAAGATACTGTGGATGTTTTATGTAATGAAGATTCCATAAAGTTTGTTCAAAAAAAAAAGGAAAGCAAAGAAACAGATCACATATATAGAACACTTTTTTAATTTAAAAATTTATTTGCATTTCATATACCTACCCCATTTCCCCCTCCCTTCCCTTGTCCTCCCCACCTTTTTCCCTCCCCATCCACCTGCCACCCCTCAGAGTGAGGGGAAGACCTTCCTTGGGGAGTCAACATAATCTGGCATACCAAGTTGAGGCAGGGCCAATCCCCTCTCCCATCCCCTACCCCAGTATCAAGGCTGAGCTCCAAAAAGCCAATTCATGGACCTGGGATAGGTTCTGGTTTCACTGCCAGCACCCCCTCCTCCCAACAGATGAAGCCACATTACTTTCACCCACATTCAGAGAGTCTAGTTTGGTCCCATGCAGGATCCATAGTCCATGAGCTCCCACTAGCTAAGGTCAGCTGTCTCTGTGTTATTCCTCATCATGCTCTTGACCCTCCTTGTTTATATGATCCCTCCTCCCTCTCTTCAACAGAACTCCAGGAGCTCAGCCCAGTGGTTGGCTCTGGATCACTGCATCTGCTTCTATCAGTTACTAGATGTAGGTTCTGTGATGACAATTAGGGTAGTGTCTAATCTGATTAAAGGGGAAGGCCAGTTCAAGCATCCTCTCCACTATTGTTATTGCACAGACCTTGAAAGAACAATACTTAACCTCACATGGAAAAACAAAATCCCAGGATAGCCAAAACAATCCTGTACAATAAAGGAACTTCCAGAGGCATCACCATCCCTGACTTCAAGCTCTTCTATAGAGATATAGTAATAAAAACAGCTTGGTATTGGCATAAAAGCAGACATGTGGATCAATGGAATGGAATTGAAGAACCTGATATTAATCTATGCGCCTATGAACACCTGATGTTTGACAAAGAAGTCAAAATTTTACAATGAAAAAAATAAAGCATCTTCAACAAATGGTGCCAGCATAACTGGATGTCAACATGTAGAAGAATGCAGATAGATCCACAGCTATTGTCATGCACACAACTCAAGTTCAAGTGGTTCAAAAACCTCAACATAAATCCAATTACACTGAATCTCTTAGAACAGAAAGTGGAAAGGAGCCTTGAATGCATGGGTGAAGGAGATCATAAATATAACACCAGCAGCACAGGCACTGAGAGCAACAATCAATAAAAGGGACCTCCTGAAACTGAGAAGCTTCTGTAATGCCAAGGACAGAGTCAACAGATAAAACAGCAGCCTACAGTATGGATAAAAATCTTCACCAACCCCACCAGTTGATATCCAAAATATAAATAACTCAAGATACAAGACACTAAAATGCCAAATAATCCAATTAAAAATGGGGTACAGACCTAAACAGAGAATTCTCTGTAGATGAATCTCAAATTGTGGAAAGACACTTAAGGACATGAGCATCCTTAGCAATCAGGGAAATACAGGACACTTTTTAACATTATGGCTGTAGCTCCAATATACTCTAAAGCATATGAAATAAGATCTTATTCTCATTTTTCGCCAAGAGTGTCCAGTACCATGCTCCTTATGATAACTAGAAACAATTTAAGTTTTCTTTCCATTAGATATATCAATGAAACAAATAGTAAGCATATAATTGAATGTATTTTGCCATCTGAAGGATATTTGTAAATATAGTCTTATGCACTTGGGGAACTGTCCACCCTGTGTTAGTTCATGAGAAGACTAAGAAACAGATACACACACACACACACACACACACACACACACACACACACACACACATATATATAATTTAACCTGTGATGGTGAGTGACATGGTGAGTGACATGAGTGACATCTGTGGTGGTTAGATGGTTATCAGTTTGACAGAATCTAGAGTCACTTGAGAAATGATTCCCAGGGCATGACTAGTGGATTGTCTTGATTGCATTAAGGGGTGGAAAGACCCATCCACCATAGGTGATGACTTTCCATGGGCAGGGTGATGGACTGGATAAGTGGGGAAAGGGACGTGGATGGCAGCATGCATTCACTGCTCTTTCCTACAGAAGTAATATGACCAGCTACTTCGAGCTCTTGGTGCCTGGGTGTCTCCATCATGATACCATGAACTGTGCACCTAGGTAGCCCCTTCTTCCCTTATGCCACTTTTATCAGGGTGCCACAGCAACAAGAAAAGAGACAGAAATGTAATCCTACTTTGTACAGGGTATGCTCATGTGTATCGGGGGGAAAAACTAAGTATAGAAAAACACGACCCAAGAAAAGCATGTCCCATGGGACCATGAGTAAGCCTTGTGTGGCTACAAGCTTAGGAGACCAGAGCTTCTTCTGCCTGTTTACCTGCATCTTGTTCATATTGATCAGGAGTAGCTTCTGCAATTTAAAAACATTAAACACAAGGGTGTGGCTTTCTTAAGAATGATGCAAAATAGCCATAGCATTTTGGAAAGAATCACCAGAGAAAACATTAGTGGTTGATATGAAAGAGCCAAGAGGAGCAAGGTTTTGATGGTTTTCAGGTTTTGGAATCCTTTGAAAAATATGAATAACAGCAGAAATGCTCATTGGAAATAACAGGGTGGGCATTGAAACAGCGCACCTGGGATTAACTTCCTTAAACGCTAAAATATGGATGTTTTCTTACAGTTCATAGATGTAATTCCCCTCTTTTATCTTAAACAGAAACAATAGAACTACTAGAGTCAAGTTGTAGTTTTGTAGTAAGAGAGTAAAGGCACATTGGAGGGAAGGGGAGAATAAAAGTTTAACAATTGCTTCCTGGCAACTCATGGTTATGAAGAGAAACATCCTGATTACTCGTGTTTGTCATCATATGGAGAAGTAAGATGAGTTCTGGAGATCCCAAAACATACTTCTTTAAATCATTTCCTCGCCTATTCCTGTCAAAATATTAGTCTAAAAATTTCCAAAATAGAAGGCAAAACATTTGCATTTCTACCACCTGCTATGTAAAAATGGCAATTGATATTTTAATGACTTTGCTGCGTCTTTTCATCACAGACATAGTAGAACTATGTGGATCTATATGATCAACATACCATTTCCTAACCTGTTCTTTTTTTTTTTTCATTTAAAACACATTGTGAAAGAAATACGTTCTACTCCATGTGAGAATCAAAACACTACCAACTTCCAATTAAGTTTTCAGTCAGCTCAGTTTCAGGCTGTTTTAGAGTGTCTTAGTTTCTCTTTCCCTCTCTCTGTTTTTCAATAACACTGAGAGAAACATAAATCTTTGAACTTCAATTCCTCCTCTTAAGAGAAACCCCAGGGTCAGGGTTACTGGTTTGGTGGGAATAGCTGAAAAGTATTCCAGCAAAGGGTGCAAAGGATTACTTTTCTTATGCCCAGGAAACCCAAGCCTGCTCACTGAATGTAGTGAATCCTGATGGTGGGGGAAACAGGCCTGAGTCTGATTTTATTTCCCCACACCTCTATGCTATGTTTCCATATCCTAAGCAAAGGCAGAAGAGGGGTGCTGTCTCATCAGCCATTACAGGAATGAATGAAACGGCACAGAAGCAAACATTCTTGCCACTTTAGTCTGGCAGATGGCATAGGTCAAGTCTGACGGTTACCAGAGCCAACAACTCCTTCATGATGCAGTTTCAGGAGAAAGAAAGGACCCTAGCCAGGGACCGACGGGGACATTCTATTCCTGAGTATTTGGCAGAGCCATTTCCTGCATAGTGTAACTGTCCCAGGGAATGCTGTCGAGTAAGCTGGGAGTAAGGACAGAGTTCTGGAAAACATTTAATTGCTACCCAAGCATTTCTGGAAGTGTTTGAAAACCCTAGCAGAGAGGAAAATCCTCTCGCACAGGAGATGAAGGAATTGATAGTGGCAGAGTGCAGGGAAAGCCATTTTGATGTGGGATCTCAGGATTCAAACTTCAATATGTCAGGCTGTCCTTCACTGTAAATTATACATGCTTTCTTACCAGAAGTGGGACGTGTTTTATCTTTGCTTATTTCTTTATTTACTCTTAAAGTTGCAAAGCAGAAAAGGACATATCCCCTTTGTTCCCTGACCCTGGGTCTGAACCCACTTATGGAGTGCTCTCTTTTATCTTTCTCTTGTGTGTACATGCGTGCGTGCGTGCGTGTGTTTGTACAGGAGTTCATGTGTGTGAGTACATGTGTGTTTGTGTGTGTGTGTGTGCATGAGTGTGTGTGTGTGTGTACATGAGTTCATGTGTGTGAGTATGTGTGTGTGTTTGTGTGTGTGTGAGCATGAGTGAATGAGTGAGTGAGTGTGTGTGTGTACACAGGCACATGTGTGCATAGGCATAAGGAGGTCAGAGGTCAGTATCAGGCCTCCACTTTATATTTTGAGAGAGTCTTTCATCCATCCTGAATCTCTCTGATTTGGCTAGATTAGATTGGCTAGCCAGCAAGCCCTCAGCAGCCTCCTATCTCTGCCACCCCTCATAGCTCCATTATAAGCACTTAGATTTTTATGTAGGTCCTGGGTCAAATACAGTTCCTTGTGGCCAGCCCTTTACTGGATGGGCCATCTTCCCAGCTCCTGGACACACATAGGAAGTCCTCCTCTGTGCACAGGGCTTGTTGAACACAAGGATGTCAGATTAGATTCTTGCCCTTGTAGACCACATCACAGGAGTAGGGTCATGTTTGTGTGCTCTGCCTTGCAGCCCCACTCAGAGCACATGCTATTTTGTGTCTGTCTCACTTGTCTGTCACGATCTCTCTGGAGACTGAAACTCCTGCTCCCCTCATCCCTGTCCTGTCTACAACACAGAACCATGCACTATGGAGCCAGCAGGGCACAGGGGTGCCTGCCCTCTCTTAATCTTACCATCATGGGGAACTCATTTTGGTGTTAGCCTTTGCCAGTGTGATAGCCAAAAATGGAAGTCATTGTGTGATGCTGGTGACGTGAACTATCAACGTGTGTGTTTGTTTTTCTTTGGAACCTGATGCTTTGTGTAGCCCTTGCCCATTTTTTTTTCATGAAAACACTCGCCTTTTTCCTGTTGATATAAAAGAACATTTTTATGTCTTAAGAACAGTAACCCTTTGTCTGCCGTCTATGTTTCAAATATTTCATCCTTGGTTTATTATTTAAAGGGCTTTTAATAGGAGAGAATTTTAACTCTTACCCCTCCAGTACGTGAATGCTCTCCTGTGGGAGTTTACCTTCATATTCTGTTGCATACCAGTTCTGTTCTGTGTGTGTAAGGCTTAATTTAAAAAGTGAATCCAAGTCTCTGCATTCAACAAAACACAGTGCCAAGATCTTTGGTTATTTTTTCCTCAAGAAATTTGAATTATAAACTTAAATCCTCCTTTCCTTCCTTGCCTCCCTTCTTTCTTCCCTCCCCCGCCTTCCCAGGTTGGTCTAGAACTCAGTATATAGCCAAGGATGACCTTGAACTCTCGACCCTTAGGCCTCCCCCTACTGAGTGTTGGAATCCCAGGCATGGGCCAACACATTTAGTTTTATGCAGCACTGGAGTCAGACCCAAAGGCATCTTACAGGGTAGGTAAACACTCCACCAACTGAACTACGCCTCCAGCCCTGGATTTTAATATTTCAAAGCTTGCTAATCTGTGCATGTTATGCACTTGATTTCCTTTTCTTTCTTTGATTTCTTTTGGAATAGAATCTCCCTGGGTAATCCACACTATCCTTGAGCTCATGACCTTTCTGCTCAGCTTCCCAATCCTGGGACTGCAGGACCTACCAGACCTGGCTCTAGTGATCCATCGTATTGGCATCTGGCTCTAAAGAGGAATCGCTCCACTAATTGTTGCTTGAACTTTTGCTTCCCAGGGAACCACTTCAAGAAGCTCTCTAACAATGCTGACATTTGCCTCCTGCCTTTTGAGACAGGACCTTTATTCTGAGAAGCATGGAAGCAAAACGTTCTGTTAAAGACTTTCAGGTACCTTTCATTTCCTCGAGATGTTATATCAAGAAAGCAGCTTTCCTCATCCACAGCCTGCGCCCCACCCTGTTCCAGTCCAGCCCCTTTAGAGTACCCACTGTGCCTCTTGCTATTTGGAAAAACCTTCTATCCTGCCTTGTGCCAAGAAGTCAAAAAAGATGGCAGGGAGTGCTTCTCTCCAGTGAGGCTGGGACGCTGCAGACATGGCGCCATGATACAGTTCTTTGATAAGAGAAGTAGGTGCTTCCTGGTCAGTCGGCGTGACAGAATACCCAACAAAATCAACTGTAAGGTGGATTCAATTCACTTCCCTCTAAGAGGGAAGCAGTCCATCATGGCAAGGGAGGCAAGGCAGAGTTCATGGCAGTGGGGTGTGTGGTGCAGACTCCTCACATGGCAGCAGACAAGCCACCAGGGGGCCGGGTCCAGTCTTCAGAAACCCACCTCCACTTTGATCCACTTTCACCCGGGAGACTGAACCTGCTAAGGGTCCCTCGACTCTCAAAAATTGTGCCAACAGCTAGAGAACAGGAGCTGAAGACCAGAACCAGTGTGGGAACATTTCCTTTTCTAACCATAACGAAGTAATTTTGTCCACGAAGAAACACACCAAAGCTCTCCAGCTCTTCTTCCGATAAAATCTCTTTAACTCTAATTCACTGGCAATGTGGCTTGGTACCTTTTTCCCAAAGGGGAAAAAAATGACGATAACTTTCTAGACCATTCTAACTGACCCTGATTCCATGTTATCAAAAGTAAACTAATAGCCTGACTTGCAGCTAGCTCACATGGAACCCATGATCTACAGAAAATTTAAAAGCACCCTTTCTGGGTGCATGCTAGGTGATCCATTGAATGTAGGCCAGATTTCAAGCTCTTTGTGACCCCTCTGACAAGCCACCCTCTGCAGGGTACCATCTGAGCCCTGGCAGAGTGGCACTGTATACGGGTTTAACATGGAATTGAAAGGTAGCAATGAGGAGGACAGTCACTGGGTGAAACAACACCCAGATGAACGGTATCAGAGGATACATAAGGAAGCTGAAAGAACTAAGTCATCTTTGAAACACAAGCCATACCATCTTAGTTCTCCTTTTGCTCAACATACAGTTTTCTGAACTTAAAGTAAGTACAGTACAGCTTTTGTTTTATTTTGTCTATATCCAAACAATTCTCATATGATTTTCTATGGAAAGGTTGTAATAATTATTTTTATGCAAATCTTCCTTTTCCTCCTCCCTCTCCTCCTTCTCCTCCTCCTTCTCCCTCTCTCCCTTCCCCTTCTCCCTCTCTCACTCCTCCTTTACTCCAGCTCTGCTCAAATGAAGCAATGTGAAAGGAAAAGCAGGCTATTCTCAAATGGAGATGCCTAGAGTGCTGCAGTCAGCACACAGATCTGTGGAAAGATGCTCTCAGCACTGGGATGGAAACTTAGCAACCTGGAAGCAGGCTCTGGCTGCTAAGCACCTTTTCTTTAGGATGAGTTTCTCTAATAGCTGGTTCATTCCTAACCCTTGCATCCTGATGGCCTCTGCTTTTCATGACCATAGCATCAAACGTACTTGAAAACAAGTTGTTCTTTATCATTACAGCTTTCCCTTTTTTGTCTTTGGTTGGGCCAGTGAGATGGCTGAACATGGAGTCCCATAAGCCAGAAACTGAGACCACAGGGCAACAACCACCTGGATCAGGCAGTGAAATATTACGTTCATCTGATCAACATAGGTGCAAAGAGCAAAGAGAAGGATTGTCTTGCTTTATTGGTGTTAACTAAGGCTTGTGTGTGTGTGTGTGTGTGTCTGTGTGTCTGTGTGTGTACATGCATGTGTGTGCATTCCTATGTATGAGTATACACATGTGGACATGTGTATATGTATGCACATGTGCACATGTTGCACATTTGTGTACATGTGCTTGTACACACACACACACACACACACACACACACACACACACACACACACCAACTTGCATCAGCATAAGAGCCTTACCTGAGCTTCAAACTAAGTAGCCTCAGTCGTTGGCCTGGCTTTTACTCTTAGTCTTTTACTAGTTAATGCCTGCCTAGCTGCCAGTGGGTTCCTTTAAGCAATTTACAGCATCTTAAGTGCTGGCTGTTGGCTGTCATCCCAGTCCACTTTGCTCCATAGGTAGCCCATCAATAAATTTGAAATAGCCTTCATTCATGGTTTGAGGTGACCACTTAAATTTTTTGGCACTAGCATTCCATTCTGCTTTCTGAAGAATGCCTTTTGCCCCCAAGACACCTTCTAACCTCACTCTGGTTATTGTTATCTGCACTCTTGACCTCAAGTTTGTCTACCTCCAAGGTTTTTCCTACTTGTGTGTGGATGCTATTTGAATATTCACCTTAATTTATCTTTATTCATTACTTAATTTTTATTATACTTATTTATTTATTTGTATGTGTATGTGTGTGTGTGTGTGTGTGCCACCAAGTGTGTCACCATGTATGTGTGGACGTCAGGGGACAACTTGTGGGGGTTATTTCTCTCCTTCCACCATATGGGTTCTAGGGGTTGAACTCAGTTCCTCAGGCATGGTGGCAAGCCCCTTTACTTCATGAGTCATCTCACTGGCTCTATCCATTTCAAATTAGACACTTTCAAAGCAAGAGCCATCAGATGCCAATTCAATAGAATATGAGGTAGGTATGTGAAACATTAGCTCTGACTCTGGCTGTGGCGCCTTTGAATGTTGAGAATGGCAGCTGCTTTTTGCTCTGGTTGCTTCATGTGCACAAGGAGAATTAAAGGATGTTTGACTTGTTCATGTCAGAGGCTTGTTTTGAGTCTGTCATGTGCAAAAGATACATTTGTACATGACAACACACACCTAGGTGGGCAGAATCTGTCTACTGGAGGGAGCTGTGAATGGAACCCCTGACTCCCACCCACCTCTTACCATCTGCTGCTCTGTTTAGAGAAACATGTTTTTATAGCAGCACAGATATAGACCCGGGGTATGGATCTGATGCTGTGTTCTATGACACAGGCTTCAGCACTTTTCACATGCTGAACTTCCTCAAGTGTTGAGATCCTTCTGGAAAAGACCCAACATTGCAGAAGAGTGTACCACACAGACTTGGCCTTCGAGTAATTTCAGATGGAACTTTGTGGGGGGATTGTTGTGGGGTTCCATCTTGCAGTCTTTCATCATGCGAAGCTCTCCTGGGTATGAAAAGTTTGGAAAGTCTTCAAAATTGAGAGGTACAACCTCTGGCATTGAATGTGAGGAAGGACCTTATGACCAGAAGAGAACTCAAACCTCACTTTCTGAGACAGTTGATTTTTCTGTTTTTGTGGCTTTTTTCTTGGAATAAATAAGCAAAATTATAGCTTTAAGTACAGTGGTTTCTATATCCCAGGAGTGACTCTTCCTTTGCTCCCAAGCTGTAGGGTAGATGATAGACAAGTAAGTCCAAGTGGGTTTTGCAGAGATAATCAAAAACCATGCTAACATAATTTTCCTTGGTGCAGTAAGTGCAACGTGAATAACTGGCTCTGGGAAAGAAGAGTGGGTCCTGGGCTAGCTTCGGTTCCCCTTTCAGGTCAGTGAAGCACAGCGGTGCATTCACATCAGCACCCAGAGTGACTGTGGAGAATTTGGGGAGATTTTGGTCTTCCTTTGCTCTTTTACTCCCTGGTCATGAGTTTGCTACACCAAGTTTGTCACTGTGACCCATGACACTGGGGCCTCAGCACAAGCACAGAAGTATAGGATCAAAGTCTCAAGACACATCTGAGTCTTGCAGATTAAGTTTCCTTCATGTAAGTTGGCTAACTCAGGTCTTTGTTGCAGTCATGGAATCCAGCAAACCATGAAACCATTTCTTTATCACAGCAAATAGTGACATTGTCTGTCTCCTTCCCTGGGAAAGGCTGGGAAGGAGAACAAATAGTCACAACCTTGGGGGAAACTGGAGGTGCCACTACATGTAGCCACCAAAAGGAATAACAGGTCCGGGCATTCTCTGATAAGCCAAGACCACATAGCTTATCAGAGAATGCCCGGGTCTGTTACTCCTTTTGGTAGCTACATGTTGTCTCTTTTTGGCACCTCCTTCTACCTACCTTTCCCAGAATTCTCCTTGTCTCCTAATCTGCCTATCTTCCTGCCTCTATTGGCTATAGACCAAACGGCGTTTCATTCATCAACCAATAAGAGAAACATCCCCCATCATTAAAACTGTGAGAACAAATCAATTTTCCTTCATTTAAGTTGGCTAGGCAGGAGATTTGACCCCAATGATAGTAACAGTCACAGTAGCAGCACGAACTCAATAATTTCCTTGCAGAAATGGTGTAATTACAGTTGACCATAACTCTGAAAGGAAGATGTACCTGCTTCTGGATTAGGGGTTTCCCCAGGAAACACTCTATAAAGGAAGGAGGAAATGCATAACTCAGTTTTATAGGTCAATATTTGGGGAAAACACCAACATAATCTCCATAAAGGGCCAAAGTCAGATAATTATTATTTTTGGCCTTGCAGATCATGAGAGTTCTTTGTTGACAATATTTGGTATTGTTCTTTGCAGCACAAAAGTATATGAGGATATTTAAATAAATGGGTGTGACTTGTTAATAAAGCTTTATTTACAAATACAGGTTGTGAGCCATATTTGGCCCAGAAGCTATAATTCATTAACTCCTACTATAGTCTACTGTGCATAATATTTCATGTGTGGGCCATAAACAAGTCAGCAGATAGTAATTAGTGCCTGGTGTGTGCTGCTGCATACACAGAGTGAGCTAAGGTTCAGTTTTAGGCACAAACATTGTTTTCTAGTAGGAGACTCCCTGTTCAGAAAATTCTTGTAGGCCACTGTTTGCACAATGTCCCTTCCAAGTTCAACGTCTCCAGGCTCCATCCACCAGATATACATTGGGGCCAGAAAATGGCAGTTTTCTCCCTGGAAAATATGCAAATTCATATTTAAGGCACTACCGGAGGCCTTATTTAACCTTCAAAAACAATTCAAAGAACTAGGCTCCTTGGTTCTTGCTTTGAAATGAGGTGATAGTGGCCCAGAGAGGTTAAGTCACATCCCCAGTGAATCCTAAAGTAGTCAGCGATGAGCTTGGGTCCAACCCAGACCACAAGAATGTCATCACAGATGTCCTACATGACAGAATTTCCCCTAACACACAGTCCACTTTTCACTAGAAGAGATAAGAAACATCTCAAATTCAGGGCCATGAGGCAAAGGACATTTTTTGGGTGGGCTCCTGTTTTGTTGTGGGTTGCTTTGTCTTAACACTAACTCTGCAGCTGTGTGCTGGAGAGGACATCACATTGCCCATTCTTTTCTCATTATTTAAGAATTGCTGCAACCATTATGCAAAACCAATAAAAGGAAATGTTTTAAAAATGTCACTTGGCAGGAAATGCCCAGGCTGAGAGCAGCACAGGTCTCTGGGGATAGCAATATGCATTTTGTAAACATTTTTTTAATAATTTATGGTTTCTAGAAAACAAAACAGGAAATTTAATAAAAAGGAGAAACATATTTAAACAATACTTAAGTGATGATGTATCCATGCAGATCCTAAAAACTCCCAACTCAGAGTAAGACAAGGTCATCAGCAGATGATTATTAGTCTTCTCTGTCAGAGTCTGAAAATGAAGAGTGGTTTTTTGTTTGTTTTGTTTTTGTTGTAGTTGTTGTTTGCTTTTTTTGTTTTTGTTTTTTTGTTTTTTTATTTGATGCCATGTCACAACCTTTGACTAGTTGGAAACTAATTACCTAAATTTTTAATAACTTATTTTTGATGTGCATTGTTGTTTTGCATTGTATCTATGTCTGTGTGAGTGTGCTGGGCCCCCTAGAACTGGAGTTACAGATTGTGACTATTGTTCTAAATAGTAGGTCATTGACATCTCTTTGCAATAGACAGTAAGCTATGGCTTTGATCTTGACACTTAGAATTTGGGTGCCTGCCTCTGGGATGACTTTGGGGCAAACCTAATAGGGAGTTTTTCTTCTATGCTTGATCCCTCTTGAAGAATAAGGAATTTTTAAAAATCCATTATAAGAAAATGAGTTTTCTATCAGAGAGAAGATATTTGTACATTACTATGCACACATAATAATTTTCCCCAGTGTATTTATTTAAAAGGTCTTAGTAGAAGTAGAAGGGGGGACGAGGGTGAAGGGAGGAACTGGGAGGAGAGGAGGGAGGGGACTAGTGATTGGGCTAGAAAAAAATATTGATTAATTAATTTAAAATTTTTAAAATTCCTACAATAGAAAAATAGGCCTGCACCTAGAATCAGTATGCAACAGTAATCTGCTCCTGAATGCTTAGGCTCTTTTTTTTTCTAATGTTCTTGAATAGAAGATGGTAGAAGAAGAACCCAGTGGAAACATGGTTTAAATCCTGAATCCCTGACATTTCAAAAGCCCATGCCATTCCCTGTTAGTGCTCACAACGCACCCCCTCCCACACCCAACTTGTGAAGCAGGATGCAAGCTCTTAGCTACTGCTCCAGTACCATGTCTACCTGCAAACACACTCCCCTCCATAGTGGTTATGTGCTGACCCATCTCAAATCATAAGCCCCCAAGCGTCTTCTATAACTTGCCTTGGTTCTGGTGTTTCCTCAGAGTGATAGAAAAGTAATTAAGACAGTTTCCATAACCTGTGACACACAGAATAAGGTCTTGAAAACATATCAGCTGTGCTGGCTGGTTTTGTGTGTCGACTTGACACAAACTAGGATCGTCAGAGGAAGGAGCCTCAGCTGATGAAATGCTCCCTTGAGATCTAGCTGTCAGGCATTTTCTCATTTAGTGTTCAGTGTGGGAGGGCCCAGTACATGGCGGGTGGTACTATCCCTGGGCTACTGGCCCTGGGTTCTATAAAAAGGAGGGCTAAGCAAATCATAGAAAGCAAGCTAGTAAGCAGCTTTCTTCCATGGCCTCTGCATCAGCGCCTGTTTCTGGGATCCTGCCCTGTCTGAGTTCCTGTCCTGGCTTCCTTCAATGATGAACAGCAATGCTGAAGTGTAACCCTTTCCTCTCCTACTTGCCTTTTGGTCATGATGTAGCAACAGAATCACTAACTAAGGCATGAACTAAAGAAATCCCTAAATAAGAAATGAACAAAATTGGGCTTGTTTTTACAAAGGCTTTTTGGGCACTGGGATGATAGTGTTAGTGACTTTCACAGACAGGGCAGCATGAGTGATAGTGCGTGTTACTGTGTGACCTTAAGTCACAGAGGCTTTGTAACTCTGTTCTTACATTCTAAAAACTCATACTCTATCCTGCTGAAAAAAAATACTGCCTTGATGACAATGACCATGAATCTGTAGAGATGTTGATGGAGCCACAGTAGCCTGGAAAGCTCCACTGAATCAAGTTTCTGGATGAGGGAGGCTTTATAGGAGACCCCACATGATAAAAGCAATACACATTCCCTGCTGAATCCAGCCCAGATAGAGAAGTCATTGATTTGGGGGATAGTTTTTATGTTGTGCAATAATAGATTGCTGATATTTTTTAGCTTTTGAAAATGAAACACTTTCACCCCTTACATCATAGCTGTGAACCAATCCAGACAATGTACTCAAAAAGAAACCAAGGAGAGATGCCCACTTGAACATCCTCTTATAAGTGGACACATCTCAATTGTACCAGGTTCTTCTAACATGGCCATTGGGTGTACTGTGATTTCTCCTTCTTTTATGAACCAAATGCTGAATTCGTAAGTCAACATATGATTTGTAAGGTCTTCTTCAAAGACGAAGCATGTATGCTTAATTAACTTTTTGTCTTTTAATTGCTTTATATTTAGTGAGGATAAATCTACAAATAGTGTATTTCTTTGTAATTTGACTTATAACAAAAGCAAAACTTGAGGACCGGCCATTAAAGTAAAAACAAATAAGGAGAAAGTCTATAAAGACACAAAAAGATTGGACAAAGGGTATGTCTGCAGGAGAAAGAGAAGAGAAAGCTAGATTTATTATTTAAAAGAATTGTAATGATGTATTGACTGAGGAGAGGGAGGTCATGAGCAATATTCCTCCTGTGCAGGATGAATGAGGACTATGTCCTACACGAGGAAAGGGAGGTTCACATTGATAGTGGCTTTATAGGTTTGCTTAGATTATTAAAGGCCAAAGAAAATGAGTTATAAAACTGTTTCAAATATAATATTAAATAAACCATCAGTGTTATATCATTGGCAATTTATACTACCTCAGTTTGACCAAAATCATAATGATGGAAGAAATAGTATGTTATGGTTTTATATAAATGAGTAAGTCAATGCTTGGGAAGGTTGAGTGACTTTGCACAGTCACACAGATACAAAAGGATTGGTTGAGGATTGAAGGCCAGAGTGTCTGAACTCAGAACCCCTTCTCTGAAACACACTGCTAGATTGTTCTAGCCTTTAGAATTGAAACACAATAGGAGACACCAGGAGGAAAACACCCAGGGAGATAAAACAAGAAACTACCATTGCACAGCAGGACACTTGGACATAAGGGTCATCTTACTCATATCCCTGCCATCATGGCACCTAAACCCTCCCAGATAAGAACATCACTTGTTCCACAAAAGAAGCTTATCCTTTGTAGTACTATGTGTTCCCTTTATAACACCAAAGGGGTAACTTTTGTTGAGAAATATTTTTTTATTATTTTCAAACTAAAACATTATTATTTCCAAGTAAGATTTGCCATTGTGTGGACATAAGTTTTGTTCATTGTGTAGACTGTAATCAAGATTGAAACTAATTCAAAAATCTGTCCCAGGGATATTTGTTGACAATAGACGTGAATTCCCTAAAAATTCATGACTACAGTCAGCTATTCTTTCTAGTTCCAGCGAATTCACAAGACCTTACTTATATGACAAAGTAAATTAAGAAAATTAGCACCCTTCCTAACCACCAGTAAGAAGAAAATGCCATTATGCTGTATATATTTCATTGTTTTTGTAACTCAACTGTGAGGACCTGGGTGTGTCCTAAAGCCCTTAGAAGACAGACCACATACACATGAAGTAAACACAGGGCTGCTACAGATGTCAAATGTAATGAGCTTCATGGAGAAGAGATCTGAACTCTGTTTATACCATATCAAATAATGATGGCACATCTCACCATTGCAGCGATCATAAAGGGTGGTGAGCTGGGGTGGCTGGGAGATAGTTTTCACCTACAAGTTTCTTTTTAAATTGATATTGCCCACAAAAAAAAAAATGGAAAAGGCTTCCAATTGAAAAACAAAACAAAACAAAACAAAAAAACCAAAAAGCAATCAGTTGTTAATTGAGATGTTCATGTCCCGACTGGAAGCTCATGTCTGTTGCAGTAGATCTCTAAGATAGGAAATGGTCAGGATGTGCACTATTAATTAAGTGGTTAAGGGCACCCTTCTAGCAAGCTGCTGATATCTACCATCCTTTCTCCTCCTTCTTCTTCTTCTTCTTCTTCTTCTTCTTCTTCTTCTTCTTCTTCTTCTTCTTCTCCTTCTCCTTCTCCTTCTCCTTCTCCTTCTCCACCTCCTCCTTCTCCTTCTCCTTCTCCTCCCCCTCCTTCTCCTCCTCCTTCTCCTCCTCCTTCTCTTTCTTCTCTTATTTCTTTTTTTCTAAGTTTTAATTGCTTTACTAGGGCAAATGCTGAGAAAAAGGGCTAGGAACAAAGGCCAGGCCGCAATTGGGATAAGTTCAGCCCCTAGAGTTAAATTCATGAAATGACATCAGCATTATTGAAATAAACCAAACTACTTCTGCTGTTCCTGGGACTATTTCGATTTATCTTCATAAAATAACATCACAAAGGGGTCTTTCAAGACCAGGTGTGCTCAGCCCCCCTTGGTTGGGAGACCTGTTCCATGCTGCTCAACTTCCTGGCTACTGTCACAGCTGGCTTTTAGATTATGAATTTGATTCTCAGATTTTTTTTTTTTTTGTTTCACTTTGAGTGATCTTTGATTGAGGCTTCCCATGTTCCTTTCAGAAAGTTATTTATGTGGAAAACCTTTCTCTTATCTTATTCTGTTTGGTGACTGTTGAATAAGGAGGGCAGCAGGCAGTTTGGAAATACATATGTGCTGTCTCTGGGATAAAGGATACAAAAGGTGGTGAGCAAAGACAGAAATACAAGGATGTGTTTTCTCCTCAGTATGGTCCCTGAAGTACAGAGGGCATCATTGTTTATAGTGTATCTGGGCTGTGAATCAGCATGATTAAGTTTGGCTAGGGTAGGAACAGAGGGACAATGTGCCTAAAACCCAACTCCAATTTTTCTAAACTGCCTGGGCATGAAATTACTGACTGACATGCTAAACCTATTAAATGTGTAGTTTGCAAATTCTGAAAGGAGGAAAAAATACTATGAAAAAAAATGTACAGATGCTGAAAGGTTGTAATGTGGTTAACACAGAGGACCTGATCCAGCTCTGCTCTTCTCTGGACTGCTATTAGCTAACCCTTTAAATCTCTGCTGGCCATGCATCTCACATCATTCTTCCAAATACAATCACTTCTCTTTTATCTGATCTCCTACAGTCTTTCTGTTTTATCAATATATGACAGCAATTCCCAAAGATCCAATATAGTCCCCTGTAATATCCTTGTGTGTGCTCTCTTCTCCCTTTGAAATCTAATACCTCAGCAATGAAATAATTTATTGTGCTTTGTTTAGGCTTTTATTTTTTACATGTGTTTTGATACTATCCTTTTTGAAAGGGATTGTTTGGAAATTTAAACCAACTGTTAGAGCCAGAGTTATGAAAGCAAGATTAAGAATTTCTCTTTCTCCTAAAATCCCTCTTAAGCCTTCATTGCTTGGTGTAGCAAAAGTCACAGAGTCCCTGGGTCTGAAAATGATGGGAAAATGGGAATGACTATTTCTTGGGGTCACAGCTGGTAGATGAAGGCATAAAGAGTATCCAGTGAGCCAGAAAGAAAAAAAAATCAATGACAGTCCTATTTTTCTCAAAAAAGAAAAAAAGAAAAGAAAAGAAAAGAAAAACTTTGAGATTATATGGTTGTCAGAACGTGGATATGTGTGTTTCACTGGGTTTGACCTTCTGGTGAAGATGGAGGGGGTATGAAGGCACTCACTAATAAATAGCCAAGGGTCACCAGGACCCACATGGTGAGTACTGAATTCTCATCTTGACTCCTGAAAACTGCCTTTTATAGGCACTATCTGGGAACGTCTTTATGGGCACACCACAGTCTTAGATGTGCATTGTGAAATTAAAAAGCAAAGCTTGTTCCAGAAAGGCTGTCAGCAGAGAACTATAAATGTCAGGGGGTATATGCATTCCAATCAAAAGGAAAGAAGCAGATACGGAAAGCAAGTGGGGGGAAGGCACTCTGATGAATGGCTCTGCAGCCAACAGGCCCCCAACACACAGCTCTCCATAGTTATCCTTACCAAGGCTTCAGACCATGCCACCCTTAGCCCACCACTATTCTTCACTGTATAAAAACGTTCCTTTGGCTGCATCACAAATTTGGGACAAGCATGAAGAATGTTTTGCTTTCTTTCTCACCTGTGAAAAGGTAGTTTCTGCCATGGCTGCGGTTGTCTTACTCCTATCTTCACCATCTCCTCCTCTCTCGTCCTCCTCTAATCCCCCTCCTCTTTTCTCCTCCTCTTCATTCTCTTCCTCCTTCCTCTCCTCATCTTCCCCCTCCTCTTCTTTGACATTCTTACACAGATCTAATTCTGCTACAATAGATCTTGACATGAAGTTGAACCTCCATATAAAAAGTCAACCATGTTTTACAGTTGGCATCTGAAATCTCTTACTCTTCTGCTCAGGCCAGGTAGATTGGCCACTATTTTCTGATGAAGTTCACATCCTACCACCAGAGTGGACTGGCTAGGGAATGTTCAGGCAAGAATTTTATTCTTCTTTAAGACATAGGTTGTAGGTGTTTGGGAACTATGGATAAAAACTCACCCAGGGAGCTGCTCTTGTGAAATGTTCACATTTTCAAACTGTTTAGTCATTATAATTGTTGATCTACTCATTAATTGTTTGATAGCATTAGTTAAACTTGAATTGTGGCTCATGGTATTTTACTAAATTGGGTGTTGGGAAGTGGACTTGCTTCTATTTCCATTTTATTTTTAAAATGTTTTTATGGAACTAGAATTACATCACTTCCCTCCTCCCATTCCCTCCCAGCTATCCTTACTCAGAAAACTCTCCCATTTCCCCATTCTCAAGGTGAGAGCCTCTTTTTTTTCATTATTCTTGTCCCATTTGTTACATGTGCAGACCCGTACACACACGCATGCACACACACACACACACACACACACACACACACACACACACACACATACACATACACACACACACACCCTACTGAGTCTGGTTTGTTTTGGTGGTGGTGTGTATATAGTTTCAGGGGTTGAACACTGTGCATTGGACAACCAATAAGAGCACTGATCCCTGGGAAAGGTTAATACTCCTCCCAGCACTCACTAGTTCCTCTAGTTCTTTGTCTAGGGATGGGACTCTAAAGTTTTCCACCTTAAAAGTTAACATATTCGTTGATATATCCACTATTCCAATTGTGTTTATGCATCAGTTTTTAGGGGAGGTTGTTTTACAGAGGATTTCCTGGTGTTCTGGTACTTACTGTCTTTCTTTACCCCCCCCCTTTGATATCCCCTCAGCTGTAGATGCAGGAACTGTAATGTAGATGTATCCCTTGGGGAAGGGCTCCCCACTATGTGTTGACCCCTGTATTGTGTCCAGTTGTAGTTCTCTGTAAGGATCTCCATCTGCTGTTAAGAGAGGCTTCTTTGATGAGAGGTGGGAGCTACACAAGATGCCCTTGTTTCTAACTCTTAAGGGGCCCATCATATATTAGGGAGGATAGACGTCTATGTCAATACATTCAATAAGACGTTTTACCATAATGAGCCTGCATGCGGTGAGTGTTGAGTGTTCACTACTAATGGCCCATGGAATTTAGGTGACCAGCCTTTCTTTTTTAAAATCTGTGGTAGTCAGTCTTTTCTCCAGTCCCGTCAAATTAAAACCTGATACTAACTGAATATGACACCTCCCTTCAAATGTGCTCACCTACACTTTACAGAATTTACATTATGAACATGAGGAGTTGTTTTTCTATATAAAATTTAATTGATTCTCAGATTCTAACTGCCAATTCAAGCCTTGTAATGCTCCAGACAGGTGTTTAATAGTGTGCTGGAGATTCAAACTGGATCACTCTTGATTTCCCCACACTGAAACTTAACTGCCCCAACGACTCATCTTCACAGGTTGTACTAACTACTTTCTAGAACCAAAGAGCTGGCAGAGCAATGCAAGGGAGGGAGGGAGGGTTCACATTGGCTCATGGTTTCAGAGAACTTTCAGTCCACCATGCCCAGGAAGTGTGCTTTTGGAAGCCTGTGATAAAGACACCTTCCATGGAAATTTACCAGGGCATACAGCATATGGGATTACAACCGGTGGTAGGTAGGACCCATTCTATCAACCAGGTCCCTACTCCTAAAGCTTCACAACTTTCAAAGTAGTGCAACTTTGGCCCAAGTATTCCTGCATGAGCCTTCAGGGGAACTTTCAGATTCCAACCACTACATGAGCTTTCATGGAGCCCCAGAGCAGGTTTTCAGCGTGGAACTCAGGCTAGCTTTGTAGTATGGATTCTGTTGTAATTTAGGCATGGGTAGATGGATGCAGCCAGGACTGAGCATAGCAACCAAACCAAAACAAATACTCTTGCAGAGTCTGATGGCAATACTTAAAGGTAAGCCAACATGAAGATACAGATTTTTCTAGAATGTACCAGGGTTAAGGTTGCTTTGTCTAGCACTTGTTAAGGAACTGTTGAGAGTGCTTCTGGAGGGGGTGTCTCTTCTACAAGCTACCATGCACCATGTGTACACCCTAGACTAATGTTTGTCACATAGCCATGGACTTGCTTCTAAGGGAATATCTTCCATCAAGCCTGCTAACAAAGAGGTGATAGTAATATGGGGGCAATTAATTTAATCAACAAATACTTATTTAGTCTTCCATGTGTGCTCAGCACTGCCATAGAGACTAGAAACTATCGGGAATAGGGTACATTCTGCTCCCATAGAAACTATATTCAAATTGTGGAAACAAAACCAAGTTCTTGTCTTTGAACTTCATAGTTAAATTCTAGTTGAATTTTTGTTAGTATTCCATTGATTTATGGTGTTTTTTTAATGGAACTCCAAGATCATTATCATTACAGATATTACCAGGGATTAAAGGGGTTCCTATAATACTAAGATTTAATATGATTAAATATGCTCTTCTTATGCTTTTTCTTGATTTTAAATTTGTCCTGCTCTTAGCACCAGCTTGTCACTGAAAGTAACCCACAAACTCCCATTATCCTTTAAGACATGGAGGCGTAAATCTGAGCTATTTGCAGAAGTTGCAGTAAAATGAGGGTCCCTGCCATCAATAGGGATGAAGTTCCCTCCCTTGTCCCCCAGTAGAATGCTTACCCCTTGTGACAGGCACAAGGACAGGGATGCATTTAGTAGTCACATCTCTGAATATTTCCTCTTGTTTGTGTCCTGGGCTCTTCAGGAAGGAGACTCCAAGGTTTTTGTTATTGTTTTCTTGTTTTCTTACTAGATAAGTGACAGAATTATTTTTGTTAAACACAGAGCAATATAACTCGCTCCTTAAGTTTTTTTTTTTTCCTTGATGAGGTTAAGAAAAAAACAATATAGGCTAGAAAATGTGTTCCTTCCAGTAAGAGCTATATATAACAATGAATTAAGACCTGAATGTGTGTTATAGCATCCCAGAGCTAGGGTATGTTGTGTGGGAGATATCACCTGCAGAGAAGCAATGTCTATGTCTCCATATTCCAGGAAGGGAAGTCACAAAAGGCTAACTCATTGGTAAGCCAATGAGTTTTCACTAGGGTTATTCTCTGGACTATGGGTAGGGGTCCAGGAATAGGGATGACTGGAAAGTGGCTCTAACAGCAAACCCCCACCCAGCATGGGTGATAACTCAAGGAAGCTCTCCCAAGGGCTTGTAGGCAGCTCAGCAAGTCTGAGAAATTACCCCTCTGCTCTACTGCTCAGCCTCTTCTCGAATCTGTTTTCTCTTCTATAAAACCTAAGAGATGCCCGTGAATCTTTCAAGTTTTAACTTTCTCAGACATGTGACATTCAATTATCACCTGAGTCTCAGAACATTTCCCCCTCCTCTATCCTGGAAGGGTTGTTTCAGTTCAGAGAGAACTACTATACACCAGGTTCCTAGACTGCATGAAAGGGAGAGCGTGGCCTGTGTGTATCAGTGTTGGGCTCTTTGCTTTCGCACTCTGATTGTGATGTGACCAGATGCTATGTGCTTCTGCTGCCACACTGGATTGTCTGTGTCCTCAAACTGTGAGCCCCAATAAACCCTTCCTTCTTAAGTGGCATCAGTGGGTATTTTCTCACAGCAATGGGAAAAGTAACTAGTTGGTACTCCTGGCTTTCTGTTAGGCTGTTATCATTGCCTCTGGTGCACTGTGTTGGTTGCAGTATCCAGTGTGCATGGGTTGGAATGTTTGGTTGTTTGTTTCTGTTTTTGTTTTTCTCCTCCTTTCTTCTGTCAAGTTTGAACACATACTGCTGAGATTATGCGACCATGCACACTCTTGCATAATTCTCAAAGAATAACTAATTAATCTAGGAAGAGTGAAATTGTTTTATCTTACTGATCCCATAGCTTGAGGGCAGAATAGATTTCTTTTCTCGCCTCTTCTCTACTTAGAAGGACCTGTAATGTCTATGTCTTCCAATAGTGAGCCACCCACTGGAGCAAAAATGACAATCAGCCAAAGAAGGGGGAACACCTAGGGGAAAGTAACAGAAACCTTGGCGTAGGTGAAAAAATTAGAGAGGTGGGCTAAGAGGAACGGGGCTTTCCAGTCATTTAAAGGGGAAGACATTTACAAAAACGAATCAAGCTAACAGATTCCCAAGCCTTTCTTAAAGAAAAACAGGCTGTTGGGGGGCTGGGTGTAGGTCTGCAAAAAAAAAAAAAAAAAGATCTGAATGAATGCAAGAGGAAAATATGATCAGTCACTAAAGTTCCTAACTTCTCTTGAGAATTACGTTGTAAGTGAAAGTACATGACTCCATTTTGACAACTTCACAGGATTTTAGACTTGCATTTTTATCTTGGAAAGGTTTATTTGGGCCACAGGTCGACTCACTTCCAAATTATGAATCAAATGAAGAATTTGTAGGTGGGTGGGGCTCGGTGGTTTTCAGTGAATGTTAAATATGGAAGTTTGAAAGCTACTTCATGTGTGTTCTGTGGTATCAAGTGCAAAAAAAGCAGACTCCTATACAGTATATAAAATAACAAACATTATATAAAATGGTGGAGAAACAGTCAACAACATCTTAAAATGTGAGAAAATTCTGGTTTTAACTGACTTGGATAAGTAAAATTATAAACAATGTTAGGGGAAATGCAAAATATTTGGAATAATTTCAGTGAAGAAGAATGTGGTCTTGAGATCTTAGTGAACAATGAGGTATGGTACTGTGCTAATGTCATAAAAATCTGGGATAAAATAATATTCACATTTTGCAGAGAAGGGTTTTTCTGAAAGGTATCATAGGTGACAAAAATTTGTTTTGAGATATCAGTACCTTAATATGAAACATTTATGAAAGCCAACAAGATTGACATTATGGTTGTGAACACATTAAAACACCTCTGCTTCCAGAACAAACCGAATACTTTGTTAGTCAAACATCTGGCTATTGGCACCTTGTATTAATCACGATAGCCCATACTACGTGGTAGTAACAGATCACTTCCCAGGATAGATCATACAAAGTTTATTTCTCAGTCATGTGGGTGTGGTCTTCTCACAACAGCTGAGTAACTCCTTTTGGACTAACCCTCTGTCCTACAGGTAGTTTTTAAAGACTTAACAAAATAGAGTTCAGATACCTAAAGTCAAATAAAAGTAACCAGGCCATGAAAATATGGGAGAGAAGTCAACACTAGGGAAGAAAGGAATATAGATTTTCTTGTTTGGGATTTCTCTTGCTGTGATAAAACATCATAATCAAAGGCAATTTTGGTAGCAAAGGTGTTATTTTACCATATGTCTTCTAAGTCTATCACTGAGGAAAGCCAGGGCAGGAACCTGGAGACAGGAGATGATGCAGCGGCCATGGAAAAGTGCTGCTTTCTGGCTTGCTCCTCATGGCTCCTTAGCCTGCTTTCTTATAGAACCCAGGAACCCCAGCCCAGGGATGGCAGCAGTAAAAGAGACCTATCATGTCAATCATCAACTATGAAAGCTCAATGCAGGGTAACCAGTTGGGGCATTTTCAAAGTGAAGATTCCCTCTTCGTGTTGGATGGCCTTGAATGGTATTATGCGATGAGGTTCAGGTGAGTCTCCATAAGGTCTCTCTTGTGGCTCAGCAATGATCTCGTTTTATGTTTCCACTGACCAATGAGGACACCCCTTGATCACTGAGGTGGAAAAGCTGACACTGGGTTTCCTTCTCATGGCCATGTCCCAGAAGAGACTCATCTCTTCTACCCACAGGTTATTAGGCACATGCCATCACATGGCTCCACTTAGCTTTCAGGGGTTCGAAAATCCTGTCTTCAGTCTTCCCATGCAGGGTTGATGTGATGCAAAATCTGGTGAAGATTTCTTAGTTTTTGTGACCCCAAACTCCTTGTTACCATCTTTCTATACTGATCAGAAAGTTTAGTGAATTAAGGAAAAATGAAAGTATTGTTTACTTAGACTGAAATTTCCCCAAGTTTTCTAACTACACTTTCCCTCACATGGTTGTCTCTTACAAATGTATTTTCTTTTAAAGATTTATGTAGGCTAAGGGTAATTTTGCTAGATTTAGCCTTCTAGTCTTTTGCCCGAATCCTGACAGATGAAGTGTAGAATGCACTATCTCTATTTGCAGTTCTCCTAGCGACCTGCCCACACATGGAATGTGAGAGACCTGAAGAATAAGCGATGATCATTTCTTTCCTATCCCATTGCTTGCAGAAACTAGATGAAATCCAGTTAGAAGGCACAGATAGAAAATCCTGCGTCATTGTAGTACAGTTTGGTAAAGTGAAGCTAGATGATTGGCACTGTAGTACAGATAAGATGAGCTAGAATTCAGCATTTGTGTAGTGTGTCGGGGTGGCATTTCTTCTGAAAGTGTCATCACACTGAAGAAGGTACGTTAACCAAGTGTTTGGATGGCAAGCCTGGGCTGACTTGTGCGATTTGGCAACGATTTTTAATCTGAAGAAAAGAAAACTTTGTTAGTCTCTGACATGAACAAAACACTCACAGGTGTGTAGTGAAGGCTAAGGGGGGGGGAAGGCCCTGGATAGTGAGGGTGGGTGGGGCAGTGTCAGTTAAGTGTTGGATTTAAGGGACATACATCATGGTCTCCTTGGAGAATCAGCTTCCAGCCAGTCTTCTCTCTACCTCTTAGGAATTTGGATAGCTCGGTCACTTATTATGCTTGTAGATGACATTAGTGGCCTCCTATTCAAAGAAAGGATGATATGTCCATTGCATGGCACCATCGGGAGTCTTGGCTGTTGCTATATCTGAGACATCAACAAATATTCAGCAAATATATTGTTGAAAGTGAAAGTTTCAGTTTTTCCTGAAGGAAATGCATTGGGAAAAAATGGCTGGGCATAGTAACAGGACCAGTTTGTTTTATTTTCATTCAATAAACATGGACATGGCAGAGCTAAAGCAGGGAGCTTGCATTATACATTTTAAATGTCTCCTATTTCTAATGTTCTTGCATTTTTAGGGTACACATGTGCACGGGTTCTTTCATTCCATCCACTCATCCCATCTTTTTCCTTTCCCTGCTATGTTGGCTGATGCATGGCCGAAATGAAACTTGTTGAGACAAAGGGAGACTGAATGGAGTCCTGAAATCAACACTGTGAACATTAGCTAGTGCTTTCATTCCCATGTTCCGTGGTTATGCAAGCCCACTACTTTGGAATTTCAACATAACCTTGAACCATCACCAACTTTAATTTTCCTCACACTTCCACCAGTAGTAATTGGGCCTCCCTCCTGCTGCTGCTGTGGCTGCTGGCATTGTAGCCAGTGTCTTTCCTTTGCTTCCAGTGACTTTGTTTAATTCCTCTTGGCAGCTGTAAGGGCAGGATGCCAAACTCCTGTGCTTGTCACATCAGAACCAAGACTCCCACTGGCACAGCACGGCCAGCTGAATGGAGCCTCTGAATTCTCAGCAAAGTTCCCTTCCTGAGATGTCTGGACTTGCCAGGAGCATTTCTCTCAAGCTAATGTTAAAAGCAGGGCTAAAGGGTCAACTACAGCTGAATTCAAACCCCCGGTCACCCTCTTGTCATTGGATAAATGATTTAAATAACTTACTTGATCAATAGGACTTTCAGTGCCCTTTTTTTTTTTAACAAATAAGAACAGAAATGCTATTTACTTCCAGAGGTTGTTTGGGATTAAACTGATTAGTCTAGACAACGGGTGCCTGGACCGCATTAAGTCTTCAACCATGTTAGTTACTACCGTTTTGCCTTTTCATGAAGGCCCCTCTGTGAGGCTTCCTCCTTGCATGAGATAGCTAATTAAATATTATCAGGCATGGAGTTCCTCTGGATGGACCCCTCCCTCACAACCAGAAGTTTGTGAAATCAGGAAGTGTAACTGTAGGACTGGGCTGGCTGGTCAGGAGACTGGGGTCTGCTTCCTTATCTCTGGCTCTGGGTGGAGACAATGGCCTTGTGAACTTCCCTGAATATCATATGATTATTAACTAGCTGTAGTTTTTCTGGTAAAGAACAGGAACATTCATGTTTCTTTCCCTAGGGGTCACTTGATTTTAATGGCCATGTCAGTTATCTTGTCAGAAAAATACACCTCAGAAAAGCCATGTGTTTCACAGACTTTTGAATTAGTGTAAAACATGCCTGAGCTGTGGACCTGGACAATGGCACCTTTAGCATCCTCCACTCTTACCCTTGACAGTGCCTCACAAACTCTGCCATAAACCCTGTCTTCTGAACCGCATACTTCTATGCCTTGTTAGAACTCTTTCAATGGTGATGACAAAGACCAGGATGCTTAGGGAAGGCCAGAGGCAGGTCTGGGTTCCATGAGTCATGGTAAATCTATGGGGTCTAGCAACTTTCTAAGCATAGCTGAGTAGTTCCTTTTCAGGTATGAGGTGTATTGATAGCTCCCACATCACAGGACAGTACACTGGGTTGGTTAAAGCATTAGATACTTACTCTCCCAGTTTTAGAAACAATTAAGTTAAAAACATAAGTAGTCATTGGGACCATATTGTCTCTGAAAGCTGCAAGGAAAACTTCATTCTAGCCTTGTCTTAGATTTGGTTATTTTCTAGAAGCGTGTGTGTGTGTGTGTGTGTGTGTGTGTGTGTGTGTGTGTGTGTGTGTGTGTGTGTCTACGTTGCTCCAGTGTCTACATCTGTCGACACACAGTGAGAAGATGCTCTCTCCTTCTCTCATGCATCCCTTTGTTTTCATGTTATATTCTCCTCTGAGTCTCTCTCCTCTGATAATAAGGACATTAGAAATATTAACCTGAAAGAGACACCTAACCCAGTAACTTTTCCATCTTAACTAGTTACACACATAATAACTCTACTTCTATTATGGTCTTGATCTGAAGTTCAGGAAATTACAATAAATCTTTTTGAGAGAGAGAGAGAGACATCCATCTACCTATAACATTGAGGATTCGTTTTGTCAGAACTAGTTATGATTGGTGTCTGTTTACTTAAGTCAGTTGCTATCCAAATCTTCCAATGAGAGGTTGCTATGTTTCTAGGATCTTTCTCAGTTTCCTCAGCTTCCTGATCCTTCCTTATCTCTGTGAAAGGAAAGCAGACCAGGTTCACAGAGTGTAGTGTAGATATAACAAAGCTGAAGACATCACATTCTTAAGTGTGAATAATGAAAAATAGGATAATGGTACAAATCTAAATTTTAAGACAAATTTACATTATTTACAAGCTCTCTGTCCAGATGATTGGCAGGCTACTTGAATTGGCTCTTGTGGGAAAGGGCAGTGGTATGTCCTTGTTCTTTATCAAATGCCTTGAGAATATGTAATCACATAATCACATGAGCTTCTGGGAAGCCCAGAAAGTCATGTCTCCACCCAGGGCCAGAGATAAGACTCAGAACTCATTCTTTTGACCAGTAAGCAGGGTCCTCGAGTTTCAATTCCTGATTTCAAAAGCTACTGACTGAGCAGACCTCCAAGGCTGCTATCTTCTAACTAGCTATCTGTGGTAGTTAATATCCATTGTCAATAGACTGGCTCATTAATCACTAGGAGAAAGCCTTCAGAGACACCTCCGAGAGATTACCTATATTAGGTTAGACTCTCCAGCACATCTATAAAGGAATACTAGATCAAGTTAGGTAGGGTGTAGAGACCCTCTCTAAATGTAAATGGCACCGTTTTGTGATCTGGGGCTGCAGAGTGAATAATAAGTCACAATGGCACTCAGCACTAACACATCTCTCTGCTTCTTAAATGCAGATCCATGTAACCAGTTGTCTCAAACATCTTGTTGCCATGAATTCCTTGCATCTTCGATATGATGGATCATTAAATAAGCTCCCACTTCCCTAAGTTGTTTTGTGCCAGGTATTTTGTTGTAGCAAAGTAACTAATGTGCTACCTAATAGCTGGAATGCACTACTGACTGGCTTCACAAGAAGGGGAAGACTGTCAGCAGGACATAACCAGAATAGTTATTTTCAAGTTTGGGTCACCCCTGGAACTGGCTGCCGAACTTATAAATGATGCCCACCCCTTGTGGTTCAGATTAAACTGTTTGGCGGCTAAAGCCTAGTCATTTAGAATTTTAAAAGCTCCCTGAATGATTTCAAAGTTCAGACCTGTCTGAGGGCCACTGGACTAGAGGAACTAACAGCTGGTGGTGGCAGCTTCTCTGCTTGGTTTAAAATAAGAAAAAATAATAATAACTGAAGGAATAAAGCCCACTTATTTATTCAAAACCTTCAGAGCCAGACATACTTCTGAATTCATATTTCAATTGTTTTGGAACTATGAAAAGTAATATGTTACATATATAGTATGTAATGTAAAACTGGAAGTAGGTTCTTGACTATACTGTTATATCAAACAATATTTCTGTGCAGAAACATGAAAATCTCTACATTATAAGGGAGCCAGTGTGAGTTCACCCCAGCTTTTTGATAACAAATAAGAATTGATTCTAAACTTTGTGCAAGAACATGTCTGTTTTCAGATTTTTATGGATCACAGAATAATTGAAGACTTTGAAGTTGTGCTTGTTGTTGGAAAGCTCACTCTTATAGAATCTGGATTTTATTTATCACCATCATGTCCCTAGCCTTATGGTCACAGGCAGAAGAAATGTGAGGAAGAGCACTGCTGTGCAGTCAGAAAGGCTAGCCCTGCTCACCCTGCTCAGTAAACCAGAACTGACTCCCAGAGCCTCTTCCACTTCTAAAGAGAAATCTTAGTTATTCCAAACTTCCAGTCTAATAAAAAATACATCTAAGAGGTTGGTTTCTTTTGATTTTCCCTAGAGGAACCAGCATTGGTTTGAGTGTTGTCTTCCAAATTCATGTCTTTCCCTGAATATTAGTTTATGAACTAGGATGGAAATATAGTTGCTGACCTGTGGTCTCATATGACTGAGGTTCTCCTAAGAATTGGAGAACAAGATACAGGGATGGACATACACAATGAGCAGATGTGGAGTCAAATGATAACAGAGGCAAGAGGTGGAGCTGTACAGCTGCCTGTTGTGGGATAATCTTTTTGTATAGTGTAAAGATGTGTCTTGCCAAGGCACCTTTTTATTGGTTTAATAAAGAACTGAGTGGCCAATAGCTGGGCAGGAGAGGATAGATGGGATTTCCAGGCAGAGTCAGGAACTCTGGGAAGAAGAGAGGTGGGGTTCACTAGTCAGACATACAGTATGGATGAAAGGTAACAAGCCATGTGGCAGAACCTAGATTAATATAATCGGGTTAATTTATGTTTAAGAGCTAGTTGGGAGCAAGCCTAAACTATGGTCAAGCTTTCATAATTAATAAGAAGTCTTCATGTCACTATTTGGAAGCTCATGGTTCAAATAAAGTCTGACTATAGCTGCCAGCCAAAGAAGGTGGAAAGGTGGTAGTGACTTGGTGACATCTGTAGCTAAGGAAAAGCCTGGAAGAGATGCCCCATTAAGATTTCAGAGGGCATACAGCTCTATACACTCAGGCCTCAGATTCCAGTGATTTGTATGTTAGCATCCCTGGAAAGTGTATCTCAAATCTGAGCAGCAATAGTCTTGAGGACATAGGTACCTTTGTGTTTTCTTTGACAAGAATCTTGTCCATCGTACTTCTCCCCTGTAGAGTCTGGGTGAATGTCACACCATTTCTCAGGTGACTATTGTTAAGCTGACACTGCTATACTGTCTCCTGGTTGTTTTGGGAAAAGTCACCCTCTTAATTCCTGATTGTGGAGTTTATCACAGGACAGCCCATTTGCTTATAGAAAATAATAAATAACCATAGCGATGAAAAGCGATTCCAGAACATCAGTTGCAAAGGAGAAATGTTGCCTGAGAAGAGCTATGATCTACTCAAAGAACCAGGGTGTTTCTGATTTAATTGATAAAACCATTTACTCAGATTTTCAGGAGGTGTGGTGCCTATCTCTACTTCAGGAGGCAGAGGAGACAGCATTCCATGGATGCTTACAAGGTGGAGAACTTTATTTTTGTGCAAACAAAATTATCAGGGGATTTCCAAGGGCAGGTACCCCATATTGGTGCAGACTGGGTGGAGGGGGGTAATTAAAGAATTAAAAAAAGAGCTAATGGAAAAGGAATATAAAGTTATAATAATGATGGGGATGAAAGATTTAAAATAAAGGTATTACATAATGAATATAAAAAACTAAAGGTAATTTAGGATAAACAGCAAAAGAATTTTCTTTTGAAATAGGGAGGCAGATAATTAGTAAGGTTTTCTTTTTTCCTCCCTTTCCTTCTCTTCTCTTCTTTTTCTTTGTTTCTCCCCACACCCTCTCCCCCGCCCTCTCTTTCTTTCTCACTTTTTCAGTAGAGAAGGATAACTAATGTAGTACCATAAAACATGACTTGGTTTGGGGGAAAGGGATGAAAAGAGAGGGGAAGAGGAAGGAAGAACAGTAGGGATAGAGAGAGGGATGGGAGAGAAGGGGAGGGTCTTCTATTGTAAAAGGGACACCATCTTTACTCAACTCTGCCTTCAGAGAAGAGCAAGCAGGAAACATTTCTCCAGGGCCACAGGGCCTGTATCAGCAGGAAAGAGAGGCGGTTTGCCAACTAGAAGAATGGAAAGCTAATTATGCATTTAAGCTACAACAATCTCTGTTTCCATCTTTCAATTAGAGAGAGGAGAGACCTTTTTGAATTGCTGAGATGGGTGTCTCAAATAAGAAATTTATCAGAGATAATGTGGCTACAGGCAGCTCTTGGAGGTTTGTCCAAATTTAAATTAGGTGCCTCTGGTTAGTGGCCACAGCCCTAGGCACACAGGCCCAAACTGACTACTTCCTACAGACATACCACAAAGAAGAGGCCAGGTGTCCTTGTCGTGTGTGTGTGTGTGTGTGTGTGTGTGTGTGTGTGTGTGTGTGTGTGTGTGCATGTGTGCATGCTGTCATGCCCATGTGGGTGGGAGGAAATCCCACTCAAGGGTACATGGAAGCTGTCTGAAGGCCAGCTATAAAACTATAGCCCTAACTGGCCTCTCAGTTGAACATTTTGTCATAATGTAGGGAGATGTTCATCTTCAATCAAATGATACTGACAATGTTCCCATGTCTGACCCAAACAACTTATTAGAGCCATCAAAACCAAGCAATATAAAGCTTTAGATAAAGCAGTAATTGCTTTAACTGAGCAATTGTTCTGACTCTCCCATTAAGATGGAAATGGTGGCTATGGTAGAAGTTACATACTTCTATTTGGTAAACAGAAATTACTAGTGTGTGATGGTTAATTTTATATGCTGCTTGGCTTGGTTATGGAGTCTGTGATTGGTGGAACCCTTACCCAGATATTACTTTGGAGGTGACTTTAGATGTGATAAACATTTAAATCAATATCTTTTTAATAATGCCATTTACCCAACACAGCAAGGACAATGGACTTTGCCTAATTAGTCACAGGCGTTAGCAGCAAAATTGGTGTTTTCCAAAGAAATAACTTTGGGTTAGACTGAAATAAGATTCTCCAGGAGTTTCCAGCCTGCCAGCCTGGCCACACATTTCACCTTGATGGCTCTCAAAACTGTATGAAATAATGGGGTGGGGTTGGGGATTAGGACCCCTAATCTGAATATCTATGAGCACTGAGATGTCACAGACAGAAACATCCCAGGCCTAAGTTCACATGGCAGGTTAAACTTCAAAAGCATTTGCCTAAAAGCCATATATAAATGTCCACTCTGTATGTGTATAGAGTATCTTCAAATTTGTTTTAATCCTTTATATCCCATCTCCAAGATAGCTCATTATATATTAGCAAGAATTCCACCCCACCCTTCCCAAGCTCTCAGATAAAAGACATTCAGCTTAAGCAGAGAGAATGTGGTATACATGCCCTGTGTGTGTGTGTGTGTAATATATGTATGTGTGAGAGTGGCATAAGTGTGTAATTTGAATTGTGCATTTGATGTGTATATGCTATGTGTGTTTGGTGTACATATATGTGGGTTTGGTTGTATATACAGTGTATGTATTTTTGGTGTATGTCTACATATGTTTGATGATGTTTGTATAGGTTTTATGGATGTTGTATATGTGTGTTTGATATGTGTGTATGTAAGTATGTTTGGTATGTTGTTTTATGGCTAAACACATAAAACTGTGTACAGTGTGTGTGTGTGTGTGTGTGTGTGTGTGTGTGTGTGTGGTAAGTTTGTATGGGGAGCATGGTGTGTATGTTGTATGTGTGTGGTTTGTGTTTGTTGTAAGTGTACCTATACTCTTGGCTCTGTTTACAGGAAGAAACATAACACAATGGGAAGCTAAGCCACCTTGACCATCAGGATTAAAAGTTCCAGCGAGTGTCACAGAATATTTGTCTCTAATTTGGATGAAGGGCACTTGAAGAATCCTCCACTCTTTGCTCTAGTTTAGAAGAAGTGTTCCTTACAGCATCTATTCCCTCTTCAAGTGTGTATGGGCTTTGAACTTTATTTGTTAACCAGACCCCTTTTGCCCTAGGATCTCCTAGATGTGCTGATTAATTTTGTCAACTTGACTGGCTTGAAGGATATCTAGAGACCCAGGAAGTCACTCTGGGCATGCTCAGAGAATATTGTCATGTAGGTCAGAGAACAGATGAGTGCCAGCATCCAACAGGGCAGGGATGGAGTGGGAAAGTAGAGGAAGGGGGATGCTTGCTCTCACTTGCGGCCTCCATTCCCCAGCAGGTGCCTTTGCCCACTGCTTTTATTCTGGCCCCTCAGAAGGGTACTAGGCCTCCCAATACACATATGCACCTGTGGCTAGATGGGGGCCTGGAGCCTTTGTCTTTAAAGGAGGAGATGCAGCCCTGCTTGTCTCTCTTGCTCTGAAGTTCTGTATTCTTAGATAGAACAGCCTCTGCTCATATGAGCTTATCCATTAATGCCTTGTGAGTAGCATTCCTATTAGTTCTGCTGCCCTGGAGAAACCCATATAATATGAACAGGAAGACATGGTTATTACTTGTTTGGGAATGAAATGAGACAGATTTTGATTGTTCAGTAGTCCTGGGTAGTTAAGGATTCTGGATGATAAAGAATAATCAAAGACTGTATTTGTAATTCAGTAAGTAGAATATCAGCATGGCCTCATTTCATGTGCAAAGAGCTGTCTTCTGCTAATCAAAGCAGTTTCTTTGTAAGGTTATGTGAGAAAGAATAAAAACTATACAAGCTTCTCATAACCTATGGCCTACAAGGAGGCCTAAAGGCATAATAGGTTTAATGATGCAGGAACTGTCAATCGCTCGCTGGGTGACTTTTTTTTTCTTTTCTTTTCTTTTTTTTAATTTACAGTTATTAAAGACCAGTTAGTTTGTGCTTACCAAATTATTCTATTGCTATTTTCATAATCTCAATGTTTGTTCTGTGATTCATTCTCTATAGAGAACCAAGGTTTTCAACCACTAACAGTCCACGAGAAAATCAAGGACTTCCCTGAGTCCTTGTACCTTCACACTGAATAAGATTTCTGGTCAACCTATGTAGCTGACATATTCTTGTGGCTAACCAATAATGACCAGCTAGCACATCCTTAAGCCATATGAGTGAAGAACACTTTGGAAAGAATGTTCAGATATGACAGACACTCAAAGCTGTATAGAAAATATGCCAAAAGGATACAAGGTACCTTCTGTTTTGATATGTCTAATTAATCTAATGATGGGCAGATAGATGCTGCCATCTTGATAGTACAGTCTCAGCCTGAATTAGAGCTTACTTCAGATGTCCCTCCCTACACCAACTTTTCCTTCATGGCCCGCTGTTCTTAAGGAGCCTTATGCTATATTTTCTGGTAAAGCCAGCTCCTCAATTTAAACTTCTCATTCTGCCCTTCTCCAGTCAGCTTAGTGGTGCCAACAAGGCTATCCGAGGATCAGTCCATCACAACCCATAGTTTATACTGTCTGATGTGTAGAAACTAAGACCCAAGGAGTGCCTGGGACAACGACTGCTCCAGCTGGAGTTACATGATCAAGTCCTGCTGTATCCACTCAGTTTTGGCCTAGATGTATCTTGTGTTCATTCTGTACAGTGAAATAATCTGCATCTAGGGCTGGGGGAGGATGCTGATGCAGGGAGGTGCTTACTAACAGACTTCCTCATGCTGCATCATGCAACTCGAGATTTTTGGCATCTAACTGAGGCAGCAAGGAGACAAGGAGCAGAGTGTAATTCTAAACCTACATATACTTATAATGAAAAACATAAGACCACAGTGAGTATTGTCACTGCCAATCCTAATCATGTTGGAAAATAAATATAATATATTATATACACATGAACAATAGCCGTTTAGTACACTAGAAGACAATAGAAACAATAGAAGTTTAGTACACTAGGAGAAATACTCTACATATACAAGTCCATAGATCTGTATAGAGTATAGCTTAGACTAAATGAATATATATGAATATACAAACATATAACCCTACTTAATTGTAACATTATTATTATTAAACATAATGTATAGCTCAAGACTCCCTTAGAATGAAGCCATCATTGATTTTTTTTAAGGCACACTGTAGGATACTTACTGTGATTGAGCATCTTATCTCAGGTATAGCATGAAATGCTAGAAATAGCATCAACCCAGTTATTTCACAGACAAGCATGTAGGAGAGTAATAGATAGTCAGAGCTGTACTTGCCTCATTGTTGTCCTTTGTAGTTTACCAATGTGAAGCTTAGGTCAAGTGGCAAGTCACATACATTTATTTAGCCTAGAAGCATAGATTGATGCCTTCTGAGGTGGAATGACCTTGTGCTAAAGCTAGAATCAGGAGGCTATGGTGGCTGGAAGTTTAAGAAACAGTAAGAACATGAAAGGAGATAGACAGAGATGTAAGGGAAGGCAGGGTCATAGAGCACCTTGTCAACTCAACTATATGGATTTCCTTCGAACTGAAAGGAGGTCTCAGTAGACAGTTTAGGCCTGGGGAGGACATGGTTGATTTATGTTCTCAGAGGCTCATGGTGACATTTGAGAAAGGAATGTAGAGTGGTGAGAATAGATGGAGTACAGTGGGAAGGAGACTACTGTTACTCTTCCAGTGAAAGAGTGGGACTGTGTCGGAAAAAGTGAGAAATGATTGGACTTGCTGTGCAGTTTGAAAAAAGAGCAGATAGATGTGTGGAAGGGTGGGGGAAGAAAGAAAAGCTTCTAAGATAATCCCTGGAATCCTAGATCTAGGAACTAGACACCTGGCAATGCCATGTTCTGAGGTGTCCTGGTGTGTGGCTTAGTGTTGTGTCCTCTAAGTGTGAGAGGCTTATTTGTTATCCAGGCTAAGTGCTGAAAGGCATATAGAAGACTGATTCCAGAGCTCATGGGAAAGATCAAGCCTGGGAACTATTGAGGTATGTGTTTTGGGGAGGAACCCCACCCCAAAACTCACAGTGGAATGAACACAAGAAACAGAGGCATCATGTGACTAGAAGAGTGAGCTGACCTTAGACATATAGCTGACTATCTCATCCCACATTTCCTCTCTCCTGGAGTCCTTAGCAATATCACAGACGATGTTATATGGAGTGACTCCAATTATTAAAAAGTTCTGGGTACCTGGTTGCTTGGAGGTGCTCAGGTGGCACACACTGAGTCTGGAATCATAAAACAAAAGGCAGTTTGGGACATGGCTACAACACGCCCTTAGCAGATTCACCAGGTGTTCCTAACAAGGTTTGTCTACACAGGCAGGTCATATGTGATAAAATACTGAGTATTTGGATGTGGGCCCCTAGAGCTAAACAAACTGTCCAAGTCATATTGTCCAATAGATGGCAGGTGGAATGGATGTGTTGTAGTGTGAGGTCTAGAAAAGAGTTGAGGGAGAAAGAAAGCAAGCAACCTTGGACAAACATGTTTGCCCAGAGCCTAGGAACAGCAGAGATAACAATTTGGGAAAGAATGCAGTCATTGCATAATATGTTTCTAATAAGAGGAAAAGAAAAGATTCCATGTTCTATAGGAACAGCCCTAATGTAAATATACTCATACTAGAGTACTGAATGGATTTGCATTTTGTGGAGGGTAATGATGCTCCTTTTGTTGTATTTGGAGCCAAAGTGCTGTGCAAGGATATATCTCTTGATAGTATGTTCCCTATAAAGTGCACTTTCTGGTCCAGCTTCTTTTTAGGACTCGCCTTACACACAAAACAAACCAAGAAGACGGATCGTGCTTCTGGCGACTTTCACAATAGTGGCCAAATGGCATCCACCCTTATGATTCCACACAAATGGTCCAAAATAGAAATGCAGAAAGAAAAGGGCCCACGCCTAGCCTCCACCCTGTCCACATCTCCATTTGTTTTCATGTACCTAATTCTGGGAGCCCTTGATCTAAGGAGAGTTCTCATCCTTCCTGGCAACCCCTGACCTCTGGCATCCTGCCCAGTGTTAAACAATATTCCAGAATCTTTTACCAGAGAGATTAATAAAATGTGGATAAGGCATAGGATGCTCTCTGGGATCCTGGCTCACCATAAGTAAATAAAGCCAACTCCAGATCTCAGGCAAGGTTTATGTAGAATCAGTCCTGGGGTTCTGAAACATACCAGAGTTCCTACTTAAATGTACTTCAAGATTTCCTCTCTCTCCCCCCTCTCTGTGTGTGGGGCAATTGCATGAGCATGTGAAGGTCAGAGTTCAACTCTTTCTTCAGTAAGTTGTCGCCGGTAAGGGTACACATGGCAATGGAAAGTATCGAATAGAGTCAACCCAATGTGTGAGGTAGCTGACTAGCTAATTTGCCTCTTTTATTCCAAAGTGCCAGGTCCACCAAGAGTCATAGACATGTAGGAAACCTGGCCTTGCTATAAGCACACCCAAAGTTTCTACCACATTATCATATTCTACTTCCACTTTACTTTTGTGCTACAACATAATACATGAACTTCACCTGTCTTTTTGGCATCACATCTGAGGCAGAAAGTGGAAGACATCAACATGCAGGATATATGCTAATAATAAGAAAAACATTTAACCTCACAATTCTCTGTCATGTTTTGGAAAAGGAATGATAAAACTGAAAGAGTTGGACTTTTACATCCAAACATTATGTTTCTTTTGCTAATGGCTGTGTATGCATATGCCTAAATTTAAAAAAAAAATCAGGCACACAATATTAGACAGGATGCTTGTAACTAGCTTGGACCTTAAATATACTGAGTTCTGGTAGAAATTTACCTCTGTAAGAAAGAATCATAAGTCCAATTCTTCATGTCCTCTCTCTAAGGAACTTGAGTAGTTGGAGCTTATATTGGAACAAGTTTTAGATTTCCATGTCAAGTCAAATGGATGCACTGTTATTCTGTGATTTCAAATTTCTCCAAGGTAACTTAATCCTCACTCAAATACAGTCCCAAACTTGGGAGAGGTTATAAATCCTAATAAAAACCTCAGAGCTGAATGTGGTGGTGCACACTGCGAATCCCAGTTCTCCTGTAATTGAAGTAGGAGGATTGTGAGTTCAGGTTCAGCTAGGGTTACAAAACAAAAAATAGTTCAAAAAGCAGTACACAAAACAGCAACAGTCACAGAAACTGTCCTGGAAGAAGTGCCCAGTCTATTGCATAACCCTCACACTGGGTCCTAAGAACCTCCCCTCTCCACTCTTAACCTCTGGATGTCTTCACATCAAAAATGGATGTTATGGCTGGAAAGGTGGCTCAGTTATCACACAAGTATGAGGATCTGAGCTTGATTCCCCCAAGCTCCATGAAAGCAAAAGCTGGGTAATGTGATACGTACATACCTGTAATAGCAGTGCTGAGGAGGCAGAGCCATGGGGTTAGCCAGGCTTACTAGCCAGACAGACACATTAAATTAATGAAGTTTAGTGAGAGTGTGAGCTCCCAAAAGGTATGCTGCAAAGGTATTGAGGGAGACACTTGCTATAGACCTCCAGCCTCCATACACATGCACATGTACACATCCCTACACACGCACAGGTGTGCACATACAGGAAGATATAAACACACACTCTACATGTCCAACATAAATGAATATAAGAATAATTGCATCATTGTCACAATATCCATGAAAAGTGTGTAATGATTAAATTGCTAATTAAGAGGCATAGATTGAGATCCTAGAAAAATGAATTTCCATGGATGAAGTAGAGAGATGTCATTGTAATTCATGCGAGGTTCCACTGCATGGGTGGGATGACACCTCTTTGAGAGGTCACAGAAGTAGCCCTGGCATGCAGAATGATAACAATCTAATCCTCCCCAGTGAAAGGCTCTCTGAGCTCTGACCATTGTTCCCTGTTTCCTGGCTCTCCACTAGCTCCATCCTTAAACATTGAGCAAGCTTCTGGCTTGGAGGAGAACTAAGTGCATATTTGCCTATATTCCAAAACCAAGATGACGTACACTTCCAATCAAACAGATGTGGTCAGCCGTTGATTAGACCCAGCAGAGATGTCTTAAACACAGCCAGAGCAACTGAGAGTAGGGAACAGGAGTGCGCAAAGGTGAGCAGATATACCACATTTCTCCCTACTCATCACTGTGTTTCCTCCTCTCCTCCTCACCCACTTCCTCCTCCAAGTTTCCTCATTTTCTGTGTAAGAAAATTTTCCAAGTGTTTCCCCTCCTGGCTTTCTTTAAGTGGACAAAGGTGTGTCCACTGTTAGCAACATTTTTTCCCATTACCTTTCAAGAGCTCACAATTGGAGCAGGAATTTTGAATAGTGCTCAATAACTATGGCCAATTTCAATAAATCAGAGACTTATGCATCCATTAATGGACTCTCCAGGCTCCTCAATATTTCTCCTTCTGCTTCCGGTTGCTTCCTGTCTGTCAGCCACTTCCTTGAAAACTGCCAACTGCTTTCACAGAATCATGGAATAATTGAGTTGGAATAGGATGTGAGTCTTCGCTCCAAACTTCCTCTCTCCCTTAGACCAAAATGAAAACACCCTCACATCTCTGGCACATTTCTTCCAGCCTCCGCTTTGAAGACTGGGTTCTTATGCCCTCATTTGGCACGTGTGTGTGTGTGTGTGTGTGTGTGTGTGTGTGTGTGTGTGTGTGTGTAGCAATTTTAATTAGAAAATTCTTTATTCTGGACTAGGTGTCCCACTATGATTCTTTCTCACTATGATTGCTATCCTGATTCTCTCCTGATTCTTCCCTCACTGGGGGCTAAACTTTGTGATGTTCAGTGTTATCTACCAGGGCATGCTCAAGGCTTGTTGACCTTGCCAATCAGAAGACCTTTGACTTTGTCTTGCATAATCAGTGATAATATGCTCTTCTGTGTGCCATACTTGTCTAGGTGATGTTTTGAGGCTGAGTGAGTCTTCCTGTCCTGGCAACCCTGTGCCAAATAACCACACAGAGGCTTAATATTAATTATAAATGCTTGACCAGTAGCTCAGGCTTACTACTAGCTAGCTCTTACATTTTCACCTAACCCATATTTTTATCTACCTTGCTACTTGGCTTGATAACTTTTCTCAGTACCGCATGTCCATCTTACGTCTCTCTGTTTCTGCTCTCTATTCCTCTAACTTCATCCTTCTTTTTCCCAGCATTCTCAGTTTGGCTCTCCCTCTAACCTTATCCTGTCCAGCTATTGACTAGTCAGCTTCTTTATTAATCCAATCACAGCAACTTATATTCACACAGGAATATTTCACAGTTCCACTAAGTTGTTTTCTGGTTCCAACCTACTGTAGATATTCTTCCCACCTAGGAACCATTGAAAGTTCCATTTCCAATTCTCTGGTTGGTTGCATGAGAATACTGGTATGGGAAAGGGATCAACATGGAACAGATCACCTGTGATAAGGTCTCAAGGAGTGCACAATGGCAGCTGTCAGTGCTAGGTTCACACACCCCAAGGCCCTTTTCATTTTACTTCATTTCATTTACTTTACTAAAGTTTGACTTCTCCTTGTGTCAGAGATGCTGTAGCAGAAAACAGTGGACCCATGAATCCATGGGTCTCTCCCAATAACATACTATTGCCTGGCTTCCCAGAATATGCAAGCATACATGTGTGTATTATGTAAACAATTTCAACACCCAATGCTTAGGCTGTTTCTATGTGACAGATCAGAGTATACAAACTCACTTCTGTGCTTCTATATCTCTGTATTTACTTTTGTAGTAATCCCTTTCCTCAAGTGTCAGGTTGCCTCATGGTGTCTGTCCTAAACTAACAGAATTACATTTTTAACTATGTAATATGAATGTTTGTTCAGTTTTAAGACATTCTCTTTAACATACAATAGAACAAACATGGAATAAGAAAATCTTACCTTTTAAACATTTGTTTCTTAATGTTATGGTACATGCTCCTAGTCATGAGGCTGGATTTTTGTTTTGCTTTCAAAATTATTTCTTAGAAAATTCTGGATATTATCAGCATTTGTTAGAGACTGAAATTGTCTTGATATATATCATTCCTGACTGTTTTTACAATCAATGCAAGAATAAGGGTGAGGTGTAGGAATTAGCTAGAGGCTCTCCAGTCCTAACCACACATTTCTGTAAGAGTATTCGTGTTCTTGCACCACCCTACTTTCCCTGTAGAAGACTACCAGACAAAAGCAACTTAATGGAGGAAGGGCTTATTTCAGCTCATACTTGAAAGGATATTGTCTTTCATGGTAGTGAAGGCTGTCTGTCTATGGAATAGCTCACAGCTGTGTCAGCAAAAATATGAGGTGTCCACATCACTTGTTGGGTAGGACAGAAAGCAGGGATATGACAGGAAGTAGGCCAGGATTTGAACTTCAAGGCCTGCCCCCAGTGACTCAATTCCAGAAGCCTGGTGCCTCTCAAAGCTTCAAGTCCTCCCCAGGTGTCACCATCAGCAGGAGACTATTTTTAAACACTGTAGGACATTTCACATGATACCTTGGGGGGAAATGATTCCTATAGTAAGTGCTTTCAACTATTATCTTTAACAGCCTCCTCCTTCTTTTCCTAGTTTCTTTTCCATTGCTGTGATAAGACACTGCAACAAAAGCAACTTAGGGGAGAAAGAGTTTATTTCATCATACAATTCTAGGTTGCAGTCCATCACTTTGAAAACTTACAATAGTGGAGGCTATTGGCAGCTGGTCACAGTATGCCCATAGTCATGACAAATGGTTGCATGCATGTCTACTTTCTTTTGTCAGTCCAGTTTCTTCTTTCTTATATAGTTCAGGACTCTCATGCCTAGGAATTAATTCTGCCCCTAGTAGGCTGGACCTTACCACATTAGTTATGGCAATCAAAACTGTCCTCTAAAGACAAGCCCACAAGCAGCCTGATCTTAATAATCCCTCTCTTCCCAGGCGACTCTAGGTTGTGTGGGGCTGACAATTAAAATTCACCATCATACTTCCCTATGATCAATGCTTATACAACTGTTTATAAGAGTTTATAAACAATGGTATGGAATTAGCTCCTTCCTCCCTCTAAAGATTTTCTGGTTTGAACTGGGTTGAATTCTCTGTTGCCATTTTTTATCTCTGAGAATTTTACTTGTGTTTTTATCCTTGTCACTCCAGATAAGATCCCCAGACATTCTTATTCACTGACTCTGATTATGGTTTCCTTCAACATTTCCTATTTCTGGAGCACATCACTTAAATTTTTGTTTAAAAAATTTACTTTTTTCTTGTGGTCTCATATGAAACAAAGTAAGTCACTTCAATTTTTCTCAGTGTGTAGAAGTATAAATATATACATGAGTACATATGTATATGGGAGAGTAGATAAGTATCATGTCCATGATTTTTATTATGTCCAGTTTCATAGTAGTAATCAGCTATTTTTGTTTTTAATCTAAATTAAATGTGATTGAATAATAGAATTCTGAACCCCAAAAATACTTCAGATAACATCTTATCCAATCCTCAGTATTTATTACTTTAGATGCAGAAATGGAGGTGGTGGTGGTTTTATAACATATTTGTGTTCACAATTAAGAATTCCAGGTCTGGAGAAACTGCTCAGCAACCAAGAGCACTATCTAATTTTTCTAAGGACCCAGGGTTAATTCCAACCACCTAAATGGCAGCTCACAATATCTGTAACTCTAGTCCCAGGGGATCCAATTCTTTCTTGTAGCCTCTGCAGATACCAGGCACACATGTGGCACACATACATACATACATTTAGAATTATAATTTCAATTCAAACAAATTCCCCTCTTTATTTACCAAAATGCTTATCCCACTCACTACCTGAAGCACTAGGTAGTCACTAAAGGGAGAAAGAAATGGAAATAAAGTTGGTTATTTCATTCTGCTAGCTACTTAGGATTTATAAAAATCACAAAACATGGAAATTTATTAAGAATAAAGAAGTGTTTTTTCCAAATGTGTGATGCACCTAATTTCTAATAAAGTAGAAAATAGGCACATATTGTAGAAAGGCAATATTTTCACCACATGCTTGCAGGCAGCAGCAAAAGGTAGTGAGGTTGCTCTAGAAGCATGGGTGTGAAGAGTAAATGTACTTACTGTAGTGCTGGTCTATCTGTGCTGACTTTCTTGGGTTGACCCATGAATCAGCCATGCATGGAGAAGCCCACTTGCCCAAGCTTGATGTTTTCCAAAATTCACTTTGAAAAAGCAGGAGTGGTCTTTCAAACTCAGCACTGGTAGACTATAGTCAGTGTGCCATGTGGTAGCCAAGAAAAGTCTACAGACAATGAAGAAAGAATCAAAAGAAATGTGGGATGTTCTTTTTTAAACTGAGAAAGTGGATGGCAGAGGCTGAGGCACTATCCTTGTTGAGATAGAATGGAGAAGCCTGGATGCTCATGCTCATGTGTAGGAGGGGCTGCATTTGCATGTGTATGTATGTGGACATGAGTGTGGGTATCCACAGAAACCAGAAGAGGGAGCTGGATCCCTTGGAGCTGGAGTTAGAGGCAGTTGTGAACTACTGAATGCAAATGCTGGAACACAAAATTGTGATTTCTGCAAGATTAGTTAAGTCCTCTTAATTGTTGAGCTGTCTCTTGATCACAGCTTTAGGCTGGGTCCCAAGGACCTAACTAGGGCCCAAACACCATGATTAGACTATGAAAAATCCCAAATGCCTATTATAGCTTCTTTGTTTTCTTTCCTTTGTCCAGGACACTAAGGTACTATGTAGTCTTGGATGCTCCTGTTGTTTTCAGTGACATTTAAGTCCTTTTTGTTTCAATTAAACAATGAAATGGCCTGGCAACACCTGAAATGAAGTTTCTCATATGCCCTTTGGCTTTCAGTTCTTTGTCAAACATATTTAACACAATCCAGTGCTTTTCCATAGAAAGAATAGTGATTTCAGCTAATCAATGTTAATTAATTCATGTATGTATGCTTTGAGTGAATAAGAGCATCAACGTAGAGGTGGTTTGAATTAAGCAATTTAAAGATTTTTACTTTAATCATTCAAAACTAGTGGGAGGAAAAACTCATAATAGGTCTGAAATATAAATGACAGAAACAAATGCACTATCTGTTTTAAATGGGATAAAGTTCTAGTAATTTGAAATTTGTGGGAATAGATTTCAAGTGTTACAGAGGCCATGGACAACATGATATTAGTTTTGTTTCAATATTTGATGAAATGGTTGAAGAGGAGAAAACAAACTGTCGTTTGTTTTCCATTTGGTTGCAAAGCTGTTTCAAGCTTGGCTTTGATTCTAGATAATCAACTGTTCTAGAAACAGAATCAAAGGAGTAAGAGTTTGTGAGTAAGGTGAACCATTTCTAAGCTAAAATCAACTCTGGGTTTCCTTCCCCTACTTCCTGACAAATCAGCAAATCATTTTTATGAGCCCATAGGTGATTCATTGAGCCATTTGGGGAGGGTCAGAGGGTAAGAGTACCATTCACCACAGCAGGTTTAAGCAGAGGACGGTGAGGTCAGAGGGGGAGAGAAGACCTCATTACTACAGGAGAAACCTGGGGCCAGCTGTGTGCTGCTACACTGGGTTAGGCTCACCCCAGGTGTTCATTAGTGCTGAGATGCAGATGTTCTGCATGAGACAGATTCTTCAAAGATCAGATTACAGATTTCTATTATTATAAAGAGGACTAAAAGGATTGAAAATTATAGCAGGCCTGTCTAACCGCTAACATATTTGCTAACATATGCCAACACAGAAGAAAAGGGTAGGCTATATTATATTAGCTCAAAGCCCTGGTAGTTGGTGGAAACATTCTTGATAGACAGATGACAGATAGGTAAGTAGAATATATATATATGGATAGATAGATGATAGAAAATAAACAGCTATATAGATAGACTGACAGATAGATATAGATAGATGATAGATAGATATTTTCTCTCCTCTTTCCCCCTTCCTCCTCTCATGGCCAGAATGTGGAATGGTTTACTTCAACTGGAACTGATTAAGACTTCATGGAGCAGAAAATATAAGGGGTTCTGGAAGCAGAGACTTTGAAAGACCAGTGTGAGCTATAAACAAGCCACTGCTGATATTCTTTTTTCCCTCCCCTGCTTATATGTACTTATTAAACCAGAGCACAGGCACAAAGCAAAGCAGTAACTATCCACCAGTCTGAATGCTTCCTTTATGTGGAGTGACAGACTGACATAGATGAACTGAGTTAGTTCACATAGGTGGTACAACACATTCTCAGCTGTGCTTTGGTCATCCTTTAAAGACCACAGATATGGACAGATGTCACCACAAGTGAGTATGCAAAGGCCAGGCATCTTGAATTATTGTTAGGGATCCATTGTTAATACTTACTGATAAAGGGTTTCAAGATCAAATTCTTATGTCTTTACTTTCAACTTGGCCTAGCTTTAATAATGTACCTGGAGTAATTCTAGTTTCCCTGTGGAGCAGTGGGTAGGGGGAGGGGCTGTGTAAAATGTGTATCCTTGGATCTATGGAATAACTTCCTGGAGTTTAACTTCCTCAATGATTGAACAAAGATAATAATAACCCCTAGGCCTATCTACTCTGCAAGCCTCAATGCTTCTACAATAGGGGTAGGAGCAGTACTAAAGCAGACTATCAAAGACATGTGTGTTTCCAGATGAAAAGCAAGGGCACAGACACACACACACATACACACACATGCATGCACGCACGCACGCATGCAGTCAGCTCTCCCATCTGCTCAGTTGCTAGAGCAGCCCCACACGTATTTGCTGATGTGCTGGAAGATCTTTGACATCACTGCAGAAACTTTGAATTCCTCATCACATTCTCTTTGTATCAGGAGGCTATAGGACAAACAGATTAGGACCAAGTTGAGAACATCTGAAGATGAGTCTGGACAGTTGATTGACACCAAATGTGGAACATTCATAGTCAGCTATGGAGTTCAGACTGTATCTATAGGTTAAAAAAATGCCCAGGTAATTTTGAGCAGGGAAATTCCTGATGATAATATACTCAAATCATTCATTTGGCTTATGTGAGCAGAATGGAGTCCCATGAAGAGGGATTGCAATCGGGGACTGAGCTGGGAGCCACATCAATAATCAAGGTGTGAGGTGACAGGAACCTGCTCCAGGGCAGGAATATTTGGCAAAGGTGTGTGGGGACATTGTTTCCACCTTAATTGCTTATTTGCCACAAGTTTGCGTTGGCTGGTAAATCTTCCTGACTCTGAAATATACACTCCAGCCTTCCATAAAGAAAGGAAGCAAGGAGGGAGATAGGAAAGGAAGAAAAAGGAGAGGAAATGAATTATTGAAGTGGTCAGACAGAAGCCTCTGGCGAGAAGACTAGGCTGTGTGGATGCTTGTTTGAATCAATTCAGCTTCTTCGGAAAGACCCAATGAGAGTGCCGAATTTATGTTTATGTCAGGGAAAATCAGTCCATGCAGAAAAGGGACACATAGATGAGGGGACAGATGGACAGATGGCATTGCTCTTCTAATTGATTTTCATTATCATTTGAATGATAGTTTCCAAACATTTTTGAGCAAGAATATAATAATAATAATAATAATAATAATAATAATAATAATAATAATAATAATAATAAAAGACTTAGGAATGGAGAGATGGCTTAAAGGTTAAGAACACTGGTTGCTCTTACAAAGAACCCAGGTTCAATTTCTTGCACTCACATGGTACCTCACAACTATCGATAACTACAGGACCAGGAAATCCAACACCTTCCTCTGGGCTCTGTGGATACCAGGCATGTACATGGCCCACCTAAATATATACACATAAAACAAAACAATAAGTTTACAAAATGACTTTTATATGTTTTATAAACACACACATAAGAAATCCTACTCAAAATGGTAGCTTTATGGAACATTCCTATGGTTGCTACTTTTGGCACGCTCTGGCATCCATTGGTTTTCTCTGTAGTCTATTTTGAGGTACTAATTTTGGGAAGGATGATTATGATTTATTGAGTTGATTTCCAGATCAATGAGTGGACACTAAAATGTTCATTATAAAATGTAAACTTCTAAGAACCAAGAACTCAATGAAGATTTTTATAGTCATCAATACACACATATAAAGGGAATGTGTGTGTGTGTGAGAGAGAGAGAGTGAGTGAGAGAGAGAGAGAGAGAGAGAGAGAGAGAGAGAGGGAGGGAGAGGGAGAGGGAGAGTGCCTGTTTGATGAGACAGGGTCTCTCATTGACCTGGAGCTTGCCCATTTGTTTAGACTGATTGTCCAGTGAGCCCCAGGGACATGATTCTCTCTTCCTTCACAGTGCTGTGAATACAGGAGCAGGCTACATCCTGTGGCTTTTTTTTTTTTTTTTTTTTTTTTGTGGCTCTAAGGTTAGAAATCAGGTATTTGTGTTTTCAGCGCAAGGGCTTTACCAACTGTCTCTCCAGCCCAGGGAACATTTTAACCTTTTTCTGTTTCCTACTTTACCATTTCTGGAGTTTCATGAGTTGGGAATCACATTGTCTACCATATAGGCTTGAATAATGCCCAGGAAAGTGTTGATGCATGATTAAAAGCAGAATACTGTTTTTCAAAGATCGGGGACCATCTCCAATGTCAGGTGTCCATTCCTCACATTCTAGTCACTTCTTAGCAGGTGAGCACACAGCTGGGTTAGACCTTAGTATCAAGATCTCTCCTCAGATTCACAATCACCCTGCCAATACCAGCTGCTTTGCTGGCTCTGTGGCCCTCCCTCCCTTGGGACACAAGCCCACACACAAAGATCCCTCAGTAAGGCTGCCTCACTAATGAGAACTGAACCCAGACACAATGGTCATAATTGGTGTAGATGTTTTAATGTCGTAGGCTGGTTCTTTATATTGTCCTTGGCTCTAGCGGATCTGGGCACACACAGTCACATTCTTTACCTGCAGTTAACTATAATTTCAAACTAGAGGGAATTCTTTCCTACCTTCAAAACCACAAAATGAAATCAAAGAAATAAGATCTTTTGCAAACCCACGTTCCCCCTTGATGAGGAGAGGTGAAAATCAAGCATAGGCCTCGGGCTGGAAAGAACTCTGAAAATGTCTGATTGTCATCATAGGACCAAATTACCTGGGCACACGGTAGCCATTACAGCCCTTGGCTGGAAGCTCCCCGTGGGCTCTTGCAAACCTGCGAGTCAGCATCCTGGTGCAATAGAAAGTGGAACATCAAAGCAGGGAAGGGAAGGAGAAGGAACTTGAACTTGTCCAAGGGAACTGGATTTCCCTAGGGAAATTTCGGCTACATTCTAGAAAGAAAACCTGACAATTCTGGAGCCCGTGCATCAAAATGGGAGACACAAGTAATTATAGCTATGCACAAACCATAAAAAACAGGGGCTGAGGATGGATGGCTGGTAGTTTTCAGTGGCCATTCTTCTTTGAGAAATGGTACTCTGCAATGTAACCTGATTCCAAATGTATCCCTGGATATTAGTGTCTATGTAGTAGACTGCCTGATTGGTTCCCCCTCCTCCATGGGGCCCCTGGTTTCCTTTCTGTCTGAAGAAACTAGTATCAGAGTGCCTTCTATTTCTGTGCTAAATACCATGACCCAGGAGAATTTATGGGATGAAAGGGCTTATTTGTCTTACACTTCCACATCACAGTTCACCATTAAGGAAAGTTGGGCAGGAACTCAAGCAGAAACCTGGGACAAGAACTGAAGATGAGACTATAGGGGAATACTGCTTACTAGCTTACTACCCATTGCTTGCTCAATCTTCTTTCTGAAGCACCCCAGGATAACCTTCCCAGGTGTGGCATCACCCACAATACACTTTCTGCTCTCACATCAGTCATTAGTCAAGAAGATGACCCCATTGATATATTCACAGGACAATCTGATGGAGACAACCCCTCAACTGAAATTCCCTCTATCCAGAACACTCTGGCTTATGATAAATTAACTATACTAACTGGCACGAGTGGGTAGCTCTGTTTTTCCCAGTTTCTTAGTCTAGCTTCTAATGGCCTAGTTTTAGGACTATGTTGCTTTATCTCCAGAAGGAATTCACCAAGGAATGATGACTCTTACGGCACAGGACCACTTCTCTGCTCTGAGAGCATTCATGCATGATGAGGTGCTGCACCCCACAATAAGAACAATCATCTTATGGGAACCAATCAGATGCTCCTGCCCAGCAATTACAGATAAACTATAATCATCATTTGGACTGCCTTGCAGAGTCATTGTCAACCAGTCTGCCTTTGATCAAGATTGCTTAGTTATGCAGATCTACTTCTTGTTACCTACCCTAATTCTCTCTTTAGTTAATCCTAAATCATATGTCTTGAGTCTAAAGAGACTTGAGGTTCCTAAATCCTCTGCTGCTCTGCTCTCTCTAATGTGGCTGTGTTAACCAAGTCTCCTTTCTGTGCCTTTTACTCTTGATCATGTCTTGGATTAGTTTATGCACATAGGTGACACTAAAACTCTGGAACCTTAGCAACCTACCCACTTCACTTCCTTGTATAGTTACCCTCTGCTTATTGAACTGAGCTTGGTACAGAAGGGAGCATTTCCTAGACATAGTTCAATTTTGGATGACTAAAGGGTACAAAAGTCTGGTGTGGGATAAGTTCTTTTCTTCATTTCACCTAGCTTGTGACAAAATAAACAGACCCAAACAAACAAACAAACAAACACAAAAAAACAACTTAGGGGAGAAAGGGCTTCTTTTATCTCTCAATTTCAGGTTACAGACCATCACTGTGTGGATTTAACAATGGCAGAAGTTTCGAGATCACTGCTGTTATCACACCCATACTCAAGAGCAGGGACAGAATAAATGCACCATTGCTTGCTTGCTTTTTTGCTTGCTTTTGTTGAGCTAGATTTTCCACTCCTATACAGTGCAGGACTTTCTTCTGGTTAGGGAATGGTGTCACCCATGGTGGGCTAGGTCTCCCCATATCAGTTAATTTGACTAAGACATAGACATGACCACAGGCCAATGAAATATAGAAATCTGTCACTAATAAGATTCTTTGTAGTTGATTATTCATTGTTAAGTTGACAATCACAGACCTGTAGTATGTCATGTGGCAGGGTTAAGACTGAAAAAAGGCCCCACCCAACCTGCTACCCCTCTTCATCTGAATCTATTCCTCCAGTGGCTTGCAGAAAAGGAATATTAACTTCAAGCTCTGCTTCCAGGGAACTGTATTGAGATAGCAATTGACTCCAATCCTGAAATGTCAATTTAATCCCATTAAACTATCACTCTTATTTTTGTTACTATCAGGTAAGAAACATCTTACCCACTGGAGTCTCTCAGGTAGGGAACTATGGGTCTTTGGGCTCTGAGACACAGCTGAGTGACAGATTTCTTGCCTAATATGTGAGGTCATGGCTTCTGCTCCCTGTACTAAAGCAGCCATCCATTCTAGATTCTCAACATTTGTATCAAATTAAAGCACCCTGTTAATTTTGCTTCAAATCTGTCCACACATCTCCATACCAGTGGATATTTTCTTAGTTCTGCCTTCATAATTTCTCACATCCTAGATAGCCTCTATGCCTACATTCCCCATAGTGTAACGATGGTACCAAGTAGAGCTTTGATGCAGACCTCTGAGCATCCTCTGGTCATTCCCTCTGCCTGAGCAATGGTGCTCAGCAGAGTTTCCTAAACTTGCACAAAGTGAAACATCACAGCCAACGTGTGTTTAAGACTCTACACATCTCTAATTGAGCAGAACTTTATGAGACTGGCAATTCTCAAGAAGATAATGTTGAATATTATCCATAATATAATGACATTCCTTGCACATATTTCTATTTGCTTGTTTTTGAAAGAGTAAAATAACAGTTTTGTATATATAATGGATATGTGATTTATGTTATTCTCTAAAATAAATGTTTCAAAGTACCTGTTTCTAGGAGTTAAGTTCTAATATAGTAAAATAAACCAGTGATTCATATGAACAAAGTATCTGTGGGATTTGCCAGTTCTTCAGCTATTTTGACTCTGACCAAATTCTAGACACACATACATATATATGCCCTTAAGAAGCCCTGAGACATGTCCATTTGCCCAAGCCACTCTTGAACTTCTGAGTCTTAAACTGCATAGCACCTACTCATTCTTCTGTCTGCAATATCAAACTCCACATCTGGTCCATAGTTCATAATTAACAAGTAGATGTTTCTCATTTGTGGTAGAAGAGACATTTTTAGAACAAATTTACTTTTTAGAGAAGCTAGTTAGGCTAAGATTCTCTCTCTCCCCTCTCTATATGTGTATACATATGTGTGTGTAAACATATATATATATATATGTATATATATATATGTATGTCTATGTGTATGTGCATTTACATTTGTACATATAGGTAATTATTATATTGTATAAAATGTTTGAATTAGATAAAAAATTCAAACATAGATATGTCTCTTCATGGAAAATATTCAGACTTTACACAATAGTTCTAGGTAGTACTACTCCAAGTCTGCAGCCTGTTATCTTTATTTACACTAAACTCTGACATTGCAGGAAAATGGATGGAACTGAAAATCATGTTAAATGAAATAAACCAGACTTAGCATAATTCATGCTTTTTTTTCACATGGAGACTTTAGATTCTAGTTCTTACGTGACTATAAGCAATGAAACTAGAAAGAGATCATGGTTGGGAAAGGAGATACCCTAATGGGAAGAGAAGAGGAAAAAAGAAAAGTAATTAAAGAAGGTGATAGATTACATGTGACACAATGGCAGTGAGGGGAAGCTATTAGGAAGTGAGACAGGATTGGTGTGGGAGAAGGGGACAAATAACAAAAAGTGCAGAAGAAAACACCCAAGGGAGACACTTTAATTTGTATTTTAATTTTTTAAGTAATGAAAAGGAAGTCAGAGATATGGCTCAATGGGTAAAGGTCCTTGCTACAAGGCCAGATGACCTTAGTTCAATCCCTGGATACCACATGGGACAGAGAGAGGCAACAGCCTCCAAATTGTCATCTTCCACATGCCTTGCATGCCATTGCACAAAAATAAATAAATCATTTTAATAATTTTATTGTTCCAGAAGCAGGTTTCTTTCCTTTTAGCAAGTTTTATCTAGCAGATTTGACTGCTTTTTCTCACCATGCCACTTCTCTTCCTGACCTGCCTGGAACCCTGGAAGGTGAGTACAGGTGACTCAGGTAATCCTGTGGTCACATAGCCATCCATAAAATAAGATCTGCATTTGTCAAGCACATAAACATTTAATTTAGAATATTTTAAGCAGTAAAAGATAAAACAGAAAGTCATAAAGTCTAAACAATGGACTGTTACATGAATTTTTTTGCCGTGGGTACATGACAGGGTTTTTTTTTTTTTTTTGTTTGTTTGTTTTCCTGTTTTATCTTTGAATGAAATACCTTACCCCTCACATTTTTCTCAGTCTGTGACTGTCCTGAGTAGCATGACGACTATAATTAAGCACATAAAAATTACATTTTCCTGTTGCATAAACTTGATAATTATTCAGTTATAAATGCAGAAACCTTATTATGAAGTCTTGGTGGAGAAGCTAGAGGTTTCAGATTGTATGCTAAACTTTGTAACTTTCATTCTCTGACTCATCTGCTCTTTTCCACTCTGTTCTGGTAAATGTCAAGTTATACTCAGAATAAAGGAGGTTTTCCTGTTTGAGGTGCAAAAGAGGGAAACCAGATGCTCTTTACTCAATGTTTATCTCAAGTGTGTAAAGGATGATTGCTGTGTGCATGATAATGATGGTGTGATTTCTTGCTTTGAAAAACTTCAGCTCACACACTAGGATATGGTAGAACCAGGAGCAGCCTGGAGGACCCCATTCACTGAGCAATAAGAACACAGGAAATCCTAATAGAACATAAGTGTGTGCTTACACAGAGCTTCAAGAAGACAATAAAGCTATTCTGTGCCTATGCTCTCTTGATTTCTGTTCTTTCTGGGGAAAACAAATGACAGAAGTTTTTCTCTATGATGAGAAGATCTGAAGGGGTTGCCTTGCTCAACTTAGTTCATTTATCCTTCAAATCTGAAAAACAGAATTTGGAGCTAATCTTCCTAAGTTACAGTCGTATTCTTGCTCTGTCAGATGACAGTCACTGGGCTGTCTAATTTCTCTATGACCTTGAGCTTCAAGAAGGATGTTAATGATAGTATCTACTCCAATGAGTAGATACTAAATGAATGAATGCATGAAAAGTGCTTAGACAACAGTCTGTTATGTACCATGTGCTCAATAAAATTGAGTCAGCATGTTTTCAACACTAAAGGCAATGTTATTACTTAACAATTCCAAGTAAAGTACCTGTAACTCATGGAAGATACGGAATGGTCTCCTTCACACAGTCTTTTCCTGTGTGGGATATGGTGGTGCTAAGGCTTCTAATTTCCTGTGAATTATGCCAACAATAAAGAAGATTCTAATGAACTTTGAGGGTTTCCCAAGAGTCATGGAGAAAACCTTTACAATAGTCATAGGATTGATAAAAGACTATTTATCCACAGGGCATGGAGGCATGGGTCTCTAATACCAGCCACTTAGAAGGCAAGAGGTTTTAAGGTTCAAGACCTGCCTAGGATATACAAGTTGTTCAAGGCAGCCAATGCTGGGGATAAACCTCATTTGCAAGCAGGTGGACCCAGGTGCAATCTCCAGCAACATAAAGCAAACAATGAAAATCTTCCATCGTTATTTCGCCCTTTCCCTGTGTCACCTGCTTCTTGTGGCTGTTGGGAGACAAATGGTCAGCTTCACAAGAGCAGAGAGCCCTAGTGACAACCATTTGCCCATTGTTTCTTTGTGACAGAGTCAGGCCCCCACAAAGGGATTAGTATACTTGTTCTCTGAAATCTGAAATCACCCCTATGCTCTTTGCTTTGTTAGTCTACCAGTGGCAGTTAATTAAGAGGGCAGCAGGAGGACCAAGGAAAAAAAATTGCAACAGGACTGCTCCATTTTCTAGGTAGAAGAAAGACGGAAACCACCAACCCCAGAAGGTCAGCACTCTTAAGAATTGTGGGCATTCATACCACCAACACATTAAAATGTTTCCTGACATGCTATCTTAGGCATCCTCTCCAGAGTGTGTGCACTGAAAACATGAACTGTTCTGGGACTGAAACATCTGCAGTTCCCTCTTAGATTTGTTAGATTTAGACGATAACACATAGCCAATTACACATAGTTTATTTCTTCCAAGGCCCTGATGTGCTGACATATCCCTCTAATTGGTGCTCAGCCACGTTTATTTGTTAACTGGGAATGGCAGATCTCGGCACGTAAAATTTACCAAACTGAGATGCAAATCTCTGGCTGCAGCTTCAAACATGCCAAACAATTAAGACACTTTTCTTTGTTAGCAAAATGTTGCAAGAGTCAGAAATTATGATTTTTACCATGTGTTTAGCCAGAGAATGTCCGGTCATCATCACTGCTATCACTGCAATCAGCATGGTTTGCTTTGTGGGAACATCATTTGTTTCATTTTTCAGTGTCTTTGTTGTTCAATTCTTTGACAAATCCATTCCACACTGAAGGTTGAAGGATGTGCATGTTTCAGGCTGTATTCTTATGAATCTTCTTAGATTTGAAGGTTAGCAAGTGTTTGTTGAAAACCATTATTTCTCTAAATAAACTGTATGTGATTATTTTGTGCTATCTTGAATTCTGTCATCTAAAAAAGAAGAAGCAAAAACTCCTATTGTACAGATCCCAGTATATTTTCTCATGTATTGTGAAGTTCCTTTATCTGACTCCTTCACTAAGACAAAAACCAGACAGACATTTGTTTTTCCAGTTCCTCTTTCTACAGCTGCTTCTATCCATATACAGCTTATTTTGCTAATAGAGTGACATGGGGAAGAGGCTCACTGAAGTAGGTTTTCAGGAAGTGGTGACAGGAGTTCTAAGCAATAGCAGTAGGCATTCCCGGAGTTGCACAACAAAGGACTGGACTATACTCCCATTACTCTAGCTTCTATATGTGGTCCTCTCTCTGTTAACAGAGTGTGTGAGCAGACCTACACTATCCATACCATTAATATGGTTGAATATATTTAGTTTCTATTTTTTAAAGCCAGATGATATTCTGTCCTTTCAACCAAGTGTTTTCCAATTTGTATGTGCTTTTCCATGCAGATGTACACACAGCTTCAAAAACAAACAAAAAAAAAATTACAGCCACAATCACTACCATCTCATTCTTCTAGGGAAACTGTAGCTTATAGATTCATTTGACAAATGGAAAAGACTGTATTGAACAGCCACATCATGAGCCATCCCCTGACCACAGCACAGACAGGCTCTTTACCACCTTTGAAATAGAATGTCGCTTGATGTAAGTATCTGTACAACTGTTTCATATGAAGACTTTTTCATCCATCACTCTGTTTTCACCTGAGAATTTTGTTCTTGACTATAGGTAGGTGGCACATCCAATAGCTATATGAATCAAAGATTACTGACAATAAATCACAAGGAGATTTATTTCAAAACAATTTTTGTATGATACAATGTTATCAGTTATTAAAGACTAAGGTGAATTGGCTTGCTATTGAGATGGGTCTGCTTATTTGATTTCCCATGAAGGATTAAATTGTGACTGAACTTTTGATATTGTAGGACTCAGGGAGTCTTCATCATTTTATAATTGATCAATATTTTGATTTTATAATCATCAATACTGAGAAAGTAATTCCATGTAAACACACAGGAACAAATGGTCAAAGCACATTTGCAGCCACCTCAGAAATTGTTAGCAATTCTGTCTTGATCCCAAACTAAACTTCATTTAACACCTTTTTGTGAAACATAAGTTAGTATCTCAAATACCAAGTTTAAAGCATTCTAAAACAGGACAGTTCAAAGATATGCTGATTTAGTTAGTGCTTCTGTGCTAACAACTTACATCCATTGCTGTAATCAAACCATTAATATTTCTATGGTTCAGAAAACTTCACACATATGACAAAAATCAATCACTGTTGATCATAAATACATGAAACCTGGAATCTGACCAGAGTGTTTCAGGAAGCACATGTTAGTGTCATGTGACATGACAGCACGTGCAGTGCAAAGTGTTCATATTTCATGTCCAGAACCATGATTGCTTTGAAGGCCTCTGGTTCAGTGTGGGCAAGCATTGCAGGAGGCATCTCCTATTCATTAAATGTTTGATTTCCAGTTAGTGTGGGGTTTTGTTTGTTTGCTTGATTTTTCAAAACAGGTTCTGTGTAATAGTCCTAGTTGTCCCGGAACTCACTTTGTAGACCAAGCTGGCCTTGAACTCACAGACATCCACCTGCCTCTGCCTCCCAAGTGCTGAGATTAAAGGTACATGCTACTACTTCTGGGCCTCAAGTTAATATTTGATAGTTGTATGTTGAGAAAACCTTCACTGCTGCCAATCTTTGTAATCTCACATTCAATTCTGCCACCTGTTGGGCTGTGAGCCACAGCTTACAAGCTGTGGATGAATCATGTTCCCTACTTTAGGTCTCATTACGATGACCACTAAGGCAGTACTTTCACAGAGAGAGATGAGGCTATATTAAAGCTTTGAAAAGCAACAAAAATTGTGTCTTAATGGACCTGAGGAATTAACTTTTAATGACCCAAGCTAATTAATGTATATACATTGAGCATCAATTTAATACCTAGCTATGCTGCTAGAAATGTGAGGATCATATTCCAGCCCATTGCATTGTTAGTTGAATAGACATAGTGAGCAAACATTAAGCTATCAGTAAAGAAAACTGGACATGATACAGGTCATGAATGCTAGGTCCGTTACAGGTTGAGTAACATATTGTGAAATGTTAATTGCACTTATCAGTAGTGAACTCAGTCAGAGGTGTACAAAGAAACTATAAATGTGGGCCAGAGAAATAGAGGCACCTTCACCATGACATAAACTTGTTTTCTGGCAAGGGCAGTGAACATTTAAAGACTCTGGCCTGCATTGTGTGATTTTGAATAAACCACCTAAACCCTCGGGCATTCATTTCCACATGGATGGGATGGGGGTGACAAAAGGGACTGCCCCGCCATTGTAAGATTAAAGGGTTTAACACACATGAGCAGGAAGCACTTAAGACAGTACACGTTAACACAGTTTCAGCTATTTCTTCAGACTTCGGCCTTTAGATATTCAGTAGGTTTTAGCTATTGGTTTTTGTCTTGAATGGGAAAGTAAGGGGCAGTTCATGGATGAGAAAGGCACATAGTGGCAACAAAACCTTGAACTAAGTTGTTACACTGGCCAGTGCCATTGTGAGAGGTGCTGCCCTTGAACTCTGTTTCTAAGCCTCCCTTGAGCACCGTAGCACATTGCTGAGTTCACATCTGCATTGCCAATTTCATTGTTCCTTACTGAAGCCATTGTTTTAGTTTATATGTAATTGTCTTATTATCTAGGAAACTATCATATATTCAATTTCTATTACTCACATAGAATCTTCATTTATGAATCTTGAAAAGCAATTTTTATACTCCTTTCATACTCCCAGGAGGCATGCATTATCCTTTCTTTAAAAGTTTTTCTGAAAATCTACTAAATAGTAGAAAATATGAGAGCTGGTATACAGAGATGGCAGCATAAGTACAAAGTCCATAGTGGAGATTTGGGCTCTTTGTCTAATCTAACATGGAATGATTGAAATAAAGCAATGCCCTAAGAAATTCATGATAAACACTCTTCAGACCATGACCTGTATCCTGATGTCCAAAGTGACCAGTTAGTAAAAATAGGTCTAAAAAAAGTCTTGGCTCTACCATGTCAATGGGAGTTGGCCAAGACTCTGTTGAGAAAGTCCTGTCCTGTAATCAGCAAAGTGCAAGCCATTAGCCCCTAGTGGCATCATTGTGCCTGTTGGTTGAGATGGGCTCTGCCTATGAATGCATAGGTAAGGCATAATACAGGAAATGTAGGCAGTCTGGTTGCCTACAATATTGAATGTATTGAGTGTGAATGACATTATTCCTTTGTGAGTACTGAACTTTTTAAGTTGTGTAAAATGAATAATCTCTTCTTTGTGTTTAAGCAACCTAGGTTGGGTTTATGACTCTTTTATCCAGATGTTCTAACCATCATATCGCTATGCCCTTCAACATTTCAGCTATGGTTCTCCTTCATGTTGTTTTCATAATATGTTACTACATCCAGTACCTGAATCATCATGAGTCATAAATGACAAAGTGTATCTCTTCATCATTTCTTATTGTCTCTTCCTAGCACAGTCCTAGGTAAATGTCATAATTCAAGGAGTGTTTGCTCAGATAGACTGAATGGTAAAATAGAAAAGAAGGAGGATGATTGGGGGGGGGGACATGAACTAAATGTCTTGTCAAGTATCTGCTCTGGGTCAGTGACCGATTTGGCTGAGAGAGCAAAGAGAATAGAAATTATTATCATGGATGTGAAGAGACATCGACAAAAAAGGAAACAAAGAGTGGACATAGCCGCCGCTGGTCTTGTCCCGCCGCCACACCAGCCCCAAATAATACACAGAGACTCTGTATTAGATACAATTCTGTTGGCCCAGGCACTAGTTTCTTATCAGCTAGCTCTGTCTTAAGTATTAACCCATTTCTGCTGATCTATGTATTTCTCTTACCAGGGAGCCGGCCCGCATACTGCTTTCTCCAGACTCTCCATCTTGCCTCCTCCTACTTCCTCTTTCCTCCTAGTCCCGCCTATCTTACTTTCCTATTGGCCAACAGTGTTTTATTCATTAACCAGTATAAGAAACATATACAGAATGACATCTCCCATCAGACATAGTTTCAGGAATTGTTCAGTGCTATGGACAAGAGCAAAGCATGATGAGAAAGCACAGGGCAGTGCTGATGGGAGTCAGGATGGGTGCATCCAAAAGGTCTTCCTGAGAATCTGGCCCATGAGTACTAGCCCTATGAATCTTGGGTGGAGGAGCATGTCAGACAGTGGAATCGCCATATTCAGACACCCAGAGAAAGAATGCACTTTCATTCAGAGAGCAGGAGATGCTCTCCGTTTCTCACTGGTATTTGTGTGTTTACAGAAAGTGTATATTTCACAAAGCAAACTCTGAGTTGGCAGAAAAATTCTGTTGTAAAAAAAAAGAAACAACAACAACAAAAAAAAAAAAAACAGAGACTTATGTGCTGGGAAGACAGCTCACTGGGTAAAGTTCTTACCTAGCAAGTGTGAGGACTTGAGTTTAGATTCCTAGAGCCAGGCACATGGCATGTATCTGTAATCTCTGTTGTCCTAGGGTAGATGGAGGCAGGAAAATACTTGCATCATGGGCTTGGTAATTTAACGTGCACAGCAGACAGGGTATCTGACTCCCACAAGGTGGAAAATGAGAACTGACAGCCAGGTTGTCCTCTGACCTCCATATATGCAATGTTGCACTTAGGGATGGGCAGCAACATGGACATACACACACACATACAGAGAGAGAGAGAGAGAGAGAGAGAGAGAGAGAGAGAGAGAGAAACAGGTAAAGAGAGAGATAGAGACAGAGAGTGAGAGACAGAGAGACAGAGCAAACCTAATGCTGTTTGATATTTCATTTCACTCTATGGCTTAGTGTGGTAGTAGGTTTTGAACTAACCCCTCTCTAGTGCTGGGATCACAGACATGCAGCACCACACAGGTCCTTTAGTCTTGTGGCTTCTCATTGTCCAATACAGTTCCCATGTTTGCAAAGCAAGGACAGTACCAAATAAGACATCTCCTCAGCCCAGTATTTAAGAAGAAATACCTAATGTTTTCATTAATATTATCCTGTATGTATGAATGGAAGAGTCCTAGATGAGCTTTTTATAAGGTTTTGCATCATCTTCTAGCTTTTGCACAAACTGCTTTCTCAAGCCAGAGCTGGAACCCTATAGACCACATTGTCAGCTTCCTCCTAGTATTGGTTTCTAGAAAAAAAATAATAATCCCAAACTAGAGTAGGAAGCAGAGACATATTTCCTGGGTATGTCCTATTTGTTTGTGACTTTGCTTACTGTTCCTGGTCAATAGTATCCAAGTAACACTTCCTTACTTCAAAAGTGCTGTCCCTTTGGGACTCAGCCTGGTTCCATTTTCACCCTTGCACACCAGCCTCAACATGCCCCCTTCCACAGCAATATCTGTCGAGCAGGACTCATCCCTGAGATAACTGAACAGTGAGTCCACAGGATCCTCTTCTGGACTGGTGTACACACATGAATGTCTGTCAGTGTCCCAGGAAGCTGCCCCATGGCCAGGGAAAGAGGGTGTTTAGAACAGCCAAATTTACTGGCTGGATAGAACATATGAAATTGAACACTTTTTACCTTTATTGACCATGAGATAGAGGTTTGGGGATGCAGGGTGAAAGTTAACGAAAAATACAGAAATGAAATATTCTGTGAACATTCTGTAAACACAGGGCTGGAGAGACAGTTCAGTGCTTAAAAGCACTTGCTGCTATTACTGAAGACTCAGGTTCAGGTCCCAGCCCTCATGCAGTGCCTCACAACCATCTGTAGCTACAGTTCCAGGGAATCTGGTGCCCTCTCCTGGTCCATGCGGGCACCCAGAACACACTAAGTGCACTGAATATACATCAGGCAAAACACAGATAAAACAATATATTTTAAAAGGAATAATTTAGCTGAAATTTTGACAATTATAAAAGAAGTTTTACACACCATCAATTAGTGATAACTATCATATTGATAACATTTCAAGGCAGAGATTTACCTCGATAGTATATTGGCTGTTGCTTGTCTTGCCTTCAAATTTTCTATCAGGAATTCCAATGTCTTGAAAGAAAATCAGGGAAGTATCACTTACTATTGGGATGCTCTCTTAGCTAAAAGTATTGGTGAATAACTGAAACCTCAACACTGAAGAGATAAAGAAGATTAGGAATTCAAGGCTAGCCTCTGCTATAGGAGTTCTAGCCTGGGTTATATACCACCCTATCTCAAATCAAACAAGAGTGCTGTCCTACAAGGCTTTCTCTGAGCTACCAAGGGTACAACAGCAAAATTTTAGTGACTCCCTACTATCTTCCTCCCTTTTGATCAATCCGTATTTACCTCTATCTTTCATTCATAAACTTCCAAGGCTTGAAGGAGCTGTTTAATGGCTGCATGGTTGTGGCTCTCAGAGTTAAACGAATAGTATTAATACAGCTTGAAATTTCCATTTCTTCACAAACATTTGAAATGCTAAGTCTCCTCTTAGACAGCTAATATGCAGTATATTGATATTTATAACATGTTGTAAAGCTAACCATAAGCAGAAATCCTCTGCATCTCTACCAAAAACCAATCAAAGGGAAGGTAATTGAGTTAGCTTCCTCGTGACTGAGCACAGCATGTCCACATTAACAGATTTGCTAATGGGGTAGTCACGCGTTGTTCTCGGGACGTGGGGTTCTGTTTCCACAAAACAGAGTGAAACGGGCAGAATGGGATCAACGACTAACACATGAACAGCAATTTCTGCCAATTGTTTGGAGCTGAGAAAAAATAAAGTGCCTGGAACCTAGAGTCAGCTGATCTTGAACAGTCATTGTGTGTCTAACTCAGGTCTGTGGGACCTGGATAAGCCACTTATTCTCTCTGACCCTGACTTTATTCAATTGGATAGTGAAAGTTATCTCCCTGGGTGCTGATGAGAAAGAAAACATTATCAATGGTAGAGATTTTAAAACATCTCCATAGATGTCAGAATGCTAATAAAATCTCCCCACAGAAGGAAGAAATCCCACTGTCTAGGGCAAGGAGGGAGCTCCCTTTGTTTCTGCAGCACATCGGTGACCATTTCTCACTGGAACTTTGAGCTGTGTAGCATCCAAATGCTGTAAAGCCATATTTGTTTACAGGTGTCACATGCTGTACTAAGAAAGGGGCATCACTATAGGTTGACAATGTCACAAAGGTGGTCCTTTTCTTCACCAATCATCAGGAGAGAGCTAGTGTAAGAATATGGGAAAATGGGAAGCAGTTTTCAATGTTGAAAAATATGTAAGGAAATGTTTTCCTCTTTGAGTTGAAAAATATGAAACCATTTAAATATTACAAAAGTATTTGGTTTACAACCATAACTGGTTCTTCAAACATCTGAACAAATACCTGTACTTGAGCCCTACACACATTGCAAGGTCATCATTCTTAATATGAGCCATCTAATTTTCTCTCTTAAAGCTCCAAGAGGGTCTCTGTTTCCCTCCTTACTCAATTTAAAATCTGATCACCATAATGAGTATTGTCTTTATGCCTCTCCAGTAGTTCTGATTTTCTGTCATGGATAAGGGAACCCACAGGGAAAGTCACTCAATTGCTATCTCTTTCAAGCCACATCTCTTTCTGTCCTACCTTCTATCCACGCTATTCTCTGTTCCTGGGATGCTTTGCTCATTTCTTCGTATCTACCAATTAAATTTTGCCTGAGACTTATAATATCTGTGTTAGTCTACCCCCCCACCAAAGAAAGCAACTTAAAGGAGAAATGGTTCATTCTGGCTCAAGTTGCAGAGGAATAAAGTCCATGGTGAAGACATGACAGAGAAGGCATGATGGCTGAAGCAGGGGCAGGGATTGATTGGGTTGATCACATTTCATCTACACAAAGGTAGCAGAGAGAGAATAAGAAATGAGGTCAAATTATAAAACCTCAAATCCTATGCTCAGTGACATACTGCCTCTACTAAGGCTTCACTTCCTAAATGTTCTGTTTGTGTTCATGGTAGTTTCACAGTGTGGTGGTTTGGATGAGGAATGCCTCTCGTAGTCTCATGGGTCTGAATACTTATTTGGTCCTCAGTTAGTAGTGCTATTGGGAAGGTTATAGAGCATTCATCCCTGAGATGTCTGGGGTGGATTTGGAACCTGAGAATTGAGTCATAGCCAACTATAAACTCAACTTATGCTCAAAGTTGGAACAGATTTCTGGTTAAATGAACCTTGAGCTGAACTGCTCATCGTTTACAAAGAAGTAATGCTAACATTTTTCAGTTGTTTATAGCCCAGTGAGAAGTTCTGAACAGAAACCAAACCTATACTTTTGAAAACCACTGACCCAGAATAAAACGAGAGCTCTGGAATATTTTCTGAAATAAATTTGAACCAAATTGATATTTTGCTGGATCCAAGTCCCTGGTTAAGATAAAGTGTGTGGTCATGTAACATAACAGAGTTAAGTAGCCCACCCAGAGATTAAATATGTGGCCTTTCACTCATTAGTACCATATTTTAAAAGTAAAACAACGGTCAAGTCATGACTTTCTATGTACCACTTCATTATGGGAGAAGAGAAGGGAATGATTATATCTTAGGAGAGCAGAGTTTGAATCTAGGAAAGTTCTATAATTTTCTCAGAATCATGCAGAATCTCTGCATAGTTTGGGAGTTTTGAACAGTGTTTTTCCTTTAGGCTTTGTATAACAAAGAAGAGGAATATTCAAAACCATAGCTTACTCTGAACACATTCATTGATCTTTAGAGATAATGACCACATTGACATCTTGCTGCCAAGCAGTAAGGGTCTGTTCAACAGAGACTTAACAAAGACATTAATTAAGGTTCTAGCTGGTGAGATAAGTGGGTAATGGAACCTGTCACTAAGTCTGATGACCTGAGTTCTATTCTTGGAAACCATGTCACAGATGGAGAGAACTGACCCCCGTAAGTTGTACTATTACCACCATAGCTATGCTGATGAATGTATGTATAGGCACACACATTCACACCAAGTACATCAACCTAATAATATATCTAAAAACTCTATTCTTAATCCAATATAAATTCAAGTCAAAACTCACTCTTTTTGCTTAACAACTAAAGAAGTGAGGAGCAATTAGGCTTTTACTTATTTATGCTATTATCTCTGTTAGAAATGTAAATGTTTCCCCAGGTAGCTCAAATATGGCACATCCTGACACACTTTTTTCCTGCCTTCCTTTCTTTTTTTCTTTTTTCATATTAATAATCAATTCTTTGTGTATGGGTGTTTTGCCTTCATCTATAACTATGTCAGAGGAGAGCATTAAGTGATCTGAACCTGATGCCACAGATATGAGCATCCAAGTGAGTGCTGGGAATGGACTCCAGCCCCTGACGTTTTTTTCTATATGTCTGGGTTTGTCAACTTTTCTTCCTTGTCTTGAGCCTTGATCAGGTTTAACTCAGGTCATCAAGGTTGGCTTTGGTACCCAGCTCTTCCTCAGAGACCCTGAACAAAGCTTCCTGGAGAAGTAGCTGCATTCACCCCTGCCCACATCATTTGTTAAGATAGAGTTATCTCTGTGTTACTATTTTTTTGTCATGCTCCTCAAATAAAACAATTAAAGGAATCATAGAGGTTTATTCTTCTTAGATTTTTTTCCTGTATACAATACAAATACACAAAAGTTGCCATATAAAGAAATCCATTAATGAAAAACAATTGTCCAAATTGCTGTAATTAACCAATGTGGTTTTTCTTCTCTGCAACAGCTTATGATGCAATAGCCAAGGCTTCATTTAAGTACTGAACCTTTTGAAGTTAAAATCGTTTCCAAGTAGCAGTTAATTATTTTAAACAGACAAGACATAAGGACTTATTATATTTTCTCTATAATAATGCATGCCAATCCTTACCCAATCACTGTTAGACATTTTTGCAAAACGTGTCTCAAACAGGGCAATGCTTTGGTGATAATAAATGGCTCTCATCTAGTCCTGAATTCTCCTGTGCTAACAGAATCATTAAGAAACTCACTTGACCATTTTTATTTTTATCCAAAATAAGCTATAAATCTAGATCGCAACAGCACTATAGAATTTATTCTTCTGTCTTCTCATGTTCAGGTATGGTGCATTCCTGGTCTTAGAATTTCTGAACCCATACTTTCAGTGCTGCATCTCCAAGGATAGCACCCTGTACCACACAGGAAGGCAATGCCACAGCTTTAGTCAATGCTCAGAAGAGATGTGATCTCAGCAGTTCTTCAGGTCCACTGTATTGTGTGCAGGATCTAGGCACATGTCATGCCTTTCCTTCCTGTCCAATTGAAGGCCAACAATTATTCTCCTAATGGGTGGAGGATCTTCTGCATGCTTTCCCTTCTGCTTAGGAGTCTTACTGTTTTGTGCATTGTGGTGTGTGCTGATTCTGCCCAATATTCCTCTTCAGGGCAACTGTGAGCTCAGGGGTAAATTTGCCCTCAAACAGAAGGAAATATAGAAACCTAGAGAAATAAAAATGAAGCATTCTTTCCCTGACTTCATAGCCATGTATTCTCTACTATATACTCTAGGACAGCCAAGCTGAGGACATTGCTCCTGCCTCACAAGCACCTGAAGGAGATTAGCTAGAGAATTGGCTTTGCCAAAGGATCTTCTCCATGGTTTTTCTGGTAATTCCCAGGTGGTCTGCTGGGGTCCAGCTCTCCTGTCTCTAATGTCTAATACATAACTGCTCCACATCCTGGAATGTCACAGATACTGTTGATTCTGAACATCTGAGTTGACCACCTTCTTCACAACACACACATACATGCACACACACATGCATGCATGCACGCATGCACACCCATTGAGAGAGAAAGAGAGCTTAAACTTATATCTACATGCCAAGTCTATTATTTTAACAACATCTGTCTTTACTGCTTCTGACCCCTAACACAGCTTTCAGTTTAGACTTATGGTCACACCTTCTAACTGCAGGGCTTCTCTGCAGCCAGACCTTTGCACCCAGCATTCTACTATTTTCTGGGATGGTTGTGATGGCATGCGCCCTCATAGAGAAAGCTCTAGTCCCTTAATCAACCTGTCCTAAGTTAACCATGTTTTCAAACAGTTGGTGAGAGAAGGACATGATGTACTACACTACATAATATGCCAAGTAAGTAGGCTGTGATTATCTCTGCAACATTTGCATTTGTTATAGTGCTTCATATGATAAATGCACATACATACATACAATAGTGTGTCAGATATGATTCAAGTTATTTAGACTTTTAAGGTGCTAGAATTTGAGACAGGGGAATGCCTTTCTTAAAACTCTGTACTTAAGCCTCACATTTGGATTAGCCCTGGACCATAAAAATCCCCACCTTATTCTCTGTTACAGAAAACATGCATTGGGTCCTATGTAAGCTATGCTTGTAGGCTGTTCAAACTTTAAGTCATATGAAAACAAACTTGAAGTTTGAAATTCCTGAAGAAAGTGAATACTCCAGCCAATGAGAACTCTAGTTCCCATTTTGTTCTCATAGCCAAGGGGGAAAAGTAAGTAGACTTAATATCTGGGATAGTTATGAGAATGAGATGATTATCTTGGAAAAACCAAGACAACAAATAAGCCACTTTACAGTTTGTAAAGGATTGGTTGGACTTGCAGTGGTATTGCTTCTGGATATGGGTGGACAAGTGTTTATTCACATCTGTAGAAGTTGGAGGTCAGATGAAGAAGACATCTGGGGCCATGAGCCCGGTATGGAGGAAGCTCCTTTCTTTTTGTTATAGTTACGGAATAGAATAGTTGGTAATCATTTTTCTTTAATCTGTATATCACGATGAGTGTAGCTCTGTGGTGGAGTGCTGGCCCAGCAAAAGTAGGAGCCTGGGTTCAAGCCACAGCATTAAAACAGAAGCCAAAGCCATGCCCATAGTCTCATGTATCCCCTTACTCCATCCTGAAAGTGTCTGTCTTCAGATGCTTCTACATTTGCCTTGGTGGCCTTTCTCTCTCACCATTATTCTTGAAGTTAAAAATACAATATTGACCATATAAGACTTTTGGAAAAGGGAGATCTCAGGTGAAGTGTTCATATTGATATTTAAGAGATAATACCTCCCAAATTAAAATTAAAGTTGCCCAATTGGGTTGTGTTTGTATTGATTCATTTCTTAGGTGAAACATTGAAGATTTTTATTTTGAATATCTAGTTTATAAGTTTGAAAACTGAAGCATAAAATCCCCTGATTGTTTTGTATTCTAATGATGTATCCTGAATGCTTATTATTTCATTGATTCCAATTGTGCTTTTTTACTCATGTAATTTTAGAATCTCAACCTGTTCGGTTATATGACTTACCTTGTTACTTCTTTGATTTCCACTTATTTGCAAGCATTTGGGTATAGCATCCATTCTACCTTTGGCAGATTGCCACCTCATCCCCATCTTGTTCCTCTTCTTCTTTCCCCTCCCACATTTTTCTCTTCCCTGTCTTCCTCTCCATTCCTCCCTTCCTTCTCATTCACAATAGACACACATGGAAGTTGTAAAGTCAGTGATAAGTTGCTAAGAGTCCTAACACAGAAGAGACATGCCTCTGGCATTTACACCCTCCTCCTCACCAACTCACATGGGCACATGGGCTGTTTATGTTTTCACATGAGGATTAACATGAAGAAAATTAGAAATGGTGTCCTCACTTGTGGGCCCTTCCAGAATGCTCTAATCCTTCTGGTCTCTGTTGCCCAACTGAAGAGACTGACAGTGACCATTCTCTTTGATGCAAACAAATGTCCTCGAACCTGGCATGGGTCTGGCTGTTTTCATTAAACTTACATTTAAATAGATCCTTTCTTGTCATCTTATTTAATAATAGCTGTAACCAAGCCATAAACACAGGGACAATGTTACTCCTAATATATATGATCATGTGGACACTTGGATACATTCACGGAAGCACATGATTTGCTTTCCATTGTCTGCTTTCCTGCCATTGAGCAGAAGTGGGACAGAGATTCAAACTCACTTCTCCTAACTCCCATGCTAAGCTGTTGTCCATTCCTTGACCATAACATTAGTTTTCATGAATTGTACCAGTAAAAACATATACAAGGACATTGTCACAACCTGTTCCATTAAAATATGTAGACAATCTCATAAAACTAAATATTATTAGCAATATTCTTACTGGACTTTGGGAGCACATCCACCACCCTAACCTAGAGGCAGGAGGGAGGGCCTAGTCCCTTCTCCAAATGACTTGACAGATTTTGTTGATCCCTCTTGGAAGGCATCACCCTCCCTGTGGTGGGGGAGAGTAGGATAGGACAGTAGTCTGGGGGGGGCTATGGGAGGGAGGGAGAGGGGAATGGGATTAATATGTAAAATAAGAAAAAAAATAAATAATATTCTTACTGAATTTAAAATGGAAATTTCTTTTGAAATGTAAATACTTTCCCCTTAGTTTATATTTTGCAACCAAAACCCTAGGTTTCCTTTTTTCTTTCCTTCTTTTTTAGGAATAAAGGCAGTTCATATTTATATTCTTCTTGATTTCACATACATTTGATACCAAAATAACAAATTGCAGGATAATGTAATTATACAAGTATTCTGAAGGAAAACCAAAGCATATTGATTTTTCTCAGTGACCTTACCTACTATTCTTAACCTTTGGGTTGGAAGTTCTTCCATATGCTAAAGATTCCTCATAATTGGTCCATCTTATTGTCAAATTATTATGCAGGAATTCAATATTACTATGGAAATAACAGAAGAATATGACCTACAGAACTGATTTTACCCCAAAGCATGGTGATGAGAACCTGTCAATGTTGACTGGAGGTGATTGTAACTGCCATCAACCAGGCAGTGTTTACAGATGAACGACATCACCCTCTCACAAAGATGAGATTTGGCTTCAGAATTGTCTGTTTCCACATAACACTCCAGGGAATATTACAAAGCTGGTGTCTTGTATGCTTAGCTCTCAGAGCATGGTCTGATGTGGAGTAGCATCTTCAGAACCTGCCAGACACATGTGTTCTCAGTGGGGCAGCTCTGGCTGATGATGATTAATGGAGTATTTCAAAATTACTAGTAGAAAGGACTTTGAATGGTCCCAGTTGAAAAGAATGATAAGCCGTAACAGTTGACAGATGGTAGATATACCTCTCATTACTTGACCGTTACACCATGTTGGCATGCATTTTAGAATTGTACATATGTGCTTGTGATTGTGTACAATCATCAGGTATAGTCTAAAAGCCTGTTACACATAGAATCTCTACTAAATAAGTTTCTTGAAATTATTTTTCTTTATTTATTTTTTAATTATGTTTATGTTGGGGGATTATGGCATGTGAGCATTAGTGTAGTTATCTGTGAAAACCACAGGAGTGCACCCCTAGAGCTGGTGTTACAGATGGCACAGCCACCTGAGGTAGGTACTAGGAACTGAACCCTAGTCCTTTGCAAGAACAGTAGGTGCTCCTAATAGTTGAGCCATCCCTCATGCTCCTCAATTGGTGTCTTTATTAAACAAGATTCACAAACCATCCAGATGTGCATGGAAGCTTGAGGGCACTCTGTGACATAATTGTTCTGGTCATGACCCTCTTTTTAAAATGTGTTGTAGCGGGGGAAGGGGGTGTTTGAGGAAGAGCCAGAACAGTTAACAGCACTTGCTTCTCTCACTGAGGACCTGTGTTTGCTTCCCAGACCCCAGATGTCAGTTCAGGACCATCTGCAACTCCCGATCTAGGGAACAGAACCCTTTACTGGACTTTGAGAGTATCAGGCATACATATATGTATGTATGTATATGTATGTATATACATTCACACACAATTAAAATAAAAATAAATAAATTGTTTTAAAATGTGTGTCAGTGGAGATAAGAGGGTAAGAGGGACTATTTTCTTTGATAGCAGATGGAAATAGATGGTTCCCAGGAATCCTGTAACTTCTCAGTTTAAATATGAAAAAAAGAATAAGGAAGTGATGGTCTTCATTCATCCTTCCTGGTAGTCTTTAACTTGGGCCTCGGGGCTGGTATGGAGGAAGCAATGGTATCTGCTCTCTAGGCAGTCTGGACTGTCTTTGTTCTGTTCAAAAACACTAATGTTTAAAATCACAGACATCTTCAAAACGCAGAATTCTGTTACAAGATAAAATGTGATCTAAACTTAGCTCCAAATGGGATTAAAACTGGGGTGTTTCTTCTCAAACCGTCAGTTTGTTTATGCCATGTGTGGTATCACCTTCAAAGAGAAAAGCGCTTCTAGCCCAGCATGGCCAGCTCCCATGACATGCCTCCTGCTGCTGGGGTACTCCAGACCCTGTTTTGTTTGTCTGGTGTAAACTTTGTGTGTGAAGAAACATAACAGGATGCAAATCTGGTATTTTCCATTAACTTACAAAGTCAAATGAGAACGTTTTCAGACCTACTTCCTCATCCAACCCTTTTACAAAATTGTAAACAGGATTGTGGGCTCATGATATCTTCTTAAAAATTCTGGAAACTTTCTGAATGGAAGAGTACGTCAAACCCTACTAACTGTCTGGGCAGACTTCACTTGGGACAAGGGTTCACTGACTAATCCACCAGGAAGGAGACACATTTACATGTAAGGCAGTGAGATGAAGCCTGATTACCTCAGTTTGTTAGCGAGATCCCTGAGATCCATATCCCAGTGTGTGTGTGGGGGGGGGGGGGAGGAAAACCTGCAAGCTGTCCTCTGACTTTGTGCTATAGCATCACCACCCTTACTTCCCCTGAGACAGAGCAATGACCCAATGATTAAGAAAATTGTCTGGTCTTCAGGGGATCTGGGTTTGATTCCCAGCACCCATATGATGGCTCACAACCTCCTGTGACTCTAGTTCCCAGGGATTCAACACCTCCTTCTCTGTACATTCCCTGCACTGACACAGTAGAGGCAAAGTGTGTGAATACATAAAAATAAAACATCTTAAAAACATTTTGTCAACAATGAACTATCTCTCCCCATGCCTTAAAAACTCCTCGCATAGGAGAATGCATTTAGATGATTTCAAAATTCTTCGACACATGTGAACATGGTGGGACAGTCCTCCAAATAACTGCCTTGCAAATCTTAGAGCACCTGACCAGTAGCATTGATGCCTGAGCCCTTTGTTTTCACCAGTTCCCATTCACCCTGTCACAATGCCATAGAGTGCATCAGAAGCATGTGTCAACTGACCTGGAAACTTCTTTTTCAGCTTGGCTTGGTTTGGGGAATGAGAACTTTGTTCCCTGTATTTCATTAGAGACTTACAATTGGAAAGCAAATGGGTTAGTTACCAGTGGGTTCACTATTGACCAAGGGAATGAATGAAGTTAACTGTTTCATTTCCAGATAGTGTGTCTGGAAAGTGGCAGGAGAAAAATGATCACAGAGAAAAGCCCCACAAATCTCTGCTTCTCTTCCCCTTCACAATACAGGGATGTTTTCAATATGGTTTTGGGTGTCCCTAGTGGAAGGTAATAGCACACATGCCACTCCAATTGTTCCAGGAGACACAATATAAATACCATACGCATCTCTAGTTGATAATAAGCTGTACTGTAACCATTTTGACAAGTTGGAATTTTGGTCATCTTCTTGTCCTGAAACTCCCAGTTGCAGACTGGTAGTTTGAATTCCTTGAGTCACACCTAAATAGCTAACAACAGTCAGAAGGGTGAATCTTTTCCTTTATTGTGTGTGTAATGACCAAGGAGCTCATTGGAGAGCTTGTTTCAGATAGGGTAAGGAGGCAATTGAAAAGTTGTTGTTGCATTTTATGGTTCTTGCATTTATAACACAAACAGATCACTGGATGAAAAGTGGTATGTGAAGTCATCTCAAAGGTCTGTTTAGGGGACTGTGTTGTTGCGACCTCATGTGCAGAATCTTGGGCATGTCTAGAAGACACTATCTTGCAGCAGTTGTCCTGGTTCTCTGGTACCTAATGGCCACACCAATACTGAGAGATTATCTACAAGGCTCCCACTGAAAGGAGAAGAGCCAATGGCTGCTGAGGGAGGGGAAATCAGTTTTCTTCAGAGACAAGCCTGATGATAGCTTCTATAGACCCAATGAGTCAGCCCAAAACACCAGAGACAGGGAGATGCTGGAGGGAAGACATAAGGGTGGGAGTGACATAAACCCAGGACTCATGTACAAAATTCTCAAAAAATAAAAATAATTGTGTTAAAATGATGTGATTGCCAGTTTCTAAGGAAATGGGATGTAATGGACCTGCCAAAATTCATCTAGATTGAATTTCCTTGTTGTTGATTCAAGCATTACTGAAGAATCAGAAATTACCAAAGCATAATATGCCTCCCTTTTAAGCTTCACACACCTTACACTGCTCTATATGAGAAAATGAGAGATAAGCCAATATTTTCTATAGTTCTGACACCTGATGGACACACATACTATCCCTAAATACTATAGAATTTTTGTTTCACCCAGCCTTAATGATTCCCATAAGCCAACTAAGAAAAACAAATAAAGATAAATTTAGTCAACCAGATTGTAAACTCATCTATATTAATGACTCTACTATTTCTCTGGAAATAAAATATCCTATTCTCATTAAATATAAAGTAACAGAAATTGTGCCCCCCCTAATCAAGATTGACTGAAAATGAACAAAAATTAAATATATAGGGTAAAACTGAAAAGGTAAGTGATTATTAATTTGGCTTATGCAACTTTCTTGATTTAGGGTAAATAGGTTTTGTATATGTAGATGATATTTGCTGGTAAAGTAATTTTATTATAGGTGTCTTAAGTCTCATGGCTTCATCCAAACTGTAGTCATCACATGTATTTGAAAAGCTAGCAGGTCAGAAGAAAAGTTTCATGATGTCCAAAAATGCTCCCATTGCTATGAAAGAAAATGCAAGGCAGTATCTCCCTAATGACTTATAATTAAAACCACTCATTATGCCTAATGAATAATTTATCCCTTTATCTTCAGGCATTGTGAGTGAGTCAGAAGAGAATATCCCCGCTGAAGACAGATGGACATCCTTCCATCCACTTTGCCCTTTTTCTCCTTCATCTCTGAAAAAACAGTTTCATAATTAGGAAGATAAGGATCTAAACCCCAGAGTTAAGACACAGAAGTCCTCTCTGGTAAATCAGTCAGGAGCCAGGTCTGTGTCTATGAGATCATGTCCACTGATATGACTCAGACATGCCTTTTCACCTGCTAACCTTCACAGTCTGGGCTTTTACATGTGGAGCATGATCCTTTGAGCATTTCCTTGATCACTTGCTTTTCTCTGATGAACCTGCTTTTTCAATACTACTTTAAAACATGAGGACCCACCAAACACCAGATACACGTTTCCTGTAAGAAACCTAACAGAAAGTAGACAAAATACACAAAACAAACTCATCATGTATTTGTGACTATGTGTTTCTGATGGGAGATGCCATTATATATGTTTCTCATACTGGTTAATGAATAAAGCACTGTTGGCCAATAGGAAAGGAAAATAGGAGGGACTAGGAGACAAGGAGGAAAGAGGAAGTAGTAAGGAGGAGTCAAGATGGAGAGTCTGGAGAGAGCAGGATGCTGGCTCTTGGTAAGATAAGACCATGTGGAAATACATAGAAATGGGTTAATAATTAAGACAGAGCTAGCTGATAAGAAACTAGTACCTGGCCAACAGCATTATATCAAATACAGAGTCTCAGTGTGTTAATTAGGACTGGTGCGGCGGCGGGACAAGACCAGGCAGTGGGAGGAAAAACCTTTCTACTTACATGGTTCTCTTATTGGTTGATGGATAAAGTTGTGTTGGCCAATGAACAGGCAGATTATAGCTAGGAGGGAATTGAAAACTAAGAGGTAGGAAAAGGGACTACAAAGAGCAGGTGCCAGTAGCCATGGGGAGTCAAGAGACCCAGGCATCATCCGTAAGGCAAGGCCACATGGTGACACATAGATTAATAGTAGTGGGTTAATAATTAAGAGAGAGCTAGCCAGTAAGAAGCCTAAGCCAAAGGCCAAACAATTATAAATATATATTAAGTCTTAGAGTGGTTATTTCATAGCAGTTCTAGGGACCCAGTGGGCAAAGAGAAACCAGTCCAGTGGGACCAAAATAGATGAAGAAAGTCTCCAATTTTAAACTCTGGCCTGCTGGGTCCCACTCGTTAATTTCATTAAGGTTCTGCTGGATTTCTTTGAGGTTGACATTGACCTTTGCCCATGTTGAAGCTCTTGCCAATGCCTCTGGCCTTCTCAAATGCAAGCGCTGGGCTTTTCCCACCAAAAGAAGAGGCTTTCTGGAGGGACCTTAACTGTCTCTTTCCAAGCCTGTGAGTCCCAGATGTTCTCGTGGGCCATGCTGTTCTCTGAAGTCAAAGGCAGGCTGGCGCTTTCACGGAGCTGAGTGATGGCCAGCATCCAGCTCAACTCATGTGGTAAAAGTTCACCACTTTGTGATTTATAAAATGTCCCCAGTAAAAGTAAGTAAAATAAAATAATCTGTTCCTTATTTACCCTACCCAGTGGAAAAGAAACACCATAATTCATTTCTAAGAATGCTTAATTTTATATGTGTGCTCATAATTACTTAAACACTTGCTTGCATTTTTTCCCAGAAGCCTTCTTTCCTTCAGAAAAGCCAACGTACCATTTCCCCATTCTCACTGTCACAAACAGAACACAAAGGATATTTTCTGCTATTGGTTGCCTGAAGGAGATTTAATTATGTGGCATGCAAGGAACACTTGAAAACTGATTTTTTTTCTTGATACGTACCAAGAAAATACAAAAGTAGATCATGTCAAAGTTAATATTGGAAGTTCAGATTTTGGAGAATGAAAGGGGAAACTCATGCTTGCTTTTCTCCTAATTTTCATATGTAAATAGCTGTGTGTGTTTTAAAAAGAGAATTACATATCAATTAATAGACTCTCAATATTTTCACATATTCAAGAAATATTAACTGCCCTTGGGCCTCCAAGTACTATGCTAGCACCCAATGGAGGCATATAATTTGGGACCAGGCAGAGGCAGTAGACTCTCTGTACTCTCACTGGCCTTCTTTCTGAATAGCCCAGTTTCTTTGTGAGGGAGAATGCCCAGCCACTATACTTTAATGTGAACTTTACTGTCAAGCAAATATAACCAGGATTTTAGACACCTTCAAGAGATGATGATGATAGCCACGGGCACTCTTGCAGCCTCCAGTGAACAATCCAGCATCAGTTATTAGCATTGAATTATAATCAATTATTAATTCCTTTCTGCAATTTTGTTTAGTTTTATAGGTAAGCAAAATGCCCCCACATTTGGGGGGCATGTGAAGCAATTCAGGAACAGGGAAACAAAACCATGTGCTGATACTTGGGATGGCGAGACATCAGTAGAAAGTAAGATTCCTTGTAGCTTAAGAAATGTCTGAGACGACAGTGGTTTTCAAGTGATTTTTCTGCCTTAGGGACATTTGCTGTCATCTAGAAACTTTTTTGTTATTGTTGTTGTCAAAATTTGCAAATGCTAGTAGCATCCAGTATATGAACATAAAATGTGAAAATTATGAAGGGAACCCTTAAAAGCAAAGTCAAGAGAGCATGACCGACAATTAGTGAATATTCCATTCATCTTAACCACCACATAGAGATGTCACATTAATGTTTTTGGGTAAACATATTTCCACCAGATCAGAGTTTGTGTGAAAGTGAGTATTGTCAAGCAGTAAAGTGGGAACTTTCTTTTGTCATGGGAAGTATCCAATTTTTGTCAATAAGGAAGGAAATTCTCATTATAATTTTATTAATAATAAAATAAAGAACATTAGCTAACATCTATTCTTTAATCTTTAAAGACCACATTACTAATTAAAATCTCCTAAGCATACAGCCTTTAAATATGAGGATTATTCATTGGCTAATTGAATGAGGCTTCTTAAGATTGCCTGACTGCTTAAGACTGTCTGACTGTACATTCATTAATTACTTCCTGCCACAAAGGCTAAAAATAGCATTTCCTTTCTGCTATAGGAAAAAGTAAGGGGTATTTCAGACCACACAGGAAGATTAGTTTTTGCTGTGGTTTTTCAGGTATATTCCCATATTTAATGATAAAAACAGGAATCAGTTTTAAGAAAGATTTTCCATATGTGTTCAAAATGGAAGGGACAGAGAAGATCCAGTAGTTGCTGGTATCTGAAGTCTCCTGTTGACCCATCTTCAAGTGCTTCTGGTCTCACATACATGTGTTCACACAAATACACATTCAATGATCTTCCTGGGCATTCAACAGCATTTTCACATGGGTGGTTTCCTAAAAATCAATTCCCATAGGTAAGAACTACTGTGTCAGTGGCTTCAGCAAACAGAGCCATCCAATTCCTCCCCAGGGGTGGAAAAAAAGTGATGAAAAGTACAGGTGCATAGTCCCACATTTGTTTTACAGTAGTGTGAGCAGCACTGGAGGAAACCAACGGCATCAGGACCTGAGAGCCTCTTTGAACACTATGGATGGCATTCAGACAGCGGGAAGTATTGAGAACAGATAAGGTGTCCTGTGCAGGGCTGCTTCTACTTTGTGAGACTCCGTTATCTCTCCACTGTAGAGCTGGGCTTATTTTTAGTCTTCAACAAGACTATAAAGTTTGACTGTGGATCTAGATCTAGTTACCACTCTCAGGACAATTGGTGTTTGTCCCTCTTCCTACCTCCTCTCTACTATCACTATTTAAAAAATGGGATTACCAAATAGAGGTCTGGGGAAGACAACATTTTGCATGACTTTTTGTTCCTCATAAGTAAGGGTTATTGTTTGTGGACACACAACTTAGAGATTAAATGATTTCTCTGATTTTGTGCAAGTTTCTCATTTGTATTGAGCTTTAAGGTGTAACGAAGGGATGAAAAGAACAATCCCTCCCAGAATAATTTTTAAAAAATTTACCTATCACTAAAGTGTAAAACTGACATGAGATTAAAATAAATAAAGAAAAGATGGAATGATGGTCTTAAAAAGCAACTGAGAACTATGACCATCTAAGAGCTACTCGAGATAGAGGGTATGAAGCCAACAAGAAGCTCACAGCACACAAAGAATCAAATAAATGTTTTGCAAACAGGTGCTATTGGTTGGTGGTTTTGATTGGAGATGGCTTCAACATTTGTTCAGTCTCCCATGAAATGATTCTAGCAGCCTCCAAGATGTGAGGGATGATATGTTATTTTTATGTTGAAGCAATGTCTGATTTATTAGAGAATATAGGTTGGGAAAATGACCACCCATGTTTCCTTCTTAATCTCCTTTTCCAGATGTATTTTGGTTTGTATTCAGTTGCTCTAGTGAAGTACACATTTCTTTTGTGAGGACCCCCATAACTATATACAGTGTTTAATCAGAATTATTCCTTTCAACTTCCTAGAATGTCTTACAGATATCAAATGATAAATGTACATCAAATTTATTTAGGAAGGTTTGGTTTCTTGTTGGTAAATAAAAACAAATTTTTTTTGCAGGTGAGTATTAAGATGTCTTATTGGTGATTAATGTAGAACATTTTAATTTTCTTCTATGACAGGTAATTAAAACCTTGTAGCTGCTATTAGGTAAGTTCAAATAAGGCCAAGACTCATCTGAAGTTTGGTCAGTTTGATTTTTGGCTACTGGTCAACTTAGATTAAACCAGAGTTATTGCTGAAATGTTCAGTTGTATAACCCATCGTACTGAAGAATGTTGGTCTCTCCCATGCCACACAAGTAGAGCTGGCTGGACTCTCCAAGAAGTGGGTGTGCTCTAGGGGGGGGGGGGTTAGCATGAACAGAGTCCAGTAGAAAGATAACAGCTCTACCAAGGAATGTGCCACAAGAACAAAGGCATGATCTCTCAGAAGGCTTTCTCTGAACAAGAGGTTGGGTACTGAATCATTAATCATACATTATATGCTGAGTTCCAAACTGCCTTAGACTTTGTATGGGGCACATTCTAAATTTTCTTTATCCATTAAACATGCCATTATCACATTAAACATATTCCAGTGAACCTGCGTATTACTAAATGACAAATCCTAGCTGTAGAGTGGAAGCAAAATTAAAATTTTCTATAATTAAATTTAATCTAAAAATTAGGTTTGGGTACTCAAACATGGGGACACTTTCAAAAATTGGAGACAGATTTAAACCCCCAGCTTCTTCTCCAGATGTGCTTTAGACTATAAAATTACTTTCTGACTATGAGATTCATCTTTATTATTGTGTGAAATAATAGGACGTTCTCATTGAACTGTGCGTATACACATTTTGTTTGTCAATTCTACAGGTTAATGCTTCCAATTTAGAGCTGTGATGGAGGTTGTGATTATAAACATTCTGAATTTTGCTTGTTAGTGGACAATGCATGCATATTCAGGTTTAGGATATACCTTGGGGAAAGCACAAGGAGAATTTATATCTGTCTTTGCTGAATAACAGTGGTTTCCTAAAATGTTTGCAGCACTATAAAATGTGTAAAGTAATAAAAGATTTGAGCACAAAAATGTTCATACTGCATGATTCCATTTTATCTCATACTCAAAGCCACACAAAACTAACCAATGTGACAGAAGTCACTGAAACAGCGACTCTAGTCAGTCATCATTGAGAAGGGGCTAGGGCCGCTTCTGGATGAGTTCATAGTTTGGATGTTCATCCATATGTGTATTTCTAGAATATTCTCTATGCATGTTTTACTTCACTCATGTTCTATTTAATTTTGTGTTGTGAGCTGCCTTACTAGGAAAGAGGCTCTCTCTGAGTTATTTTAAATGTCAAAAGGACAGCTGAAGGGAGCACATTTTGAAGATTAGACTTCTGAGTCCTTGTGCTTATACTACTGCCATGCTTCTCTTTATTGTATGCATATGCATGTGGTACAAAATATGTGTATCTATGTTCCCATGCATGCATACATTCACTTATGTGGGAAGATGGTGAATGCATGTCTCCACTTTGCATGTTTTCTGTTGCTAGGCCAATGTGTCCAGTTGTCCTCAATCCTTCCTCATGTCTAACCATCACTTTTACTCACGGCCTCTGGATACAAACTTTGCCCTGAAAATGACCTTTATGCATCTGTGTTCTAATTGTTACAGTCTGTCCTAATATTTGATGGGATTTTATGTGTTCCTGGTACATCTGCTCCCGTTCTTTCATCAGACAGCTAGCTCTTAGTAGCAAAAAGACAGCCCTGTTCACACTTGGTGTTGCCTGCTTCTTCCCTTCATTTTCCAGTTGTACCAACTGTTCAGTATGCTGGGCTGCTGCTGACATGCTTGCTATTTCAGTCCTTCTGGGCTGCTGTGAAAGAATTACTAATTGAAATGAGGAACAAATGGAAAACAAAAAGTAAAGAAGATGGAGTACAAATGTAGGCAGGAGACAAAATTCTCTTGCTTTGAAAGGGAAGTTAGAAGTAATTTAATGAGAGAAGCCACAGCACAAAGTTAAGCAGGGTAGAACATAGAGGAAGATTCTGGGAAGGGCACATCAGTGAAACAAAGTCACTTCTCTCTCTTGCTAAGCTCCAGATTGTAACAAAACTAAGTTTTAATGTCTTACTTGAAAAAAAAACAAAAAAAAAAAAAAAAAAAAAAAAAAAAAAAAAAAAAAAAAAACTGTAGACAGTCTATATGACAAAGGAAATAAACAAGAATCTAGAACTCTGCTGAAGATTTAACTAGAAACAAAAAAAAATCTAGACCTTTGTAGGTGAATTCAGAAGACAGCATGCCTCTCAACTGCTCCTATTGAACAGTGAGAGCACAGCTCTGGGTTCCGACGTGTTTGACTTCCATGTTCACAGTCCACCTGTCCACCTGTCCCCCACCTGTGTTGTCAAAATGCCTTTTTTCAATGAATTACTTACTTTGATGGTCACAACCAAAAGACTAGCACTCAAATGGATAAATGCTGGAAAAATAAAAAAACAAAAACAAACATTGTGAAAAAATTTATTTGTATGCTGTGGCTGGAAGCAGGGCACTTTTTGCAATTCTGGGATAACAGAAATTTGTTATAATTTGAATAATTGGATGTAATTGGGATAGTTCCTTGATTCCTTTCTATGAATCAGATGTTATGCTCTTCAGGCATAGAAGAATGAAAATTTGATAGCAAACGGTTGAGTGTCAACAATGGCTGAATATCTCTTGTAGCTACCTGAGCTTACTTTAAAGAGAATTAAGTTCCTATTCAAGATGACTTCACCAAGAAAAATGGACTCAGAAGCAACTAAGAAGTTTGGAAGGAAAACTTGAAATTACAACAGAATATCATCAATTCATTCTGAGCTCCAAAATTCATCAAATGTTTGCCAATAGCCTTAGATTATGATGGTGAAGATAACAAACTATGACTTAAAATGGGAATGGAGACCCACATAGAGGTCAACCAGAGATCTCTGGTTTCAAGTCCTCTTGTCCTGCACCACAGACCACTTCCTGCTAAGTTCTACCCTGTACAGCCATGATTAGAAGTTAGCCTTGGCTTAGACTCACTAGATCTGTACTGTCCAATATGGTAGTCATTAGTCACATGTGGCTTCATAAATTTAAATTAAACTAAAATCCAGTTCCTTGTTGGCATTAGCCATGTGTCGTGCTCAGTAGCCAGGTGTGCCAAGTGCCAACCATATTGAATAGTACAAAATGAAGGATTTTTTTCTTACTACTGCAGGAAGTTTTATTGAAAAACTCTCATCCAGAACAAATTAATTCATGAGGAAAATGTCTAGCTTCCCCGATCTAGCCTATTGTGTTTCACTTAAGCTCCAGGACTGACAACTTAAACACAAATGAGAAGACTGTGGAAGTATTTGAGTTTGTAGTTCAGTCCTGATTAGACTATAAAATGGCTGATGTTGCTAATTACCACAGTATGTCTTCAACAGTGGCATTGGGAGGCAGCGTCATGAGCACAATGTGTGTAGTCATGTGAAAAACATTTTCAGAACTGAAAAATAGAAGTTGACTGTGTTTCTCAGCCTCTCATGTTACTCAGCTGCCAAAAGAGACACCAAGAGAATTGAAGAAATAATTTAATGTGCCCCAAGAAGGGTCTAAAGTGCCTCATTCATATTGTGTCCTGAGAGACCCAGAGACATAGAGAGACATGGCCATTGGGAGGTGGCCATGGGAGTTAATACAAACCAATCAGAGGTTAGTCACCCACTGAATAAGTGTCTTGCTCTCTCCATGTAGAAATGTCCCTCTCTGGTATATCCACTTTCTAATGCTTTAATAGGTGCTTTTACTACTGTTCTAAAACCTCCCCTTCACTGTTGTTCATTGGAATGCATTAGAAACGGAAGTGGCATGAAGTCCAACTAGCATGAGGTCCAAGAAGTCCATGCTTCTAAAGTTTATGCCAGATAGAGGTATAACGGAACCATCTGGAGAAGGGATCTTGAGTTGCTGAATGTAGAACAGTCATTCCATTTCTGGAATATTGACAAAATGTGACCTTGGCTTGCTTGGTTTTTAATCGTAGTGAGTAGTTTTGACTGTTTTCCAGGATCGATGGATAATATTAAACCAGTTTCCTTAGGAGCTGTATAAGGTAGAGGGAAAGTGTGTTTATTAGGAATCTGCCATGAAATGTGTATGGAAGATAACTTTCTGGTTGGGCTATCTCCAGATCTGTGGAAACATCTTTTCTCCATCTGGTATTTTTGGTTTTATACAACCTAACCTCAAACTTCTGGCCCATGTACTTATAGCAGAGGCAAGCACTTATTCCAAGGCATCTGCCAACCTCTGTCCTGTGGCTAGAGCTGATCAGTCTAGGGATGAACAACCTGACCTTGGGATGATAAAGTGGTATGTAAAGGGCAAGCATATAGTACTGACCATTTTTCAAATACAACAAACATCAGGGCAGGAGCAAAGAGACACAAGGTACACTCCTAATTATCCAGCATGCTCAGCCCACAACAAAGTTACTTTATCTCTCTGGACCTAAATTTCTTCCCATATGAAAACGAGGGGCTGCTCCTAAAATAGCATTATTTTCCAATGTGTGTTTCATGCATGCTAATGAGCTTCCTGTGAGAGGAAGGAAAACTTTATAGTTCCAAGCTGACTTACCAAAGTTTCTATGCCATAAAACTTGTGAGAACACTAACACAATCATGTGCTTTGTGAACCTTCTAGAAAGGCTCAAATATGCAGTATTTCTCTAATTTCTTTGATCTCAGACCATTGCTCTCATTATGATTTTCACAGCGTTTCCATAGATCACATTCTGAGAAATAGTGTGGGAGGACTCTGTAAACCTCACTTGGAGAGAACATGACAATATGGACTCCATGGACACAACAACTATTGGATTATTGCACAGCTCAGAGAACTGGGAGGGGGGTCACTTCTATGTAGTGCCCATACAGTTTGAAAACAGCCCCTTGTCTCCCTTGGAAATCTGCCGAGGCCCCCTGATGCAGTGCTAGCATGGGGCCAAGTGGGCAGCTTGACTGGATTTTTGTTGAGATCAGTCAAGTGTGCTGGGACTGAGCAGAGCCAGAGAGAACGTGCATTCCCGGGCCCCTCTGCCATTAGCCACGCAGCAGCTGCAGCCCATGCCTGAACTGTTCTTCAGCTTCCTCAGACAGAAGGCCAGCAACACTATAGAGTGCAATCCAAGGGGGAAGAGACTCCTTTTTAATGATCTGAAGATCAGTAATCTACTAGCTTTTCTTTATCTAGAGGAGTCCTACGTTGTGTCCCCAAGATCCCAGAATTTGGAAAAATTCAGTGGTCATTTCATCTAGCTATACATTGGCTACTAAACATATCTTCACGGCTATGTTACATGTTTCAATCTTTACAAAACACATTATCAGTGCTCACCAAGATCAAATAAATAGGAGTCTCCTTCCTTTTTGGTTTAAACGTAATTGTTAGGCCAAGCAAGATGGCTCTGTGGGTAAAGGTTCTCGCAGCCAAGCCTGGTGACTTGGGTTCTGAGACCCAACATGGTAAAAAAGAAGTGAATCCCACATCATTGTCCCCTGACCTTCCCATTCAGCATTCCTCATCCCCTAAATAAATTAATGTAATAAAAATATTTTTTTAAAGTCACTTCCTAAGGATTCCATTAGCTGGTTTAGTTCAGCCTTCTGGGATCACTCAGCATGAGCCCAACCTGTTACATGAAGATCTAATAAAATAATGCTAGTCAGCTTGTTTTGAATATGCTCATGGCATAATAGACAATTAAAGAACATTCAGCATGTGGTGACCTTTGTGTGTCATTCCCCCCTATAAAAGTCAGCATCTATAGTTCTCCTCTAGGTTATTGGCTAACAATATATATTTTTTAAATATATAGAACTGAAGCATGCCATTCATGTAACATAATGTTTCTGTTGGTACCAGAGTAACTATTCAAGCTGACATCGAGCCATCAGGCTGAAATCCCCAAATACATAGGCAGCAGCTGCAGCCAGAACATCTACTGCTGGTGTGAGATTATGTGACAGAGGACATATAATGAGCTCTGCAATGGCTGTGGGCAAGGGACCAAAGGGATTGATGTTGAGGCACTGTTTGATCTGGGGCTGATGTGGGCACAGATATCGGTTACACTGAATTCTTAGATATGCATGCCATTAGCTTAGGAACATGATATTTAGGACTTGGTGGTATTTCTTTTAAGTGTATAATGTAACTGACAGGAGTTTCGGCCAATGAAAGAGTTTTTTTAGGTGAATCACCATAAGGCTGGGGGTGTCTGGGTGTAAATCACTTTTAAATGTCTTAACTACAGAAACTGGAACTGCACTCATCAATGCTTTGGGAATTTCTCATGATCACTTCATGTCCAACTGACTAAACCATGTCTCAGTTTAAATGCCCATAGTTACTTTGAAATGTTGATTGTTTGAAAATCATAATTGTTAAGGCCCCAAATACCACTGAAGTGGCAAATTTGATATATCTAGAATCCTGGGATTGATACTTGGTGATTTCTGCCATTGAAATGAAAATTAGATATAATTTGAACTGGTCTTGAGGAAATCTTAGGCCAAATGATTGTTTTCCTGTGTCAAACAGTTTAAGAGATTTTCTTTACGGAATAATTAGTTTTATCTAAGAGAGAAAATCTTTTGTTATTTGTTTCTCAAATTACTTGCCTTTTCTGGAATAGTTTTTTTTTTTTTTTTTCCTTTTTATTAGAGGTTAGTGGTGATTTATCTTTATGAGATAACATGAGTCAACATGCTCTGAAATATGCTTTAAAATTCTTCTACCCCTGGATTTTGAGCTTTTCCTCTCATAGACTGAGTTTTGTTTGGCTTATCTTTGGACTGGAAACATTACCTAAAATTACAGAGATTTCTCTGGAAATACGTGTGGAGTGATGTGAGTCTAAAGTGAAGGTCTTTTGTCATTTCCTGGTGAAATGTTCCATCCAATGGAGGAATATAAAGAATTTCCAATGCACATATTTCCAATCTCTCGTTCCCTCCTCACCTCCCTTGGAAAAATTCTGATAGATACAAGGTGTCTACATCAGAGAAAACTGTTTGTTCGTGGACTATGCTAGCCTTGATTTCCTGCCTCTGCAAGAACAGTTCCTAATGGGGGAAGGAGATTTGGAACAACAAGACTCCATGTTTGTGTACATATCTTTGGGAAGTGAGCCCATTATTTCCCTTTATTACAGAAAGAGAAAGTCCTTTCTGAAATGTAAACAGATCTTCTGATGGGGGAGAGGGAGTGAGAAAAGAAGGTCCTTTCTACCTTGGTAAAAGAGCAAATGGCTCCAAGGCCGATAGATAGTCTTCAAAATTCTTTCCCTACATGTTATCTCTAACTTTATTGAACCATCCATCCTTCAGCTACATTCCTGGTATTTGCTCAGAGAGCCTGGGTCATGCACAGACATTCATAGATATCTATCTGTTCCTCCAACCAGGGTCTGTTGAGCTCTTTGCTGGTGTCTGTCCTCTACACAGAAAACATTCATATTTTAGCAGAAAGTGGAGGAACAGAACCTGCTTATTGGCTGCTAGGCAGTCGCAGTTGGGAGCTTTTCTTCCATCTTTTGCAGAGTGGTTCTGCTCTGTTTTGAAATGTTCACATTATTAACATAATATTCCTCGCAATATACATAGGCCAAATTCTATTAAATTTCAATCAACTTATTGGTCTTTAAACTCACTAGGGTAACCCAAAACAATTAAATTCTACTTCTAGGAGTTTTTTTTTTTTAATAAATAAACACCATCAAGCTGTTTCACTACAGCCTAATTCCTAAGTATATGCAATATATGATCTAACTGATCAACAAACCACTTAAATTTTTCTTTAAAAAAATTTCAGACTTATTTTTTAATCTGTAACACATCTGATTTGACACTTAAATATATATCTATATTTATCTAATAAGTTAGTTATAATGAACACTGCTGTTACAAAATGAGAAGAATATTGTTTAGAACTTTTATTCTGTGAAGCTGCCCTTGAAGTTAACCATATAACTGAGGGAATGCCTCCCCAGTCTGTTGCTAAGTAGGTCATGTGTGAGGGCTGAATTTCCAGCCTCATTTTACTGCTGAAAGAACCGAACAAACCCCATTATCTCAATGAACACTGTGCTAAATTTCCTCAGGACTAACAAATGCATAAGCTCTTAGGCCCTTGAATTGGCCTTCCTACACTTGATATTAATTACTGATAGAAACTGTTGTAACTTAAATCTGAATCTAATTTTCTACTCAAAGTAGAACTATACGATATACTTAAGGAAGTTGAACAGAGAAAATGACTGTCACCGTAGTACTGTAGAAATACTTTATGTTTTCCCATTAGTATAGAAGTTTTATTTTTCTCTTTTGCAGTATTGGAGCTGGAGCCTGGCCTCACACATGGTAGGCAAGTGCTCAACCACTGAGCTACTCCCCAGCCCTTAACATATATATGGGTTTAGAATCTATCTGAAAACAAATATTGTTGAAGCACTTCTACATTTGACACTTTTTAAAAATATTTTTGAGATTATAATACAATTACATTATCCCCCTCCATTTCCTCTAGCTTTGTTTTTGAGATCATAACTACATTGTTCTCTCTCTTCCTCTAGCCAAATCCTCCCATATATCCCTCCCCAACTTTTTTTTTTAATTCACAGTCTTTTATCTTTAATTATTGTGTGTGTGTGTACTCCTAAATATATATATATATATATATATATATATATATATATATATATAGCCTCCCAGGTCCATATATTGTCATATATGTGTGTGTGTGAGAGAGAGAGCACTTGGTACTGGATAACCAATGGGTGTAATCTTCCCTGGGTAAGACTATTTCTTTGACTCTCAGAATTCCTTAGTTGCCTGTAGATATATTTGTCTAAGGTTGATACCTGGGCTCTCCCCCCCCCTGTCACCCTCCACCCACTTCAGCATCACACTATGGTTGTCCTCATTCAGCTCATGTTTAGTCAGCCATGCTGTTGAGACTTCATGTGTGTAGCTTCTGACATTCTTAGGAGACACAGTCCCACAGCAAACTTTCTGATCCTCTTCTGACTCTCACAGTCTTGCCTTTTCCATGGTAATCCCTGAGCCCCAGGTGCAGGAGTTGGAACACACTCATTTGAACAGTATTATATGCAACATTTTTGAATTTGCAAACAAAATTTTATGGAGCTTAACACCTATTACAGATGGAAAATAAACAGGATAAGATAAGCTAGGTATGTGGTTGGTCAAAAAATGTCAAGCGCTCAGGAGATAAACCAAAGCCAGAAGAGAGAAAGAAACAAAGTGAGAACTTTAAGATCCATTTACAGGTGTCCAGTAAATGGTCATCTGAATGTTGGTCATCACCTCCAATGACATGTCTGCTTCAAAAGTAGAGACCTTTTAGGGAATTTTTGTTGCAACTAAGTTTGGTGTTGATATTGCTTCTGTAGTTACAAATTCTATTATTTTTCTTTAATCTTTATTTTCTCTCCCTTCTCAGCACTCAAAGTGGTAGACTACACAGGCCAATCTAAGGTTGTCACTTGGTGGGAAATTCTTCACAATTTTTAAGTGGCCACAATACACATTAGAAAAAGAAATCTCAGCCCAACTACCCAAACCCAAGAATGTGTGAAAATATGACAACTTGGAATTAAAGTGAGGAAAGCCCAGATGGTAAGCTGTTTGTGTTTAACTACGACAACATGAAATTGATTCAGAAATACTTTTCCCTTTTTATCCTGGCTCCCCTCACTCCTTCCTGCTCCCCCACCCCACAGCAATACAAAACCCATGCCTTCTTCTGTGCTCAGGGAATGCAAGCTTGTTTGAACATTCTCCCAAAGAAACCAATGAAGACAAACAGACCGGAAAAAAATATTGCACATTGCATTCTGATTTCAGAGAAAAGTATTTGGCACATATGTTATAAGCTAATTAACAATAACCTTGTTTTCAAGTTGCAAACCTTACATGTGAAGTTCTTTGGGATGTAGGCCACCATGGGAACATACCTCCAGATATGTCTACTTATGTGCCTCCAGTACTCCTCCTGGAAGGCTTATCTCCAGGAAGGTTCATCTCCTGGAAGGCTGATCTCTTAGGTTCACCGCTGCTGTGCCATTCAGCCTTTATTGACTGTGTCTGTCTACCTTAAAGCTCTTGCCGGTGACATTTAATTCTTGCCTGGATTTTGTTGACTATCCATATTCATCTTTATGATTTCAGTGCATAGGTTCCCACGGTAGTTTGAATAAAATTGGCCTCCATAGATCCATAGGGAATGGCACCATTAGGAGGTGTGACTTGGAATATGTGTGGCCTTGAAGGAAGTTTGTTGCTGGCAAGTGGGCTTTGAGGTTTCAGAAGCTCAAACCATGCCTAGTGGCTCACTGTCTCTTGCTGCTGCATGCGGCTCCAGATGTAGAACCCCCACAGCTGCCTCTCCAGCACCATGTCTGCCTGTATGCCACTGTGATAATGGACTGCCTTGATGATAATGGACTGAATCTCTGAACTGTAAGCCAGCCCCAATTAAATGTTTTCTTTTACAAAAACTGCTGTGGTTGTGGTGTCTCTTCACAGTGATAGAAATCCTAACTAAGACAACTCCTTAAATAAGAACATTTTCTAACCAAATTCTATGGTATAGATATGAATATTTTGTTTTAAAATGGATTTTTCATTTATCGATACAAATTTAAGGTCAATTTTGTGATATGTATATTTCTCCTCTTGTTTAGGTATTGTGTTTATATAGCTCACTTAGAAATGTAATATATAATTTAGTACAGATTTTAGATAGTTACCTATAATACTCAAAACTTTATTTAGGTTTTACCTATAATAGTTAAAACTTATAATGTTAGTTAGGTTTTCTAGATATATATATAGAGAGATGGATTTGAGATGGATAGGCATTCTTCAAACCTTTCAAATACTTACAGAATATGGCATTTAAAATCATTTAGGGTTTTTCTTGACAGTGAGGCACGCACAATTTCTCCTGGCAACACCACCTGCGTTATGGAGTTTGCTTTCAATATGGCAAGACTAGCCATTTGGGCAAGATACTGCTCTTGTCTGGACTGTTTGACTTCATGCTGTATAAACTGGATATGCAGGACCCACAGAAAAATGACTGCTGATTCAAGACGGACATTGCTACAGGGTTCCGGCTTCACGGAAGAGTCTGCCAAACATTCTGCAGGACACAGAGAAAAGTTACAGCCAATACAAATGGACAGTTTAATGTTTCCTGCTTTGCTGAGTAGTGTGCCAGACACACTATAGCCTATAGGCTGAAGATGAAACATTACAGAAGAACTTCTTGTGACTGATCAGGCAGTGAGTTGTCTCTGTCATTTCTAGAGTTTAAATATTATCCTTCTGTGGTCTTTGAGGGAGTTGAAGACAGATAATTATGGTTATAGTTTTCCTTAGTTAAGAGTAAAGATAAGTTACATATAGGACTTTAGACTCACAAAGATATGATAGATGATAAAATATTTTCTTAAACTTGCTAAATGTTAATGGACTAAACATTGTTGACTGTGGTTCTTATTTGATAACTGTTGTGTGATATATTTTACTATGCTAAGGTTAAAACCCTTGGTTTTTTTTTAGACAGAAAAGAGGAGATGATGGGAGATGTTATTCTATAAATATGTTTCTTGTATTGATTAATGAATAAAACACTGTTGGACAATAGGAAAGCAAGATAGGAAGGACTATGAGACAAGGAGAAGAGAGGAAGTAGTAGGGTCAGCATGTAGAGACGAGAGAGCAGAATGCCAGTCCCTCTTTCCGGTAAGATGAGACCACGTGGAAGTACTTAGATTAATAGAAATGGGTTAATAATTAACACAGAGCTAGCCGATAAGAAACTAGTAACTGACTAACAGAATTATATCTAATACAGCGTCTCTGTGTGATATTTGGGGCTGGTGCAGCTGTGGGCCCAGGCCAGCAGAAAAACCTACTCATAACAAAATTCTACTGTTTTATCAGGAGTCTCCACCCAGACTCAACATACTCACCCTCTGCTTCTCTTTCTGTCCCTAATTTTCTAAAGAAAATTGCTTAAATCGTAAGAAAAGCCTTGACATGTTCTGATTCTCAAAGTATTCTGTCCACACCACTTAGCCATTCTCCTAGCCCAATTCCCTCATTGTTATGTTTGTAATTCATGCACCTCTTTAAGACTTCATGTCTTTTCTTCAGTTAAGTGACACTTTTTTCTACTGGAAAATCACATGGTGACTCTTGAAATCTGTTGTTTCTATGCCTCTCAAGTCATTTCTATCCTCTTCCTATCAAAGTCCCTTCCTCTGATTTCTTCTCTCAAGCTTGGGCCCTATCCTTACTCTGTTCCCATTTCTTTTAAAGCTAAGTCCTGCCATTTGGCTATCCTCTATTATCTTCCCTCTACCGACTCATTCAGTCACTTAAAAATGTCACCTATAAAATATAAACTCCTAAATATTATGTCATCTGCTAGCCACTACTTGCAATAATTGTTGAAACAATTTACACTGTTCCTACCTTGGCCTCCCCTTTTTTTTTTTAGTATTTATTTTAAAGATTTAATTTTAGTTATATTTATATGTATGTATGTGTGTCTTTGTGAGTGTATGGTGTGTGTGTGTGTGTGTGTGTGTGTGTGTGTGTGTGCACATGCCAGTGAAAGCAAGAAGATATCATCAGATTTCTTGGTGGTAGAGGTGTAGGTATCTGTAAGCCATCCCATGTTGGAACTGGGAGCTGAATTCTAGTCCTCTGGAAGTCAAACAAGCACCCTTAACCATTCAGCCATCTCCCCAGAACAATTATGTAATTAATGTAATAATTAAAATAATTTTTAAACAGTTTATTTAAGTATACATGTTCAGAGCACACACATTCTAAATGTACAGATTGATGAACATTCATGAACAATCTCTACCAATAACTGAGAAGTCGCATTTGGTGATCACCAACAATCAGCACCCACATCCTCCTTGCAAATCATACCTTTTGAAACACATTATTGTTATGAAATATGAATAGATATTAACAAAAATATAACAGTACAATTTAATAAATGTTATGATATAAATTGGTAAGAGTCTGACATCTAGGGAAATAAATGAAATACTGTTAGCTCCCAGAAGCAGTTCAACCTCACTTCGCACCACGCTCTGTTTCTGGGTCACCTACAGAGAATTGTTATCTTGGCTACAACCACTTCTTGTGTCTTGGTAGTACAGGTGTGATGCATTTATCCCTAAATAGTATTAAAAGGATTGCATGGTGCATATATGGGCTCATCTTCTTTTGCTCAATGAAATTGTTTAAATGGAGTATTAGTGTATGAATTTTTTTCTTCTTGCACGCTATCCTGAACATATAAGCATGCATTTCCATAGGCCTAAGCCTAGAAATAAGCATGCTAAGGCATGTGGCATTAGAGCCTAGCTTTACCTGAAGGTGACGACTTGTTTCTGAGGATTTGCTGAATCTGTGTCACTTGTGGCAGGAGAACAGCTTGCCAGTTGCTGTTCATCCTCACTGCGGTCCTCTATTTCCTCTTACTATTTCAGCTCATCTGACTTAAACATGTTTCCACGTGAAGGCTCATTCATGGCTTTCTCTGTGTCTCCTAGGCTTGTCCTCTCCCATCTGTCACCCATCTGTTTATTCTTCTGCTTTATGTGTCCCAGCTATGACCCTTCTGTCAGTTGCATTTTAAGTGCTTTTCCAGAGCTTGGCATTGCATTTTCTTATGGTATCATTTGATAAATCATTTTTTTGCATGCTTCAATGTCATAAGTATAAGATAATCCTTTATTTATGGTGGAGTTGCAACCCAATAAATCCACTGAAATTTTAAAACACTTTAAGTTAAAAAAAATGCATTAAATGTACTTACTGTACATCATAGCTTAGCCCAGCCTAGTCAGAAAACATGCGTAGAAGGCTTAAATTGGTTTACATTTGGGCAAAATCATAGAATGCAAAGCCTAGTTTATAATCAAATGTGGAAAATCTCCTGCAATCTTTGGATACTCCACTAAAGTGAAAACCAGAAGGGTGGAATTGATACTTGTCATGAATGCCCACAGCTGAGAGCATCCAGATTGATAAATATGCTGTGAGGAGAAAGCCCTCAGTTTCTTCCTAGTGAGACCCAAAAATAGCTGGGAGAGGGCACCAGGGCTCTGTCACTTCATGATATAGCAGGCATGGTGCTTCCAGACATAAATCAATTTGTCACTAAGCAATGTATTTCTTGTTTTAGTTTCCTATCTCTGTTACCATCAAGAGCACCCCATATCTGCTGTCAGCTTTTATGTTTCCCATGATTGACATCTATTTTTCTAATGCCCAAACACTACTTCTGAAAGAAGAGAACACCTCCACAAGTTTCTTTGGTGTTGGCCTCCTTGATCCCAGGATATAGCTCTCTCCATCCCAGAACCCACCATTATTTGTAGTTCCAGTTTGGTCACGGTCTTCATCCTTACCAAGCCCCATGCCAGCTGTTTCCCGCTTGCACTGAGACCTTGTGACTTACTGTTTTATCTGCATAAAAATCTAATGAGAGACTTTGAAAGACATTTATTCATTGTTGTGTGACCCCCCCCCTTTCCATGGTGGAGAATATGTTAAAATTACAATCATCCCAGAACCTTCAAAGTGCTGGGCTAGGGTTAGCAGGGTCATTGACCTGGTATGGTTTGAGAAGTTTGGGTTTGTTTGTTTCTTTGTTGTTGAGGCAGCATCTTGCTACATAGCCCAGACTGAAGTTCCTCAGTCTCCCACTTGAGGTTCTCAACCTCCAAAAAACCAGAGTCAGGGGCAGGTGCTATGGCACATGGCTGAATAATCTTATTTGAACACAGCCATTGTGCTTGGGCCTTTGGTTGGACACCTGTGATTTTGTTCAGGGAAAATACACAGCTTTTTATCAGTATGTGTGGTGCCATTTGCTGGGGATACCTTGGGGCACTGTTTAGATAGAAAGATTACTGAATGGGTCATTGTTTCTTTCTACAGCATTGTCTTTCGTTCAGAATAAAACAACGCAAAATCCAGTATGCAAACATTCTGTCGCCATCCAGGCATCCTTCCCTTGGTGACAGTAAACAGGAAAATGTTTGCTTGCTCACATTCCTGAATGCTCAGGGTCCTCAGAGTGGCTTGGTGACATTTCCCTCCCAAAGCAGCATGGCATGCTGTGGGCTGACTGCCTTGAATCCTGCCCTGTTTAGATTCCTGATGAATGGCTATCTGCTCTGGCAAACACCTCCAGAACAAGCTTGCATCCTCAGTACTACATGTGTGTTCTGACATACATAACTCATCTGTGATTGTCTAAGGCAGTTCTTTCCAAATGCCATCATCTGCTGCTTTGCTGATACTGGCATCCGCAAAATGATATCTTTTGAAGTACAAAACCCTCTGTGACTTACTGTAGGTGTGTGTGTGTGTGTGTGTGTGTGTGTGTGTGTGTGTGTGTGTGTGTGTGTGTGTCTTACTCCTTTCTTGATCATTAGTTGGCAGTAGTATATGCTTGTATTTGATCCTCTAACCACACAACTTTTTCATGTCATGACATGGCCTTCTCTTTTCTTCCTGATAAGATTGGATCTAACCCATGCTTGCATTATCTCTGCATCCCTGATCCATTTCTTGTCTTTCAAGATATTCAAAATCATTGATTGTAGTATTTCTTACTCCAGGCTACTACTGGCTTGCATTCTTCAAGATAAGCAATATTCTTATTTAGTCACTGGAATCTTTGCATCCTTGATCAGTAAAAGCAAGACTAACACATAGGGACTTTATATATGGAATGGGGTGATAATTCAAAACATTACCCTTAAGCTGCAGGTGACTCATTTTACTGTACTGGTTGTTTATTTTTGTGACAGAGTAACTGCTGTCACCTAGCATCATGGGACAATGCCAGTGTTCAAATCACTAATCTGGGCAAAGGTCAAAAATTAAGGTACTAGAGTTTATGTTGAATTATTTTCTTTCAAGACATTATGAAGTTGAAATACCTTAGGTCTGTGGAATGGTCAACCTGACCTAGACACCTATAGACACCTGGGAAGAGGGTTTCAATGAGGGATTGTCTACACTGAGTTGGCCTGTGGGTATATCTGTGGGTAGAGGTGTCTTATGAAGTTCACTGATGTGGAAAGACCCAGCCCAGTGCAGGCAGGACCATTCCCTAGGTAGAAGGTCCCGAACTGTATAAGACTGGAGTAGAGCTTGGCATGTATGAACAAGAGAGCATGTATGCATTCCTTTTGTTCTTGACTGTGCATTGATGTGATATGATTAAATGCTTGAAATTCCAACAAAGAAAGTGGCTGTGGACTCAATACCTCTATCAAGGATACAGTTATTGACTTAACTTTCTCAGAGTAGGAACTATCTCAAAGATTCCCGGTAGTACCGTATGCTAATGACCACGTCTTTAACGCATTAAATAGTGCAGGGAAATTTATCTAAACCTTAGTGATGTATATTAATTTTTCTTTATCATGTTGATGATCAGCTTGACTGTAATAAGGGATAGCTGAATAACTTGGAAAGTCCTTTTACTGGACCTGTCTGTGTTTTCCAGACGAGATCAGCCCTAAGTGGGAGAGATCTACCCTCAAAGTAGTTAGTTGCCATCTAATCAGTTTAGGATCTGGGTAGACCAAAGGTGAAGAAAATATTTAATTTCTTTATCTTAAAACTTAAACACATTCCTCTCTTGCTTGTAGGCCCTGAAAATCAAGGTTTTCAGTCGTTGGACTCTGGGAATTATCCAGCAGAGTGTTGTGTCCTTGGCTCCCATAGTTCTGAGGCTTTTGAACTAGAGCTGTTATACTATAACTGTTCGTCTGTATCTGACTTATAGGCATCCTGTTACTTCACAGTCTCCACAACCAAATGAGCTAATTCCTCTGCTAGAAGTCCTCTCATGTGTGTGCTTTGTATGTGTTTTTAACCATCTGTCATTATTTATCCATCACCTAGCATCATTTGTACATTATTTATAAACTTCATGTCTATCTGTTGTATACCATCTATTATTGCTTGTCTACCTATATGTCTCTATGTGTATTTATAAACTGCAGGTCAGTTATTGTCTATGTATCATCTAGCTACCAATGTATCATCTATCTATTGGTTCTGTCTCTTTGATGAGCCCTAACTAATATTATTATCTGTAGTTCTTAGATCTTAGGTTTATTTATTTGTGTGTGTGTGTGTGTGTTGGTTTCTACACATGTGGGTGCCCTCAGAGGTCAGAAGAAGCTTTGGGTGCCCTAGAGCTAGAGTTCTGGATGGTTATGAGTTGCTCAATGTGGGTCTTGAAAACTGAACTCCAGTTACTCACAGAGTAGCAAGTATTCTGACCCAGCGACCCACTCTCCAGCCCTATAGTTTTCCCACCCTGCTTGGGATATTGTCTGCCTCTCAATTGTGAGATTTTTCCCTTGCAGTATCTTCTTAAACAATTCCTCATTGAGGTGCTTATACACAGGAATTAGAACACGCATCCCATCCTATGTAACCCTGCAAAACCTGGGTGAGGCAGTATATGACTATAATCCTAGGGATGGAGATTGGAAACAAAGACTTACAATGGCTCACTAATCAACCACTCTAGCCTACTTTATGAGCTCTGGGTTGATGAGAGATGAGACCCTGTCTCAATAAAAAAAAAAAAAAAAAACCTGGATGGCACCTGAGGAACAACTCCCAAGGTTGAGTTCAGGCCTCCATGTGTACACAGACATGTTGAACAATGCACCTCTGTCCCTCATATACACATGTGCACTCACATTCACGTGTGTTCAAACTCACATAAAAAACTTTTTTTTTTTTTATTTGTTCCTCAGTGTTCACTTCTATACTTTCCCTATGGCTCTTGTCTGAATATCTGTGACGCAAATGGCAATTCAGGCTCTCTTTTGCTGTTTGTTTTTAGGTGCACTTTCACTATGCTGTGAGCTGCTCAGCATGACTTCTGGGAACTGAACTCTGGTCTTCTGCAAGGATAGCAAGTGTTCTTAACTGTGGAGCATTCTATTCAGCACCTAGACATTGGTATTTTCATAGTCTCTAATTTCCTAGAATTTCATAAAGTCAGGGTTAGACACACAATTGTTAATTTTAATTCTTAGAATTTACTCATATGAAGATCATCATTCTTTCTTAGTTCTGAAATGTTTTCAGACATTATGTTAACAAAATACCATCCCTTTGGAATTGTTATTAAACTTACACTAGAACATTACAGTCTGTTCTACTGGAGTTTTCTCCTTTCTTCTTTCACCTTTAAAGTTTTCTGGGTTTAGCATGCTAATACATTTTGGGTTTTCTTTACATATGCACATTATGCACTAAGTCCACACAGCCTTCTGTCACCCAGGTCCTACCTGCCCCTTCCCAGGGCCCTTCTCAGTCCCTAGAAGTCCCTCTTCATTTATTTCCATCTTGTCCTGTTTACTCTTCTTATTCTCTGGTGCCTACTGTTCACTATTACACTTCTACCAAGTTGACTTGTTCTCCATGAGTGTCTTGGAGGGACTCTCCTGTCTCTATCCACGCTGAGACCACACAAATCTTTATGTGGGTTCCAGGGATCTGACTCAGGCCTTCACATACTTGTATGAAAGTGAATTTATTTACTGAGACATTTCCCCAGCCCCAAATTGTGGCTTCTTTATTCTGCTCCATTGGCCTAAATGATTGTACCATGCTGTCTTAGTAACTGTAGCTTTGTAGTATGTTTTAAACTGTGATAAATGCCTTCAAGCTTTGGCTACTTCTAAAACATTTTATCTGTTAGGGTCCTTTTGGTATTATGGTTTTGTTTTTGTTTTGTTTTGATTACTGGAAATGTCCATTACTCCTCATTTCCAGTTTACTAATTCTTCTGCTGTTTACTCTTCTGTTAACCCTATCTACTTGGTTTTAAATTTGAGCCACACAATAGCTCAATTTCTGGAAATTCTGCTGTTTATTCAGGTCTGTTTGTCATTTTTATGGTCTCAGTCTCTTGCAGATATATTCAGTTCTTTAAAAATATCTGTATAAATATGGGAATGTTAGTATCACAGTCTTTAGAGTCTGTTTTTATAAGTATTTAGAGAATATTTTCCAGTTGGTGACTATCATTCCTTTGTATGTCTGCTTGTCATTACTGTGTGATCAATGTTTTATTTGTGATAATAATTGTGTCAAAATTATTGTTGAGATCTATAGGAAGTGAATATTATCACTGTGGTACACACCAGTGTGCTGTTTTTCTTACAGTTTGGAATCATCTAAAACCAAGGCCAAAAGTATTCAAAATGCCCAAATGGCCCCCTGTGGGAATGTTTAATTAGCCTTCACTTGTAGACTCAGGGTCTTTTGCATATTATGTGGGGTTTTCTTTTGATTTTATTTCTGTCTTCACTTGAGAAGACTGCCAAAATTAAAATTGATCTGAGTTGGTTCCTTCAATGTTTTCTGAAGGAGGTAGTTTAATACTCATTTGGTTTCTTATCTTTAGGTTAATGTTTCTTTATTTGGCCTCTTGAGTTATTTTATGGGGATTTCAACTCATATTTTGAATACTGTTTTTTCTTGGCAGAGAGAATGAATCAATGACCTCCATTCCTTTTTCAAGACATGTAAGTTAATAATTTTTAGTCTAAATTGGCATGTACTCAGTGATGTGTGATGATGCTCTCTTACCTTATCCTGCTCCTGGCTCCTTTGGTGACTGAGGAGAACTTGGCTTGGTGTGGTTTAATCTCCACTTCATGTTTATAGTTAAAAGTGAGAACCATCATCTATTTAAAAACAAACAGCATTTCTTGTTTTGTATTCACTGTGTTTGTGTCATTTATGTTTTAGTAGTTTTTAAAATAAAGTGGCACATTTATATGTATTTTTATTTTCCAAATGTATTATTTATTTTCTGATTTTCTTTATGGTAGTTTCCAAGGAATAATACATCTTCATTATTTTGAAGCTGGATTTATTGACATAGTTTCCATGGCTGTTGTATTTATGCCATATGGATAAGGCACTTTCATATGCTGAGATTACAAGATTATTTCTCCTTTCTTCTTAATACCATTTTCTTTTAATGAACTTATCAGCCTTCTTGCATTATGCTGGAATGATGTAATAGGAATCTGTTTATCCAGATGGCTCTCCCAATCTCTATCACATGTTGAATCATCTATTTCTCTATAGATACATGATACATTATACAATGGCACACACATTACATAGTAATCCCCAAGAACTTCAATGTCTGTCTAGACTTCGCATTCTGTTCCATTTATTTGTCCATCTGCTCATGCCCTAACTCTCTTTCATTTTGCTTGTTGAGCACTTTAAATGTTTGAACAGCCAGCCCTCCAGACTCGTCTCTATTTTCCTCTTTAAATTTTCCATATGAAGCTGGAAAGTAGTTTCATGGAAATACCCACTTCTTGTTTTTACTGGAATAAAGCTTTACATATAGATGAATTTGGAGGGAATGTATCTTTTATGATGTTAACTTTTCCTGTCTAAGAACATGATCTGCTTTTCTATTTTTGTAAAACTTCCTCCCACTCTGCTAGCATTTTCACACATCCTTCTTAATAGATTTCAATTTTTGTTTATTAAGTATATTCCTGTGTAATTCCTTACAACTTTTGTTTCTTAAATAAATCACATCTCATGGGAACAAAGGCCCATGAATGAAATTTCCTTAGACATGAACTGCAGCCTGCTCTTCACTAACTGGGAAAACATAAATGAATTATGTAAACTTATGGCCTCATGTGTTCAGGTGGATGTTGATGGGCTGGCTGTGGGAATTTAGTGGGAACATTATGGATCAGCCCTGGAAGGCTTGCAAAGGAAGGACCAGAACATGAGCACTCATTTCTAACTCACTTTTGCTATTGCGGATTATTTTCCCCATAAACGTTCCAAGCACTTGTTACTTATGTGACTTTATCTTATTGACTTATAGATAGATTCATATTCAGCCAGTTCATTAACTTCTTAGTGATTAATAAGATCATTTTTCCACATGACCTTCTCAGTATATGATCATGAACTCTGAATAATGCTGTTTCACCCTTTCCTTCTTTCTATATTTGCATTCATTCATTTATGTATTTAGCCTATTTGTGCATGTGTATGTGTGTGTATGTCTCTGTTCATGTGTGAGTACAGATGGGCACATGAGCATTGTATGTTTTGGGGGTTCAGAAAGAATACTAAGTGTTGATCCTGGTCTTCTACCATGTTTAAGACAGGATCTCTTGTTTTACTCATGTTTCCACCAGGCTAACTGGCACTTGAACATTAGGAGATGCCCTGAATCTGCCTCCTGTTTCATCATGGGAACACTTGAATAAGAGACCTGTGCTACTATATACTCTGCTTTACTGTGGCCCTGGCACACAAACACGGTTCCCATTGAGTTGAATCCAAAGTTCCTTTATTTCTTTGCAACAGAGTCTCATGTAGCACAGGGTGGAATTAAATATGCTTTTAGAAGCTTTGAAACTTTCTGATCCTCCAGTCTCTGCCTTCTGGTGGCTGGGATTACAGGCATCTACCACTGTGTTTGGCTAATGCAGTTCTGGGGATAAAGCTCAGGGCTTCATGAATGCTTGCCAAGAAACTCTACCAACCAAGTTACATTTTGGCCCCCCTCTATCCTTATTTTCTGATTTTGTCTCTTTTGTTTTGTGTTGTTCAGTATTGTTAGAAGCAATTAAAACTTCTTCGACATAGCTAATAATCATAGGTGATTTCAAATCTACAGTTTCTTTTTGTAATCTCTTTAGCATTTTGAGCAGAATATTTTCATATCCTTGGCAGGATATTTTACTTTTGGATGTTCTTAAACCTAGCACCTTCCTACAAAATTTTACCCATTCACTACTCATTTTATACTTCATTTCAGAATAATCTCGTGCAAATTATTAAATGAATACCCACAATTCAATGACTCATAAAGTTGCATGTCTATCCTGGATGTATTCTTGTAACTCCAAATTGTATTTTCATTTCCCATGGGTTATTTAAATCACAATGTCTCAGAAATACCTAGCCTATGGAAAACACAGACTTTCTCATTACCACCACTACCTCCATCATGTGTACCCACTCTGCTTTACAGCAACTGAAAAAAAAAATGAATCAACAAGAGCCAATATTGGGTTGGAGTCTAGAGTCACATTTTCTGCCAAACTTTAAACTCATTAGCCAACCAGTCCTGCCCTGCAGGTTCTAGTTCTCAAGGCCATCATTTATTCTCTAGCTGAAGTTGATTATTTCCTTTCACAATGACTGTCTCCACTGTTTTCTGGCCCTTTCTAGGAAGAACTGTAGTTATACTTTCTAGCCTAGGACTGGGAATGGTTCTAGAAGGTATGGCTTTGGGTACTAAAACCAGGAAGATGGCAGGCAAACTGAGAGCTGAATTGGTCATTAGCATTAATTAATTAGTTTTACACCACTTGCTTGTATAGGAACCAAATGGGTCCTACAAGAAACACACTAATACTTTCCAAATACAGCATTCTATGGGTCCATCTATATTCCCCTAGATTGTATCTCTTAAAGACCCCATCAGCTCCACACAGTTTACCTGGTGTCCAGCCTTTGAAAACACACTCAAAATATTGGCAAGCCATATAGGCCTGAAAAAAATGCCTTACTCTCAGCATAGGTTAAAGTCAAACACATAACTGTGTTCGAACCCTGGGTCTAAAAAGAGGGGGTTAGGTTACAGTGAGGTCATAAGAACACATCCTAAGGCAGCAGTGCAAATGCTCTTGGGAGAAGAGGAAATATGGACGCAGGATGTTAAAGATCACCATCAGCCAAGGACAGAGACCTTTAGAAAGAGGCAACCTATGAGTTCTCTTATCTTACACCTCTATTCTCCAAGTATCTGAGAAAGCAGATTCATATTGATTAGGTCACTTGACATGTAGTGAGTTGTTTTACCACCTCTAGCCAATTATACTGCACATAAATATGTGTGGGGATCGACAACCCCAGGGTTCCTGCTCATCTGTTCCCAAAATGCTATCTTACTCTTCCCGAGCCATGGCCACCTACCCTTCCTTCTCTGAAAAGAGAGTGACTGTGTCTCCCAGGCACCAGAGTGTGGCTAATGCCAAGAAATTCCCTCCAGTAGCTGAGAGGCTGTTCTGATCTGATTATGATCTTTTATTTCTGACCATGAGGAGGGTAGAAAGAAAGGATTATAAATGTTATAGTATATTGGGGGGCGGGGACTGGAATTCCCAGACAATGTGCCAAAGCTTTTGAGCTCAGTCTTCCATGGATGACTGCTGACTGCTACTGCTCACATGCATGTGGATGGTTTCCTCCATCACTCAGCTGATAAAGAGAGAAAGACAATGCTGTTTGATCTATGCATAGCTTTGTAATGAGCTAAAAGAGGAAAGAGATGAAGATACATATTAACTCACACCACATCAGTCCCACCAAGCCTGGGGTTCAATCATTTAAAATGACATGATAGCTTTTCCTGACTATGCAAATCACTAACCCAACATGAAGATTAGCATTGCAAATCAACTTGGTGTACCTACCCAGAGATCCTAACACTTTCCTTTGCAATCTATGAACTTTCCATAACCTAGCACTTGTGAAATGAAATTGTATGTGGCCTCTGTTCCCAATTTCCACTGACAGGAAGTTTAGGCATTTTCTTAGGGATATTTGTGAGTAAGGGGTACGCTGAACTTTGATACTAAACATTTCTGCTATATTAAAAAAAAGTTTCTTGATCATTCCAAGAGTATATTTCAATTCCAGCCATTCTTCCATAGCATGAGAACCACACTTTCTACCCCTTAGAGAAAAGAGCACAGGGGTCCCTACTGCATTAAAGATTGGACCTTGATGGCATCCCCAGTTTCACTTCACTCTGTTTTGAGTTTTTGTGTTTTGTTTGAAAGTGGATGCTTTGGTTCCGGTATGGGCAAGCAAAGGCAAGTGGCAGGTAGATAATAAAATTAGCTACAGAGAAGTGGATTAAAAAATAGTGATTTTACACACAAGAAGAATTAAGGGAAGAAACATTAAAGAAGAGAGTGCACTAAATATGCATTGTTTTACGAAGCCACAGTATTATCTGTGTCTCTGAGCAATCGTCCGTTGGAGTTAGTTACCCCATGGACTGGGATCTAGTGGGGAAGCAAGCCACCTGAGTATTGCTTCCACACACAGAGTTATTTGTTTGTTTGTATATTTGTGCCATACATATTAGTGCTCCCACAGGCAAGATTCCCAATAAGCAAATAAAAAAAATATTCTGGGAGTCAGGAACAAATTGGAAGTGACACTGATCTCAATTGCAGGCACTAGGCAGGAACAAAATTGTTTTTCAAACACTTTTAGTTTTCTGGTAAAGTAGTTAGGGTTGTATTTTCATTCTAGAAGGAAAAAGTGATGAAAAGTTTTTAAACTCAGAGAAACGAAACCCTTGATATGTGCCCAGATTTCTAGTAGAACAGAGCCCATATAGTCACTTCTGGTCTTGGTAGGTTTGCTACACATTGGATAGTGTGCATTTTAGATCCTGTTATTTATTTTCCTGCATTTTGTAGGGTTTTGATGTCCAGTCTTCCTCCCAATATTGAGTCAGGGATGGAAATAGATGTCCATCTTAATATATTTGGAATTGTGGATCTAAACTCACAGATGTGAGGACGTCTAGTCTAGCTATGTACGTGTGCATGCATGTGAGCATGTAAGAGTAAAAGGTGGTATTTATGTGGCAGTGGGGGAAAGTAGAAGATAGTGCTATACTTGGGATGTGAAATGTCCCCTCATAGATACATATGTTTGAACATTTGGTCCTTGGCTTATGATGCATTCTGGAAGGCCCTAGACCATTTAGAAGGTGGAGGACATGATGAACTATAGCCTATATCCCCTTAAAACTTTAACAAACATAAATACTTCAGCTTTGTTCATGATGATGGTAGATGTAGCTAATACACAAGGGCAAGGGCAAGAAAACACAAGTTACAGCCCTGTGACAGGATGTGCCATGGGACTCACACCATGCCTCGTTCACACCAACCTACAATTTGAGAAGCTTTCCTTGTGCTGCAGAGCCATGGAGAACTGTGGCCAGCTTTTTGCCTGTTTGTGCTGTGCCTTCAATGCCAGCAAGTTCAACCTCAAGCTTAGCGACATTCTGTTTTGAAGGAGAAAATTCTAGAAAAGGACAAAGAAGCACTTTTCTCAGCAAGCCTATTGCTCGTACCCTCCCAAGTTCACAGGGAAACTTCTGTCTCATTAAAATGACATCTGGCTTTGCCTAGGGCCATTTCAGACTTCCACAGCTAACTTTTCTAGAGTTATAACTCTTCATGAATTTCTCTTTTTATTGGATAGACGCTATGATTGCTATGATTGGTTTTACAAGCAACATAAACAGCTTAGGAACAAATGAAAGACTTTTTTATTTCTCTTTTAACTGTAAATTTAAGAGCTTGAAATGAATTTGGCAAGTAACTCATAAAGCCAAGGAGCATTGTGGCCGAAAGGCAAGACTTCCAAAAATTCTTGGAAATCCAAGTAATACCAGGAATAAATCCCAATCTCAACTTGTTGAGTCTTGTGTTTCTTTTAGAACACTTATTCATACCACCCCCTCAGGAAAAATAAAGGTGAAATCAATCATGACATTCTTGACCAACTGGGCTCTGACCTGTGATCTACTGTGTACAACACAGCCCAAAGCAGTCACAGCAAGTGAGGATGTATTTTCCAGAGATCTGAGGAGGTGACTCTTTTATAGAAGAGTCAGGGTGTCCCAAAGCATCTTGATTTGTTCTTTATACATCTCAAATTACTATTTTTTTTCTTAAAGTTAACACAGAATGTTTGATTTAACTGATGAACTTGGTTTGAACATTTAAATAATGCTGAATTATTTCAACTTAGTCACTGTAAGATAAAATACAATAGGTACCATGTAAATGATGCCAGACCATTCTTTCATGGAAAGTGTCGTTACCATCAATGGTTGGTGTATTGGGGTTGAGTGAGTAGTAGAACGAGAATTTAGCATAAGCAAAGCCCTGAGTTCAAGCCCCTGCACTAAGGGAAAAAAATGAAGAGGGGGAAAAAGGAAGGAAGGAAGCAAGGAAGGAAGGAAGGAAGGAAAGAAGGAAGGGAAGAAGGAAGGAAGGGATGGAGGCAGGAAGAATAGTTGAGTGGTTTTAGAGAAATCTTATTCCCCATATGACAGTTTAATAGGCAATAAGTCCAGAATAATGTGCTTAAAAGGATAGTCTAAAGATTTTTTTTTAAATTTCTGTCTGTGCTTTGACATGGTGTGTGTGTGTGTGTGTGTGTGTGTGTGTGTGTGTAGTGGTCATAAGGTATACTATGAGTTTTTGTTTAAAAAGACAATACCATCTTCTTCACTTATAACAGTGATACAATGTAAATTAACAAATGCTTGTGATAAATTAGTCACACATTGTGGGAAACTAAGGGAATGATACTGTGGAAATCTTGCCATTCTCATTTGCCCCCCCCCAAGTATGTTAACATTTTGTGCCAAATAATGACAGAAACAGAGTGTCTGTATACCAGAGGAGGTATACAGGGATAACATGAGCGCTCCAAGCACAATTCCCCTGCATTCTTCCTCCTCAGTTTGAAATGAGTCCTATGCTTACTGGGAAATTATCTGCTTTTAACCCATGTCTTAAAAAGCATTGCCTTCTTCTCTATAGCCTCTTCCTGCACATTCCATCCATTAACAACCTTTTTAACTTATTCCTGAAGTTCAGTATTTATTTTTTTTGAAGTCAAAGCATTTATTTTTAATTTTTTAAAATTTATTTTATATAACAAAGTCCATTTAAATGAAAACAAACATTTATAGACAATATTTGGGAATTTGGGCGTTGTTCTTTCCAAACTACTTCCTGCTGGTAAGGGGCTCTGTCATGGGGGATTCTAAGAAGATTCAGAAATCCTGGCTGTAGTCTGTAGGGCTGCTTTGTCCAGCTGTTTTGAATGTAGGATCACCTGGTACTCTGTTTCAGGCAGTCTGGCTTGATCAAACCACATTAGTCTGGAAGGAATCCACATCTTTTCATTTTCTGTGGAAACAAAAATAGAAATCCTTTTCCCCAGTAACTTGTCCTTGAACTTAAATTTTGGAGTCAAAGCATTTTTTTTAAATTTAATTTATTATTTTACATGTCGATCCCAGTTCCCTCTCCGTCCGTCCGTCCGTCCCTCCCTCCCTCCCTCCTTCCCTCCCTTTTACCCTCTCTGCCCTCTCACATGCACTCTAACCACCCTCCCCTCCCATCCCCCCACCCCAATTCTATATGTAGGGGAATGCCATCCAGTTGGGGTCATGTAGATCTGGCAGGTCATGTGAAGTAGGGACTAGGGCTTCTCTCCTATCTCTAGATTAAGGCAGTTATCCCTCCATGGGGGATGTGTTTTCAAGGTCCTTTTGTGCACCAGGGATACATCCTGGCTCCACTTTCTGAGGTACCTTAGACTGTTCAGTCCTTCTGGCTGAGACTCATATTCAGGGTGGCCTGAGTCAGTCCCATGCTGGCTTCCCAGCTATCAGTCTAGTGGCCAATAGCTCCTCCTTGTTCAGGTAAGCTGTCTGTATGTGTTTCTGCCGTCTGGTCTTGTCTTCTCCATCTGCATCTGGGTTCTACTTCGACTCAGTGTTTATGTATGGGTGTTTGATCCTGTTTCCAACAGGCATTAGTTGAGGACTCCATGGATAAGTTAGTTGTTGATCTCACTCTCCGAGAAGGGCATTTATGATAGCCTTTCCACAGAAGTTCAAATTGTAAGTTGGGAGCAGTCTTGTAGTTCTCTAGACCTTTCTTTGTTTGTGTTCAATTTTATCTTCAAACCAATATTGGCTCCCTCTTTTATGTTCTCTCTCTCTCTCTCTCTCTCTCTCTCTCTCTCTCTCTCTTTCTCTTTCCTGTCTTCTATTCCTAACCAGGCACAATCTTCCTGGTCGCACATGTTTTCCTTTCCTCCCCCTTGCTTTCTCCTACTTCTCTCTCCATTTGCTGCCCCCCAACTTCCCCTGAGCTCTGGGGGACTTTTCCCTCCCCAGTTCTGTGAGGGACTTTATATGAATCTCTTAGAATACACCTTGTATCCTAGTTCCTCTGGTGGTGTGAATTATAGGCTGGTGATCCTTTGCTCTAGGTCTAAAATCCATATATGAGTGAGTACATACTGTGTTCCTCTTTTTGTGACAGGGTTACCTCATTCAGGATGGTTTCTTCAAGTGCCATCCACTTGCCTGTGAATTTCAAGATACCATTATTTTTTTCTGCTGAGTAGTATTCCATTGTGTAGATGTGCCACTTCTTCATTAATCATTCTTCAATTGAGGGGCATCTAGGTTGCTTCCAGGTTCTTGCTATTACAAATAGTGCTGCTATGAACATAGTTGAACCGATGTCTTTGTTGCATGGATGTGAATCCTTTGGGTATATGCCTAAGAGGGGGATTGCCGGGTCCTGTGGTAAACTAATTTGAAGTTCAGTATTTCTTATGGTGTATATTCTATATATAATCCAAGGCATCGTTAAGCTTTGCTTCTCATTGGAATAGTTTTGTTGGTAATCTAGTCACCAAAGAACTCTAATTTTTGAATGCCAGCCTATCTTCCCACAAAGGAAACTATTTGATAGGGTGGAGGTAGTTGTTTGCATGCTTGTACCACATTGGAAAAGAAGTGACTACTATATGGATGTCTGCATGGGCAAACAGACTGTAGTAGAAGGATGACAGGTATGAAACTAGCCTCTCAGTTTGAACAGTGGCTGCACTCGGCCATTGACATACAAAGGAACCGGGGGCACTCGCTGGCTATCATCCTAGCAGCTCACAAATAAGTACATGTATACCATTGGGCATCTGAGTTTGCTTTGTCTCTTCTGGCATCAGAGCTCAGAGCCTCTGTTTCACAGATGGACTGACGATATGCTGCATCTAGCATGGCATCCAGCATGCCTCATCACTCCTTCTGATTTCAGTGCATGAACAGGAAAAGGGGATAAGCAGAGCTTAGGGAGGTGGGAATGGAGCTATTCATCTGTCAGTCACAACAGGACAGAATGTCTGCAGCTCACTAGGGGAGAAGCACAACAAAACAGTCGTCTTGAATTTCCAAAGAACAGGGTTCTAGATCCTTCAAAACATGAGGAAAGCCCACTCCTAACCATTTTATGCTATTGTAACAACATTGTGATGACTCTGAATCAAGGAAATACTCAGCTATGCTCACATATTCTCATTCTGTGTGTGTGTGTGGGGGTGTTGCCTAATCTACTTTAAAAGTATTGAGAACAGGGTGTTATTATCTCAAAGCTCTGAAACGTGGATTGGAAAATCTAGCATCAGTATATCCTTTTGAAGAGCTTGTCTAACTCTTTAGCGTCTATGATCTTGATCTCAAAGCTGACAATATCAACTCAATATTTTTAAGCAAAGATTTAAAAGTGACCCTAGGGTTACAATGAAGTCATGCAGAATTGTTAATAGGCTTCAGTTATTACTGATCTCCTTAGACAAAAAAGGAAGTTAAGCTCAAATGAAATCCAGAGTGGCTTTGATTAAGTAGATTTGAAAAATTCAACTTTACCTCTATACAGAAATAATCATGAATGGGAAATAGATGTATTTAGAGAACATTGGCTTGAGAGTTTCTTTGTTTCTCATTATACTACTTTCTACTTATGATAACCCACTTAATAACTAACAATTATTATTTTTAAATGAAAAATAATAAACGAGGACCATGTTGTGCATCCACCAAGGATGACTTTGTGTGCCATCTGGGTAATCCACAGCTTTTAAAATAATCTTGGTGCAAGTCAGCTTTAGCAGACATGTCAGATCCAGGCTTTACTGCTTTCCTTAAGTTCTGTCTCATTGTCCTCTTCCAAAAAGTGAAATTAAAGTGGGTAATCTCCTAGACCTGTTGGAAGACTCTCATTGTATGTATGCAACTGAATAAATGCCTGACACAGAAGGACTTCTCTATCAATTGCAATCTGTTACACACATACACACTAAACCTCATAATCTTTGTGAGGGGCTAATAAAGAAATAAGTATATACGTATATAGGTGTTATTCATTGCTTCTTTAGTTTTAATCCTATTTTTATTATGTTGAAAATCTCACATATTTATACAATGTATTTTATTTGTACCCATGCAACATTACCTCCATCTAGCTTCTAGTATCTCCCAGTATCCTTCCCAAGTTCATGTCCTCGTTTATATTTTATTTATAGCACCATGAAAATAGTTAGTTCTGCCCTTATGCCCAAGCATGTGGTATCATTCACTGGAGCCTACCAGTGGTCACATCCCCAAAAGAGAGTAACTAGGCCTATGTTAACACCTTTAAATTGCCAATAACTCCTTAAGTAGGAGTAGGGGCTACCACCATTCATGGAGAAATTTGGGTTTGATCTTATATAGATCTTGTATAGGTAACTGCTGCCTCTGAGTGGCAATGTTACATAAACTCTCTAAAGGAAAAATATGTGAAGGGTTGTCTAAAACAAGGCATAATAGAGTACAATTTGCATCTGAATAATAATCCTGAATTGTACTGTGTATGGTCACAGTATGTTAAATATAAGCAGTGACATAAAGTGATACAAAAGATGAATTTAATACAAGAATTCATAAGATTTTAGATATCAACAATTTTTTTCAAGACAGGGTTTGTCTGTATTGCTTTGGAGCCTGTCCTGGAACTAGCTCTGTAGACCAGGCTGGCCTTGAACTCACAGAGCTCTGCCTGCCTCTGCCTCCCAAGTGCTGGGATAGATATCAACATTTTAAAATTATTAATTATTTATTTTTCTCTAGGCAGTTTAATGTTTAGTAGTTGTAATTGACACATAATTATTATGCATATTTGTGGAGCACAGTGTGATACTTTAATACATATATACAATATGTGATGAATGACCAGCTCAGGACACAGTGGTACCCATCATTCTAAATGAGACTCACTTTTTACTGTTGGAAACATTCAAAATCCTCTCTACTATCTCTTTGTTAAAATATTGTCAGTTAACATTTTAAGCAATTAACAAAAGTTAAATAAAGATATTTTCAAATTAAAACTTGCAGTCTTCTTTGTATTTATAAATTCTGTGAGATTTTATCTATCATTATATGTGGTCAGCATCATTGTTTCATAAAAGGACTTTTGTTTTACATCATAGTGCAGAACTTCATTTAGTCTTCTTGCTATTTGAGTCAGCCTTCTAAAGTTTAAAATACCCCATTTGGATTGTTTTTTGTTTTGGTTTGGTTTGATTTTTTTGTCTCCATATTGATGGCTAGATGCTATAATAACTCTTTGTTGAACCTTTCAATTCTGGTCTCGTATTCTAACTTAATTCTCAAGGGCAACTTGGCTTTCTCTTTTTGGTCTCTCAGAAACCACAGTAAGTACTTGTTTAACAGTTAACATAATAGCTACAAATGGAAAAATGCAATGCTGTGGCCATTCAGGATTTCTGGTACTCCTGGTAGAACAATCTTGTGAACTAAACTTATGTTGTCTCCTGAAGCACAGCTTTTGATGTTTTGTTAAATATCAAGGCTACCGCAACACCGAGTTGCCATCACATAACTTTACTTTCAAAACAGCTGAGACATAGCTTTGTAATTGAAAACCATGCAGCCATGCCAGTGATAAATGCAAGAAGGTATGAAATGACCCTCTCCCATAAGGAGATGTATTACAGTTTTGTTTGGATGCTATGAGGGGTAAAAGCATTTTGATAATTTACTTTGTCACTCATCTCAAGGCCAGACCTGAATCTCAAACAACAGTCAGTTGTGATTTCATGAAGATACATCAAATGGTAGTTTATCCTTTATTGGATCTAAAGAACTGCATTTAAAGATGAAGAATGTCTCAAATATTAATCTGAGTAAACCGATTAAAAATAGAACATTACCTAAATGTTGAGTAACTCAGATTAATAAAGACATTCACATGTAAAACAAAAGTATTTGGCCATTGAGAAGAAAGGTTGCGACCTGGCTTCTAGCCTGTATCTATTCCTAACCTCCTTCCTTTGAATTCAAAGAGATTAAATCAACTTCACTGGGCCAGCTATGGATGAGAACATCAAGGACACATTGGCTGTGAGATAGAGAAGGAAGAGATGGAGAGAGGGACTATGAGATAATGGGTCTTTTCCATCTCTGTGTCCTGGGTTTTTGCCATTTCTTCCCACACAACCCAAATCCCAGCAGCGCTGGCTTGTTTGCCATTGGCTAAACACACCCCACACTTAACTGAAAACGCCCTTGCACATAGTGTTCTGCTCTCGTCCACCACCTCATTTCTGACTTGCAAACGCCTGCTCGTGTGCAGGAGGCCTCTCCCACTCTTTGAAATCTAACTCAATTCACAAAGGAGGCAATCAGTCTCTCCCACTGGCGTCCACACCTTCCCATTTATTCCCATGCTCACCCTATGGAACCAAAATGTATCTCTTTAAACTTTTTTTCCTTTCATGCTAAGCTGCAGGAAGGGATAAGCTACTAAATCACTTTTGTTTAATCCCTTACAGAGTGCTCAACTGTGAAGAATGGGGTCTATGTTGTGTGAATCATTTTAGATAAACAATGACGGAGACACTGATAGAGACAAGAACAAAGAGAGATGGATGGGGTAGATCTAGGGAAGGGGGAGGGCTGTGGTAAAGATAGAGGTAGCAGAGGTAGGGATTGGGGTGGGAATAGGGCTAAGGATATAGAGAGGGATAAGCAGGGCTATGGACAGAGGTAAGGAGAGGGATGGGTAAAGATGGAAATAGAAGAGACTGGTGGCAGCAGAGAGACTGGTATGGAGGGAGGAGACAGAGACAGAAATTGTACTTTGTTTCATTTACTGAAGGGGGAAGCACCTCAGGGACAGAGTACTTAGAACCTTTGTCCATATGTTTGCTCTGAGGGCTGTAATTTGGATGAGTGGCAGGCAGGGGTGGGGGGTGGTGGAGGAGTAGAGTTAATTAGATTTGCAATGAAACTGCCTGGTCCATCAGGACTTGGAAGAGAGGATAGTTAAGTTCCATTATACTTTGGGTTATCTTATTTAAATTGAGTTTGGTTTTTAATATTGAGTTCTGTGTCCTGGGAAGTATAGACTGTATTCTCTTAAGTACACACACACACACAAACACACACACACACACACACACACACACACACACACACACACACACTATCTTCAGCAAATTAAAATGTGTTTCTAATCAAGTGGCTGAGAATCTTATCACATTAAAGTGTATGAAGATGGAATCTCCATTCCAATCATGCTAGTGAAATATCCTTGTAAGAGGGTGTCACAAAAGAGGGGAAGTGTCACAAACAGTTGAGAAAGAAAGCAACCTGAAATGCGTTCTCTTTTTACATGGCAGCCGGCCTGCTACCAATACCAAGCAATGAAGAAACAAAGCTGGAGCCTCTCCTCATGCTCAGGTGGACCATACCATGCCATAAATGACCAGGTTCATCAAGCACCTGTTATAATTAGAGATGCCTTCAAAAATAAAAAATTAAGGCACAGTCGACACTCAACACCAACACACCAAAGATCATAACACAGATGAGCAAATCTGCAAGACTGGAGTAAAAAAAAAAAAAATGAGGTAATGCCTTTGAGGGGATTATATTCAAACTATGGCAAGACATCAGTAGCAATTGAGAGTAGAAGGGAAAGCTTCTCAGCTGTTAGCAATAAGGCAGCCACAAATTTGCAAGATGTATTAACTGCTTCAGTAACTGGTAGTTCAATAAGCTTAATCCCCAAAACTTCATGCAGCCATCTATGATGGAGATGCCCAGGCTATACATCTTTTTCTTGGCTGTGTTCCCTGGAATTATTCCTTTCTTCTTTCTTTCAAGTATCAGGGCAGGAAAGAAGAGGAGTAATGGGTGGAGAACTGACCTGTCTTTCCCCATGCTGCAAAGACTGCCTCCATCATGACCAAGAGGCGCATGTACTGTTACTCAGACTGGCAGAGGAACCAAGGCCACTTTTTCCATATCTCTCAATACTGGAAAGAAATCGAATCATTTGTAAAAGTGTTTAATTGCCTTCATTGGCCAAGCAGTTGAAATTTTGAGCTGTTAAATATCAAGAGCTGACCCCATGGGATGGGAAGGTTGGGATGGGATGGTGTGGTAGAGGGCAGGCTTCAGGTCATGCTTTATCCTGGAAGTTTAATTGTCCTGGCAAGGATGTCAAAGTGACTCATTGAGCTGAAGTGGTTTCTATCTTCCAACACAGATTTGAAATGGGGGAGGAAAGTGCAGCAATAGTATCTTTAAAAGAATTGGCCTAGCTCACTTTAGTCCTTAACTACTTCCATCCAGATTCATTTGTTTTGGACACCAGTGTTGAAAGCAAGCCAATGATAGCAAAAAAGTAGTGTCTGTGTCGCCCCTTTTGAACCCACACAAACCTTTTACTGTGTTTAAGACAGGATCTTTTCTTTCAAAAAAAATTACATGTTCTTTGGTCCTTTCCGATTTTTTATTGAATAAAGTTAAATAGTTTATATTTAGAAAGAATTATAAAGTCATCATGACACTGAGTTTGTGGGATGGTGTTTTCCAAATGTGTTTTGATTATTCTCACAGAACCTCTCATCCCACTCAGAGATGAGTATTCCCAGTTTGGAACAGGGTTAGTCTTGGTAACTGGTTATCCCTAGGACATAGGTGCCAGATTTACCTCGCTATAAAGAAATGTCATCTGCATAGGATGTGTACTCTATTACTAGTCAGTGGTCAATCCCCTGAGATCTTCCGTGTGTTACTGAAAACACTAAGCTTCCATGTCAAGTCCAAATTAAGTCTTTGTTGTCCAATCAACTGGGAAAATGTTCTGCTAGATGTTGCATTTGTTGACAGAAAGGCTTTCTCTTCGATCCCTACCCTTAAGAGTACCAGTTATTCAAAAGGCAAACGGGACTGAGTAGTGTCCATCAAGAATGCACCACAGAAAGGTGGTGGAGGTTATTGAATGGCTGTGAAGGGAAAGCAATTGAGGATGAGGAGAACAAGGAAGCTTTGTTCCCAGAAAGTCTATGCTAGGTGGCTCACTTTGTGTACACATCTTTCCTGGGCTTGACAGGCTATGACTTCCATGTGGTCAATTCCTGAGACTTATCCTCACCTAAGTGTTGCCCAGTGGTGGAGAATATGAAGATCAATGCCTGGGTCTTGCTTCTATTGGCAGATCCATTCTAGCAGAAGGCTGTCTTTTAGACACAGTAGGCTAAAAGTCCCTGACAGGGCAGTGTTGGAGTGTGGAGGTGATGACTACACCACCACTCTGACTCAGGAAATCTTGACCTAACTGGGACCAGGGATCATGCTTGCTCATTTTCTGCTCACACATTGCTCAGTGCTTATAGGGGAGCCTGTTTGTCACTGGAAACATTTGGAGAGAGGTATATCTTGACTCTGACTGGGAAGCATTTCCTGCACACTGGGTAGGTACACTGAGTGTTGGATCAGGTGGAGCCAATGCAAGTTGTTGACAGGGTGCAAATGAACAGGTTCAGGTTGGAGTAGTCTTGGGCAAATACAAGGTTATAAGATACAACCTTTAACATTGGTTACTATTTTTCTGCTCTGACATGTTTGTTTAGAGGCTTGGTGGATAGTAACTGTTGTTCAGGTGTCATGCTGGAGAAAAAGTACTTTCCCTGCCTATTACTCTATCTCCTGGAGCCCTCTTCAGTCACTGGTACAACAGATTTCATTGTGGCTTCAGCATCACTGTTCACTTATATTGCCCTGGAACCAGCTTCCACACAATTGCAATCTTCAGGCAGGTGCCCTAGGGCCAGAGATTAACAAGGTCCCTCTCCAGGGCCTACCTTGCTGGATGCCTTCTGGGCCCCATGGAGAGAGTGGGGACAGGACTGTGCCCTCCTCAGAGCTGGAGCTGCCACATGATCACTTTCCAATGAGGCAGCAGTTTGAGTGTCCCAATTCTGCCATCAGCCTCACAGTAATTTTCCACAAGCTCTGTGACTTTGGGCTGAAGGAGAAGGACCAAGGGCTGTGTCTGCCCCCACAGACTCCCTTCTTCTTTGTGTTTATGCTTGGTTAAGCGATTAGCCCCTTCCTATTCAGAGGAGAAAAATATGCATAGGATAAGCTCGCCATCCCATTTCACCCATTTTTCCATCCCTCAGACTCCCAAATCTGGAAAAGCAGGATTAAAGAGATAAATCTTTGGCCTCAGAAAGACCAATGTATGAGTCCACCCATTCCCAGAAGAAACTTGACCTCTTAGCCTCTTTTCCCATCTCCTGTTTCCAGAGAACAACTTTGTCCTCATGGTCACCCCAACTCCCCACTCTGTCCCCTGCCTTCTCCACACCCCACCAATAACTGCACAGAGAGGTGGTTACTGTTCAGTGTTCACTGTCACTGAGTTCCTTTCTGCTGGTCTCTATCTTGTGTCCCAGCACTTTCTCGGTTCCAGGCCAGTAGATCCCAGGGTGTGTGGGAAGGAGGCAAGCTTGGGCCTCAGCTGCAGATCTCCTCAATCTGCCTCATCACGACAGACAGTCCCTGGCTGCGCTGCATTTCATATGAGTGTGTACTGTTTACAGCCCAGAGCTCAGCCAAAAGGTTCATCACCCTTGAATACAGAAATCTTTGAAGGAAGGGGGAGAATTACTAGGGATAGAAGAGGCAAATAGTGGTAATTTTGTCTTGAGGCAGTGATGCTAAGTCTGAACATTAGAGAAAATCATGTTGTGGATGGCACAATCTATGTTTTGAAATTTGTCAAAGGTCTTCAAGAGGATTTCTGCCAACTCCGTCTTTGTGCCTAGTTTTCCCTGAACTCAGGTCTTAGAGGTCAAGTGGAAAGAAAGTTCTAGTCTTGGCCAAAACTTCAACTGTATAGAATCTTAAGGGATAGCCTTCTGGATAATATTCTAAAGAGTGGATGTGTTGTCCTATGGTATAAAGCATCCCACTTTCAGCAAACTGATTCATCAAGGAGTGAACAGGATAGACAAAAAGTGTCATGAGCTGCAGAGCCTGGGTAGACATGGACTATTGAACTAGTAGGGGAGGGCTTTGCTTGTGAAACTATAAATGGCCACAACATTGAGGGAAATGAAAAATTCAAGGAATTGGCCCAATGACAAGGAGAGAGCCAAAAAGGATGAATAAGACTTTGAAAGATCTGCTTTTGTCTAGAAAAGTTGGAGAGGTGAGGTGATGGATGACACCAATCATAGGGATGCTATCACACAGGGCTACTGCTTTTCACCTCTACCAAATAAAGGTAAAAATCTAGGGACAGCGAGATGATACAAGAGTAAGACCAATCTGGACCCTGGAAGGATGAATGCCTGGTGTGGTTCAAGAGAAGCTCTGCATCCCTGAGGACCTGGCTTCTCAAATAAAGCAACAGTAAAATGCATTCACCCTGGAAACAAAAAACAAAACCATCTCATGATCTGAAAGATCAGAAGTAACCAGACAAAAGTGCAAAGAAAAAAAATCTCTGAAACTGAAGAGCCCAGTTTCCAAAGCTGACCAGATTCACAAACAAGGAAGGAAACTAGGTTTATAGCAAGGCACAAAGAGACTTTTCAAAGCTTTCAGAAAATAACTGCAACATTCCCACAAAGTACCCAAAGACTGCAATGAGGCTGAGCTTCTCAAAGGCAACAACAGAAAGTATCTATGAAGGTGAAGCACACGAGAAAGCAGAGGGGAAATGTTTCCAATTTGCAACTCTCCAGACTGTTAGACTCCATCCCATCAGCTGGGGGAAATGATGACTGAAGGTCTGATGATGAAATGCTACCTCCAGGCTCATGGGTTTCAACACTTGCCCCCTCCCCAATTTGATGGAGCTGTTTTATTGGGGGGGGCTATGATTGTAACACCTTTGAGATGTGGTGCCTGGTTGGCAAATTAGGCCACTAGAGGCAGGTTTGGAGTTTGTCCCCTGCCCTGCTTCGTTCTGGTCTGTACTTTCTACTTCCTTGCCCACCAGGATGTGATCATGCCATGACACAAGCTCCCACCATGCTCCCCCATGCTCTCTCTACTACCTGTACTGTGCCTTCTAAACTGTGACCCAAAGTAAACCCTTCCTCCCTGAAGTTTCTTCTGTCAGGTATTTCGTCATACCTACTAGGTATGACAGCTACATACTTATGATGACTATTACGACTATTTGTCATACCTACTAGTGAGATAACTAATGCAACAGCTTAAAGTATCTCTCTCACATGTGTCCCAGTTTCAGGAAACTTTTGGAGGATGATTCCATAGTGTAGACAGCCACTCCATTTACACTCCTGCTTTCCCATATGCTTTTCAAAATGCTTTACATGTTTAATGTATTCACAATAGCTTTTTATGATAGAAATGTCATCTCCATTTTATAGTTACAGAAATTCAGTAACAGAACCATAGCCAAGCACCTGTCTAGTAACCAGACCTCAGAACCCTACCTCTAGCCTTTGGGATCTTTAACAAATGAGGGAGTAACCAGAAAGACACTGACGTGAGAATCTAAGAACTAGACCACAGGACAATAGCAATGACAAGCATTCCTTCTGCTGGCATGAGAATACAATGGCTGTGTGTAGCAGTGTGTGATCAGACACCCAGATGGCTAGCCAGACTCAAGGGAGACATGAGCATTAATGAGGACTGTTGAAGAATATGGGAAAGGAACCAAAGCTTTTATCTTGTTACTATCTGAGGACCCAGGAGAGAGCTGCTTAATTGTATGTACACTTTGCCAAGACTAAATCCTGTGATGGAAGCTAATATTGGAAGTTGCTAACAGTTTAGTGAATTCTCGGTTTATAAATCTTATTTTTCTGTTTTTATAACATAACCATATCTTGACTATATGACATTGCCAATGCAACTGTAGCCCATAAATATCTGAATTACAGACTCACTTGTCATGAAATCTCTAGATACATCCTTTTGAAAGTATCTTTAGCTTGATAATGTCTATCGAGTTTCCTGATCAGTGAACAACAGACGTATGGGAAGAAAGCATAGCATGGCAATTTGCCAGTAAGGCATCAAAAAAGTGAATGGAAGAGCAAGGATAAAATGAAAGAAACCAAAAATAAAATACAGTAGTAATGATCTGGGAAATAAGCAAGAGTTTTGCATGACACACAGTGGAGTATTTGGGAGGAATAGGGAACATGGCTGGAAAGGTAGGCTAGCATCTGGTTATAATGGGCTGTGTTAGAACCTGGCTCAGTAGATATTGATGGCAAACATAGATACAAGGGCACTGCATGTTCTCTTTCTTTCTGGTCACCTGTAGAAACACTTGTGTACAAGAAAGAGGTTGAGGAAACAATAGTAGAGAGACAAACTGTTAATGCAGAGAAATGGGGAGAGAAGGTGAGAAACTCATCACAAAAAAAAAAAACTGCATATATTATAGAGAGGGGATGTTGCTGCCATGGTTTAAATGTGAAATACTCCCCAGAGCGTTACTTATTTGAACATTTGGTCCCCAGGTAGTGAGGTGTTTTGAGTGATTGTAGAACATTACTTTGGGGCCTTGATGGAAGAAATGGGTCACTGGAGGCAGGGAAGGGGATCTTGAGGGTAGTCTGGTCCTGCTTGTAGCCTGAGCTCTGCTCCATGCTATGTAGTGTACTGAGGAGTTCCAGGGGTTCACTTGCATCACTGTGAACCCCACCACACTGGCTCTGCCATGGTGTAGTGTGCCCTCTCAGACCAGGAGCCAACACAAATCTTTCCTCCCACAGGGTGTTCCTGGTGCATATTTCATCACAGTGAGTGAGAAAGTCACTGATACAGCCATTTAGGATAATAGAGAGAAAAAAATATTTGGAAAGCTGTGTCTGGCATTATAAGAAATGGCAATTAGAATAATGTACTCATTATGAAATAGCTAAACAAAGATTTGATTTAAAACTTGGATTCTCACTCTCCTGCCTTTGGTTGGCCACCAGCTACCCTCCCCCTTCTTCTTTTTTCTCCCCCCTCTCTCCCCCCTCTCCTCTTCTGTTCCCAGTGTCTCTATGTCTCTTCCCTTCTCCCCCACTCCCATTTCTAAATAAATGTCTCATTCAAGCTAAAAAAAAAATGTTGAATTTTCTAACAGCTGCGATTATAGGATGAGTGTGCTCTCATCTCTATGCTTCTGGTTTTCCTTCTTTAAACCTCCCCTAGGATGTCACTAACTGCATACTTTTACTCCTGTGAGATACCATACACAAGCACTGCTGTACAGTAGCCCTGTTCATCCTCTGTATATATTTTGTGTGTACGTGTGTGTATTCATAGTTGTGTGTGAATGTGTATGTGCATGTGTGTGCATGTGTGAACATGCACACGTGTGTGTGTGTGTGTGTGTGTGTGTGTAGGTCAGAAGATGTCTTCCTCAGTTACTCTCTACATTATATTTAATGGTAAATTTTATGACTTACAATTTGCTATATGTAAGTTGCATATTCTGGTCACACCCTCCCCACCATTTACCTCCCAACACCCCATTACCAATCATTTCTGCCTATTCACTAGTTCAGTGTCTCACAGAGCTTCACTAGGGCCATCTTTATGACTGGAGCTTGGAACTAACCACCAGAGCTTGGTAGGCTCAAAAGTGGGTAACAATTGGATAATGTGCCTTCCATCCCCATTTCCATAATCTGTTGATTGACAATAGATCAGCAGACTAGGGTATGAACCCATGAGTTCCTTCCCCTTCGGTAGCTGTTTGCTAAAAGGGCTGACTTCTTTGAACCCAGGACAAGTATACACAACTGCTGTGGTTGTAATGGCTGGGTCATGCTACAGCCATTACAATGTGTATAAAATAATGTCAGGGACACAATCCCTTGTCATAATTTACCTTTACGTAGCCCTTTGGTCTTGTGGCTGAAGGTGCTGTCTCTTAGTTTTCCCCAAGTGAACATAGTGTTCTTCCCTTACTATATTGTACTCACTGGGAGAAAATTACCCTGTGCATTCATGCCTAAGGAGTCTGGTGTACACTCCACATTGTTGAAGTTAGGATATCTGCATGCATACTTTGGACTCCAATCTTAGAGACTAGAGCTATCTAATCTTACCTCCTGTCTTCTTTAGGGTTTCTATCATTGTGAAGAGACATCATGACCATGGCAACTCTTACAAAGGAAAGCACTTAATGGGGGTGGCTCACTTACAGTACAGAAATTCAGTCCATTATCGTCATGCCAGGCAACATGTTGGCATGCAGGCAGACGTGGTGCTGGAGAAGGAGCTGAAAGTCCTGCATCTTGATCCACAGGCAGCAGATGGAGACTGAGCTATACTAATCCTAGCTTGAGCCTCTGATACCTCAAAACCTTCTTGCTCTAACAGGCCACACCTACTCTGAAAAGGCCATACCTGTGGGCCAAGCATTCACACATGAGTCTTTGGAGACTATACCTATTTAAACCACCATGCCTACTTTAAGTTAATTCACAGCAGTGTGAACTCTCACGGACATTTTTACTCTAGCTAATTTCTGTACATTTTAATCGAACTTCCCATCTCACCTTAGAGACCACTCAGTTCAGGTTGGAGGGACACTTTCCTTCATAGACAATCACAGCTTGCTTGTGACTTCTGGAGAAAAGCTAGAGAGCTGTACCCCATCTTAAAAAAAAGTCTGGGATGTCATCTCTAGACCGTTTGTGAAATCATTCCTGGCTCCTTTAGTCCTGGGTGCTTCAAATACAATATCAGGCTTTGGTATTTCTTTTGTCAATGTTTTCAAACTATGCTGTGTTATTTAATGACTCCTTGTCCTCTGTTTCCCTAAAATGGTATGCTTCCTCATTCTGCTAAAATGTTACTAATCAAATAAGATATAATTTTATGGATAAGAATGTCCATAGACACATTAGCAGTAGCACACGCATGCATGTATCTCATAATATTCTGGCTTCCATAACTCATAAGAAAGGCACAGTGCATGGAACCTTTGGCTTTCTTGTGGCATGAGTTTATAGTCCTTTACTTTTAAAATAGGATCCTCTTGAATTCAAAAGTATGCCCTAGAAAAAAAAAACAATGTTTAGGGATAGCACACTACTTGTCATGCTTGGAGGATAGAAGTGGTCGCAGTTAAATTAGTCCTCAAATCTGTTGATACAACTAACTTGTCTGATTTGTTCTTGCAGATTACTTGCCTAGCTGAGTCCTGCTGGCCTTTGTTGCCCAGGAATACACAAGGAAGTGACTGTGTGTGGTGGTTTCAATGAAAATGGCCCCCAAACAGAGTGACACTATTAGGAGGTGTGGCCTTGTTGGAGGAAGTATGTCATTGTGGAGGGAGCTTTGAGGTCTCATGTGCTCAAGCCACATTCAACAAGGCAGTTAACTCACTGTTGCCTGCACAAGATATAGAACTCTCAGCTATCCAGCATCATGTCTGCCTGCATGCCACCAGGGACCACCATAATGATAATGGACTGAATCTCTTAACTATAACCTAACCCATTAAATGTTCTCCTTTATAAGAGTCACTGTGGCCCTGGTACCTCTTTACAATAGAAACCCTAACAAAAATGCAGTAAAAGTCAGAGAAGTACCAACATGCCCCCTTTGCCATTTTACCTTGACCTTCTTTAAAGTCTATCTCCCATTTGATTTTCTTCCTCATTCAAAGTGTATCCTCATCTTTAAAATTAAGCTCATGGCTACTGTCTTGGCTGTGGTTGTACTTTTAGCTCAAAGAACACCACATCCTAGTTTGACCTGGCCTTCAGATATGCCAGGAAGAACTTTATTTTGAGAAGCAAATTCCTCATCCCAGCCTGTTTCCCCTTAATTAAATTTCCCCAATTCTCTCTCTCTCTCTCTCTCTCTCTCTCTCTCTCTCTCTCTCTCTCTCTCTCTCTCTCTCTCTCTTTGTGTGTGTGTGTGTAAGGTGTGCAAAAACCATAGAACATTTCTGGAAATCAGATGACAACCTTGGGTATTGGGTGTCGTTGGTCTGTCTCCTTGCATGAAGCATAGTGTTTCCTTGTTCCCCTGTAGTGTGCCCACAAGACTAGCAGATTTATGGGAAAAATGAGAGTAGCACAGAGATACTGTGTCCATCTCTATTTAGGTTCTGAAGATTCAAACTGAGGTCCTTGAATTTGCATAGCAGATACTTGGCCCATCAAACCACTTCCCCTGCCCATGTCCATTATTCCTGTTCTTTGACTGACCATGTCTATGACTCATCCTCGTGGTACCTGGATCACAAGGATTCCCAGGAAACTCTCCAAATGGTGTGCCATTGCTCTAACTGAACCCTCTTCTTTACAGATAGAACCTCAGGCTTTCTTCTTTATCCTTTTTCTCCTTCTGTGGACATGCCTTAGGTCAACACACACACACACACACACACACACACACACACACACACACGCACACACACGCACACTCACACACCACCTCCATCCATACACCATACCACAAATACACACACAGAACCACACACATCATACACACTACACAGAGACACACAACACTACACATACAGACACACACACCACACAACAGGAACCATACAACACACTACACACCACACTGCACCCACATACACACACCATATACCTTACCACACATACCAAGACACCATATCACATACCCCATAATACACAACACACCACACACACACATACACACACACACACACACACACACACACACACACACACACACACCACTCCCATCCTTGACTCTGGTAAGTGTAAATGGGAGAACTATCTGCCCATCTTCAGCCTTCACCCTTCATTCCACTTTTATTCTCCTCCCATAGTCCAGGGGTCCAGGAATGTCATCTTTCTCCCTAGAGCCATTTCTCCCACTTCATGACTTCTGAAGTGAAAAGCTTGCCTTTATTTCCTGTACATTATGGTGCTGAACATAAAACCACTGTAAGTTGTTTTTTCCTTTCACGTGCTAACACCTGAAGGCAGAGTAGGAGGACAGAGTGAGAATCTCCAAAGAAAGTCTCCCAGACACGCATAACCAGTGACAGCTAAGAGTTAAGTGCAACCCAACTCTTCCATGTGATTGGCAGTATGTGCCAGAGACATTACAAAGATGAATAAGGCATGAAACCCACTTTCAAGGGCTCCTGGGTCTCCTGGGAAAATGGGACCATAAAAGGAAAACACAATGAATCATGGTAAGTGCTGCGGTTGAAGAGTGTATGTAATTGTATAGAAACTCAAGGCCTGGGACACAAAGAGTTCTTTGTCTAGCTGCCAGGTGTGTGTGTGTGTGTGTGTGTGTGTGTGTGTGTGTGTGTGTGTGTGCACGTGCGTGCATGTGGGTACACACATATGTGTTCTTAAGAAAGAACAATAGACCACAAAGTATGATGGAAAAAGTTGGGGTTTGGGTTTGAATCAACCCTGCCATAATCTGAGTAACCATGGAAATGTTACTTAAAAGCCCCAAGCTTCCATTTTCTTCTGTGTGAGATAGTGATGGTAACAATCCCTATACATCTTATGATTATGAAGATTAAAGAAAAGGTCAAAGCATTCAAAGCAATTTCTCAGGGTTGGAGGCTCATAAATATTTGCTAAATTCACAGGTACCTTGAAAATGGCTGCTTAAGTAAATATGTTGATGGAAATATTAAGAACATTTGTGCTTAGCTAGAAAGAAAAACTGTAGGAAATTCTTGTCTATTATTTATGCCTTAAAGTAGAGCTACCAAATGAACCACCAATGTGATTTACAGCTATCTTTAGGACTTCATGCATTTGCTGTGTGACTATTTCTCAGTTAACTGTTTCAAAGTAAATTTTTATAAAACAAGGTTTCTCAGACTTGCAAATCCTTAAAGAGATGTAAAGCAGTTGTAGAATACTTGCCTAGCATGAGTCCTCAGTTCAATCCCAAACATGAAAGTCTGTGAGGTTGTTTCCAACTGGGGTACTACATACTGAAAGTTTAGATCAAAACCCAGAAAATCCATGTGTCTTTGATCTGAACAGAAGCAACTCAGTTATAAATGGCATTAATTATGTTGTCACCTCTAAAATATTGAAGAAATTTCAGGTAGACTGATATCCCCTGATGATCATAGGGTATATATCTGTAACCTACATGATTGTGAGAAATACCATTTCCATTAATATGCCAATGTTCTACCATTGGCAATGGATAGAGATGATAACTATGATATGTGGTAGGGTGTCAGGGGTCTGAGGTGTGGACCTCCCTTACATCCATTCACAAGGCACCAATAAATACTACCAACCTTAAAACACATAGCTAAATATGAACATTGTCAGTTACTAGTTTTCAGCTTACTTAAAATATTGGAGTTAGTCCATCAGAAAGTTAGTAAATGGCTGGTTTTGGATATAGAGTTTTGACATGCAGCTCCTGCTGCTCTGGAACTTGCAGTTCTCCTGCCTCAGTCACCTGGGATTACATGGGTATACCACCACACCTGGCTTCTTTCATAACTTCATAACACATGCTGTGCAGAGACCAAATGTATCCATCATCTATCTGTCATCTATCATCTGTTCATTTCCATCTGTCTACCTATGTATCCATTACTATGTATCATCTGTCATCCATCTATCCATCTGCTATTTTATTTTCTACATGTCACATTTTTATCTACTTACAATCTATTTACTATCTATCATATATCTATATTTCATCTACATTTATCTACCTACCTATCACGTATTACTTATCTATCTGCCATCAGTCTATCTCTTGTCATCAATTGATCATCTATCATCCATCTATCCATCTATCTGTCTGTCCTCTACTATTTGTTTATCATCTATATATCTGTCTGTCACTCAATATTGATTTCATACATTTGTCTATGCTGACATCTGTTAGATGTGGATAATGAATATTTAGGAAAAGAAGAATTTAGACAACAGTATTTTCCCCCAGTATGTTCATTACATTTCTTTATGTGTTATATATTTGAATAATGCATGTGAACTAATCGTATAGAATTGGGATTATAATACAAAGTCTAATCTATGATATGGATGCATTTGAAAACCTGATATTTAAAGAGGTTAACTAAAGGAAAAAGCAAAGCCCTGATCCTACAGAGATGATATGTTCACACGAGAAGAAACACCAAGCTGTATACATCAACAGAGGCTAGTAAAGACACTGCAGAGATACTGTCCACAGTCCACCCCCAGGCTGTTCTTGAATTCACTCTATAATTCAAGAGCTCAATGAACTTGCCATCCTCCTGCCTCAGTTTCCTGAGTAACTGGGTTGACAGGTCTGTACTGTTTAGACCATTTATTGTCATGTCTCTACCACAATCTATTACCATTTTGTTTCCCTCTTAAAATGCTCCTATGGGGTCCACTGAGATGAATCAGTGAGTAAAAATCCTTGCTACCAAATCTGATAAGATTAATTTGATCTCGAAGACACACACGGTGAAAGGACAGAACTGACTTTTTGAAAGCTGCCCCATGACATATGCTCGTCTCTGTATGCACATGTATGTGCACACATATACACACAAGTGTAATGAAATAAGAAGTATTTCTATAGAGTTGCTTCTGTCTCACAGACGCAAATAGCATGAAGTTCTCCCTGTATTTGTTGTAATAATCTCAGCTCATTTACTGAGTAGATTAAATGGGTGGTCATACGACTTATTTTGTCACTGTTGTATGTTAACTTAGAGTTGGGAATGGAACAACCACAAGAAAATAAAATATCGTGGAGTTCCCCCAGTTTGGGAATTGTCAGAGGGTCTGTTTTATGTTATATTCACTCCATTGCCTAATTGTGAGTAGCAATTGCATTAAACTCCCATAAAATCATTTAAAATGAGAAGGGGAAGTGATAAAATATTACTGACATGTACTTTTCTTCTTTGCAGTTCAAAATTCCCAGTCTTGGGAACTAGAGACTTACCTAAAACCAGGTTGATGAAATATGTCAGGGAGCATTCAGACCTGAATCCCGGGCTGTGGAAGGCAAGATGGAATTTATCAAGGCAAACAGGAGCAGAAGGTCACAGGATCAAGAATTAAAAACAAATGCAGATTTACAAACTGTTATTTTAAAGCCAAAGAAAAGCAGGTTACACAAGCCACTCCCATTTTTAAATGCCACCCCTCAGTAGTGTGGTGGTGGTTGGGTGGGGGGGGGAACAGGGGAGACCTTTGCCCACTGTCCTTTCAGCTGAAGACGCTGTTTTTCCACAGAGGCAAAGAGCAATATTTGAGAAAGAGATTTTACAGATGCAATTACAGCAGGACACTGGGGCTCGGGTCTGCACGTGGGTAAACATGTGCTCTCAAACCCAGGGAGAAGTTTGGTTTGGCAGCCTTCGCTACAGAGCATGGCTCTGATCCTAGAGAAAGCCAAAGCTGCAGAAACTGAAGTCATCTCCAAAAACAACACCACAATTAGGGCCTCAGAACTCTTCACACTTGTCATGCTGGGACGATGATGCACAGGACCGCAGAGCTACCGAGTCTTCTGTGTTTTTTCATGTGTTGTCTTTGGGACCTTGGCCTTTAGAAAATGCATCAGGCAGGACTTTAATTCTCCCGTGTCAAGTGTTCAATTGCAGATAGATAATAATATACTTCTAGAAGCTTCTAGGGGGGAAAAATGAGTATTTTTAGACTTTATTTCAAAAATGTTTATAGTACAAATAATTGATAAACTGAGCTTTGTCAAAATACAAGGAATTATGAGCTTATAAACAATACTGTGAAGGGTCAGGGGAGATCACTGAGTGTGCAAAGTGGTTACCATGCACTCAGTGATCAGGACCTGAGTTCAGACCCCCAGAACTCTCACAAAAATACTAACCATAGCAGTGAGAGTCCATAATCCCAGCACTGGGGAGGCAGAGATAGGTGGGTCCCTGAGGCTCACTGACCAAACTGCTTAGCCAAATTAATGAGTACCAGATTCAGTGAGAGAACTGAACTCCCAGCACCTAGAGGTTCACAACTTCCTGTTACCAGGGATCTGGCGCCCTCTAATGGAATTCTCAGCACCTGCCCCCACATTTGCACGTAAACCCCAACACACATACACACAGTAACTGAAAATATAATAAATCTTTAAGACGCTGTGGCACTTCAGATCTATGATAAACATAAACAGATGGGAAGACCATCTATATGAAACAATGAGAACTCTAGTCACTGTTGGCAGTTTTTATTAAGCAGGACAACACAAGTATCCCGAGCTAACATTTCACCTATAGAAATTCAAGTAAAGGTTTGCATGTTAATATTTGTATTTATAAAAAGCTTTCTTCATAATTAAAAAGAGAACTGAGAAAATAAAACAGACAAAGCCTGCCATTAACAGAAAAATAGGTTTTAAAAAACCCAAAGAATGGAATACTACATAGCAGTAAAAATAAACACAGGAATAAATCTCAGAAACACTATGCAGAAAAGTACATAAAAGTAGACATATAAAAAACACAGGATGTAAGGTATATGATCATATTTCCATGAAGTTTGAGAATAGCCAGGTTAATGATTCTTGAATGTCAAGCAGTGTTTATCTTCAGAGGAGTTGGAATGAGCTAGAACAAGGTGAACAACGTATGGGGAACTTTCTGGAAGACTGAGATGTTCTGAAACTTGATCTGGATATGGTTTATTCAGATGCATACAACTGTCATGACCATATAGCCATCTAACTTTTTATATTACAATTCTGCTTCAGTTTAAAGCATTGGCTACCTTGTTCTACTGTTCAATTTAACTCATTTAGAAAATGTCAATTTGCCATCAAGTTGGGGTCATGTAGATCTGACAGGTTATGTGAAGTAGGGACTAAGGCTTCTCTCCTGTCTCTAGGTTAAGGCAGTTATCCCTCCATGGGGGATGTGTTCGCAAGGTCCTTTTGAGCACCAGGGATACAGCCTGGCTTCGCTGTCTGAGGTCCCTTAGACTGCTCAGTCCTTCTGGCTGAGACCCATATTCAGGGTGGCCTGAGTCAGTCCCATGCTGGCTTCCCAGCTATCAGTCTAGTGGCTGATAGCTCCTCCTTGTTCAGGTAAGCTGTCTGTATGTGTTTCTGCCGTCTGGTCTTGTCCTCTCCATCTGCATCTGGGTTCTACTTTGACTCAGTGTTTATGTATGGGTGTTTGATCCTGTTTCCAACAGGCATTAGTTGAGGGCTCCATGGATAAGTTAGTTGTTGATCTCACTTTCCGGGAAGGGCATTTATGATAGCCTTTCCATGGAAGCTCAAATTGTTAGTTGGGAGCAGTCTTGTTTTTCTCTAGACCTTTCTTTGTGTTCAATTTTATCTTCCCTACATATGGAATTGGGGTGGAGGAATGGGAGGGGAGGGTGGTTAGAGTGCATGTGAAAGGGCAGAGAGGGTAAAAGGGAGGGAAGGAGAGAGGGAGAGAAGGATGGAGGGAGGGAGGGAGGAAGGGAAGGAGGGACAGGGAGCTGGGATCGACATGTAAAATAATAAATTGAAAAAAATGCTTTGACTCCAAAATTTAAGTTCAAGGACAAGTTACTGGGGGAAAGGATTTCTGTCTTTGTTTCCACAGAAAATAAAAAGATGTGGATTCCTTCCAGACTAATGTGGTTTGATCAAGCCAGACTGCCTGAAACAGAGTACCAGGTGATCCTACATTCAAAACAGCTGGACAAAGCAGCCTTACAGACTACAGCCAGGATTTCTGAATCTTCTTCGAATCCCCCATGACAGTGCCCCTTAACAGCAGGAAGTAGTTTGGAAAGAACAATGCCCAAATTCCCAAATATTGTCTATAAATGTTTGTTTTTATTTAAATGGACTTTGTTATATAAAATAAATTTTTAAAAAAATTAAAAAGAAAATGTCAATTTGCAACTAAAAGCACAGGGGTAGTAAAAAATTAAAGGAAACTTGGGCACTAGCTTCCATGCAGAACATTACTCTATTTTCCATGAAAATTAAGAGTTCTGCAACAGTTTCAAAGAAGTGGAAATAAAAGTATCCTGAAGTAAAGTGAGTTTTCTGTTTCCTAGATTGACAGACATCAGACAGAAACACAGGGATTCACCAAGCTGACTGGTAAATATTATTTAACATTAACTGCTGTTCCAGAGACCACAGAGCTACCTAAATATATAGGCAACAATCCCACCCAAGTCCTTAGATATAAGGCAATTGTGTGACAGATGGGGAGAAATGTGTTTTGGTCAGACAACCCTGGCAAGTCCCCTAAGTGCTGTCACTTATCTGGAGTTTCTCCTGACACATGCAGAAGACTACCTTTATACCAACTTTTATAAATATCTTGACATTGGCTTTACCACGCCATCCTGAATCAGTCTTTCTTTCCTAGTGGTTCATTTCATCAAGCTATGTGATCTATTTTAATAATGTATGTTTAAATTCATTTTGGTTTGAAGTCTATGTTGTTAGATATTAGAATGGCTACACCAGTTTGCTTCTTGGAGCCATTTGCTTGGAAAATCTTTCTCCAACCATTTACTCTGAGTTAATGTCTATCTTTGATTTTGAGGTGTGTTTCTTGTATGCACTAGAAGGATAGTACTTATTTTTGCATCCATTCTGTTAATCTGTGTCTTTTTATTGGCGAATTGAGTTCATTGCTATTGAGAGTTAACAATGACCAATGATTCTTAATCCCTGTTATTTTGTTGTAGTTGTTGATGGTGGTAGTGTGTGTGTGTGTGTGTGGTTTCCATATTGGATTATGGCTTTTTGATCTCTATGTCTCATATTGGGTTGCCTTGCCCACACTTAATATAAGCAGAGGTGCTTAGTCTTACTGCAACTTGATATATCATGTTTTGTTGATGTCCAAGGGAGACCTGCCTTTTTCTGAATAAAAATGGAGAAGAGGATTTGGGTAGGAGCAGAGGAGAGGTGGGAGAGAGGGACTGGGAGAAGAGGAGGTTAGGGGAAATTGTGGTCTGAATGTAAAATAAACAAATTTTAAAAATTAAAAAGTAAAATGTCTACCTGACCAGCCAATTAAAAATATGTCCAAATTAATTCTCATAAATATAAATTGTCCCCCCAAATAATACATATATTTATCCTTCAAAACTTTTATAGAAGTAAACATAATCTTATTTATATATTCACTCACTCTGCCTCCCTCTGTACCTCCAATGCATCTCCCTGCCCACTTCATGTGTGTTAGTTAGTTAGGGTTTCTATAACTGCAATAAAATACCATGACCAGAAGGAATTGAAGAAGAAAGGGTTTATTTCAGCCTACAATTCTTAGGTCACAGCCTATCACTGAGGAAGTCAATGAAGAGCTCACGACAGAAGTTTGGAGGCAAGAATTGAAGCAGAGGCCACGGAGGAGTGCTGCTCACTGACTTGCTCATTATGGCTTGCTCAGTTTGTTTCTTATACATCCCAGAACCACCCGAAAAGGGATATCCCCACTCCCAATAGGCAGGGCCCTTCCACATCAACTTTTAATGAATAAAGTGCTGAATAGGCTTGCTTATAAGCCATTGCTATTCAGGCATTTCACTCAATTGAGGCTTCTTCCTCTCCGATGACTCTAGCTTGTGTCTTGACAGCCAGCACTTCATGTCTTCTTTTTAAATTGTCCAGTTCATTATGCTCAGGTGCACATGGATGAGGGACCATCCCCAGGAATGTGGAAAATGCACCAGTCACCACACTCCAAGGAAAAGTGATCTCCCTTAGCAGCTACCAACTGCTAATAGCTCCTCAGCCAGGGGTGGGACCTTGGAAGCCCCTGCCTTACCATTCTAGAATTTTGACTGGCTTGATCTTGTACAGATCTAATGCAGGTAACCGTAGCGGTTGTGAGTTCTTAAGTACAGGAGTTTTTCATGCTCAGAAGACAACGTTTCATGATCCCCCTCCTACTCTCAGCTTCTCACATTCTTCCTGTCCTCTCTTCCACAATTGAGAAATGGAGACAGTATGTAGACTTTTACGTAAAATTTGACAATTCATATGTGCTAGAAATCATTTTATCACTCCAATAACTTGGGAGTCTGACTTCTGGAGGCTGGCTAAATGTCAGCTATCAGCTGTTGGGAAGAAGACCCAAAGCCGCTCAGGTGTGCAGTGGAGCTGTGAGACTAATCAGTAGACCACACTACTCTACTCTCCAGACCCCTTTCCACCCTATATAGTCCTTTGTACACAATCACTCAGTCATTTCTGCAGGAGCCACACTGCTCACTTAAAGAAAAAGCACAGAGTAGAAGGTTGTACATTTCTCAAGACATTTTTTTTTAGCTAACCCTTGGATTACAGAAGTCTTTCTGTTTCCACAAATAGAAATCCCTGGCAGGCCCTGGGGACCCAAAATTCAAATCCACAAGCACATTCATCATGGAATTAAAAACAAAATTCAGGAATGATGAGGCATGCATATGATGCACTCATGACAGAGTGGCAATTTTGGATATTAGAAAGTGCTGTCTTGGGACCCCTTAGGACTGTGGACTGAATGGGCTGAATAGAGCAGCATCTACATAGAGCCCAGGGATGGCTTTGGAAAGAGGATCCAATTCATGCCCTGTGATGGGTGATATGCCCTTCATCCTATTCCACAAGGCCAACACTTTAGGAAAGCCTGTCACACATGTGAATTTACCAATGTGAACTTTCCCAGTGCTAACATTAATTTCCAAGATACAGGAAAGATTTTTCTGTCATGTTGACAATGACTTGTAGATCATGTTTCTACCTTGGAAACATCTTTGAGAGTCTACAAGCATACCTTGAGGTCAGGAGATAAAAGAGTAAGAAGGTCTGTTCAACCACAAAGTGACAAGTCCTGAGAGAAGGGAGAAAGTAGCTTCTAGAATTCATGGGGACACAAATGGTTCTTAGGCTCAGGGGAATCACAATGCATTAGGGTTGTCTAGAGGAACAGAACCTGTAGAGTGGAGGTTTATTAGATTGCCTTACATAGCACATCTTTGTCCAACAATGGCTCGTTGTGCCCTGGAGAGACTGAGACTCAGCTTCTGCTCAGCCCATGAGGATTGGTGTGGCATAGAATGGATGTAGCATAAGGATGGATCTGGCATAGGATGGATATGGAATGAGGATGGGTGTGGCATAAGATGGGTGTGGCATAGGATGGATGTGGCACAAGGATGTATGTGGCTTAAGATGGATGTAGCATGATGGTGGGTGTGGCACAGGATGGGTATGGCATAGGGTGGGTGTAACATAAGATGGATGTAGCATAGGATGGATGTGGCATAGGATCAGTGTGGCATAGGATCAGTGTGGCATAGGATGGATGTGGCATAAGGATGGGTGTGGCTTAGGATGGATGTAGCATAGGATGGATGTGGCATAGGATGGATGTGGCATGATGATGGGTGTGGCATAGGATGGATATGGTAGCAGTCCCATACTGAAGGACCAAATAATTCCCTGAGAGCCACTGGTCTTTAGTCTATACCAGAGCCCCAAAGAAACTAACTCCTGATATCATTGAAGGAACATCTTCTTCATTCTTTAGCAGTTGGGATCACTGGCTTCAACAGTGAGGAAAGTGAGTGGAGGTTTGAAATAGCATGTCAGGAAACAAAGTGTGGTTTGAATGGTTTGAATGGCCCCATAGGCTCACATGTTTAAACACTTGCTTCCCAGGGATTGGAACAGTTTGAGAAGGATTAGGAACATCTTTGTTGGATGAGGAGATGTGTCACTAGGATGGGGTAGGTGTGTCACTAGGGGTGGATTGGTGGATTTGAAGGTTCAAAGGCCCATGACTGTACTAGCCCCCTCTCTGTGCCCCCCCGCAACACCTGTGAATCAGGATTTAAAGCTCTCAGCTACTGTTTCAGCACCAAGCCTGTCTGTTTCCTACTGTGGTGATCATGGACTGACCCTATAAAAGGGTAAGCAAACCCCAATTAAATGCTTTTTTCTATGAGTTGCCTTGGTCATGATGTCTCTTCATACAATAGAACAGTGCCTAGGATACCAAGCTCTTTTCTAGCACTTCTTTGTGGGGTGGGACCTTTCCCATGTTTACAGCAGGCCTTCCCACTTCAAACAACCTGTTAAAGACAATCCCACAGGTGTATCTTACAGCTTCTCTTCTGGTTGATTCCAAAGCCAGTCAAGGTGACAAGGTAAACCATTCCAGTGTCTGTGCCCAGTTTCTGCGTCACAGGTCCCGAATTCTAGAGTGTTGAACTGCACTTAGGCAGCACTTCAAGTGAGACCCATTAACCGGACAGTAGTCCTTCTTTGCCTTAAGCCAGTGATGATAATAGTTGCTATATTTACAGACATCTCTGTAAGGCGGTGCAGACAAGCATTTGTTGAACTGGAAGCAACTAGTGTGCAGATATAAAGGATAATTATGGCCACAGTTCTGGGCATGTTGACACAAAGACATGGCAATGATGATGACAGTGTTTTCATAACATGACCTTGAGTTACAGCTATGCCCACCCCTTCACTCCTCCATATACATAAGGGGAACGCAAATGTCAGTTGGGGTGGCACTGTGGGGCAAGGAAGCAGAGTCAACAGAGGAAGAAAACATCTGCTGACACTAGCAATGAAGTCCTTGATTCTGCAAGTAGTGGGCCAGGGGAATGGCTCAGTGGGTGAGAGTACCTGCTGAGCAAGAATCTGGGTGGCACAGCATCCATGTAAGCCAATGGGCTTGGCCATGCACACCTGTAACCTCAGAACTGTGAGGGGTGGAAAAAGAGGGCCATTGGGGCTTATAGGCTGTCATCACACTAGTTCCAGGTTCAATGGGAGACCGTGTCTCAAGGGAAAAATGCAAGAAATAATAGAGCAGGGCAACCAGCATCCCCCTCTCTACTACACATGCACACATACATACACATTCACATGCACATACGTACACATATCAACATACATACACACACACACATTTCAAAAATTATTAGCAATGAGATGAAATGCCAAGATGATCCAGCCTGGAAAGACCACACAGGTGGAGAGAATGTCTGCCTCTGATACAAAATGAAAAGTTGAATTCCCAGGGTTGCTAATCAGTAATGTTCTGGTGCTGCCTTGGTGTGGCTTCTCTTGTCATTTGAAACTTTCCGTATGTATATGCAGTGTTTGGAGGCAGTCTCTCCTCCTAGAGAATGCCCTCTGTTGCATTGGTTACTTGGATTCACTTGTGCCAGAGGCAACCATGGAGTGATTGTTTTCATGGCACTGACTTGGTATGGATTATGTTTCAGGTCAGAATCTGCCAGCAGTCACAGAAGACTTAGAACTTTTTCTTTTATGCAAATGTCTTTATTTCCCAGCTCATGAGAATTATATAAGCAATATAAGGTAATCACCCCCTCATATACCAGTGTAAAAAAGGAAAACAGTTTTCAGTGTGCTGTAATTTGAATCTAGATTGTTCTTCAAATATTAAAGACTTAGTCCCAGCTTGGTACTAGTGGGAACATGTTTAGGATCAAAGCTATTGTTTTCAGGGCCCCCAGGGCAGGTCAGTGGGAGGGGAGGAAGCATTCCTCAAGCTCCCAGACTCTAAGGTCACACAGACAGTGAGAATTCCAGCTGCTCCCACTAGGTGCACTCTCTGTCAATATATGCCTCCTCTAAGTCTCAGCTACCTCCCTGCTGCTTACCATGCTCATGGCTCTGGAATACTGAGTCCAGCATGGGTGACTGGCATCTGTGGGCAGAGGATAGCAGGGCAGAAGCACTGCTGACAGATGCCACTGTTGAAAGGGACAGGGGCATTTGTCTAGATGATTCCATCTCATAGCTCATTGTCTTAATTTGCACAAGCCAATTAAATTTTCCAAGCCCCAGTTTTGTTTTGTTTTGTTTTGTTTTCCCCTTGAGAGGCTTGGGTGGGTAGTTCTGTGTCAGTGAGGACTTTTCTAGCTGTAGAGGTTGTGTGAATAAAATGAAACACTCCTAAATGGCAAGCCTACAAATTGTCTCACATAATAGATTCTCAAAGCTGGCTTAAGTGCTCACATGATGGTTTCTAGAGCGTGATTACTATGGCTGTTCTTCCCTTTATCCTGCAAGCTGCTGAACAAAATACAAAGTAGCTGCTTCATGGCAACACAAGATTATATGAATCAGAAGCCTAAAGCCTTAGAATCCCATCTAGTATCTGTTTGTGGCTCCATAGTAAGCTCTTAGTGATGTTTAGCCATAGGCTCTGATTACCATATTCTTTAAAGATATGGGAGACTTCCCAGCAAGCCAGACTAATCTACTTAGCAAGTACCAGACCAATGAGAAACCCTGCTTCAGACACAAAGCAGAACCAAACAACATGGCCAGTGACTGAGGAACAAGAGCTCAGGCTGTCCCCAATCCTTCTTCACATTCATGTACACACACTTGCACATATATGAATGCATACATAGAACATCTACCTTGTTCCCATGTATCACAAGATTTTTATGGTCTGATTCCTCAGGGAGAAGTTGTATATGTTCATGGGTGTTCTGTTCTGATTGCTATCCTTGGTAACCAGTGAGGCCCTCCCAACACCATTTTTATAGACAGCAATGGTATCATTCATTCCTTGTGGAAAGGGAACACAGAGAAATGACACTGGATAGAAATACCCATGGTTATCACCTCGCACTACACACACACACACACACACACACACACACACACACACACACACACACACAGCCTTTATCCCATAGACTCACATGTTAATAGAAAGGGAGGGCTTGGTTTACAAAAAAAAAAAATAAAGTTTCATGTCAGACTGCATTGTTGTTCTTAGAAGCATCTTTGGCAGATACAGAATTTTTATGTTCCTATGTAGCCAGGCATTAGTCTAGTTATCACCTCTACACACACGAATCCTTGATGTTCAGATTTCCCTGCTACTTCTCAAGGAAAATCCCCATAAATGGAGCCAGAGACTCTTGGCAAGTGTGTGGTGTGAATCGTGTCAAGCCACCGTCTTTTATGCAGCTAGCTCTTTAATTGACTTTGCGTGCATCCACTCTGCCCTCCAGGAAACAGACATGGTTTCAGGGATTGTCAAAAGACGCCTGTTTCCAGAGCAGATCTAATCCACTTGGTGCCATTGAAAACCCTTAAATGGCAGTTTTTATCTCATTTGTAAGAACTCTTGAGTTCAAGTTACATTTTAATCCCAGTTGCTGCATCAGCTGGGGGCTTGGGGGACAGGGTTGGGCTCAGCTCTAGTTTTCCCTTATACATATTACTACTTGAAGCAGAGCCCTCTTATAGAAAACAGTATCTAGATCTAGAGGTCAGGCTCTCTTTGGATCCAAACTCTTCCATGACTATTTCTGAAAAGTGACTACAACGACTACAACAGGCATGCATTCTTTCTTTGCTGAACAGCCTGTGTTAGCAAGATGTATTGGTGGGTCCTTTTTCAATATTATTTGAAGAAATGTTTGAAGAAAATTATAAGGAAAATTTGATCCCTGCAGACACACCCCTGGTTTCTCCATGAACCAAAACAACACTGCAACGATAGTGCTGATGTGATGTCCTCCAAAGTAAACAACAGAACATCATCACAAATTTTATTTTATTTTATTTGCCTTTGTACACACACATTACATTGGGACTTTTAACCTTTGGACTTTGGACTTCCCATTCTCTTATCTGTTCTGTGTGTCTGTCTGTTTGGGTAAGACACTGAGAGGAATTGCCCTGCATTAGCTCCCTAATCATTTCTCACGTAGACTGTGGCCAGTCCACTTATATGGTAAATGTTAGTGTAGTGAACGGGGATACTAACTGACACAGTTAGAACTTGTACAGGGCTCTAAAAACAGCACCCTTATTACTAAGCCTCCCCATAGCTGGCATTAACCCAATGCAGGGTTTCATTACCTTACAGAGATGTGAGCCTGAGTCTCAGGAGTGTCAACAACTCTGTGAGGAGAACATGGACTACTAATGGATGACCTCCTTGGGATTCAGTCACAGGTTTCCTTCTCTCGTGGACCACATTGCCTTAGAGTCACATGTCCATAAAAGAAAAGAGCATGCTGTTTCCTCAGTTGACTCCCCACCTCTCCATAATCTCTCTGTATGTGTCTGTGTATCTGGCACACACAGGGCACTATCTGGGGTGTTTTAAAAAAAAATCTATTGTCATGTCTAAACTAGATTGTGTGTCCACCCAAAGCCTTCATTTGTTGACATGTAGTATCATCTAAGAAAGCCCATAGCACCTTATCCCTCCTTACTTCATCTCAGTCAGATGTACTGGGGAGCACTGGACACACTGCCCTCCACATGGACTCTATGTGCATTGCATGGACTAGTAAGATAAACTGAGTGACTCACTGTGTGAGTTATCATGGTTTAATAAGGATCAGGAGAAACAAATAGGCCAAATAGATGTTTATTTCAGGGAGAAATAACTTACAACATAGACAGATGAACACCAGCAGGTTCCACTGGAAGCTCTTCTCTCTGCATCTTACCAGCAAGAGAGTGCTCCTGGGCTCCTCCTCAGACCTAGGTCCCCAGGTCACTTCTGCCCCTGTCTCCACCCACAATGGGCATGGTCAGTGCCATGCATGCGGACAAAGTAAATATCTCATTACAATTCCTCTTTTAGTCTAAAGAAAAGATTTAGGCGTGATACAAAACTATATGCAAAACAATGAATAACAAGTATGCTCTAAGAAAAAAGAAAATCAAGAACATACACACTTAAGCCCTACATATCTAGTCCTAGGGTGAAGGCATAATGGAATTTACAATAGAGTTGTCCTAAGCTGGAAAGCTTAAGTCTAGTACTTAATATATCTAACTAGGAAAAGAGAATAAGAGTTGTGATAGTTTAATCTTCAACCTCATCAAAGACCAAAGAAGGAAAATAACAATACTAGGGTCAGCAGGAAGTACAGATGGGCAACTTCCAAAAGGTGCAGCAGGACAGAAACAGCAGGCTACGTTGGTACAGCCAGTTTTGGCTAAGGCCTGGGGTACCAGTCAGACCACAACAATAGCAGGGAGGTAGAAAGGCTGTCTTTCCCTGAGTTGGCAAGGTTTAGTTAGCAGTCTTCTATGTTTGTCTCTTTCAAGCACGTAGGACCACACGTCCAAATCTGTGGTCAAGGTGGGGACAGTTCTTTGCCCAAGGTGAGGATGGACGCCAGAAGGAATGACAACAGTGTCCAACATATTTTCGGGAAAGTGCATGGTGTTGTCAGGAGCAATAGTGTCTCATGTCAATGGAGTACTAATATTAAAACATTTAAATGCCATGTTCTGCAAGGCTATGAAGTGTTTGAAGATTAAGCATCTAGGTACATCTCATAGGTACAGGAAATATAAATGAAAATAATCTGTAATACTCAGGAACTTGGCTAAAAAACTGATTGAAACTTCCCTGAGAAAAGCAGGGACAAATACCTAAGCAATATAATGTATATATGTATATATACATACATGTAAATCCCTAAAACAGAGGAAGAATACAAATGTCTAGACCAGAGGTAGAATTACAAAGGGCAGCATAATAAAAATACCTTAAATTGTATCAATATACAAAATGTCTTGAACATAACTAAAAGTATACATACATAGAATATGGTAAGGATAATGTGCATAAAACATCATAAATGAAAATATTTTACACTATATGACAAAATATAATATACAATTCTTCCAGGAAGGGAATATAACTTATTTTACATAAGTTACCACATATAAGAATCTATAACAATGTAAGCTGTATAATACTAATATCTCACTATTACTAAAATAATTCACAAGAAGATAGGCTAATCTACCCATATCCCATCTAAACAATACCTTTTCCAACCATACCGTATCCCTGTCTAAAAGATATACCTAAATCTAAGCATCACCTTCCATACCCAACCCTAAGTAACTAAAACAAGATGAATATATCCCTAAATGCCAAGAATAGGGGAAGGGGTCATTGTTATCTTAAGATTACTTGCTGAAGAAATGGGAAGATGATTGCTACATGGGATCCTGTAGGAATAAAATTTTTAGCAACCAAATTTCTCGACAGGACTGGCTGTGACATATGTAGGTAGTCACTATGTGGCCGGAAATGCTTGACTGGAGTTCTATCTGAAGTTCTGGCCAGGATGTAATAAGAATGTGCACCATTACAGCTAGCTAGTCAGGAGTTGTCTTGAGCAAAACAGTCTCAAACTGGTTTTAGGGTGATATTTTTAGTCCAGATGCATCAGGTTGAGTGAAGTGGAAACGATGACGTGGGCCCCATCTTCTTTTCGGAGAATTTAAAGATTGCTGTTAGGAATTGTTATTATTTCTTGTGGAAAACTTAAACATCAGTATCAAAGTAAAAATTTCAAGTTTTAAGGTAAGCATATAGGGAAAACCAACAATAAGCATCAAAATATATATGAGAAAATTAGGATTTCAGAGAGAAAATTGTATATAAGGAAATGAGTCCCCAGATTTTGTCTTCTTCTGTCTTACACCAATTGGCTTCTTGATATAAGGCAGAAACTATGAATTTAATCTTAACAACATGCTTGAATTTAGAGAAGGAAAGCCAAATCCAACTCTAAAGCCAGCATTGGTTTACATGAATTGGGACTACAGGAATACTAGATAGTAAAGAGAAAAAGATTTCTATATAGAAATAGTTTACTAGAACTAAATATTTTACCATAAATTGGATTCCTCTTCATTAAGTGATTTTTTTCTGGAGAGCTATCTTTTCTTGTAGGTACTTACATGTTCAGTGTCTTGGCTATTTGAATATGGGTGTTCTCTGTTTTCCTGTAAGGACAAGAACAGAACACTTCCCCTAATTTTGAGAGGTCTCCGCACATCTCATGGGAACCAATTTGTTGGATGACTTGTCATTTCTTTTCATTAAGATGTTTCTCTTGTTCAACTCAGATCTTGATCAACTTAGATGGTATCCATAGCTTTTCTTCTCCTATAGATACAAACGTGAGACTCCTACCCCAACGTAACACATATCCTGCTTTCCATACTGAGGTCAATACATCCTTGAAGTACACTGGCTGATTTAGTTCAGAAGTTTTCTGTTGTCTAGCGTCCTTCTGTAGCTGCTTTTCCTTTTTTATTAGCAGTAAGAAAGTTTAATGTTAATAAAGCATTATATAATCTGTGTTTGGGTGTCTTGGTTCCTCTTGCCTGTTTATGGAGCATTTTTTTTTAAAGTACGATTGGAACTCTCAACTATTGCTTGTCCTGTAGTATTGTGTGGTATACCAGTTATGTGCTTTATGTTATAATACTCAAAAAAAAAAAAAAAAAACTGTTTCAATTTGCTGGAGACATATGCCGGAGCATTGTCAGCTTTTATTTGTACAGGTATGCCCATAATGGCCATTACCTCTAATAGGTGTGTGATAACAGAATCAGCCTTTTCAGAGCTCAGAGCCCATTGAAACCCTGAAAATGTATCTATAGTGTGATGCACATATTTTAATTTTCCAAATTCTGTAAAATGAAACACATCCATTTTCCAAGTTTTATTCCTATTTATACCTTTAGGGTTACTGCCTGGTGGTAGTTTGGTTATAGAATGAGCAAGTAGGACATTTCCTTACTATTTCCTTGGCTTGTTGCCAAGTGAGAGAAAAATCGTTTTTTAAACCTTTGCGTTCATGTGGTGTTTCTTATGAAACTCCAAGGCTTCTAGCACACTCTCTATTAATAACTGACCAATTTTATTATTGTCTTGTGCTAGAAGACCTGGCAGACCCATATGGGATCTGATTTGTGTTATATATATATGTATAGGATGAGTCCTATTTCTGATAGTATCTTGTAACTGTATAAACAATGAAGTTAATTCTGTATTGTCAGGAATAAATTCTGCAGTCTCAATGTGTAAGATGACTCTCTCTGCAGTGAGTTACCAGTGGTAACCAAGAACGTTCCAGAGTCCTCGAGGAATCTCCTGGCCGCAACTCTGTAGAGTCTGAACACAACAGAGAGGGAAGTCCCAACTCTGAGAGGTGGGTTAGATGATGTAACTCAAACAACATTGATCTAAAATGAGAAAGCCTATGAAGAGGTGTGGAAGGGGCAGGGCTGACTCAAGAGATGGCTCAGTTGTTAAGACTGCTCTTCCAGAGAACCTGATTTCAAGGGTTCAATTCCCAGCACTCACATGGCTGATCACAACTGTCTGTAATTCCAGTTTCAGGGGGCCTAACACATACACCAAAACACCAATGTACATAAATTAAAATAATAAGGATAATAACAAAAAGGGAAAGAGAGAGACCAAGGGAAGATGGTAGGTCAGACTTGCAAATACTTCTCCACATTGTTTTGTGGCCCCAGGCAGAAGTGTGACAGTCTTGTATTGCATGGCTCAGGTTATTGATGAGTTCTGTCACCTTGAAGAGAATAAACTCATTTTTTCTCAGTGTTACATATAAGATAGATTCATGGGAGTCTCAGAATTTACCTGAGCCTTCAGGAGTAGTTACAGGGGAACCAAGATTCAAAGTAATTCTACTTTATCCCAACACCTGTAGTCTTTCCACGCAAGAAAGTAAATGCCACCAAATCTAAGCCAGACTCATGACTTTAGAGGTTCTGGGTGGGAATCATCAGCTTCCCATTGGGCTACATGATGAATTGAATAATAAAATTGTCCTTTTAATTGTTTTGATGCACCAGTGGGGCCTTGCCTCTCTTTCTCATCCCCTGCTGCCCTACCCCCCAGGAGCACAGTCCCAGGCTGTTTTTCACCTAATGTACACACACAGGCTGCTTATCTTGAGGGCTACTGGTCCAGCCCTCTGTGGTACTCTGCCTGGCTCAGATCCATGTTTTTGCTTTTTATTTTTTTATTTTGTATTTTTTTTTTTTTTTGATAAAGCAGGTTTAATAGCATCTTCCAAAAACCTTGCCCACACCCTAGAGAATCTATGAAGGGATTTTTTTTCTCCCCTCTATTCGGAATAGTTGGCACCTGTGGATGTGAATAGTTGAGATAAGTGAGCCCAGGAGGACTCAGGGTGGGGTAGGGCCAGGAGGACTGGGGGAGGGGCAGGAGGACTAGGGGTATGGCAGGAGGACTGGGGGGGTAGCAGGAGGACTCAGGGTGGGATCCAAGAAGACTCTTGGAGTGGGGTGGGGCCAGGAAAAGTCTTTGGGGAAGGAGGACAGCACAACAGGAAAATGTAGGACCCTACTGAAGGCATACAGAAACCATTGCTTGCGGTTATTTACTGTTAAAGGAGAGTTATCAGTGTTCTCACAGCCTCCCAGCCACACTAGGGTGCAGAGTCTGAATATTGCTCCTGCCCCTCCCTACAGATTAACCATTCTCTTAGATAAGGCTCATGCTGCTGCCTGTCACTGTGGAAGTCTAGAGATTAGCAGCTCTCCAATTTTCTTCACTGGACTGCTAATGGGGGGAATAAAACAAGGAATTCAGGTCTTTGGCTTTCTTCAAATTCTCTCTTGTATATTAAAAGATGTTCCTAGCTTTAGTTTATTTCACACAATCACTTCCACCACCACCAAACAGTATAATTTTCTGAGAAAAATCCTTGTTATGAAGGTCTTTGTAAAGTCTTTTCTGTCCAGTATCTTCCTCCATGGAAAGGAACTGGATTTCATCTTCCTCACGTCTTATCAGTGCGCCTACAGAAACAGATTAATGGAAGATGGTGTCCTTGGATGGACAGCACCCACGTAGTTCTGTGAGAAATGGGGTATTTTCTAACAGGCTGACAGAAATGAACCTGTTGTGTAACCACCAAAGCAAACATAGGAGAACTGCTAGGTTGACTAGAAGAGGCTGCCAGAGATAGCAGGCTTAAGGAGACAGGGCACCACCCTCCCTGAGCACAAAGCCTTTCTAATCTGTAGACTAAGTGGGAGTTACTGGATTGATCTGTTTGTACAACGAGCAAGGCGACCTCCCACCCCCACACCCTTCAGTTGTGTGGAGTCTGGAAAAGTTAGAAAGATCGTCAAGATCTTCAAGCTTCCGTGGAATCAACAGACTTATCACTCCAGTTGCTTTATCAGCCAGTATTTCGCTCTTAGCTAATCTCAGTGCAGCCTGGGGTCTCTCTGGGGAGTAGGAGGAAAGAGGAGGTTACTGGAGGAAGGGCATGTGCTCTCTGCTGTGAGGGAAGATGTGCAGGCAAGAGAAGCAAGAGTATGTTAACCCCCAGTGTCCCAAATGTGCCCAGTAACAAAATTCAGCTGGAATCTAATCTTACAGTACGTGGAAGGAAAAGTCTCAAAACTTCACAAGTGCCTAAGGAACTAATAAACTCTGTGAAGTAACTTCTGGAACATCCTATGTCATCAACAATGAGTGAGATAAACAACATCCTCAACCATGTTCTACAGGAATCTCCTGCTTCACCCTAACTTTACTATGTGGGAGATGGCAGGTGATCTCATGGCCACTTATGTTGCTGAGTGTCAATCAGACCAATTGCATTTGACATTCATGTGGCTTTAAGATAAGACCTTGATCCTCTGGGTGTATCAGCTTCATCATGAGGAAATTAAAAATTCCTTTTCCATTGCCTCATAATGTTGTTGTGAAGTGAAATGAAGTCCTGGGGTATATGATCCTCTGCCTAGAGATTGGTAGTGTCCACAGTGGGTTGGGTCTACCCACATCAGTCAAACTAAGTAAAACAAATCCCCCTGTAGACTTACCCACAAGTCAACTCCACATAGTCAATCCCTCATTAAGACTCTCTTCCCAGGTAATTGTATGTTGTATAGGTTGGGACAAGTTGACAAAGCTATATACCACAAGCACCATTTTCAATGTTGAGCTACAAATAATTTTTGTTGAACCACAAACACTCCATTAAACAAAGTTTTATAAACTTCTATGAACTAAAAACATTATTAAGCCAAGGAAAAGTAAGCCTGATAGGACTTAACACCATGTTTTTCAAAGGGGCATCGTGTCTGGGGTCCTTAAACACGTAATTGAAGGCAAAGGGAGGAAGAAAGGATTTGTTTCAGTTTACAGCTGTATTCCCTCATTTAGAGAAGCCAGGGAAGGAACTTCAGGCAGGATCCTGGAGGCAGGAGCCAATTCAGAGATCATGAAGAAATGCTGCTTACTGGCTCACTCCATATGGTTTGCTCAGTCTGCTTTCTCATACTATCTAGGACCACCCACCCAGAGTATAACTCTGTGTCATCTTTTTCATGGGCACACATTGTTTAGGAGTGAAGTGAAACCCCGTGATGTATGTTAACACCATATAAGATCAAATAGTGTATGGGCATTTGTCAAACGCAGTTTCTCATGGAATCTGCAGTGGGTCATACCCATCTACCTAAGCAAGTAGGTATGAATAATAAGATATCAGATGCTGCAGTACACTAGACTCAAAATGAAACAGATAAAAGGATGATCTGTAACTATAAACAGCATGTCAAGCTCTGTGTTAATCCCTGCTAAGCTCAGGTGCTACTTCCTTATTTCATTTTGGTCCACCCACATTGATCTTTAATCAAGAAAATAATTCACAGGCTTGTCTTTCCCTAGGCTAACCTGGTGGGGTCATTTTCTCCCAAATGACTCTAGCCTGAGTAAAGCTGAGATAAGACTAGCCAGCATACATTATTAACAGAAAGCACTGTCAAATTTTTTAGATGCCATGGCTAATTATCATAGTACTCACTAGAGGCTCTCCTCAGGATGCTCTGTTACTGGTTAGCACTTTATTTTGCTGGAGAAAGTCCTAATATAAAAAAAGAGTCTGTTTCTCTCAAGTCCTCTCCTAATGTCCACACTACTCAAAAAGATAAAACATCTCCCACTCTTATGGGAAGAAGAGAGCCCCTCTCAGCTCCAAAATCCCCACTTCCTAGTGCCAGACAGTTGTGACTATTCTGTGCGTGACTACCCAAGTAATCCAATGTAGTTCAGGCTAGAGACCTTGAACATGCATGTTATTACAGCCTGTATGAATGGGCTTAAATCACATGGTTCTCTCCATCCTGCTGGGTTCAGGGCCATGCACCAAGAGAAGTAGAAGCAGCAAGGCAGGGAGGAGAGGAGGGGATGAGAGAGATTAATTTATAAAACAATAGTACGGTCCTCCATCCTCTGTTGCTAGATTTGAAGACCCACAAGAAGAACCTTAAGTCTATGCACAGTCAACGAGACACCTTCAAGACAATAACTGAGGAAACAGAGTCCGTGGCCTTTCAGTCCCATGAAACTGAAGTTCACAATCTCAGTAATCTGGTAAGCAAGCTTTTCACAACAACTCTAAAGTAAAGTTCAGCAAATCAAGACCTTGACTGTGATCATGTGAGCTCAAGACCAGATCTATAGGCAAGGTCACCCATATTTAGGATATGGTAATTCTGAAATGTCTTAACAAGCTGAATTTGGGTCAATTTCTCATATCACCAACAAAATGCCTTAACCTGCATGCCTGAGAAATACAAGTCTTGTATGGAACTGAAGCCTACATTTGGGGTTGGGAAGTATGAAGAGAAAGGCAAACACACCCCCATATTGCATTTGACTCTTCTAAACAAAACTTCCTCATTAACTGGATCAAAGTTCACTCAATATATAAGAAAACAATAATAACTAAAAATCTGATTTAGGAATTGTTAAACAGCCCCCCAATTAAATGGAGTTATTCTTTTGAATGCAATGAAAAATGGCTACAATTAAAGACTGAAGTGTAGCCTAAGACCTAAAACAAGGAAGTATACCAATGTAATCTCAACATATATTCATTCCAGTTAATCCCTGTCTCATTCATTCAGCAGGAAACATTCTGCCAGAACACATTTCTAGTGATATTTTCTTTGGAGAAAGCATCTAATAATTTATTAAGTTATGAACTTTAAATAAAACCTGAAGGTTTTCAAAGTATAGTAATCAATAGAAAGTTTGTTTGGTGGTTGAAAGATAGCTTTGTGGTTAAAAACACTTTTTACTCTTGCAGAAAATCTGGGTTCAGTTCCCAGGACCCATATGACAGCTCACCATTATCTATAACTCCAAGTTCCTGGGATCCAACACCTTCTTCTGGTATCTGTGAATACTAGGTATATATGTGGTACACATACATAACAAGTAAGTAAAAGATTCATACACATTCAATAAAAATTTAAATTATTTTTTTACAGAAAAGGTAAAATGCAGCTGTGATATGAACGAAGAATATTAATACAGTATAGATAAAGACTCAGCCCTACCTGAATGCATAGTTCATGGCTTTTGTAAGAATTATAACCAATGAGAAAGGTAAATAGCATCAAAACTCACACTGGGATGTGGTTTTCATTACATCTTTTTTAATGATTCAGTTTCTGGGGAACATGACACACCATTTATGAGGTACAGAGGTTGATGAACTAAGGTTCTGAGCTAAACAAACAAACAAAAAAAAAACAGACAAAAAAAAAGGCATGGACAGCAGTAAATAAGTTACTTTGTTTTCTGCAAACAGCCACTTGAAGCACCATGAAATTTTGTGGAGGAACCCCTTTGAGAAGCACACTGACTGTCTAGTCTGTAGACTCCTTGGTATTCTCTTGAGTAAACCAGAGAAGACCATAAAGACTGCTGTAGGGTAGAGATGATGACACCAATGACAGCTGTCACCAGAGTTGCCTTTCTAAGCACCTGACAAGCACAGGCACAGGCACAAGCACAAGTTTTCACATAGTTACAACTGAGGGTCCCTCGAGGTTATTATGGGCCTGTTTCTCTCTGCAACTTCAACATATGTTATATATTTTTAGGCCTTGTGTAACCACAAGAAACAGATGCTTCACGGAATCATGGGCATGTAGATTTATTTTGTTCAAGTCAACAAGGGGAAATAAAGGACTAGAGCTCTTGGGGTGAAGTCCTTAACGTTTTCCATCACACCACCTGCATTCCCACTCAGTTCAGAGATTCCTAAGGAAGGCAGTCCAACCTCATTTTCAGGCCAATGCTACTCAAAACCAGTTACTTAAATACAACCCCAGTGGGATTATCTGAACTTGTAAGACCATGTATGCCCTTTATCCTCATAATTTCCCTTCTTCCCTTTCATGTATAAACATCTGAAGTATTTCAAGATTTTAGAAAAAGTACAGAAAATAATTTATTTAATTTCCCTTTAATCACTACATAGCCTCATTAAAATTTATTTTTTGCAGATTTACCATCAAGTTATAAGAGCTGCTGAAAGTGTGTTATTGGTCCCAGACTGTGAATAACATCTTTAATTTTAAGTTTCAGCATAGTTTGTGTTTATTAGGGAAAAATAATACATATTTAGGATGAGCATTAAGAAACAAGGAGAAAGTGAGATAGAGAAGGACACTAGGTGCTCCCTGGAGTGGATACAGGCTTCTCAAGGCAAACACATTTACTTTCTTAAATATGTAAGAATTTAAGCTGAATATGGTGCTGTATGTCTATAACAGCAGTGCTTAGTATGCAGAGGTAGGCAGTATAAATCTACCTTGGCTGCATAGTGAACTCCAGGCCAGCTTCTGCCGTGGGGAGACCCTCAAAAAGCAATCAAGCAATCAAAGAAAGGAAACAGCACAATATGTACAGGTTTTGGTTGAGTGATGCCTTTGACTTTTCTGCCATAGCCTTTTCAATAGAATATACTACATGCTCACTCCGTGTTTCAAAAAGAAGGCAAAGAAAGAATTGCTGTATTTCCCTTCTTAAAATTCAGTTCTTGGAGTAAGATGCTCCTCCCTTCATCCAGCACTATCTATTTCTATTTCAAACAAAACACTCTCTTTTGCCCACACACTCCCTGTAGCTTAATAAGGTCATTACTGGGAAGACTAGTAAGGTGTAATAGATCACCACCCTTCTTGACACAGGCCAGAGAACATAGTCTCAGCTTAGGAAGTGTTTGGTTGTCCTCTCCTCCAATGGACCTGCAGACAACTTGGTCATGAAGACTCCCCCCCTCTCTCCTCCCTCCCTCTCTCTCTCTCTCTCTCTCTCTCTCTCTCTCTCTCTCTCTCTCTCTCTCTCTCTCTCTCTCCCACTTCTTGACTCCTCTGTTTTATTTTTCTCTATCATTTCTAAAAGTACTGAACTTTTTGTTGTCAAAGCACAGGGAAAATAGATTAAAGGGAACCCAAGAGAATCAAGGTCTTCCTTGAATAAAGTTCAAGTTTTCTTGCAAAAATATACACTAACTGTCCTGGGACTATTTCTGATTTCCATTAATATCTGGCACACCTAGCCCACCAGAAAGTAACATAGCATGGCTAGCACACATTATGGCTGACTGTACATGACAGCAACTTACAAAGGAATGAAGGGCCCCCTTTCACTTTCATACAGAGAAATAATTTGTTCAGAAATTAGCTTGTCTAGATTTAAACAAGTGACTTCAAGTTTTGATGTCACCAGATATACCTTCTGCTATGACACCTTGCTTTCCTTGTGGCTGGCCATCTCATGGGCCATGTCTCAATGAAATCATTACATGTACAGATTCCCTTGTAAAAGTGTTTAGCATCTTCTGTATTCCAAAGCCGCAGAAGGAGCATAGGATGGATCTTGGGCAGTTGCTGTATAGCTCAGTCTATTACCAACAAACCAAACTGCATGAGTGATGAAAATAAATTAATCACTTACTATTCAAAACTCTTAAGAGAAAAATCTATGCTGAGTTTCACTGATGACTTGACAGCAACATATACACAGTCCACTCCTGTTCATATACAGCCAACTCCAAGGGCAATGATTGTTTTGCAGACAAAGAGAATTTTCAAGGGGTGTATGTATGTGGATATTTTGAAACTTTGATTCAAAACACAACATAAAATTGGTCTGATAGCATAGTTCAGTGGCAGGTTCTGTTCAGGGTAGGCAAGAACTTGGCATTCAAAAATAAAATGTCATAGTGATTCATTAGCCCAGTGAATTCTTATGGTCAAATACAGAGTCTGTGACTCCAGAGATAGCTTGGAGCACTTAACTTGACTCTATTAGTCACTAATGCTGGTGAACAGAGGGAATCTAACCTATCCATTTCAGTTTAGATCTCCTGTCCCTAGGCACAAATGCAAGAAGGCGATGAATAATATTAAATTATAAGATCTTTGCAGCAAGAAATTTTCTACTCCTTCATATTTTGAACTTTACCAAAAGTTCAATATGGAGTCATTTTCATTCAGGTGGAAGTCTGGGTCATATCTTGCCCTCCTCCAAATAGTTCATTCATCTCTGCCTCTGGAACTGCACAAATTGAATCCTAAAGCATGCTTTATTACTGTTTCTTTAGGATAGTGAAGGAGTCTTGGAATTTAACATCCCCTAAAGCTGGAGATGTTAAAGGCCCACTGTGTCCCACAAAATCAAAATCGTCTGTCCATGGTACATTGAAACTTCCTGTGGAAAGCACATCCTTTAAAATGTTCCTTTCCACCACTCATTCAAAAGATGTAGGGCTTATTAGTCCATGGTTTGCACAAGTAGGAAAGGTTATTGGAGGGTGGTTGTCCCCGTAGCTTCATGAGTGTCAGTCACTCTAAAGGCAGAGGAGAAGGTGGTGCATATCCAGATATGTATAGAAACAGGTGTGTTTGTCCAGTGTGGATCCTGGGACTTGGAACCAAGAGTGTGGAGTCTGATTTCACACTCTTCCTCCCTCAATTGTTTTAAATGCCATTGTTAAATGGCTGCTGTTCCTTTAATAATCCTTGCCTATTTCAATTTATGAATGTTGTTTTTTTCTGCTGTTTTAGATTATGTTTCACAGTGAGACACAGTTGCAAACAAGTTAACTTTCTTTTCTTTTGGAGGTTATAGAAAATTTATTTCCATTCTGCTGCTTGTTGTACTTTTCCTTTTAAGTGTTGAATTATGAGCTACCACATATGGGTACTAGGAAGAGAACCTACTCAACACGTGCTTTAACATCATCTCTGTGCCCCCAATGTGCTTTAACGTCATCTCTGTGCCCCCAATGTGCTTTAAACATTATCTCTGTGCCCCCAATGTTGTTTCTATCTTCTGTGGGGAGATGGGGTGAAGAACTAAAATCATAATTATTCCCACCTCAAAGAAGGTCCAAATTATCACACATGTGTTAAGGAAAGTGTAAGAAGTTCTCTGCCCCAATGCTTCTTCTGCCTCACAGCAGACAACACACCGTCAAACACCATCAACCAGCAGATGTAAAATACTTCTGTCCATGTCAGGCAAAACACTTCATGGGGGGCTGACTTTGAGCCAGTTCCTTCAGCCGTATGTATCCCAGATCCTTGACTATCTTTGACTATAGTTTTCCTAGACAGGAACTAAAGAAAGTATCAGTTTGGAATCAAATGAGCACCTGAGTTTAAATCACTAGCACCTGTTGGGGAAACAGACAGGTGGACCCCAGGAACTGGCTATCCAGTCAGCCTAACCATAACGCCAACCTCCATTTTAGTGAGACATTCTGTCTCAAGGTAACAGGTGGAGTGTAGTAAAACCCCTTCTCTGATTTTCTCATGAATGCACCATACATGTACACACACACACACACACACACACACACACACACACACACACACACACACCCCACAGGAAAGGGAGGAGGAGTGCAGGGTCAGGTCTTCTTCAGCTATGGCATTCACTCCCAAATAGCAGATTAGAAGACAGGTCAGAGTCCTGCCAGGTCAACTCTGGACAGAAATAGGCTACCAAGTGTAATATGATGCCATGTGTGTTGTATTGTGCCCTGAGCTCAGTCTCCTCTGGGTATTTAGGACTGTAACTCAGAGACAAAGTTATGAAAAATCATATGTGAGCAACCCACTGCAATGACCAAGCATCAGGAAGAGTATGCTGATCCACAAATAACAAGGTGAGTTCAGCTGAGAAGATGGGGATTTGCCCTCCATGGCCTGACCTCAGTGTGCAGGAATGAGATGGAGATCCAAAAAGCTTGTCAGGAAGCACTTGACCAGGCAGATGCTTGGAAACATAAAAATATGAAAAGGGTCTCTATGGGTAATAAACATAAAAGGGCCACCCATCAATGTGTCCTGTTGTCATTGCTCCTGCACACAGAACCTCCAGCTTCTCCCTGTACTAATTCTGCTTCTATTAGCTGAACTCCTTTCTCCTGGGAATGTTCTCCTGTACAAAATCCATTCCTGTTGCTGGAGTTTCTTTTCCCTCCAGGTCTCACCACTCTTCTCAGCCCTAAATAAGCACATATACATATATTAATTATAAAATTGTTAGCCAATGGCTAGGACTACTTCTTGGCCAACTCTGTCTTAATTACTACCTGATTTCTATTAATCTATTTATTTATACATGGCCTTATCTTACCAGAGAACGCCTAGTGTGTCCTATCTTCCAGGACTCTACATGGCATCCCATTTTGGCTCCTTTCTCCCAACCTTCTCCTCATCTCCTAGCCCCACCTACCTTCCTGTCTCTACTGGCTATTGGCCAAACAGTGTTTTATTCATCAACCAATAAGAGACACATAATGCAGAAGGATAGCCACCATCATATCCTTTTGCTTATTTCTCCATGAAGCCTTCCCTGATCATCCCAGGATTAACAACATTGCTCTGATAGCTCATTGTACAGGTGTGATGGTTCAAGACAAGGTCAGTTTTCTGGGAGATGCTATGTCATTCAAAGAAAATATAGGAATCAAAGGCTGGGGATGAGGGCAGTGTCTTAGAAAATGCTGACATGTGGGACATGGGTCAAAGAAAGGACATCCAGAATGGCTCCAGTCCAGGCAATTTAATTGGATGGGGAAGTTCTAAGGGTTGCTTTTAAACCTGGAACAGGAGATGGAGTCAGACTCAGTAGAGATCTCTATGTGTGCTCTTTTCTCAGATGAGGGTTGGTTTAGATCCACATCTGTCCGAGTCTGCACACAAAGGCAGAGGGTAGATCACACCATACTATAGCCACAGTGAGCCCATCTCAACTCCTTCATCTCCTGAAACCATAAAGGCTACTTTCATGGTATTAGTTATTCCCACCATGACTTCCAGAGTCTGAAAGCAACAGATTCATTCTTTTGGAGTTTGGAGAACTAAAAAGCCCTCCCAGAGTAATATAAAGGCTCCATGGCAGGGATACTTTCTGTCCCTTGAGAAGTTTCCATCGTGGGCATTCCATAAGAAAATGGGCTTTTGTGCCTTTCATAGGCTACAGTTTCTTTATACAATGGACTTGTCTAAGTTTCTTCCTGTTTTCCAATCAGTTAAATTTAGAACGATTGTTTCCATCTCTTATGAGATATAATGTCTAGGAACAGTGAATGCCTAGCTGTGATACTGGGCCCAGAGAGTCTATGTAGCATACTTGTGACCAGGGATATCACCCAACTCCTGGGTCTTTTCCTAAGGTTTCCCACAGGCACAAAGAGTGTTTTCCTTGATGGTTGCTAGTTTGATATTTCATAATACAAACTAAGTTGTCTGTCACCTTAACACAAAAGAACTCATTTTTTAAATAAAAACAAAACCATTTATTTTTAGAGACAATCTCTGTATTCATACCATATATGACTTTAAAAATCAAACAATCTGTGATGATTGTATTAAGCATAGAAAAACACATTTACACAAAAAGAAAAAAGCCTTTTCCCCTAATACTTACAGATAACCACTTACCATTGTGATAAATTTCATCTTAGATTTCATGTGAGATTTAGAAAAATAGTGCCAACTTATATCTGCATTTAAGTATACAAACCACAAAGTTTTATCTTTTATGTAGCAATGGATGGCTACTATTGTATGACCTCAAAATGTGCTTTAATCCCCACACACCAATAAAAACACTTCTGAACTACTTTAGAACCACATTCTCTTCTTTACATGAGTGTAGATTCAGGTGTGCGCAAGTGAACATGTGTGGGGACAGGCGTGTGTATGTGTGGCACATAGAGGTCAACCTCAGATGTCATTCCTCAGGTGTATGAGTCATACACAAGTTGGAGGACCTGACTTCAATCTCTAGCCCCCGTACAAAAAGACAGCAATATTGGTTCGCATTTGTAACCCCAAAGCTGGGCAGGCAAAGACAGAGGGCTCAGGGGGTTAACTGGCCAGCTGCTCCAGCCAAATGTGAGCTTTGGGTCTCAGTGAGAAACCTTGTCTCAAAACAAAAGGTGGACTTCAGCATGGACAAATAATTATGTCAATAATTCCAAGTGTCAGGGTGGTCTGGTGTTGGTATATAGTGATAAGCATAGCTGCCTTCCAAAATGCTATTGTTAGGATTTGTGATTGTCTAGATTTCTAACAGGAAAGGACAGAGCTTGTAAACTGCTCATCTATGCAAGTATACATTGTGTAGACTAAGGAAACTATCCTTGCCACTTACTGTGTGACTTTGTGAATTTGTTCAACTCTCTGAATGAATTTGTAGAATGGGACAATAATACTTCCTTCACTAGGATCATTCTAAAGACTAAGTGAACATACAAGGTAATTTCAATGAAAATGAATATGACTTACATATGCATATTTTTCTTCAGTTTGGTACTACATATTGAATAAGATGTAAAATCTTCTAGAATCCTGAATTTAAGTTCTGGTCACTTTTGTGTTTTCAAAAGAACCAGCTTTAGCCAGTCAGAAAGCTGTTAAGTGAGAGGAAAAAAGTACTTTTAGCATATACAGTTCATCCACTCTAAAACAAGTCTTCTTGGCTTTCTCAAGATGCTGGTCCAGAAACAAGGGCATGGCAGTGGGTGAAGGCTTCTCCAGCCTCTGTGTCTAAATCAACATAGCAGGGAGATTCTGATGAAGCCCTGACAGGGACAATCTAAAGCCACATATAATGTGTACACATATAATGTGTCCAAGGGCTAAGGAAATTTCACACAAATAAACACAAAACCCTAAAGCAGTAACATCTCCATGATGTCAGTAGGCTCTTGCCTGGGAGTTTTTATAAAGACAGTTGCTTGATGTTTTGGATTGGATTCTTTTAACATTGCAAGTTTCTAGAGAAAGGAATCCTGAAGAAAACTCCAGACTGAAATCTACCTTTATTTGACTTTTCTCCTCCTTCTCTGACCTTAAGCACTAAGCGTATAAGTATGAAGAATTCTTGTGAGCTGATAATCTCACTGATGAAAGGAAAAATGAATACTGGGCAAGCTCAATGATGGTTTCCATGAAACCTCCTTGACTATATGAGAAATGAATCCACTTTACAAAAGGGATAAACATAGATATTTGTTCTGTCAGACACTGGATAATTTGTCTACAAAATGTTCTGGCCGCATTTGATAATGGAAACCTTATTGTTCCCAGGCAAGAAACAGTTGACACAAAAGGACTCCCTGGCTCAGCACAGGGCTTGACAGATAAGCACGGAAGATTCTTCATTCCTTAGCACAGAATGCAAGCAGCGTAAGATTCTGAATGCAGTGGGAAGAGGAAATAGCTTGGTGTATCTAGTATTTTGGAGCTCAAACAAGTAGAAAATAAATAAATAGATAAATAAATAAATAAAAGACCTCAGTAATCTTGCTCTGAGTGTTTTCAAGAATAGTGAGAAACAAAATCACAAAAACACTTTAGGTACAAGGCTCTACAGAAGGGAAATGATTCTCAACCTTCGTAATGCCTAGACTCTTTAATATATAGTTCCTCATGCTGTGGTGAGCCCCTGACCATAAAATTATTTTCATTGCTGCTTCATGACTATAACTCTGTTACTGTTATGAATCTTAATGTAAATATCTGTGTTTTTCTGATGGTCTTGGTTGACCCCTGTGAAAAGGTCATTCAATACCAAAAGAGGTTGTGATTCACAGGTTGAGAACCATTGCTGTATGGTATAAGGTTAAAGTTCCTGATGCCCATCCTAAGCAGTTCAAATTGCCATAGGAAATATATTTGCCAGTGGACCAACTGCTTCAAGGGCCCCAAATCTAAAAAGGAAGATTTCTGCCATAAGCAACTATCTGCAAAGACTAACTACTGCCCAAGCTGCTAGATGATTTTGGTTCCTTAGTTTAGAATCTGAGTCATACTCTCTCATTAAAGACCCATTATTAAGTACTGTTGGCCTAGAGCTTGCACCATTCATTTGCTCATTCATATGCAGTCTCCCCAACGGCATTGGTAGTAGAATGTTGGTGTTGATGAGCAGATTTGTTCGGAAGGTTTAAATGAGTAAATATACAAATAAAAGAGAGCGTGAGTCAACAATAGAAGTATACTGAGTTGATATTGAGATCACACATGATGGGGGTATACAAATTCTGTTCAGAAATATGCAAGAAGACTTTATAGGTAAGGTGAGAGTTTGCTCTGCAAGAGAGGAGGGATTATATGAATGAAACTATTTGAAACTCTGCTAAAAGAACTTGTCTTGCCCTGAAGTGGTAAGAATGAAGACAAGTACATCGGGAAAGGGAGCACAGGCTAGATGGTCAGTGGGCCTTTAACAGTCAAGGGTAGGGTTTTTGTTGTTGCTGCTGTTTGTTTTTTACAAAGCAATATAGGAAGAAATTTGTGGTGATACATTATTTATGATTTATTAAAGCTTGCCTGAGGATTCAGAAAGCACAGTCAGCCTCAAGCTATAAAGATCAGGCAGTGGTGGTACACACCATTAATCCCAGGACTCATCATTAAGAGGTAGAGGGATCTCTGTTACTTCAAGGCTACCATGGCCTACACAAGAGTGAAGAGTAACAGAACCCATGTCTTCCATCCCAGCTCCTGGGATCCCATGCCTGGGATTCCAGCATGAGTGAGGTAATAAGATAGGAGCAAGGGCTCAGAGCTGGCCTTCAGTATCAAGCATTGATTCTCCAGGCATGTTAAAGAAAGCATAACAATCTGGGATTGCAGTGTGGGGTTTCGTGGAGCCAGGATTAACTTCCAGTCTCAGGTAGAGTAAGAGCTAGTGACCAGCTGTTTTGCTTTTCTAATCTTCAGCTTGAAACTTGAACCCCAATATCTGTCTCTGGGTCTTTTTATTATTGTGACACACACACACACACACACACACACGTATGTATGTATGTATGTATGTATGTATGTAGGTACGTATGTATAATTTGGCTAACAAATGCAGCTTTCTACCCATAGACATTAAGTGTGTGGAGGCTGAAAAAAATCAGGCCCTACTTTCCACGAGACTTGGGCAGAGGCAGATTTGCTCTTTATCTCACTTTTATCTCTTTTGTTAGGTCTGGCCTATTATCTCTAGGCCCAGGGTTGCAATCACCTACACCAGATGTGATCCCAATGGGCTGGCCAGTCCATTCTTCATTGTGTCCATTCTTACAGGGGAGTGACTACACATTTCATGTCTGAAGCTCACATAGCATGCTAACGATCTCAGTGTTTGTATTTTGCATTTCATAGTGGATCCTGGATCACAGGAGCAGACAGATGGTTGGAGTAGATAGTGCAGGCCTTGCATCATGCTGTCAGGGATGAAACTTATTCAAAGAGAGGACTTATTCTTCCACTCATAAGAGATAGGAATATCATAATCCTAAAAGACAGGTATTGGAAGATATTATATCCACAAGGCTCATAGACAAGGTGGCTTGATTTGAACTGTCTGTCACTCAAAGGACACATGTCCTAATTGCTTATTGTGGCTGCCATTGCATACTTCTGTGTTAGCTGGAAACTATACTATATTAAGTTAATTCTCACTAAATGGTAAGGTTAACTGGTTCTCCGAGACCAATTCCAGAAACCACAGTCATTTCATAGACAGTGAATGTCTGCCAACAGAATTTCCCATGCACTTCTGTTATGGCAGTCTTGTTTGCACAACTCAGTTGTGTTTGTCCTCACACTTATATCCCCATTTACAATAGTTGTTGTTTTCAGGTATCCAGATGTATATGAAGATGCTGAATAAGCCAGTGAAATCCTTGAGATTTGAACTGAGTATTTCTGAAAGACTCAGTAAAGGGAAAGGATTAAGAGTAGAAGAAAGAAGAACAGGGAAAAAGGCTGTCATGGGATAGATTGCAAATCCCTGCAACAGCAATGTGTGGAGAAAACTTACTTGGCATCTATGCTGAGAGGTGACATCACTTTCTTCTCCTGTGATTTGAAACATTAAGAGAATTATAGTGACCAAACTGTTCACTTAGGTGTCACCTGTGGGCTGCAGAGAAGGCTCAACAGTAAAGGTGCATGCTGTTCTTGAAGAGAACCCAAGTCTAGTTTGCACAACACACACACACACACACACACACACACACACACACACACACACACAATGTTACTTGCACTGAGTATGTTTCTCAGTGGTAGAATAGGCCTCCCCCCAACCTTGTGCACCAGACCCTGAGTGACATGCATGCCTGTAATGCAACACTACAGAGGCAGAATCTTTGGGAGTTCAACGCTATCATGAGTTTTTTAATGAGCTCTAGGCTACACCGGACCCTGGCTTGAAAAATCCAAACAAACAAAAAATAAAATAAAATGTGGCCTGTACCTAAGTAAAAGATTTTCTGTGATGATTTTTATCAATGTACTTCCTTTAAAAATGCAGGCTGAGCAAAATAATAATCCCCCAAACTTGTTTAAAATGCTGATGACATCTTCACTTTCCACGGATTGAGACTAGAGGCCTGAGCTGGGCTTCAGAGTCTGCATTCTTTTTAAAAAAAAAAAAAAATCACCAGAGAGGCTGAGGGGATAGCTCTGTCTATACAACACTTGCCATGTAAGCCTAGAAAGCCACATTTGGATGCCTAGAACCCATGTGGAAACAGCCAAGTATGTCAGTGTATACCTTTCATCCCAGCCCTGAGAAGTGGAACCAGGGGAACCATGTACTCACTGCTTGCTCACACTCTCAACAAATCAGCAAGCTCATGTTCTGTGCAAGGCACTATCCCAAAAAGTAAAAAAGGATGAGCAAGGAAGATATACATTATTGACCCCTGGCCTATTCTCTCTCTCTCTTTCTCTCTCTTTCTCTCTCTCTCTCTCTCTCTCTCTCTCTCTCTCTCTCTCTCTCTCTCTCACACACACACACACACACATGCACGCACGCACACACACAAGCACACATGTGCACTCACTCACGCACACACATGCGCACAAACACACACACACACACACACACACACACACACACACAGAAAAGGGGGGTGGGAAAGAGATACTCAAGATGGTCTGGTGCAGAATTTAAAATCTCAGGTCCATCACTATGTCCTGAGGATGACCTCCAACTGCTTCAAGAATCCTGGCTTCTGGCCACACACCTGCAGGAACTTTCCCCCTCTAAGAAAGGTGACAGAAATGTTAGCTGCAGAAGAAGCCCATCACTTCCCAAATCTGTTTGCTTTCAGGCATCATCAGCACCCAAAGTTTTCAGTCTATTTTAGTTTTCTGCAATCAAATGTGTGCTTCCCAGAAGGAAACAGTTGTAGAGTCAAAGGGATCTTACAAAGGCACATTTTGTAAGAGCATGAGTAGCTTGGTCCACTGAAGATAGTTTAGCTTTCACTTATTCAGAAGAAATACTAGTTTCACAGATGGCAGAATAGCAAAACATTGTGCATATTTGTAAAGTTTCTGTCACTGCCTTATAAACAACAGACATTGAAGACAGAACAAGATTTCACAGATTCTCCAGGTCACTGGCTTACATCCAGTAAAAGACTAAATCCTTTTTCTGGAAAGTTCTGACATTGTAGAGACTAGAGGGATCTGTTTCACTCTCTTCTTCCAGGAACAGCTTTCAATAATCCCAGAAGGTTGTCTATCATGGCCAGGGCCGTTTCAGTGTTGGTTATTATATCATTACCCAGGAGCCTGTCTTCTTGGTGATTCCCAGGTCCCTCTTGCAAAACCAGGCCTTATGAACTGTCCTAAAATCTACCCTCAAGGCATCCTCCTGAATCTTAACCTGTTTCTTTTGATAGCCATCAAATTGTGCTTATATTTATATTGTTTTTAATAATTTCATCTCAAATACTTTCTTTATATCACTTTGACCTGACCCCACCTTCTCCCCTATCCAACACTTTCTGTGTCCTCCCTCCTCAAATTCACAACCTCTCATCTTTATTACGATGTTTGTATAAATGTGTATGCATGTGTGTATGTGTGTGTGTGTGCATGTGTGTGTTAGTGTGTGTGCATATGTGTGTATGTGTGTGCATATGAGTGTATGTAAGTATACATGTGTGTACATATGTGTGTGAGAGTGGTGTGTGTGTGTGTGTGTGTGTGTGTGTGTGTGTGTTCTACTGAATCCATTATTTGCTTTTTGATGCATGTGTTTAAGGCTGACTTGGGGTTGGATAACCTGTCAGGGCATTCATTCATCCCTGGAAAAGGTTGAGTCTTCCTCTTTAAGTAGCCACTAATTATATATAGATTTTCAGCTAGGGAAAGAGCCTTGAGATATCTTCCCCATCCACTTTGGAATGCCAATGGGTGTTGTTACTGTGCAGGTCTTGTTTAGGTGACCACATCATTAAATTTTCATGGGTGCATCTCCTTGTCATATGTAGAAGATACTGTCTCACAGCAAATGTCCTGATTGTCTGACAACTATAATCTTTCCACTCCATTTCTATATCAATGACTTTTATATTCACAGTGTTAAATAATCAAGACATCACTGCAAGTTTATATTCTTTACTCCATACTATTGAATGACAAAGAATTCAGGTAATATGATCCAGATTATTTTTTAAAAAATAAAAAAAAAAGAATTTCTGTCTCCTTCAGGTTGAGTCAAAGGACTCTGACTCCAGCATGGTTGACATTCTATATTATGCAATTTTAAGCTAATATTAACCAAGTTTTCCTATACATTCAGAAACTGTTAGTAGGAAAATAGTGCTCCAAGCTATAGACATTGAAAAGCAGGCCCTCTCGTGGCTTAATCCTGTTTGAAAACTAGACATTCTGTTTAGTTAGTTTTGAGTTAAAATGCATACCATAAAATGAGTTCCTGATATTTCCAGTAGAAGGCTGACAATGTGTTCTTCCAAATCCAAAGAACAAACTCTTATCAATTCACTGACTTTCTTCCCATGTAGTTTTCTCCTTTCAGGAAAAATAAAGTGTCTTTTTCTTTCCATTTCCTTCCTGCCTTAGTATACTTTGAAGAAAATGCTGGACTATTGGGCCAGGGAAGTCAAAGTGTACACTGATATTTGTGTAAATCCTCACCACAGAAGCTAAATGTCTCAATGATGATGGCAAGTGATAAAGGTTAAAGTCAGAAAGAAAGGAAATTTCCAATTGTGTTTACCTTTTCATTCCAACTGGGTGTACAAGCATAAACATGTCTAAGTCACTGTGTTTGTCAGATCACTTGCATTTAGAGATGGATTTACTCATTGTGCTTGTATATCATCCAGTTGATTTTTAAACCTCATAAATGATTGATGATTTCTTGCTGGGGTCCATAGCAAGCCTGCAGATCATGAATATTCAAAGATGGTTGATGGCTAATAGAGACAGTTTCCACCTCATTCCAGTCATGGATCTATAGAAGTCGTTGCTGGGTTCTTAGCTGATTTGAACATCATTTGTGGTACCCAGAAGACACTGTTAGAGGTGAACCACACTCTTCTGTGGAGAGCTTCTAAACTTCACCTCATGATGGAGTGAGACCATATCTCATCATCATGTTCCCCAAACCCAGGGCCATTGGAGCAGAAGCAGGGGACCTATTCTTCATTATAGCTCTTTTATTAACTTTCTACCTCTTTCCCCTTTCTTCACATGTTAAAAGTCAGGGAGAAAATGATTCACCTTTAGAAACTCACCTTGTAAATTTGAATATTTAAGAAATCTTTCAAATCCGAACATGTGTAGTATTCAAATATACATTTTGTGATGAGTTTGAACTGCTTGACACTCAAGAGCTACAGACTGGTTTTAATCCTTTAGTCCTTCTTTGCTAAGTCTTCTCTGAAGAGATGATGGCAGAAGGTTTCATCCTCTGACTGAAGGTAGAGGAGTCAGTGAAAATTCACCACATGACAAAAGTGACAAGGATGGTACAGATAATACTGGTCTCTATGAGTATTCCAAATGAAACATCCATATCTGAAGGGTCATAGCAAATATCCACAAATAAGAGAAAGCATATAATTATCTTTCTGAGTCTGTGTTACCTCATACAGAATGACTGCTTCCAGTTCTATCCACTTACCTGTAAATTTCATAGTTTTATTTTTCTTAACAGCTGAATAAAATTACAATGTGTAAATATATAACATTACCACATTTCCAATACCCATTTGTCAGTTTCTGGACATCCAGGCATTTTTCAAGGGAGAGAAGGTGAACTTGGTCATATAAAGGGGAATCACAGAACACAAAAAGTTAAATTGCAGTGGGGATGTGGGGCAGAGTATAGGAAGAACAAGGAAAGGGATAAATACTATTCAAAACCCTCTGCAAAACTCATATAGTAACCTACCAATGTAGAAGCTTCCATATATATAAATATATTTGAATGTGTGCGTAAATGCACATAAAGAGTTTAAGTTACTGTATAATAGGATAAAATTTTCCTTATTAGACACCACAGGCTAACAACCACAATCCCAGTGTTGGGAATGTTTTGCTTCTTTTTAAAGTTTCTGGCTAGAGAGGACTCATAGACTTCCTAAACATTACAGGCTATTGTCAATGCCGTTTGTTATTCTCCAGAACTTGTTAGGAAGATCCTATTGCTGAAGGTATCACATACTTGGGTCATAGAACCTGGGGAATCAAATTGGTACTCACCTGGAACCTCATCCCTTCTGGTTAGTTTTCATAATACTTGAAGATGCTGTGCATGCTACTGGAGGAGAAAAGTATCCTATATATAAATTCCTGGGGATACAATAATAACTGGATTGGCAAGACATGCACAATAGTGGCACTAGAATTCTGTAAGTAACGAAGCACTTACTGACTGAATTTGCAATCCTCTCTACAAGGTGAAACCCTTACTATAATTGGGCCAAGAACCCATGGAAACTATGGACAGACAAGTCATAGGGCCTCAGGGAGAGGGGAGAACTTACTATTATCATTCTGCTAGATGGACATATAATAAAACCAACTCCTAATAACTCATTATTCAACCCTCACCAGACATTATTCACCACTCACCAGAGAGGTTTCTATTTGTGATTAACACAGCAACCCACAACTGGCCAGGATTCAGAGAGTAACAGATTGCCTTGAATGAAATATCCATACTTCACCTTGTATTTCTTAGGCCTACAGATCTCTGAGGAAGAAGGAGCAGAAAGAGTGTAGAGACAGAGGTGGTGGGTGACTGTAAGGAAACAGTATCTTCTGGACATAGCAGAGCAGCTGTACATATGAACGCACAGTGCTTGTAACATTCTGCACAAGACCTGTGCAAGTTCAAGGGAGTTGGATATGAAGTGTCATTCTTGGACAAAGAGCTACTGACAATTGATAGCTTCTAGAACATAGAGAGTCTATCTTCTCTTAGAGTGTGTATAGTCCTGGTAAGTCGACTACCCTCCAGTGGATAGCCATACAGTGAAGAATATACACATAACAGAAACTGCACTTGGTGTGTTAAAATTTTAAAAGGACACAATGTTATATGGGCTAGGGAAGTAGTGGTGGATCTAGGGAAAGGTTGGAATGGGGTTGAGACTATCAAAACACATTATATGAAATTATCAAAGAGCTAATAAAACACACTTATTTTAAAAAGAAAAAAAATACTGGGAAACCATATGCCCTTAGTAGGGAAGAAAATTAATTTTAAAACATCAAAATGCTATCCTACTACACTGACATCAAAAGAACTTCTAGCATACTTGAAGCATCCTACCAAGGAATTTTTTTGTAGTCCTTCAAGTGACAGTAAACAAATACTACATTATCACACGAATGCTACTAACTCAATTTATTTCACTAAACCATAGATCATATAACACATAATAAGCAGATCCTTAAAAATAATTATCATCAAAATTTTATATTGTTGACTAACCCCTGCAAACTAAAGATGATAATTATGAGACTCCCATTGTCATCTACCAAATGATACTTTAACAGAAAAACCAGGATATAAAAACATAAGTCCAACTGACTCCAATGTGTTATGTATGTATGTATATAATCTGTTGTAATAATAATTGAAGAACTGAAATGGAAAAGCTTGTAAAGAACAGCTGTGAGAAGTCCACATTCCCTCTCCTCTCCTCTCTCCTCTCTTCCCTCCCCTCCTCTTCCCTCTTTCCTCTCCCTCCTCTCCCCTCTTCCTCCTCTCCCCTCCTCTTCCCTCTTTCCTCTCCCTCCTCTCCCCTCTTCCTCCTCTCCCCTCCTCTTCCCTCTTTCCTCTCCCTCCTCTCCCCTCTTCCTCCTCTCCCCTCCTCTTCCCTCCCCCCTCTTTCCTTCTCTTCCATCCTATCCCCTCCCCTCAACCTCTTCTCCTCTCTTCCCTCCTCCTCCCCTTCCTTCTCCTTTCCTCCCCTCCCCTCCTTTCCTCTCCTCTCCTCTTCTCTTTCCCTCCTCATTAGCCCTCTCTAAGATGAGCATGCTCAGTTCTTTCTCCAGGAGCTGCCTCCCTCACCCAGCTATATTTATGTCTATTCTGCAACTCATTTTCTGTCTGTTTTCCAGGGCCAAGGGTGCCTCAGAGAAACTTTGAGGTGGTCTTCCCTTGCCTAGTCAAACATCCCCCCTTTCAGCTTTTACTGGTCAGCCCCTTCTCACCTCATTCCCACATCCTTGGAAGCTGAGTTTGATCTGAATATTTGGCAGAGCACAGTGTGGTATTTCTTGGAAAGATCAAGACGAAATGAATGAGACAGGGAGGGTAAGAATACCACAGTCTCTATATTATGTGTGTTTCTTTTCTACAATAAATTGGAAAACCACCATCCTGGCTGCCTCTGTGCAAGGGAATAGACCATTCCAGGCAAGCACACTCCTCCCATCCTTCCTCTCTCATCAACCTAGTCTTCTCTTCCCATGATGTTCCCCCTGCCCCTTCCTTCCTCTGCTGTCTCTCCAATCTCCTCTTCCCACGATGTCCTCTGTTTGAATGACTGGCAAAGAAAGTGGCACTAGAAGTCATGACGTCTGGTTCTTTGAACAGAATCGGTGCCTGGCATTTTACACAGCAAGACAGGGTGTTTTATGAGCTCTTAACACTTTTCATACATTTCCTCAAGGAGAGGAGACCCAGGGAGGTGGATGGCAGAGAGCAAGCTGCAGGAACCTAACTACCTTCTGAAATAACTAGGTGATTTTAGTGACTTGGTGATGCTTCCCTATTAGTGTCTTTTCTCAAATTTCTCTACATCTTCTGAACAGTTTCGATCTGTTTGCAAATAAATACAATCTTGGATTATAAATGCCCTTCCCTGAAACAGAAGCCAAAGCGTTTGATCATCTGGATCTAAACAGATTCTAAAGAAAGTATTTCTCTAAGTGTCCTGAATGATGTAGTCACAGCCTGGATGTGGGGAATCAGGGGGGCTCTGCAGGACACACCCAGATCTGTACTGGGTTTGGAGTTGAACTCTAGGTCCTAATGTTTCCAACTTTCAAGTCCTGAGATTTCAGGTTGTGCCCCACCATGTCTGGCTCCCAGGGATTTTAAAATGGACACTAATGGCATCTATTTTGAGTTTAGAATTGTAAGTGAACAGGGAACATGCTATTGTTACCCAGTAGATCTCTCTCAGTGAATGCTGAGGTCCCACCAACACTCCAGGAGCTAGCAATGTAGTCTATTGAGTAATGAGTTTTTGGTGTTTTTTTTCCTGCAGGAATAGGGAACACACGGATGTCTAAACTTGGGTGCAGGACTGGCCATTCCCTTTCCTGCTCTAACACACTGTTGAACACACTGCACATGGAAACCTTGTAAAAGACCTGGATGGACCTGATGTGCTGTGTGTCCTGAAGCTTCCCCTAGGAGGTAGAAACTCTAAGAATTCAGCTTACAGAGTGTGGATCAGAAGCTCTGAAACATGAGATGCAGGGTCACATCTCACACTGTTCACCAGATACCTGGAAATGGGCCTGTGCATATTTATTTATGTCACAAAATAGTGGTATTCCCATATATATATATATATATATATATATATATGTGTGTGTGTGTGTGTGTGTGTGTGTGTGTGTGTGTGTGTGTGTGTATATGTATATGTATATGTATATATGCCATTCACATGCAAAGTCCACACCATCTCTGGGAGATTTATATAGGGATGTCTTCTACCTTGAAGGGAAATGTCACAGGAGATCTGGGAGTTACACTCCCTTGGGTTGCCTCAGATTGCACCTGAGCTTATTCAAAAGACAAATCTTGTGTGGACATCCTAATTCTCAAGTGTGTTACAACCCATAGGCCATGCTCTCCACACTCACCATATTGAAATGAGTCAACAAAGTTAAAATGAGAGTCATTGTCCAAGAAAACTGATCTCAAATTTTTAAAAAGTGAGGTGTTCAAACACACACACTCATGGGATCATTACACATTCAAAACACTACAGTAACTACTAGCTTCATAATGGTGCTGCGACTAACTTTATAAAATGAATATTCTTATCCAAGCTTTTTTTTTTATTAATTCCTTCAGCCTGATATCATAATAAAACATTCTGGGGAGAAAATGACCAATCTTTTTTAAAATTTATATTATTTCAAGACAGGGTTACGCTGTGTAATAGGCCTAGCTGTCCTGGGATTTACCCTGTAGATCAGGGTGGCCTCAGCATCACAGAGATCCTCCTGACTCTGCCTCCCAAGTGCTGGTTGGTATTAAAGATTTGTGCCACCACTGCCCTCCCCCCAAATGACCAATGTTAAGATAAGTGTCCTTGTTCTGATTTACTTACAGACCTACTTCTTAGAGAAAAACTCCAGGTAGAATCTTCCAGAACATTGTTCAGGTTGCCAAACTATCCCTAGTGTAGCTTTTATGAAATTGGTGCTCCTCGCATCTGCTCTAACAAGCATCTCTTAGTCTCAGTGTTTTCACTGATAAAAATGGTGTCCATGCTGGCTACCCTGCTCACTTAACATGTATGCTGTTGACTGAGTGAAAACCATGAGAGAACCCAACCTGGGATCTGCCAATGCAGGCTTAATGCTTATTTAGTTAGGCTTCTCAGTCTCAAGAAGCAGTTTCTCATTTTTTCATTGCCATGTTTGTAATACCACATCCACCCTATAGACTTCATCTTAACCATTTTCCAGAACTTACAACACATCCCTTTGAAACTTTCATAACTTTAGTTCCTGATCTTTTTTGTTTTCCTCATGACAAGGTCAATATTTAACGTGTTCCTACCACCTCCATACTCTTGGGATGTTTTCATAATGTCCTCCCCAAGGATAAAAGTCTATTTATTGTTTGTTTATTTGTTAATTTTTGGTCAGTTTTGTTTTTTCTTAAAGAGCAGGAGAGGTCCCATGGCCTTCTCAGCATCCCTGAACACTGTGGTGTCAAAGCTGACTTTTCCAGGTTTGGAGTCCCTCTTTCTGCAATCGGCTGCACTATCTATGTGGGATATATCCACATGAATTGACAAGCTGATCCTTTGGTTTTTCCTGGATCATGGTGATTTCCTCAGGACCAGGGTAGGGAAATAGTGTGAGGTTCCTTTTCAAAGTCTTTAGGATGAATCTCAGCATCTCAATGGACAGAGCACTATTTCTCATTGTATGCTCTTTTACTAAGTTTATGCTGAGCCCCATAGTCAGACACCAGCTGAATACATGGTGAAATGAGTGTGAAAAAAAGGTATGAGGAGAAATATGTGATAGCAGAGTGTCATACAGCAAAACCAAGTGATCCTATGCTATAGCATAGAGAAGAATTATTATAAACTTCCCTTAACACAGAATACTAACAATGTGCATTTGTAAAGAGAGACTTCATCAATGGTGCTATAAGGTAACCTTGGTTTAAGTGTTTCAGTATTCTTCCTTTCCTATTATCCACATTGATTTATCTCAAAAAGTGTATGTTTAGCATATTACAAACAATGTGTTTTGGAAAAACTCTTTCTTGTTTATTTATCACTGGAGTTTTGTCATATTATAGCTGTTCAATAAACATTTCATTTAGTTGTGATTTGATGATAGTGGATGATGGTCATGATGATGATGGCAATGACAGTGGTCATGATAGTGGTGATGATGATGATAGTAATGGCAGTGGTCTTGATGATGGTAATGATGGTGATGATGATGGCGATGGTAATGGTAATGATGCTATGTTGGTGGTGATGATGATGGTGATGACTGGACATGATGATGGTCATAATGTTGATGGTGCTGATGTTGATGATGATGATGGTGATGATAACAGTGGTAATGATGATGGCAATGATGGTGGTGGTAATGATGGTGTCGACAATAATGAGTTTTGTAAAATAATTTCTTCCTCCAAGAATTTATTATGAACTTGTCCATTCAGTGTGACTTCTGCAGTGGACATATAAACCCCATATTATTTCCATTGATGAACAGATTTGTACTTAAATTACTATAACACACATATGATATTTATTAGAAAATATTCTTTGTGAATCAGAATTTATGAAGAATTTCTCATCCTTCCAAATGTATTCCCCTTACTCCCTTATTATCAGGATAATTTCTAATTGGTATCATGTTCTCTTAGATGTCTTATTCCCAGTGTTAAATCACTCCATGCTGATACACACACAGAATTTTTTTGTCTTTTCTTTATTAAGAGTATAAATATGTTTAAGGATGTTTATCCTAAAATTCAGATAGCTGGATGTGAAAATCTAAGATGGTGCTCAAAAAGACTTACTAATTTTAATGGCTATATTTCTGCATGTCAGAAGAAACGAGTAAAGACCCATACAAGAAGACTCCTTGTTCTGCAGTGTAAAAGTCAGGCCCCAATCCTTCAGGTTAGCTTAGTACTTATTGTGCCTCACAGTGTCTGTCTCAAACTCAAATTAGAGGAGAAAGCCACTTGGATGGTTGGTCCTGTGTGCCTGGAACCCTCAGCAAAGGGAAATGCATCCTTTGCTCTGAGAATAAATTGAAAGCACACAAAGCAATTGGAAATGTCCAAAGTTTATTCTGAGTTCATGTTTTCCTCCAAGTCTTCACCAGCTTCAACAGTCCTCAATCCTCAGGTGTCTTACCTTTTCTTTTATGAAAATGTATTCTTGCTTTTTCTCCCAGTAGTATCATTTTACCCTACAGGAGGTAGTCAATAATGATCAAACCCCTTGTGCAGACTTTGCAGGCCTTTTGCCATCTGAAAGGAGAATGTTTTTTCTCAGTTTGCTTCTAATAACTTCTTTATCCTTCAGTCTTTGTCCCTAATGCCCTATCTGGTATGCATCATGTTTTTTCTAACTAACTTTTTACTCATCCCCTCCATTATATCTGGGAAGCTTCCAGTAATTTCTTTTTCAATGTGTACTGTTTAAAATCTAAAGCCAGTCCTATCTAGTCTATAAAAGTTTCTTCGGCTATGGAAGATCACACTGGTCCTCAATATCACTCCTTTTACTAATACTAGTATTACTTCCTGTCTGCTCCCTGCTTCCTGTCCTTTCTCTGCTTCCTGTCTGCTCTGTGCTTCCTGTTCTTTCTCTACCCCCTGTGTTTTATCTGCTTCCTGTCCTCTCTCTGCTTCTTATCTGCTCTCTGCTTCCTGTCTTCTCTACTTCCTGTCTGCTCTCTGCTTCCTGTCTGTTTTCTACTTCCTGTCTGCTCTGTGCTTCCTGTTCTTTCTCTACCTCCTATCTGCTCTCTGCTTCCTGTCCTTTCTCTGCGTCCAGTCTGTTCTCTGCTTCCTATCTTCTCGACTTCCTCTCCTGATGAGATATAAGCCAGCATCATATGTTTCCACTGCCACACCTGCCATCCACTATAACTTCAAGACCCTGTGACTGTCTATGAGCCAAAACTTGCCTTTTTTCCCTCAAGTTACATCATGTCAGGTGTTTGGTCATAGATAAATGTAACGGATATACCACCTATGTAGTGGTTTGAAATTTAAATGCCCCCACCCAATTTACATGTCCTGGAGATTCCTAGCCCTGGAACAAGGGAGTTGAATTTTCTTAGTTCTGGGTCCTCGTGGGAAGTCACTATGACACTGGGACTGTGGCCCCAAAAGGAAACAGGAATCAGAGTCTGTCTCTTTTCTCCTTTGCCCGTAGGTTATGATTGGAAGTTTTAATGCACACTATAACCTCTCCATGGCTATGCCCCATAAGCCAATTGATAGTAGACTGAAAACTTGAGCTAAATTATACATTTTCTCTTCATAAACTGACTATTAACAGGGAGATGACTAGCTTAATGTATTTCCTCTCATTCAGAAGGGAAAGTGTCTTCATAAACTGCTGCCAATATAGGAGAAGGCACCAGGCATGAGAGCTTGTTTTCTGCTGTATTCTTCATATTCTTGGAAAAGTATGCCCATGGCAATAGATGAGTGGATGAGGCCAGACAGCACTGTAAATTGCACTTAGTACTGATCTACAGAGCCCCTACTTCCTAGAACCACACAGGGGACTGTTTACTCCTGTGACGTCTGTCATGGGACAGATCTGCATCAGCTGAACTCATAATGGCCTTTGTTAGTTTCACATTCACCTGTCTGAAACTGTTCCCAGTGTGTGTGTGTGTGTGTGTGTGTGTGTGTGTGTGTGTGTGTGTGTATGTGTGTGTGTCTGTCTGTCTGTATGTCATCGGTGTGTACCTGTGTGTATAGGTTAGTGTGCATTTGTGTATGGACAACAGAGGTGGGCACTGGATATCTTTCTCCACCTTAGTTTTTGATGTAGGGTTCCTCAATGAGCCTACCACTCAAATTGAGCTAGAATAGCTGCCAATAAGCCCTGTGGTCCACCTGTTTTAGCTTCCTTGGTAATTAGATTACGAGTGTGCTCCTGGCTTATTTAATGTGGATTCTGGGGATCTGAATTCATATTATCATGCCTACAAACCATACCAAGTGAGGCATCTTCCAAGTCCCTTAGCTTATCTGACTCTATTCTCTAAGATGGGAGGAAAAAGTCCAATTTGAACACCTTGAGTCATATGCTCAGTCCTGAAAAGCCAGATGGAGAGTCTCACTAAGATGTCACACAGTGGCAGGGAGAAATCATTCTTACCACTCTCCATGTGCACCTGGGTTAGAAAGACAGGAGATGCTGGGCAAGGCACTCTGGCAAATGGTCACCCCAGCTTGAAAATGTCTCTCAATGTCTCACAATGGGAAGAGATGCTAAGTCACTCACAGACATGAACAAAAACTCAGTAGCTTTTATCAAAACATAAAATATGTTTATGTGTGTGTGTGTTCTCTCTACATGCATTATATATACACATATGTATGTGTGAACAGAGAGAGAGAGAGAGAGAGAGAGAGAGAGAGAGAGAGAGAGAATGGTGTTGGCCTATAATCTATATAAGACACCTCTTCAAATAAGCAAATAAAACACTTTAACTTGTTGAGGCCATAACTTTTTTTTTTCTGCTGGGGGAGAAGGTGTGAGAGAATGACCAGCTCACCTCTTGAATTCCTTTTTCTGACTTTGTATCTGGCCTCTTTAAAGCCCTTGTGACTCTCCACGCTTTCACGTCACTCTTGCTCAACCTCTGGCCCTGTTTTGTTTCTCTAGGTCAGACTAGATTCACCGGCCCCCTTCCATTAACCTTTCACTTTATCCACTATTGTGTCTGTCAGCGGCTGCAGGAGATGCTGATTATGTTTGGAACCTCTGGGAAGGAGATGAGACAGGGAAGCACCAGGAGATAAGGACACCGACTGGAGACCCATTACTAAAGCCCTCAGCGCGAAGCACAGCCAGGGCAGAGGCTGCTGCAAACCTCTGCAGTTGTTGGCTTTAGTCAGGGGAAGGATGAATCAGTTTAGATAACTCAGGAATGGGCTTGAGCCTTTGCCCAGACCTCTGAATGAACCACCAACAAACCCTCTGCGTTTTCCCAAATTAAGACATTGAGAAAAATATTGAATGTGAGTTTCCCTTTCTTTCCCATCTCTGCTTCCCTGGGGAGTTGCTGGGACCACAAGGCAATTTTTTAATAATAATGGATTAGATTTTCAGTACATATTCCCCTCTGGCCATTTTGATGTGTCAGAAATGCTTTACAAATGTTAAGTGCTGCAATTAATCTCCTGAAAGGGGGAGGGAGAAGAGGTTTGCCAGCTGGAGATTTTTTAGTGATTTCGCTTAGTTGAGATTTTGCTGTTATTTTCTGCTTTGGTGTGTTTTCCTGGAAAGTCAGTCAATCAAATATGTAAAAATTGCCTGTGATTTGCATAAGTCAGTGTGCTTGGTGCTGGAATTACAGAGCAAAGCAGACATACCAGAGTTCTATTTCCCTGTCACCCGGGGGGAAAATCAAACTCAGGCTAATTTAATGTGCACACTTACCTTGATCTGTTTGCTTAACCATCTAATAGAATACCACACAGATGTTTTCAAAGATTATAATTCTATTTTTAATTATCTGTATATGTGTATGTGTGTACTTCACACAGAGGCCTGAGGTGTTGGGATCTTTTGAGCTGTAGTTATAGACAGGTCATTGCAAGATGCCAGGCATTGCATGCTGGGAACCAAACTCAGATCCTCAGCAAGAGGGCCAGTACTCTTAAGAGCTGAGCAACTTTTCTATCTCCCACAATACAGACATTTGACTGTTTTTGTTGTGTTGTGTTGTGTTGTGTTGAAATGCGGTCTTACTATGCAGCCTTTACTAGCCTGGAACTCACAACAATCCTGTTGTCTCAGTCTACCAAGTACTGATTATAGGCATTGAGCCCCTGTCTAGCAGTATTTTTCTTTTGTTGTTTTTCGTGTCTGTGCTGCAGTAAACAGAGTCATGTAATGTTGTTATGATTTTTGAATCATTAATTATTTTGCTAGTTTATGGCCCAATTCCACTTTGTCCTCTAAAAAGCATTCTCAACATTGTGAATTCCATCATTATAATCATTGTTCATTAACGGAATGACTTCCAAGTGTTCTCTGTCCTCTGCCTGTAAACTCATCACAGTGCATGTATCTGTCCATCCTGCCCTGCCTTCACAGAGCTGACTTGGTTTGGAATGATAACAGAAGGTGTTTGGAAGAGATTCACCCCAGATGACAGCTCTTGGCTGCTGGTGCTTATGTCTCTCATTGTCTACTCCAAATGTTGGCTTCGACCACTCTCTGTTGTCCAGATCAAACTCAGGGACTCTCAACCTTTCAGACTCTCCTCTCATTCACACTATTCCTCTCACCACCCATCTCATCTCATTTAAACTCAGGAACAATGCCATGTGTGATTACTACATATGAGACTACATATGAGACACCTAACCTGGTGGTCCCTCTTCCCTGTGTTCTGCAGATTCTTTTTGATAATAGAGAGACTTTTAGTGATAATGGAGTTAATCTTTGACTCTGTTAAAGATAGCCTGTAGGTCATTTCTTATTAGGGAACGTGTGTGTGTGTGTGTGTGTGTGTGTGTGTGTGTGTGTGTGTGTACACTTACAACAGTGTGCACATGCAGGTATGCTTACTCATACATGCCCATTGGAGAGCCAGAAGTTGATATCGGGTGTTGAGAGTCTTCATCTACTTTTCTTCATCTTATTTTTAAGTTTGACTCTCTCGTTAAAGCTAGAGATCATAGAATCAGATCACAAACCCAGCTAGACTGGCTGCCCAGTGATTCCTTGGCTACTCCTTTCTCCACATCACAACATTGGGATTCTGGGCAGGTGTTTCTGTACCTGGTTCTTTTCTGTGGGTGCTGAGGATCTGAACTCAGGTGTTTATGCACAGTAAGTACCTTATCTATCAAGTCATCTCCTTGGCCCCAAATCTATATGCTTTAAAAACTGAATCACAATTGACATCATGGTCCTCACTTAAATATCACTTGTGGAAACTGCCCCGAAATACCAATCATAAAACCAACATTGCTCTGATTCAATTCCATAACCCTTACTGATGGAATGTTTACTAAATTTAACATGGGCCACAAATCATTCTGGGAAATGGGACTGGGAAATGACTACAGGTGTAGAGTTCATTAGAAAATGAAGACAAATCCCCCCAAATATCATATTTCAACAAAAATACAAACATACAAATGTATTCAATGAATAGCAGTGGTTCAGAAGGAAGCATGGCCAGTTTTCTTCAGGGAGAAAAATAAAGCAAGGAAGAAGATTCTCACAGAAGAAATAATTGTAGCTGTAGTTAATTAATTACTTAGTTTTTTTTTTTTTTTTTTTTTTTTTTGAGAGGCATACTCTCTTGAGTACTCCAGGTTACGCTCTGACTTAAGCTGATCATCTTGTCTTTACTTCTCCAGGGGTGAGGCTACAGATATGCTCTATCAACCTGAGTACTGAGGGTCAAGATAATCAAAGATCACACGCCAGACAGTCACTCTACCTCGTGAGCTGTACATCCCCAGACCCAGAAGATAGAACTTCTAGTAGGTATTATCAGTGTTCTGCTACCATATAATAAATAGGCTCAAGTTTAATTGTTTAAACCAGTTTTCATTTGCTACAGGTTACTCCATGGGAGGGAAGCCATTTCTAGTCTGTAAATATGCTCAGAAACCCATGGATAGGGAAGTCATCAGCTTGAGGGAAGAATCTATTGATATTGTTTTTCTAAATGCTCATGTTGTCAAGTTGCTATCTAAGTATTTATGTTTTTAATACATAGATTTGTGCTCCTATCTGCCTAGGTCAGCAAAACTTCTTCTTGCAGGGTAGTGATGAATGCTAAGACTTGTAACTGGTCAAAGTGCTGTGAGTAAGACAATGACTATTCAGCAATCAATGGATCACCTATACAGGTCTCTTCTATCCAAGGCTCAGGGACAACAGCAAAGAGTGGACCAGAAGAATATAAGATGCAGAGGATGGAGAGGAAAGCTATGAGATGCCGCCTTCTGGGTACAGGTGGTAAACATTCATGAATTCACAGGCTACATGATACCTGTACAATGTCCCACCAGTCAAAATTCCAAGCATTACACCTGGCTGAAGAGCTTTTGATAGTTGGTGGCTGCTGAGGAAGGGAAGGTCACTTTCCTTTGGGGATATGGACACTGACAGGTTGCCCTACATCTGAATAGATGTGCTCCACTCCTTAGCACGTGGTCAGCACTAACTGAACTAAAAGAACTATTTATAATAATATTTTTAGAGAACATGGTTTTGGGGGTGATGGTAAGTAGGGGGAGATAAATATGATAAAAATAAAATGTGTACATATATATATATATTTGAAATTCATATGTACTTTTTAAAGAAATTAGAAGTAACATTGTTCATACCCATGTGCAGTAGGTTCTAACGATGTGTTGTGGAGACATAAAATGTAGCCAGCAAGTAAAAGTAGTTCCACGAGACTGCTGCCTTGGTTGGCTTCTACTAGCATGCAAGATCAGGGTGTTCTTGGGGTTCTGCAGCAGGATTCCCATGTCCAGCCTTAGCTTCAAGTCCTTTGAGAGCCTATTGGTGTGTCAGTCAGTGAGCAGCACTCCAGAGTACAGCCACCATTTGTTTCTTCATTCCTCTGGCATGGGCTTGAGGAACCTAGTAACTCCAATTGCTGTATCCTAGGCACAGTTAAATACACCAAAGCCATCTCTGACTCTGTAGTTGTCCCACAACCAAAGCTTCGGTGCTGAGGGAACATCCCAGGAGGCTCATACTGGAGCTTGTTCTTTGGCCTTTCTGAAGTCTAAAAAGTTCAACCCCCCTGTATCAAGTTATTCCCACTGAATATACTTGAGCTTTTGTTTATATTTTCTCTCTTGTGCCCAGATTGAGACAATTATATCTTTTTAGAGGTTAATCAGAGTAAAAAAAAAAAATGTCTGGCTAACTTGTATGAATACTCCAAAGACACTTGAACTCTAGAGGTTTCAATTCAATTATCCATTTATAGGTAGCTGATTTATATGGAGGAAAATCAGCCAAGGGCACTCTGGTGTCATACTGGCTTCTTGAATTTCAAATTTTTCTGCTATGGAGAAGGAGCATATTTAGATAGGCTACAAATAGTAACATTGTTTTAATAACATACCCAAAACTTAGCCACAAGCAGAGCCAAGCCTGACTATTGAGAACTGGAAACCATACATCTCTCTCCATGTGTCAGACAGCTATAGTTAAATTTTAAATATTCAATTGCATCAGTCCACAAGCTGTAATTCAACCTCTCAGACATTTGTCACTGCTGGTCTTGCTCACATTCAGGGACTGGAGAAATAGCCCAGCTGGTAGATTCTTGCTTTGAAAGCATGAGGACTGACTTCAATCCCTAGAACACATAACTAAAAGAGTCAAGTGTCCTGACATGAGGATACAGAGATGGGTGGATCCCTGGAGTTCAGCATAACATGATTCCAGACCAGTTAGAAATCCTAGCTCAAAAAAGGAAAAAAAAGTAGATATCTTCTGAGAAATGATATCCAATGTTGTTCTCTGACCTTATACACAAATATGAAATTTCTTAGTATCTCCATCTCTGAACCAAGAGGTGGCAGACAATATCCAAAGTCTATTGGGTAACACATTGTGATGCTAGATAATTTGCTCTTTGCCTTGGTAGTGAATTCAAAATTGTAGTTTAATATACTAGCTGCGATAGCCTTTAGCTTTTAGACATAATATTTCTGTCATTAGGCTTTGTCACTGTGTTCACAGGGTTCTGTGGGGTTTTTGTCTCTTTGTTTTTTGACATTTTTAGGAACCCATCAGTCAATGCAATGATTTCTTGAACTTACCCTTCTTGTTGGTGGTAGGAATATTTAGGAACAAAGAAACAGATAATTGAGAGAAAACACCAGCATTCTGGAACCATGACTTACCATGCTATAGTTAGGGACTTTACAGAAGGTAAGGCCAATTGTTGGCCCATGAACTTTTGCTTCCTGCCCTGTGGAAGTTCTAATGGTAAGAGCACAATAACAGGTTAGATAATAGTTTGGTAGTTAATGAGTAATGAAATGAGTTCAATAAAAATATCCTATCATAGTAACAGGTGACATAGCATTAACATCCACTTTCTAATTGAGATGCTAGTGGTGTGTGATACTTTTAAACAAAGCACCCCTCTACCCATGATACAAAAGTAAAGCTATGCCATTCTTTTCTGACCTGTGGTATCCAAGATAGAGATGGTTTATAATTTGGGAGAAATTATCCTGGAAAGAACCAGATTCCATCAAAAGCATCTCAAGGATGGGCAATGTCTTGACACAGGATTGGGAAGATGGTTTTACCCTAACTTCATTTCACTGGATGCGCATGTGTGCACTCACCGCTTCTGCTTGCTGACAGCTGGGGCTCCTGTTGCCAAGATCTCTGCAAATGGTCTGAATCTTTGGCTCAAGGATCAGCTCAAACCAGGGAGCCCAAATCTGTTTTCAAAGACAAATGTGATTGGAGAGCTCTGATTCACATCAGGCTGTGTGGGTTCAGCCTGAGGGTGAGGGGGTTGCTCAGCTCCCACATGGGATGATGAAGTGGCTACCCTTCTGTTATCAGGGCTTCCCTGTCTGAGACATCCGCGCCTAGGAAGCTGCCTTCTGGTCTTGGAAGAGGGGAATCTGCCTGAGAAGGGGTAATGACAAGCTACATATGATCTAGGAAAGGGAGCAAAGCACCAGATGGCAGGCAAATTCAGAGCCTGCAGATGCTTTGAGCTGAGCCTAAAGAAATGCAGTCTTTGGTTTTATGCAACTACCTGTTATCTTTCACCTGAAATGGAGACTAAAATAGAAAGTCAATGAGGAAACACATAGCCACGTGACTGTCTTCTCATCCTGTGGGCAAAGCATGGTCAAAATCAGCCTGTGATTGTCCATGCAGGGATCCTGGGGACACCTTCAGATCTTACTATTAATACCCTCTCTGACTTGCTACAAACAGCAGAACACTCCTCTCTCCTCCCCTCTTCTGCCCTCTCCTCCTGTCTCCTCCTTTCCTCTTCCTTCCCTCCCCTTCCCCTCCTTTCCTCTTCTCTTTTCATTTTCTCTTCTACTGTCCTTTGCTCTGTAGTTGGGAAGCATGTCATAAATCTACCTTTGATAATAATACATTGATGAGGCTGAAACCGTGGCCCTACTTTCCTGGATGATTGCCAAAACATTACCTGTCTTATAGACTGAGGGTCTGTCTGCTGGATATCCACCAAGCACTTCAAGATAATGAACAGGGCATGATGGTTCAAACACTTAAATGCAGCATGTGGGAGGTGGCTGCAAAGGGATCAAGAGCTCAAGGTCATCATTTAGCTACACAAAAAACTAGGTAACGAGGACTGCAAGGTTAGGGCAATGGTTCTGTTGGGCAATATTGTGGTAAGAAAGGAACATAATGGACAGGCTGCATCCCAAGCCTTTATAATGCACAGCCCCCACCTACTCTGAGCTGTATGTTCCTTCTGCCTCCGAATCCACTCATATTTTCTATGGTATCTCAAAGTTCTGGCATTATTTTCTCAGCTCACTCAATCTCATGTCCTTGCACTGACTTGGTATTCCAGATTGGGTTGGTAAAGGAAGAAAAGAGCCCCCATATTGTTTTAATATTTTGTCAGAAGATAGATGTCCCCATTATACTTTAGATGTAAGGTACTATAGACATGTGAGAGGCTAACCATGCTGACTGCAGACATGAGAAGAGAGAAAGAGTATGGTCTCTTTACTTAGGGAAAATTGATCCTTTTGAGAGTTATAGGATCCTGAGAATGCAAATGATAAGTGTTAGTCAAATAATCGAATGGCTGTGCACATGTTTGCTCTTTTGAATCTGAGTATGTGGGAAGATGGATATTATAAGTGTTCAGGGTCTTCTACTTTCATATGTTTAGAGACAAGTAACTGATGACATCTATGTGTGACTGTAAGAAATGTGGAAAACAACCTTCTAAGTACTGCTTTGAAAACATGGAAACTACACTAAGGAATCATGTAACATTCAACATTTTCTATGAACCCATAATAACAAAAGGTGATGTGGACCAAAGGAATTACCTTCTGTTAAATTTTAATGAACATGTTCAAGTCACCCACCGATCTCATACTTTGCAATCGGAAATATGAATAAGAGATAGTGAATTTATGGTTCAAGGGTAACAGAGAGTTAAATGTTACCTATGTAATAATAAAGAAAGGCCCAGAAGACCACCTCAGCAAAGTTAAAGGACTCTTCAATTAAATGCTGATGGAATGGTTGTGTGGCTGAAAATACCTCCAGGAAGAATCGTGAACTTATGTAACAGTTCAAGACATGGGATAGTGGGAGACAACATGGTGTGAGTAGAACAGGACTGAGTAGACGTCAGGAGAGTGGGGACAGCAGCTTCTGAGGACAAGGCACACATTGACTGAGGTCAGAAGAAAAAGAAAGTTGACTGTCGTTACAAGGAAATGATGTAGAAGCTCTCACCTAAGTCACAGGAAGCTTTGAACAGTTTACTGATAACCTTTTGTGGTAACCTACATACGGTGTTCTACTTAATCTCTTTGAAAGGTGGGGAAAGGAAAAATTTAGAGACTCTGGACTCTTTCAAGCAAGCATTTCCTAGAGCAGCTAGCAGGACCCATGTTAGAAATGCAGATGGTATAGTCAAAGAGACGTGGGCTGTGAAGCCCAGCTGGATACCTCTGTTCAGCAATTCCTTGTGGCTGTGTGACTGTGGCTTAAAAATCTGAGTTCGAGGCTTCTTCAATTATTTTATGTGTGTGGATATTTTGCCTACATGTATACCTGTGAACCATGTTTACTTGGGGCCTGTGGAGACCACAGGAGGGCATCAGATCCGATGGATCACATGTGTGAGGTGGTCAGATGTCTAGTCTACAGCAAGTGTCTTCCTCAGTTGCTCCCTGTCTTCCTTTTGAGCTAGGGTCTCTCCCTGAAGCTCAAACTCATTACCTGGCTGGGCAGCAAACTCCAGGGGTCTCAGCATCTTAATGACTCCCCAATCCTGAAATTTTAAGTATATATCATCATGTCTACTTTATTTAATTTTTAAAAATGTTGTCATTTGATAGTTTCATACTTGTAAAATATGAGTTTCCATTCTTTTAATTCTATTACCCCCATCTCATCCTCCACCCCTTTCTCTTCCTGAAGCACTTCACCCCAGTGTGCCTTCCTTTCTTATTTTCACATTTATGCCTGTGTGAACATGGGCAAGGAGATGTTTGCTGGAGCAATGGCATTTTGTCAGTGGCTAGACTGCTGAATCAGCTTTTGATGTAGATGCTAGGACTTGATCTCTCCTGCTTGAGTGACAGACATTTTACTAATGATGTCACCTCATCATCTCCTACAGGAAAATTATTTCTTCATCCTCTTTTGGGGGGAGGGGGACAGGTACTTTATGTCACGTGTATGTTTTGAGAAATGAGTTTGACACACTGTAGATAGTTCTCACTAAATGAATAAAGACACACTCACATACACAATATATACATAGCAACCCAGCAAAGAAGGCTATGCTGTGCTGGTTCCCTTAATGTCTGAGAGGAACTGCTTTGTGGGGGAATGCCTGCAGCAATCAGAGTGACCGGCTCTGCATCCCACCAACAGTTTCATGGCTCAAGACCAGATGTGATTGAAGGTGCTGACAATGAGTGGGGTTCTGGATCAACTGCTGAGTTTTCCACATCAGTTTTTGAACTGTCTCTGCCAACTGGGGCAATGGCACTGTCCATAATGTCTCAGGGAAGGTATTGATCAGAAAGCAGAGGCTAACATAATTTATTCCAGCTTAGCCAAACTACCCGTGAGGCAGTCAGCTTGATTCATCTCTTCCATCCCTTTGTCTCACCCCGCAGAGTTGAAAATATTTTGGAGGGGAACTGTGGGAATCGTCTTCCCTGGAACACTGGCAGATATTTCTTAATTCCATTAATGGAAGCTTGGTGCCCGTTCAATGCTTTGTTAAATATTGTCCTAACTTCACTGCTGCCTTGATTCGAAGCATTCCTTGGCAAAGAGCGCACAACCCTTGTTTTCTTCAAACATGTAAAAATGCATCAGGCATGAACTTCTCCTTTATCTAGGTCTTATCTGGGATCCTGTAAGTTTAGAATGCCTGCAGACTGGTGCTGTCTTACAGAGAATATTCAGGGATAAACTCCAGATTTTTTTTTTCCTATTTGCAGTACAGAGCTGTGGTTCTGGAACATTTCCTGTGCTCATACTTTTCAAACTGAGGAGTCCTGAATCCAGCCTATGGTGTGCAACAACTCAAATCCAGCTATCTTAACAGAAAAGCAACAAAGCAGGGTATATTTTACATTGTTCAATAGCAAAAAGAAGTTGTTTCTTACAGATTTTGGGTACATACATATGTGGGTATGCCACCCGGTATTCTTGTGTAGCTTTCATTTTTACCTAGAAAAATTTATTAAAAAAAAAAAAAGCAAGCATGCAAACAAACAAAAAAACCTGACTTCATTAATCCCACAACTAATAAACCAGCTCTAGGGAAGAAGAATCAAGAACACTCAGTGGCATTCCATTTCCTTTATGAAAATAAGTTTCAGAAGGAAAAAATAATTTAGTAATTTATTTTATACCAGGACCATTCTTGCTTCACGGTTTTACTCCATTTCTACCCATCATCTGCTTTACCCATTTGACAACAGATACAAAATAATTGTTCAACTTGAATCTTTGAAAAACCACAAATGTTGGTACCTTTTCAGCAATGTGCTTCTAGCCTGTCCTTAAGGACATTTTCTCACATGGTACCAACTTTATGAGGGACTCTGGATGCATGGTGAGTGTGAGTAGTTCTCTTACTTTACATTTGGGGTCACCCAGTTTCAGTGGCTCTAGCAGGAAAGGAATGAACATCCCAGCATGTAGGAACAGTATACCCAGTGAAGACAACTGAGGCTTCCTTTGGGAATAAGCCCCCAGATCTACCTGGGAAAACCCTCTTGCTAAACAACCCTCACAGCTCCCCTCCAGGTTCTGTGAACAAAAGAAAGGAGTTTAACACCCAAAATAGAATCGGCAGACATAGGATCTGAGTGTCTAGAAGGAGATTGAAAATCTTACAATATTTCAGTTCCTCACATCCTAATGTAGTCAACTATGCACATAGATATATGGCATAGGAGGTGATAAATATAACAGTATCGTGGTGAACATGGACCCATGGCAAGAACCTCAGTTTGGGTTTATCAGGACAGCATAAGCAGGACATATGTTGTAATTTCTGTATCTTGGATGGTACTTTGCCCAGCAGAGAATAAAGGGAAGATATAGTCAACAGGATTTGAACATGACTCCTAAGACCTTTTTCTTTTATAGTTAATTTCCTCTCTCAAAGAGAAAGGCACAATCCAGGGACAGTCAGCAAGTCCCTGGGGGTAGAGTGTGGGGGCTTGGGTCCCACAGCTACAAGGGAATTCATTCTGGTAGAGCTTGATTCAGGCTAGAAACAGATCTTCCCCCAATGCTGCCTCTGACACTTCGATAGGAATCATGTGAGATACTGAGAAGGCAGTCCAGGTCACGTGAGTAGAGGCTTCTGACTCACAAGAGACAAGGCATGTACTGAGCTTGGGTAGTAATATATAATTAGTACAGAGACTAGCTCTGTAGAGGGATGCTAGGTGTGGAACTCAGTAGGATGTGAAAGGATAGCACTGCCCCTATGAGTAGTTCCATGTCTTATGCGGAGAGATCACAGTGAGAGATGGGCTGTCACGTTGGGAGATTACACTAAAGAGAAGGAACATGGAATAGTGATTATAACTATATTTTTTAAAAAGAAGTTATAGAAATATGGACTGGAGGAAAGGAGTATGACACACAAGGAGAACAAAGGTAAAATTGTAAAAATGAAGGAGGGATCTTCAATAAATACTTCAGTGTCCAACCTGACATTGGGGCCCATATGTCTTGACCTTAGAAACTATCTGATGACAGAAAGAATTAAGAAAACGTCAGACTGTTCAAATGGAAATTGATACTTTGTGAAGCAAAGCTACCTGAGTTGTTTCATTTGATGCCCCCTCTGCATGTGAGCAAGTAGATTTGATTGATCAATGACATTACTGATTTGCTTCTCTTTTCATTGAGATGGGGTCTCATGTAGTCCTTGTTGGCCTGGAACTCTCCATGTAACTGAGGGCTTTGAAGTCCTGATCCTCCAGCCTCCATCTCTTGCCATGTTTATGCACTTCTGGTTCTGGAACCTAGCCTTTGTGCTTGCCAGGCAAGCATTCTCCCAATGAAGCCATATCCCTATGCCCGCAACATTGTTTGTAACATATAAATAGACTTCAGACTTAGACCTGTCACCCATCTAGCCTCCACCTCTGGACTGTCAAGATGGTGCAGTTCCCTTGATGCAATGGAGGTCAGAAAGGACACTGAGCCTATAACCAGGTAATCAGCAAAGGGGACGGTGCAACTAGGGTTCCATCCCACAGGCTCCTGCTTTCCTGTTTCACTACCAATGTGGGCCCAGCAGATTATGACACTAGTGAGGCTGGGAGCTGGATTACCTCCAAAAACATGATCCCAGGAGGAACTATCCAGATAAGAATTTCCAGCTGACTCTAGAAATAAAGAAGGTCTGGAAATAACGGCATCTGAGTGTTTGAGTGTGGGGGAGGAGTGTGTTCATCTGAGTAGGCATGTGTGCAGGCCAGAGGCTGATACCTGAATGCCTTTCTGGGTTGCTTATTCACCTTGCTATTTGAAGCGGGGGCTCTCTCTGAATCCGGCACTTCCTGCTTTCTGTTTCAACTAAGCAGACCCCACCCCATGACTTCCCTCAGTCCCCATCTGGGGTAATGGATGCACAAAACTACTTCTCTTTATAGAGGAGCTGGGGTCCAAGAGTCACGTTACCCACTGACCATTATTTTCCCAGCCCTCACTGCTTTTCTCTGCTGTACAGAAATGAGTATAAAGTCAGCTGCATAGCTGTATTCAACAGAAAAGCTTCTCAACTTTTGACATGCAGTCATCAGGCAGCTATAGTACAATTCCAATAGTACTGCAAAACAGACTCACATTCAAACTTAAAGAATGATATTCTCTCTCTCTCTCTTATATTCTTTGTGTGTGTGTGTGTGTGTGTGTGTGTGTGTGTGTGTGTGTTTGTGTGTGTGTTGTTTCTCTTCTGTCTCTCTCTCACTCAGTTGTGTGCACTCAGCCGCCCTCTGGAACTCACTGGGGTAATCCCTGGAAGCCCAGATGTTGTATATTAATATCATGATAACCATTACTGTTAGGACTTCCTACGGCATTTTCTTTGTTGTAGCTAATCTTTTCAAAAGCCAATTCTCATTATTTTAAGGTCCCTACCTAAATGAAACATTTGCTTTTGCACTTAAGGCTGTCAGAAATACTGTGGCTGGAAAAGAAGGGACCCGCCTGTCTTCCAGGCCCAGGGAAGTCACGGGAATGGCTTACCGAGCTGGGACACTCTCCCTATGCAAAGGAGGGATAAGGGCCGACATCCTTAAACCAGGGTGAAAATGTGCTCACTTCTGAAAATAATATGTCTTTGGTTTCAATTCATATTCAACCCTTTCAAGGATCTCAAAGAAACAGCACAGGAGCCGGGCTCCAGTTCCCCAATGAATTGAGCGTTTGTTGCTTTGGAAAAAGATCCATCCTGTGGGGTGTCCATGGCAGCTGACTGACTCCCAGAAAGGATGAAGGATTACAAACCGGGCTCCAGTTGGATGTGATTTCAGCCGAGTGTGGTATTATTTTTCCTTTATGGTTAACAGCCTGGTGATTTTCTTCCCTGTTAGAATGTGAGGTAGAGCATGCATGACACAGGCTCCATGTGCCCCCCCCCCTTTCTGCCACCCCAGGAAGGGCACTGCAGGCCTGGGGCTCTCGATGTGTGGCATTTCCCTGACGCTCCCCAAGAGCCAGCCAGCACTGCCTGTGGTTTTCCCAGGTGGTGCTTAAAATATGCCTCACTGAAGCCCTCTTGAAACGTCAGGAAGGTTCTCCTTGCGAATGGTGTTCTTTCTGAGAATGACTACAGGGCTTAGAAGAGGATTCATCGTCTTGGACCGGACTCCAGTATGAAGCAACGCAACCAGCTGTAATCTGGCCTAACCCTAATAGAGTATTACAGCATGATCAACTTGGGAATTTAGTGTTTACATGTTTAGGCTTAATCATATTTTAACCCCATCAAATTGGCCACACGCAGGAATAGTTTGCTGCTGTGTACTTACTTCATTGCAAGTGCAGATTGTAAGGCGGGTGTTTCCTTTGGGCCCAAGTGCCTTTATGGTGGTTATGGCATTTTTCCCCAGCTCTGACCTTAGTGCCGACAGGATGGCTTCTGCCAAGAAATTACAGGCCACAGTCCCACAGGGATGGTGTTCACAAACTACCAGGTCACATCATTGGCACATTTAACCCTTCCTTCTCCAGTAGCCATCTTCAGCCAGGAACAGCTCAGTGACATTCTGTGCTACAATATTGACAGGCTTGATCTTGCATAGGTCTTGTGCAGGTCAGCACAAGCTACTTGAGTTCACCATTACAGAACTAACAAAAGACCCTGTTCCATGTGCTTACTCCAGTGTACCAAAAGAGGAGGCATGAACTCAAGAACCAGCAGTGAACAAGGCTAAGCTATGCTGAGAGACACTCAAGGGTACTCTGTCTTTCTCAGTTCTTACTCCTCCCTCAACCCTGTTGCTGTGTAGTTCAGGGCTCTCTGGGTCACCCATCTGCACTGTATTCTGCTGACACAACTTTTTCTTCCATTTAATTTTCAGAGCCTTATGACAGCAGTCACAGTAATCCACCCAAGGAAGTGACATATATGAGCTTGCAGTCTATGCCATAGTCTTTGTTCTTTACTTTTAATTTACACAGTAAAAAAGGCCATTTTTTTACAAGTGTACAATGTACTTTGAGTGTATTTTCCCTGTACCCCACTTCCTTCTCCCCCTTCTCTCTCATCCTCCTCCTTGTTCCCCCAGATAGCTATCCTTTACTTCCATACCCATGGAGTATACATACAGCATTCTGTACCTGTGACATCTAGAGTCCATAAAAGAGATAAGGCATGATAACTTTTCCAGACTCACTTATTTTACTTAATGCTAAGCATCTCCAGTTGCATTCATTTTCCTACAATGACATACCATTGTATGTGTATAAGCTCTATGTCCTCCATCCTTTGTGTTAGACACCTAGGTTTACATCAAGTTTGCAGGTGCTAGACTAAAGTATATGCAGTGTGTGTGCTACAACGCTGTTCTATAAGGGGAGCAAGCATGGACATATACATATACTATGTATATTCTAGCCTGGTACCCTTCCCATGAAATATAGGGATATAGAAGAAGCAATGCCTTCAAAGTGTAGGTTCAGCATTTCTTTCAGAAGTACTAGACAAACAAATATCTTTGTATTCATAGTTAAGTGCTAACTACTGAATGACCCACTAAGTCAGTCTAAAGACTGCCGCCATCTTTCCCACCATTCTCTCCAAGAGGCATATCAGAAAGGTTAGCATGGCCTCATGACTAGGCTGGCCTGGTAGCTTGGAAATGACAGCAGTAGCTTCAGCACTTGACATTCTGACACCTGAGGCCAGAGATGTTGAGGAGATAGTTCACAAAGGCTGTAAACCAGCTCACCACAGCAAAGGGAGCTGGGTTTCAATGCCAGTCATCTCTCCTCATCTGAGGGGATTCTATTACAGTCCTTCAGATGCCATCAGTCCTTACTTCCTGTCATAGCAAAGTAGGGGATATTCATGTGATTCCATAATTGTTTTTGCAAAATGGGCCCCTTGTTTTCTCCAAGTGGCTGTTATAACCACAAGGCTTTCTTGTCACAGATTTGGTGGGATGCAGCACTTATTTGAGAAGGGCTGTCCAGAGGAATTTTAGATGGTAGGATGGATCTGGAAGAATGGTTGGAATGTTGTCCTGGGCTCATCACATCTATGGGAAAGCAAGTAGTTACCCAGGCAAGCAGAATTCATGATGTAATCAAATGAATTTTAAAAATTATTCTCCACTATTCTTTCAAACCGTTATCTAGCCTAGATAAAAATTCCCTTAGGCCATTTTTAGATCATGCTTAAGCTCTACGGTCACTTTAAGCAACAGAGTCTCCAGTTAGAAATTACATAATGCTACATCCAAAACATTTAGGAAAACTTTGCCCTTGATTGAAAAATATAGTATCCTCCCATCGTGCAGTTTCCAGGTCAGCCTCAAGCCTGGCAGCAGCAGAGGGAACCAGCGGAGTGGAGGCACGAGTGTGATTAATGCTTTAGTATCTCTTTACCACACATTGCTCCTAGCTGCCCACCTGAAAACATGCTCACTCCCTTCAGATCCTTTTGGGGTCGGAGTTATAGGAAGTGGTAATGCATGATAAGGAGTGGGAAAAATTCATACGTGAGCCAGGCGGTGGTGGAGCACACCTTCAATCCCAGCACTTGGCAGGAAGAGACAGGCAGATCAATGTGAGTTTGAGGCCTTATCTACAAAGTGAGTGCCAGGACAGGCTCCAAAGCTACAGACAAACCCTGTCTTGAATGAAAAAACAAACATACAAACGCCACAAAAATAAATAGATAAAAGTAAAAATCCATACCTGATATCTCTTCCACATGTATGCCTTCTGCGTGGGGACTTTAAACATCTGTACTCCTACTTTCTGTCCTATGTCAGTAGACTCATTATCATAAAGCTATTTCTCGTAGTTCCCACGAGTCATTTTCGTGGAGATCTTGTGAGCCCTCCACTGTGGTCCAAGAACACCCCCCACTCTCTTCTGGTTTCTTATTGCCTCTATTTCCTCCACTCTTCCTGGTGTTGGTCACCGGAAAAGACCTATGCTAAGCCCACACTGGTTCTTGTCCTACTTCGCCCCCATCTAGCACAGAAACAATAGCACAGCTCTTAGCCCAGCAACCCCAGAAGAATAGCTGATTCCTGCACAGCTCCTTCATCTGGCTGTAATAGCTTCAGTTTGCTCATCTGTGCCTCCAACATCCATTATTGATGTCCTGAAAGTTAGGGAGCTCCTGGAGATGAGTCTTCAGCAGGCTTGAAGTAAAAGAGGCAGCTCTCTAGGAGTGCTCATAGTACTGAAAGGACTTTGAAGAGAGCCTATCACCAATGAAGTCACATTAGAGAAACCTTGGCCTCCACTGTCAGAAACTTGTTCCTGCCAGCCTTCATTTTAAAAGCTTCATCCCATCACTGGGACCCAGAGTAGCTAAAATTGGCTCACTGTCCTTTACTTGGCAAGATCTACATAGGACCGCCCATCTCTAGAACTCTGTCTGTAGTTTACTCTGGCAACTTGCTGGCAGAATTAGCTTAAAGGCCAATACAAGGCCTAGATATGCCAAGGTTCCCTGGAGAGGGTTGTTTATGCTCAGGTAGAGGTAAAGCTCAGCCACATTCTCTGCAGCCTTGGAGCTAAGCCAAACATGGAACTCTCTGTTCAGGTGTGATCTCCCATGGAACACCCTGTTTAGTCTCTGCTAGACTCTTTAGTGTCCAATATGAGCAGTTAAAAAGGTCTTCAGTGTGGCCTTTTTCTCATCCGGTTGATAAGCAAGGTAGACTAGAGCTGCTGTCTTATTGCTGAGGTTGCCTCGTGCTTTGCTGTATGCACTTTCTGATTCTGCGTTCCCTGTTTCTGGGAATATTCTGCCCCTTCTCCTACCATATCTGCACTGAGTCTTCAAGTAGAAGAGAAAACCTGACTGGTGTGTGTGTGTGTGTGTGTGTGTGTGTGTATGAATGGATCCTCCTCCTCTTCCACACACACACATACACACCCACACACCATACACCACACTACATACCACATACAAACATACATACACACCACACACTACATACTATACATACTACATACCACATACACCCACAAACCATACACCACACACACACACATGCACACACATACTACACACTACATACATACACTACACTGTACACCACATATATATATATATACACACACCACATATAAATATACATTTACATCAAATACACACACATACCAAATATATACGACACAACATACACACATACAACTGAGAGAGAGAGAGAGAGAGAGAGAGCAAAACTACCCAGATACTTCCTCACTGAAGAGAGAGAGAAAGAGAGACAGAGAGAGCACCTCAGCTAGTGCAGTAGAAAAATGAAGGTTAATGGGCTGTTCCTGTGTTCAACATTGAGACATTGAGAACCCTAAGTCTAATCTTAGAGAAAAGCATTAAAATACAAAAACAAAACAAAAAAATCCTTGTGCTGTACTTAGAATGCAGAGGGAATTTAGGAGCTGGTTACTGAGACCTAGAGAGAGAACAGTTGTATCTAAAAGAAGCTGATTCAGAAAGCAAGAGATGACCATCCAGGCTTTTATTCCCGGGACTTGGCAGGCAGACCTGAGTTTGAGGCAGAGCTGTCCTACACAATGAGACCTTGTCTGAAAAATAAGGCAAGAGAAGACTAAAACAAGGGCTTCCAGCTCTGTTCTACACACTCTTACCTTTTTTTGTAGCAGATGGGATGACGCTAAGCATGTGGATATCTGGGCAGGGACTATATTTCCTACCTCCTTTGAGGTTATCCGGGAGTGTGCTTGACTCTTTTCCACAGAATATAAGAAGCAGGTGTGACATTTCTGGGCCACAGCCATTACTAGTCTTCCATTCTCCTCTCTTTTTCCTCTCATGGCCAAGAGTACCAGGTTATGTCAGCTTTGACTGTGTGAACAATAAAGATCAGGAGAATTGAAGGAAAAAAAAAAAACATTATCAATCAGGTGCTTGAGTGACCATGTGGAACAGGGCCAAAGGCCAGCCTGGAAATCTTACTCCACATTGGGATGTGATGGAAGAGTTTTGTTTTTTTGAGTCATAATATCTAGGATGTCATAATTACATCAAAATTGCCTTTCACTGGTAGTGGCCTTGGATTAATCATGGAAAGTGACAACCTCAAATAGGCCAATAGGATATTTTGCTGTGTCTGGTGGCACTAAGGACACTGGTGAGTGGATGTTTTGGTTTGACTCTTAAAAGCCCTCATATTTGAATACTTGCACCTGAGCTGGTGGCACTGTTTAGAGATGCTATGGATCCTTGGCCTGGGTTGTGATGGCTAGGTGGACAGAGGTCATACAGCTGGGTATCGGGCATCTATTGTCCATCTCCTCCTCCCTACCTCACTACCATGTGGGTAGCTCCTGCCCAAACTTCTGAAGTCATTGAGTCAAAACGTCCCTTTCACCCACTGAATTGCTTTGGCCAGTCATTTCTGTCACAGCAACATAGAGGTAACTAATACACCTGGAAGCTCATTTGAGAGGCTGGCAGAGGTTCAGCTCTCGTTGACTGGGGTGGTATCTGAACATTAAACACCCTTTGTTAAGACTGAGAGACAAAAGGAAACTAACAAGATGCAACACAGAGAGGAAAACTAGAACTTAGTAGGGCAAGACATTGGAAGAAATGGCGACAGATGCCTCAAAGTCCTCCTCGAAGGCTCCCTGAGATGAGCATTAGACAGAACAGTACCAAAGATGTCAATTCAAAAACAAACAAACAAACAAACAAACAAAAAAAACAAAAAAAATGCCTCAAGTAAGTGAAAATTGCCTTAGGATGTGGGATGATGAAACCAAGCTGACAGCACACTTGGAGCTGACCTCCTTCCTTATTCTTCAATCCTCTGCTTTTTAGGCCCCAATCCAGGATTCATTTCACCAGCAAGCACTGTAACACAGGTCACCTCTACCCTGGAGTGAAGGAGACTCTCAGGGTATTCTATAAAGCCCCATAAAGAGCCTTGCAAATAGAATATGCTATTCAGCTTTGCATCATTGTAATCTAAAAATAGAGTTTATGAACTATTTTGCTAGAAAACTACTTAGTTGCATCATGACCTAAGCAAGAAAGCCCCAAAGTGAGAATAGGGTGACTTTAAGATCTTGATTTTCTAATTGGAAACTGGAATTCTTCAAATGTCAAGCAAGTACAGCAGGCACTCCCTTCTGAGGGTGCCTTGCTTATATCAATGTCTGAAAGAGAACCCCCAAATCACATAACTCCTCCCATAGATGGCAAATGATAAATACAAAGTTCCTTTTTTTTTTTCTTTTCCTTTTCCTTTCCTTTTAGGAAGAGACTCTTGTTCCACCTTCCTCCGGAGTGGAATCAATGTGTCAAACAGCAACTGCGGATGTAAAACCAGCTTCAAACACATCTCACGGCTTGTTTGTGGAGGGAAATGTTCTTTCGTTCTTGAACTTTCAGATAGCTGGAAAAAGCAAATGGACAAGGGTTTTTAAGTTTTGTTTTGTTTTAATTAAAGAGGAAAGTATCACACCCGGCTTGGCTAGTAACCAACAGCAGGGGTTTCATCCAAAAGGGTAGCTTCACAGATTGTGCCCAAAGGTCAGAAACGAGAACCAGGAATGCTTACGGCAGTGGCAATACTCTTGGTATCTTGGTAGAAACCACTAGCAGCCACAAGTTCTTAAAGGGGGTGGTGACGAGAAATACAAATGGTTCCTGGACTCTGCATACCTTAACTTTTCACCTTATTGACTATAAATCAGAGTCTTGTAAAAAAATCACCACCTCCCTTTTCTGTCTGGGCCTGTGAAGCTGCCTTCTTTAACCTAGTAAGGAGATGCCTGTGGTTTAAGAGCACTGGGATCTTCCATTCTGGGTGACACATATCTGTGGTTAGTCGGTGATATGCGTGTCTACTGAAGTTTGTGACAGGGAGTTGTTGCAGAGTTCTGCCTGACTCCATTCTACTGGAGGAGACAAGAATATTCTTAGCATATTAGTCATGAAGATTCCTCCCTTCATTATTTTTCCTTCTCCCTCTCCCAGGAATTGTTCTTCTCCAGGAGCATATGATTTGGCCAGTAGTGGCCTCTTAAGTTCAGAACATCTTTACCATTTCTCCAAATTCACTATGATAAAGTCTTCAATAGCACCACTATGGTGGGAAGCTCCTCAGGTTCACTCAAGACATGATGTACTCATTGCAAATACTTACTAAGCAGAGTTCACTGGGGCCAATAAGGTGCACTGTTTGGTAGTTCCTCCTTATGCATAGACTTTACTCAAGACCCACAAAAAGACACAGGTACTGTATTCTTTCATATCTTCATAACACAATAGTCAGGATTCATACTAAAACATAAATTAAGCCTTGTCACTTCACTTTTTAAGACCATAATGATTTCCTCTTACACTCTCAGTAAATACCAAAGTCTGTGTAAGACCCCAAGGCACCCTCAAATCTGATCACTACTTCTTTGGTTCGTATCATGATATACTGGCACTGATGGTCCAACTTCACAAGCAGATGCATGCCTAGCATCCTTGAAGGAAAAGTTCAGTTAAGTTGAACATTCATAGCTCCTATGCCTTTTGAGCATATCATCTATTTATTCCCATGTTCTAAATATATCTTTTGTTGGGAATAATGCTATGAGGGTACAGACTTTTTCAGTTTTCTTTATTGCTACATATCTAGTACAAAAAAATTCTGCAGCTTGTTATTATCTATTGAACAATGAATAAGTCAGCATCATTTGATGATAAAATCTGCCAAATACATATATGTGTCACCATCCTCATCATCATTATTGGTGGTGCTAGAGATCAAACCCAGAACCTTGTACAAAGTAGGCAAGTACTGTATCATTGAGCCACACTCCCAACTTGCGTTAATACTATTTAAGCAAAATAACTGATATGCAATAATTGGGTAAAATAATCAGTATACTAAATCTTAATTTCCTAGTTGGCATGACTCCCCCACCTGCCTATGAGCAAATGCCCTCTCACAGAGAACTAATTTTTGAACAAACTTTTCTTTTTCCCTATTAACCTTTCTTCAGAGATAACACAATGACCTCCTCTTCTTTACTGAGAGACTCTTTCTGACTCAGGAAATTCGGTACTTTTTGCCTAAAAAAATAATGTCTTCTAAGTAAAGTGACTGGTTAGAACATCAGTCAATAAGTTTCTCCCTTCAGGATAGTCACTGTCCTCTCTGCATTGGAGCTCACATAACTTTCCCCAGAGGATCCCAGCCTGAGGCACACACAAGCTAATGAGGAGTAACTTAAAATTTCCGGAAGGAATATGATAACATTATACACTCACTGTTCTCATAGTGTTTCCAGTTATTTGCAAAATGTTCTTGGACACAAAGAGGGTAGCATTAGCATTAGGTGGGCTTTGGGCTTTGGAATCATCTACATTACACTGAATCCTCCCATCCAAGGGAACCTTAGCATTCTCCCATTGTTGTTTATTAGTTTCGCATTTATTGTTTTTTTTTTTTTCCCCAAACCCAGAAATGCTGGTGAAATTTAAAACAGCTTAATTAAACATTTGATGAGGGCTTCTGATAAGACTGGCACAGAGCCATAGGCATTCCAAGATTCTCAAATAGCATAATCTAATTGATTTTTTTTTCTGGAACACAGAGGTCATAAACACACAGTAATCTGAAACATTCTGGGTCCTGCCAGCTGGCATCTCCTCATTTCCAATTTCCTTGCACTATAATTTTACTCCCATTTGTGAGAAACTGTGAAGTTCCCCACCTTGGTAGACTGTATTAAATTACATGCTATTCAGTTGTGCTATTATTTAATGAGCTAATTACATATTAGTTAATAATAGAACATTTCTTCAACAGCCAACTTTCAAGTATCACTTTAAGCAAATTACTTCAATGCCATAATAGAATGTCTGAGACTGGGACAACATGAAAACAGTAGGATTACAGTAGGCTGTTGAGTTGAGTTCTAAGAGGAGAGATGGGTATTAGATGTTAGTACTGTGAAAGCTAATATCATCAGCTATGAAGACAATATTTGTGATATGCAAATTTTAGTTTACTCCTCTCCAAATAATATATTTCCTATTAATTTGGAGTAAGCTTAATATTATCAGTGCATAACAACTAAAATAAAAAAAAAGAAGGTGATTTGTATTAGGTAGGCTCATTGCTAATCTCTAAACACAGGCTCTGGCTATGAAGGGAGTGCAGGCAATTGCCTTTTGTTTACCTATAAGTTTTGCTCCTAATACTTCCAAATTTCATTCTAGCTCCAGCTCTGAGAAGTCACCTGGGTGTGCTCAGATCAGTGATGACTCTTCAGACTCTGGTGACAATCCCAGTAAGAAAGCATACATCTTTCCAGGATGTATTGGGACCTATTTATCCTCAGACCATTCTTCAACCTTCCTAGCTCTGTTTGCTTTGCTCATCTTCATATTCCTGGCTCCCATATCAGCTGGCACACATGTGGACATAGGGAAGGAAGACTTTCAAGGGGCGGGGCTGGGAGTACAATGAGGAGAGGGTAAGTGATGTATGCCTGGCTCTTCGACTCTAGTGGTGTCCCAGGCCACAGCTACATCCCTTCCAGCTGCCTCATTAGCTCTCCAGGCTTCCTATGTCCAGCTCATAGGTAGTAGGGTCTTCAGAACTCTGCCAGTTTCTAGGTTGCTTTGCTGTCAAATTACACTTCTTAGCTTTCCACCCAGTGCAATGGCTCTTCTGATTGAGAATGTAGCACAGTTAATCAAGTATTTGCCTAGCCTACACAAAACCTTTGAATTGATGCCCTGTATAGTGCTCTGATTCCAGGTATGGTGGTTGCTTGTAATTCTAGCACTCAGGAGGTAGATGCAAATGGATCAAGAGTTAAGTCACTCTTTGATACATAATGAGTTTAAAAAAAAAAGTCTTATTTCTCCAATTATTTTACTCCTTGGCATAACACAGCTGAGGTTCTAGACTCCTGAGGCTGTGTCCATTTTATGTTCATGATAGGTGCTAGGCTCTAAACTTTTGAAATTACACTTTATTGCTGTAAGTCATACAAAACAATTGCTTTTTGCTTGTTTGTACGAACACTGAAGGTTTAGGAGGCTGGAGAGAAGAAAGTATATAAGTTACTCAAATTTCTGCCTGGCTTTCTACATCTTGGAATTCTACTCTTCTTACACAGCAGGGCACATATTTTTGGTGAGGTCACACACACCCAGGGACATGATGTCATCTTGCACATTGTGTTACAAACAGGTTTAATAATACATTGCTGAATCTTAAAGCCTGAGCAGAGTGCTGCACTCCAGCTGCCAGACCCATGGTCCATCTGGTAGACCTGTTAGTCAGCAACCCCAGGAGCTCCGCACATTTCCCCCATTGAGACAGAGAAGAAATGACTCCTACAGATGCAAGAGTCAACTTTAAAACAGAGGTGATGTCATCACTGTGGCTGGTTTCCCCCCACCTTTCCCTTTGTGCCTCTTCTTTCTCTACTCCCCACTCTACAATCCTTTGTTTCCTTCTTCATTCCTAGAGACCAAACAGCTCAAATGCAGCAAGCAACTAGTTGGCATTTGTCACAGATGAATTAACAAGAATCTTTACCTACCACTGTTACTCTGAAGATAAAGAGTTACAAAGAATTCTATATCCCTTGAAGCCACAGAACCTGTCCTGGGATACACATGATTTTCTTTACTTTCTTTTTTCTCTTTTGAGATTGGGTTCCACAATGTTACATAGGCTATCATGTTGCCCAGGCTTACCTTAAATTCATCATCCACCTGTTTCACTGCCGTAACTTTCCTTAGTTCTGGGATTACATTGCCCCCTAGTCACCTTAGCTATAACTTTTAATGTGGTGTAACTGCATCCTCCACTGATTTCGCTAATTTCTCTGCACCCACTTTTCCCATCATAGTCCATCTTTATCTCCTTGCATCCCTTCCTCACTCTCACCTAATCACAGAGTGCACTTATCTCTGCTTCCAGTCTCACTGAGCACTCATGTCAGGCTACCTTCAAACAGGCAAAGCATCAGGCACACTCATACATTCCTGAATATGCCACAAAGTTTCCTCATGTCACCTTGTGCTGGTCATCATTCCTTCTTTCCCTGAAAGGTATGACTTTCTCTATAAAGTCTGTCACAAATGTCATCCTTTCTGAAAATATCCAGACTCACCATGGAAAAGAAGTAGATTCAATACATGTATAAATCAGACCTGCAATCAATAGAATATGTGTATGTATATGTGTATGTGTATGTGAATATAATACATGTATAACACTGCAATGATAAGAAAACTAGTGGGTAAAAAACAAACGTTGATCCTTTGGAAGCAGTGGAAGCAGATACGTAGAAAATAAATGATACTGGCTCCATGAAGCAGAGGATCTAAGTCAGCTGTAAGGAAAACTAAAAAGCAACACAGAAAAACATCACTGATGCCAAAAGGCTCAAAATGTGTCTACCTTGTGTATCTAGAATGATGAGTTACAAGGGAGTAGATGGAATAAGTAAGACCAGGAGGATCTCTTGAGGACTAGGCAGATGCAGATGGCCAGTTCCCAAGTTCTCTGAGCCAGGGTGATCCTCCCCATTTCACTGACGAGAAGGCACAAAACAGACTCTTAAGTGGTGGCAGGCATACTGCAAGGTATAGATGTCTTGTTAAAAAGGAAGGAAGGAAGGAAGGAAGGAAAGGAAAGGAAACCTCAGCTTTTTCTATTTGCTTAGCTCCCAGAATTACAGCTGCCAAACAATATACCTGAAATTTCTCCCATGGGAAAAGAAAAGCCAAAAGGAAAGCTTTAAGGTCTGGAGAGTGGATATCTTCTGCTAAGAAGACCCAGGTTCTGTGCTGAAAATAACAGCAGGGCCTCATTGAAGCTTTAAGGTCTGTTTTTTTTTTTTTTTTTTTAAATAAAGCTGCTAATGTAGGATATGTGGGACAGGAAACAGGTCTCCTGCTTATACACAACAAAAGGTGAATTAACTTTTGCAGATAAAGGAAAAAAAGTCCTACAACTCCAGAGATATCTAATTTGTGTCATTAGGAAACAAAGGATTAGTGAAATATTGTAATAAGAACAAGAGAATATGGAGGGGGAAGAATAGGATGAAGAACTGTGGTAGGAATGTAGAATGAAATGAAAAAGAATAAACAAATTATAAAAAAGGACCAGAGAATAATCTTTAAAGAGAGAAACACATGAAAAAAATTGCAAATGGAAGAAAGAGGGACCACAATGGAGCGTGTACAGATTGCCTTGATCTAAGTATCCACAGGGTTCCAGAATAAAAAAGAGAAGGCAAACTTGAGTGCCTGAAAAATTAACCAAAAATAGAATAATACTAAGGAAAATAATTGTGAGATTTTACTTAGAGCATTCTAAAAGAACAAAAGGCTACATATAAAATCAGGAACCAGAGTGAGTATTGATCACACTGAAGGCAGAAACCAAGAATGAGATGCCCTGGAAACTGTTAAAGAAGATAGATTCCAACAAACACTTTGACAAACTGTCATCAAAGTATGAAAGTAAAATATACTGTAATATCTTGACAGGGATAGTATGGCGTGCCCTTAATCCCAGAACTCAGGAGGCAGAGGCAGACCAATCTCTGTGGGTCTGAGGCCAATCCTGATCTACAGCGTGAGTTTCAGAGCAGCCAGAACTGTTCAGATAAACCCAGTCTCAAAAACAAACAAACAAAACAATATATATTAATGTCTCAAAAATTATCTTTTAATTATGAAATGTGTGCTTGTCAAGAAAAGAGAAAGAAGGAATGAAGGGAGGGAGTTAGGAAAAAGGTATTATGTAGAAAAAGATAATAGGGTCTTTGCAAGAGGAAACCCTAGATGAGGAGTAACACAATGGGGACCATCTAAATGTTTGTACAAGATCTGAAGATGGACATCTTTCTGTCACGTGGGGAGTCAGTCTGCTTTAAGCATCTCAGAAGGCTTTCATGAATTGTCTGGGAAGATGAGCATGAATAGACATGATGGTTTAAGAAAGAATTGGTATATGGAAACTCCACAAGAGAACACATTATTTTCCATGCTAAAATTAGTCAATGTTGAGACAAACAATGATGTGTCTGGTGTTGAATGAATGGTAAATACATCTGAAGTGGAGTAAGCAAATTTTAAAGTGATAAGCATAATGATACCATGTGGAAAAACAGAAGGGAACTGTAGGAAAGACAAAAACGAACAATGTCTGACATGACCCAGCTCTAAATAGCTTGCACAGTAAGCAGAGTAACAGCTTTAATTAAAACCACACAGTAATTACATTCAGAGACTAGAAGAGGGTGGGCAGATGCATACTGTGGAAATAGAGACAGAGACTCCTCTGTTACAAAAAGAAATCCCTAGTTAAAATCTAAAGCTGAAACAAAAAAATAAATAAATAAATAAATACAGCACTCTAACCATGCCATGGAAAGATAAATTGTACAGAATGTCAACAATGTCTCTGTAAGTAGAGAAACTAAGAGAAAGGAACTACTGAAGGCTGTCTTTAATTTAAAAAAAAAAAAGCAATATAGCAGGATTTTTTGAAAGTGTGACTTATATGAAATACCATATTGGTGGACAAACAAAGCAACAACAGCAAAAACATTTGGGCAGAAATGCACTGTTCCCTCCCTTTGACCACAGTGTGTGGCTCAGTAGAGTGTCCCAGATCCCACAGAGCCCCAGCTGTCTGCCTGTTGATCTCCTGAAAGGAAGTGAGCTGCTTTAGGTCAGGTACCTTTCTCATTGCTTTGTTGCTCAGTGTAAGGCCTGACAGAGAGCTGGTATCCATTAAGTCCTTACGAAAAAAAATGTTGTGCAATTATTATTATGTTATGATGTTAAGTTATATAACACCACATAAATAAAGTGTGATTCCCTGTACAAATGGAAAGCTCCAGACTTTTGGATGCCTTGACATACTTTCTCTTGAATATTTTCTGCAGTGGACTGAAATTGCCCGATGCATCTGTTATTGGTGGAATATTTTTAAAGACTACCTCACTGTCTTGTCATAGCTCTTATGAGTCTTCATCCTTCACAAATAACTGGATTAAAATGTTAGAACTATGTGATGAGCTTTGCAGATCAAAGGGAAACCCTGTATCCTTCAATCTAGATTCCAGGTACCCAATGAAATGTTGTGCTCTCATTGGGTTCTCTACAAACCACTTCTCCCTTTGGAAATCACATAGTTAGCCAATAGTGCTGTTTAAATCTTTTCTAATCTATTCCTAAAAACTTCCTCTTTGACATTTTCTATGCTTACAATTAATCTTAGGTTTCAAGCATGAGATTTTATGCACTTCCTTTGTGTTGAACTTTGTATCCTCATTATAGTCCATTGAGATCATCACATTAAAATCCCATGAATTAGTGCATAACCCTTTTTCAGTTTACATTGATCTGAAATTTTTATTTGCACACCTTTGTAAATTAATCAAAACTATTAGTTGAAGATGAAATGGATGGCCTTGACACAACTTGAGTTCACACTCTATTAGGGAATATACCCCACTTGGACTTTGAGCCAATTACTAAGTCCCCTAATTTGTGATGCTCTTCAGATGGTATGTATTCATTTTGTCTGCAAAGGGAAGCTTTGTCAAATGCCTTTTCCAAGCAATAGCAATGGCAGCAAAAACACACAGTTCCTGTGTAGATGACGCCAGTGTATGTGCTAAAGCCCATTAAGTCTGTACAACTCTTGTAGCTACTGGGTTTCTTCAAAGCATCAAACTAGTCTTTCTTTTTACCACCTATATTTACTAAGGGGTAGGGTAAATATCATGGTTTTTTTTTTACCTTCTCTTAGAAGTAGGATAAGAATTCTTTTAAGTTGTCAAATTAAGAAATTGTATTTGTAGGTTTTGATCCAGAAGTTCCCAAATAAATTTCTGCAATTGCAGTTATCAAGGAGAGCACATTATTTGAAGGAATATATTTGATAAAAGTCCCGATAGGGCTTCTGGGTTTTTCCTTGTATTTTCACTAACTTGTGGACTTCCCTCCCATGGGTTTTGAATGCAGTTGTCCTATGTTGCAGGGTCACACAAGATCATCTCACATCTACAACTCTAGGAACAATATAGTCTTCCAATTTAACTGTCACATATACCACAGTGCTGTGATGGTCTACAAGAGAGAAACTCTAATCTGAAAGGGAACATCTATCCACTGAACATAAAGTTCCAGTTTCACAGCCTCATGCATTGTTTTGGTCATGAAATTCCCTTAGCTGGATTTCAAGTTCTTTAAAATCAAAGACTGCTTTCTTGTGCAGGGATTTATTTTTGAAATCTTGCCTATTATAACATTTTTTTCATAGTAGATGCTTCATAAAAATCAATGGCTTGGTCAAGACTGTAAACCCACTGGCCTGCAGCAATAACACTGTGGTTTCCCCATAGAAAGTTGTATTGGAGATGATTGGGAACTTACATTCTTCTCTAAACATCTGTGGCATACTTAGTTGTGAATGGGAGGAATTCTATATGAGCAGCAACACAGCTGGGAAGGGTGTTAGCCTTTTTGGCTTCTGAATCTTGTGAGATTTGGAGATTTGAACACTGGAATTTGAGAGTTGATGGTTGTGTTGGATGAGTAGGTATAGAGAAAGTCACTTCTCATGCGATGGGCTTTAGCCTGGAAAATGAGCCAGAGGCTCAGAGCCTGACCTTCAAATTGTTCTTCTGCCTTCATGGATGCCCTAGGAGCTTTAAGAAAGTACCTGGGAATAAAAAGCTTAAGGTCAGAAAAAGTTTGTTTTGCTTTGTTGTTCCATAGTCCCTTGACTCTGTTGCTTTTAGACTAGAATATGGTCAAGAGAAATACCATATAGTGGAGCTTGTGTTAGTGCAAAGTAGGTCACTTTATGGTGGAAAGGAAGCAGAAAGAGATAGAACTAGGGGCTGTTGATTAGATACACACTTCTAATAAATAGCTAATTCAGCCATCAAGCCCTCATCCACTGATGCAATTAGCACCATATACAATCCCATCATCCTTTCAATAGAACCACCAGCTCTGGGGACTAACCACTCAACACAGCAGCCTTTGGAGTGACATTTCTTACCCAGATCATAGCAGCTCTGGTCCTGTGATGGTTCAGGGGCAAGGCTCCAGTCACCTTACAAAGATTGTTTTGGTTATAAGAATCACCAGATTAATTACTCTCCTGAGCTATTTCAATAATAAATTATTTCCTTGCTTTTTGATTCTGAGCACTTGGATTTGGCTTCATTGTAGACTTAGCAAACATCTTGAGGTGGGTTTCAAAAGCCTCTCATCTTGTGTAACCAAAGCATGTTCAATTAAGCACTACCCTGCTAATTCTTTTAAACCCACATATGACTTATAGGAAATGTTGCTCACATTGTTTTGATTAATTTACATGTTAAATAGTCAAAATATTGTTTTGGAAAGGAGTTTTTGATACCCAAAAAGACTTTGCAAGTATTTGTAAGCTGTTTTCTTTAAAAACAGGAAACTTCCTTGTGCCAAGAATAAACAAACTAGAGGCAGAGGAGGCAAGAAGTTCTTGAAATCTCCAAACACACAAGGTCGAGAGTGTTCTGAGCTTGGCAACCATCTCCCCTCATCCTTTTGTTTAATGTCATCGCAGGTCTCCCTCTCAGGCCAGCTCTGTAAAGCCACGTGGAGATGCAAGGCAAAGGGCAAAGAGAAAGAGAAAATAAGCAAGGAGAAACAGGTGACATCTAAGCCAGGCTTGGTTTCCCAGGTTTCTTTCAGGAGTCGGTGACATCTAACACCAGGACAAGGAAGCACCACTGCATGGCTGTAAGCATCATCCCTGTGTGTGCATCAGGCTCTCAGCCACGCCTCCTCCTAAGGCCTGCTCTGGCCTGCTGTCCTTAGCCCTTCTCTCAGCCATCAGCCTGGCTAGTCACCTGCAGGGTGGCTGCTCATTGCTTCCCAATCTGAGCTTCACCATAAATCACCAAGCCTCTTTGCTTCCAAAAGCAAGGAGCACCTACCTCATCATGTGCTTCTGACTCTGCCAAAGGGGCTCTGCCAGTTTTTATTCCATTTGGGTCCCTAGGACTCTGGCAGTGATGTACATGTGGCGATGGCAGTGTGGGTGGGCAGGGCTGAGCCTTCCTGTACCATACCACAGGCAAAAGATTTTTGGCTCTCTAAATTGTCCCCCTCGTCGTGGCAGATTGCTAACCCTGGTGCTTTGGTTCCCAGAGGCCGGCATCTCTGAAATTTAGGTCCACTTCCAAATCTTGTGAACAAAATGCAAAGCACTCCCTGGCCTACTTTCTGAGGCAGTTGGCTCCAGAAAGCAATCTGCATTTTTTCCCTTTTACATCCTAATTCCGAATTTAGCTCTCTTTTTACATTTGGCCCTAAAATCCAAGGAAAGGGGAAGGGTAGAATCCAAAACAGAATGTTATTTAGCCCAAGTTACCCCCACCCCCAAAAAAACCTGAAATAATCAAGCTGGTAAAGCTTTTGCATGTGCATTGTGGGAATTTCTGAGTAATCCAGCTGGGACACTGAAAAAACATGTAGTATTTTTCCTATCACAACCTGCACCCAAAACCAATTAACACTCAATTGTGTCTTTGTATTTTAACTAGAAGAAGACACATCATTTATCTCTTCCCTCGAATTGTCTCTGAGCCAGTGAAAAAGTCAACCACACTTAAAATGTTCAAATATGTACGTGGGATTTTCACTAGAAATCCAAGAGGCGTGTCGGGTTATACTCAGTTCATTTGTTCAGTGTGCTTTCCACCTGTCCCCACTTAAAACAAGCTCCACCCACCCCAGGGATAAAATAATTCTGTTATTTAAACCCCAAGATCTTGGAGAAGCTAAAGAGGCTGGATAATAGGATGCAATTATGATTTGTTCTTTGTGGGTTTTGCAAACAAAGAATGCATTTTCCTTTTTCTCAATGCTTGTAGGAAGCCAAGCTAAGCTGGATGTTGCACATATGTCAGGAAAGCTGAAGCCCTTTCAATTGCTGTTTAAAATGCCTTGTAAGAGATAGTTTCATTCCCTTTATCTTACTTTAGCCCCTTGGCTTTTAAAGAGGCATAACCCTTTAACAGGCCATTCGGGCACCAGAAAGGTAATGAGCATACAGTTCTCCAGGCATGTGTAAAGACAATACTGCAGAAGGGAGAGAAGGGAGAAGAGAGGGAAAGAGGGAGAGAGAGAGAGGAGGGAGAGAGGAGGGAAGGTAGGAAGGAAGGAGCAAAGAAAGGGTAGAAAGAAAAGGAAGGGAAGAAAAGGAGGAAATAAAAGGAAGAGAGAAAAATAAAAAGGAAGTAAGGCGAGAGGGAGTGGGGGGGAGGAAGAAAAAGACCACCTACACTGTGGTATAGTAGAAAGACAGACAAGAGGCCATTCACATGATACACGTGGAGTAGAAACTGCAGGAGGGATAAACTGTGATTGGTTGGGCTGGGATCCCCACCTAAACCTAAACCAGCCAAAGAAAAAGCAACATAATATATAAAACCTAAAGACCACCTCTGAGGTGTGGACAGGAATGTGGTCATCACTTCTTTAACCCCCACATTTCCTTGCCAGGGGATCTGAATTTGATCAGATTACTGACCACATAAGCCCAGTTTCTACCATTTGCACAGACACAGAATGGGAGGTGGTGGGGGACAGTGGTCATCATTAATATTACAGTGGCATTTCTGTCAAGAGCGTGATCATCTCTGACTCCTATGATTAGCTAGATTATTTAGATGGGGATCCCTCAAAATAAAACATGATTTTATAATCATACATTAATAACACAAACCTGAATCATAACATTTGAGCAAACACATTCTTATAGCTCATATGTTTTACTCACCCTTCACTTTATAACATCCGCTCCCGATACAGAGAGAAGGGGACACTCTCCTCCCATTTCTAACAATCTGCTGCAGCAGACAGCTGCCCAAACAGAGTTGCATCCGCTGCCTCCAAACTTCCCTATTTCCATCCAAACATCGGAACTCTGTCAGCGTTCAAATGGCCACCTTGAAATGACCTGTGACGCTCCCCTCCTCCCGCCCCACAGCATCCATCAGCTGCAGGCGCTGTCAGCTTGAGCTTGTTAGGGTCTCCAACAGCTATTCTTTCCTTCTTAATTGCCACTGCTGGCCCCTTTCTTCCTGGCCCTAATCACAGCAAGTTTCCTGTCTCTCACACGTGTTTCCAGCCCTTTCTTTATTCCCATTTTTCTCCATCCAATCAAACAGAAATGTAGCCAAATTAAACTTTTCTTATGCCCCATTGCTTGATTAATGCAAAGTTTTAAACTACCTAACTATGTGTGTTGTTAAGAGCCAGCAATCATTCACTTGGGAGCCTCTAATGATGACTGTTTCAGAGAAAGTCCGAAGATTTCTCCTGTTACCAGATGCCCTAAGTCTTCTGGGGCCTGTAGCATGTCTAAACCCAGGTAGCCATGATTCCCTGAACATGCCGTGTGCAACCGAATTAGCCTATTCTTTTGTGGATTGTGCTTTTTCGAAAATATTTTATTTAATCCTTTGAGAATGTCATACATTTATTTTGCTTATATTCATCCCACACTCCTCCCCCTAACTCTTTCCAAATCCATTTTTACCTTCCTGTGTCCACCCAACTTCATGGCTCCTCTTTTGAAATAACCTATTGACTCAAATTTGTACAGCCACCTGCTCTGCCACATATATGTGTAGTTGCACGCGTGCGTTCGTGTGTGTGTGTGTGTGTGTGTGTGTGTGTGTATGTGTATGTGTGTGTTTAACCAGAAGATGTTTCTTTCATAAAGTACAAGCTAACTTGTGCTTTCTTTTTCTGAAAGTTGTTTTGAATGTGCAGAATTGGAACAAAGGGAATAGACCAGCTTGTTGACTCTTTGAAATCCTAACACACCACGCTGATGATGCGGATGTTCAAAACCAGAGATTTCAGGCCATGAACATTGCAAGATAAATACTAGAAGCAATCATTTGTAGGTAATACAATGCTTATATCTCTTTAGCACATTCATTTTTTTACATATGGTAATTTTGTTGACTTAGTTTTATCACAGCTAGTTAAGAGCATAGTCTTGTATTGCCACCTGGCAAATAAATTAGAAATCAATAATGGGTCGCCCTGATTTAGTTTCACCCTGTTTACAGTTTTCAACATTCTGAATTACTGCAAAGCCTCCATAAACACGGCGCTTAAAGTTCATAACCGAGATAACATTGTCTGCAGCTTTGACCCACCAACAACTACAATGACATCAGCACTTTTTTTTTTTTCTGAGAAGATTGCCCAATGTGAACTGGCTTGAAAGGGAGAGATGACCTATCCCTTCAAATGTAGTGTAGCCTCATCCTCAGACCCAACTTACTATGGGCATGAATCATGGCTTTAGCTAGGTCTTTGCTCCTAGGCTTCTCTATAAGCTTTTACCCTTAGACCAATCTTCAGGCTAAACCAAATTGCTGCTGCAGTTTCACTTGCTGCAGATGAATATGTTACACCGCCTTGTGCTATGATTGCCCTGAGTTAATCACATGGTACCCAGAGGTATAAGACAACACTGATAATTTCCCTCAGTGAGGTTCACTCCGGGAAGGATAGGGAGGGGTCAAGCCCACAAGCCCACAGAAATGGCACAGTTGCACATTGACTGGAGAAACTGGTATACTTGTCAACCACTTACATCATTATTCTGGACACATGTCCTCAAAATTTCTTTTCCACGATGTAAAGCTTCTCCAAAAGGCAATCAAAATTCTCATAGTTAGAGAATCAACCTGAGTCTAGAATTACTGAGTGCAATGTGGCCAACAATTGCCCCTTCTGTCCTACAAACGATTCCTGAGGTTTCTCAGACTCTTGGTAGACTGCCTTAGAAAGGTGCGCCTGGCTTCTTTTCTTCTTCCGTCTGTTACCGCCGTCCTGTGTGTAAGTGCTATTTAACCAGCCTCATCTGGGCACAGCCCACCCCTCCCACCACCTCCACCTTGTGGCTTCCCTGTTGCTTCCACAAAAGCCTTTCTTGGAGCCCATAGATGTCTCACTCATGTGATTGTTAGTTTTGGCTATTACCTTAATCAGATCTGGGATCAACCAGGAGACATTTCTCTGGGTGGGTCTGTGAGAATGTTTCCTGGAAGGATTAACTAAGGGGGGATACCCTCCCCCAAAGAGGCAGAGCCTTCTGGTGGCAGCTGAGGCATAGAGATGTGCCTTTTGCCTGTGCACCTCTCACTTTTGAATCCATCTACACTGCAGCTGCTTCCGTTAATCCTGTTCTTGCAGCCGCTGCCATCCTTTCCAAATACCAGAACCCAGTTTCTTTGGCTTTTCTTTCCTTTTTAAAAATGTTTTTGGCCATTTTTGTGTTTTTAAATTTTTTCGTTCCAACCACAGTTCTCCCTCCCATACCTCCTACCACTGCTCCCCCTTACGTCCTCCCACCACCCTTGTCTCCCCACCAGCCCACCCCAGGCCACTCCTCAGGGGTAAGGCTCCCATGAGAAGTAAATGTAGTCTGGCACAATAGGTTGGGGCAAGGACCAGAACCCTTCCCCCTGCATTAAGGCTGAGCATGGCATCAGGCCATGGGATTGTGCTCCAGCAAACTAGCTCATGTACCAAGTTTGTATCATACTGCTATTGCCAGGGGCCCCTCTGATAATCCAAGCTTCATAACTGTCTCCCACATATGGAAGGCCTAGTTTGGTTCCCTGGAGTCTTCACAGTTGTAGGTCTAGAGTTCATGAGTTTCTACAAGCTTGGCTCTGCTGTCTCTGTAGATTTCTCCATCCTAATCTTGACCTCCCTTGCTCACGTATTCCCTCATCCCACTTGGCCTGGTTCTTGGTTGTGGATCTCTGCTTCTGGTTCCATCAATTACTGAATGAAGGTTCTAAGATGATAGTTGGGGTATTCACAGATCTGACTCCAGGAATAGGCCAGTTCAAGCATCCTCTCCACTATTGCTAGGAATCTTAGCTAGTGCCCTTTTTGTGGATTCTTGGGAGTTAGCCTATCACAAAGTGCCTCCCTAAGTCCATAGTGGCTCTCTCTATTAAGATATCTTTTCCATTGCTCTTCCAACACATCACTCCCCATCTCGATCATCTCATTACCTCCTGTTCTGATCCTCCCTCCATTACCCCTTACTACACCCACCCCAAGTTTACCTTGTAGATCTCATCTGATTTCTCTTCTCAGGGAGGACCCTCTTAGGGTCCTCCTTGTTACCTAGCATCTCTGGAGCTGTGGATTATATTCCGGTTATCCTTTGCTTTACGTTTATTATCCAATTGACTTTTTAATGAGGACTGAAGACCAGGGACTCTGAAGGGATCCTCCAGCTCAATTGCACTGGATTGGGACTGTTTAAACACTTAGTCATGTATACTGGATTCTGGGTTCTCAGCTTCTGCAGTGTGCAGACAGCCATTGTGGGGCTATGTGACTTGTATTGTATACGCCAATGGTCCCTCAATCTTCCTAACACTGCAACCCTTCAATACAGTTCCTCATGTTTCACTGACCCCCCCCACAACCATAACATTATTTCATTACTACTTCCTAAATGTAATTTTGCTACTGTTATGAATTGTAGTGTAAATATCTGATATGCAGGATATCTGATACATGACCCCTATGGGAGTTTCCACCCACGAGTTGTTAACCACCAGTGTAAGCTAATGGAACAAATATTCTTTCATGATTTGTACTTTATCATTTTTTCCTCTAGAGAATCCTGACTCATACAACGCAGAATGGCAAAAGGATAGAACCCTGAGGACAGACTTCAGACTGTTTGGAGATTGGAGCTAATTCAAACCTTTCCTACCCTCCCCAGTGCCTCTCTTCTCACCCATGCACTATCTTATGACACACTTGACAATGGCTTCTCAGTAGACAGTCCTGTGAGTTCAGAGCTTTACACTACACGCTGCCTCATTGATCAGTCAGCTCAGCAATGTTTACTGGCTTGCCATCCTTCCTTGATGGACTCCTTCTGTTTCTCAATCTGGCTCCTGGGCTTATTAACACATTGTAATAGAACCTGAAGGAACAGCTAGCATGCTAGTATTTCAGTTTCTTTCTTCTGAGTAACACTGGGACAGGATAATATGTAATAGATCCCTGACAGTTCCATTAACAAAAGTCAACAGAGAACTGGACAAATGGAACAGCTCCCATGTTGGAAAAGCAACCAAGAAGAAGCAGAGAAGTCAGCAGGACACGCACATATCATATTCTGCTGGCCAAGGCATCACTTGGCCAAGGGCTCAGAGGCTCTTAGCTCTGCCTATGAGTGAACATCCCTTGTGTGTTGCCTTCTCTGGAGTAGACTTGGGAAAGGATGTCCTTTGAGCATCCCATTTCCTAAGAATGTGATTCCTGCATCCTTGGGATTATCTTAGACTTTGAAGAAGGCAGTGGGCTCTCTCTTTCCCCATGGGTTATTTTGGCAGTGCTGTTAGAGCACTTACAAATTTAGTATCCTGCTGGCCTATTTTCTTTGGGTCTATGTGCTTATGGTTAATTCCATAGTCTGGTACTGAAGCCAACTCTGTCAATTCATATCTTTGTGATTCCAGGCAATATTGTATCTATCCTAAAAACATATATTTGTGCTCTGCTCACCTCACAGCCCCTTGTTTACTAGTTACAACTATAGTGTCCTGGGCCTTGATGCAATTAAAGGAAAATGCCTTTATAGATGCATGCCCTGGTAGAGCATCCCTCATTTTTCAACTGCTGTGTATCAGTGTGTTCACATTGCATACTCTACTCATGTCTTTGCTAGCCAAGAGCACTCAGTGGGAGTGGCTCAGGAGAAGATGGAGCTTGTTTTTATTATCTGCTTAACATGCCCCCAACAACAACCACACACACACACACACACACACACACACACACACACACACACACACTCCCTGTCTTTATTCTTACCATCTGTGCCTTGAGGTAGAAAGAGTGGCATTTCTGTGCTACCAGAATTCCAGATTAGGTCAGTGGACTCTCTGGATCTAGTTCTCTCTAAATCTTCTCTTTCTTGGATATTTCATATCATAATTTATAAGGCAATCTGCCAGCTTAAACTTAAAAATGTATTCCACACTGGAACACTTCTTGCCCCACTGAACGCCAGCCTTACATGTCCCAGTAAATACACAACCATTTCCTCTGTAGGTCTAAAAAGAATGATGTCATTCTTGTGCTTCTGATTCTCCAAGGTGGTCTGAGAAGACAGATCAGCTCATTAATTTCTTGCCACAAAAACATGAGGACCTGAGTTCAGATCCCTAAAACTCTCATAAAAAGTCAAGCATGGGTGCATAACTGTGTCTGTAACATTGGGGTCTGTGTACAGAGACAAGCAGATCCTTGGAACTCTTTGGCTAATTGTTTGAAGTGATTTGTTTTTTAGTAGCATCAGTAAATGGATTGTCAGGCAAATTCCCAAGTGGACGGGGCTCTGTCTGTTTTGTTTCCCTAACTGAAGGCTATACTCAGCATAGTAGGCACTGAGTAAGTGCTCTGACAGGCATTCACCACTAACCCTGTCTGTACATCCTATGCCTGGTGGAAGGGACACTCTCGTCAGCCCTTAAGGGAACAGCTTCAAGTTCTAACCAGGCACCAAAAGCAGAACCTGAAGCCATGTAAACCCTGCTTATACAAAACATAGGTTGTAAGCTCCCTGCTCTGGAATGAGGCTGAGCCAGGCTCCTCTCCAAACACATCAACTGAGCAAATCCCCCATTGAAATGTGGATTAATACTACTATTACCAAATGCTGGTACCAAAACCCACAGCTATTGCAATGATTCAGGATGCAAGCAACAGAAATCCAGAGCCAAACTAGCCTGAAGAGTGAACAAAATTTATTTATGGAAGCTTTACTTAAAAATTAAGCAAAACAAAGGAACTATGGTAGTTTGAATGTAATTGGCCCCCATAAACTCATAGGGAGTAGCACTATTAGGAGATGTGCCTTTGTTGGAGTAGGTAAGGCCTTCTTGGAGAAAATGTGTCACTGTGGGGGTGGGCTTTTGAGGTCTCCTATGCTCTCAAGCTATACCCAGTGACACAGACCACTTCCTGTTGCCTGCAGATTAAGATATAAGAACTCTCAGCTCCTAATCCAGCACCATGTCTGCCTGAATGCTGCCTTGCCTCCTGCCATAATGATAATGGACTGAACTTCTGAAACTGTAAGTGAATCACTCCAATTCAATGCTTTCCTTTATAAGAATTGCCGCTGTCATTATGTTTCTTCACTGAAACAGAAACCCTAAGACAGGGCTGAAGAGGTATCTTATTTAAGAGAGCTTACTGATCTTCCAGAAAACAGCATGTACTCATAAATGATGGCACACAAATGTGTATTCAAATACAAAGCCCAAGTGGAAAAACAAAATCAATCCCAGTAGCCAAATTAAAGATTGTAAAGTGAGGGCTCAGATTTGGATGGGACCTCTAAATCACCACCACCACTCTCATGAGGCAGAGGGAACCTAGCAGAAGGAGGTGCAGAATGAATTTGATGGAAGCAATTCTGTAAAGTATTGTCCTGTGGACATGGCAGGGCTCTTGCACATACATACACGAACATACAACTGCTATAGTTTCCTGAACAAGACCCTCACAAAATCAAGTGTCCAGTGTGGAAGGGATCTCCCAGTGCTCCATCCCCAGGGCAAAGCTCATGGCAGTTGATAGCTGTTAGGGAAAAGTCTCTTTTCTTGGGGCGGGGCATTGGTAGGTTGCCTGTGCCCCGGTGGATGACCCTAAACACTTGCTTCTGGGCAGCACTAACTGACTGAGTGAGAAGGAGATGGGAGGTATGCTAGGGAGTGACCCAGGCCGAGCCTGAGGGAGGGAGCAGGAAATGCAGGAAATGAATATGACTGACATATATCACATATGTGTATGAGCTTTCAAACAATAATACAATAGAATAAAAAAGTATATTTCTGGAAATATGGCCCCATGGATTTTAGGTTCCTGTTTAGACAGGAAAAGGAAATGAGGAGGTGGCACAGCTTGCTTTCTTAGTGTTTTGGCTCTATTCCCTCACCTTCCTAAGAGTCTCCAGAATTTAAATGAGTGTCTCTGTCTCCAGAAGTGTGACTTCACTTCATGTTCCAAATTTAAGGACTAATCATTTTTTAAAAAATACAAAAGCCCTGTGCCTTGAACATTGGGGTTTTCCAGAAGGGTTGGTGTATAGGCTTGGGAAAGCTGATGAGCTCTCTGCTGGCCACTGATTCTCTACATCTGTCCCCAGCCCATGTTCAATGACAACTATTGTTAACAACAGCTTCTTTAAACTGAGAAGACCCAATTTATAATTTAGACAGCAACAGCTGTCTAGGAAAAACTGTCCTGTTCAGCTGTTGGTGCCCATCCTTTGAATTCACAGCCATATGTCACTGGTCAAGTTCAAACATGAAGAGTGTACCTCTGAACAAGAGTCTATGTGTGTCCACTCCAGCCTGAGAGGTTTGAATAAGATGATGGCAAAATCAAACAACTCTCTGGTGTGAGACCAAACAAATTAGCATTCATTTTCCATGCATGATTAGTGACATAATTTCCGTAGTCTATTCTAAATGACGGAATAAGAGGAATAACTATAAGTTTGACCAGTTAAATGTAAATAACATGTACTGGTGAAAACCAATGTGGTCATCAGAGAGGAAGTTGCTGTTCTGTGGTATTTGGAGGAAAGAAATAAAATGGAAAGAGTCACCTAATCACCAGAGTGCTTGTGGGCATAAAGACACATGTACAGAACCCCTACAAAACTGTCACCATTATTTTCTAGCTAGGAACTTTCCTGAGAGTAGGAAGACTACACAAATAATTACCCCTAAAGAAATCACATAAATATGTACTAGCCCAAACAAACTAGGATGTGTTGTCCACCTGCTTCTTGGGCTGTGGGCATGCTGCTGGTCACTGTGTAGCCCTTCTCCTGGAGGCCAGCCTAACTCAGACCACTCTTAGCCTCCATAAAAGGAGGAGAGGCATGTCATGTTCACCTTAACACATTTTTCAAATCATGTTCATCTGGTGATACGCTCAGTGTGTGGCTTTGGAATGTGCCATACAGTAATATCTGCCTTATACCCAAGTAATGAATTCATCAAACAAATAAGATTCTTGCCTTCTTCCATGTGGGCTCCACCTTGCTTTTATTGGGTACAGGGATGCATATGTGTGTGTAGCGGTGTTAATGTTTGTGCAGGTGGATGTGGAAACCAGAAGACAGTGTCAGTCCTCAGGAACTATGCACCATGGTTTTGTTCATTTTTGTTGTTCTGTTTTGCTTTTTCCTGTTTGTCTTGAGGCAGGGTCTCTCAATAATCTTGGGATCACTAATTATCCTGGAATGACCTGCTCAGTCCCAGGGATTCCGCACTCCCTACCCTGCCATCACTGAGTCCCCAGACCTAGGACAACAAGCTTAAAATCGGTCATGAGGGTTAAAGTCAGGGTCTGGGCTTCTAAGGTAAAAACTTTCATAACAGAGCTGTCTCCAGTGCCCTAACTAGCTTTTGAGCAGAGAAACAATGCATGACTGGATTTTTCTCCAGTGTGTTCTTTGAGGACTGGTAGTTCTTAGACAGCTCAACAAAGAAGTAGACACTTAAAATGAGAATAGTGGGTTGACAAGATAGCTCAGTGGGTAAAACTGCTTCCTACTGAAGTGGATGACCTGCATTCTGTCCCTGGAACCTACGTGGGAGGTGAGAACTGTCTACACACATACAGTGGCCCACTTCTCTGTCCCCATAGAGATAAATGGTGCACAAAAGTCTTGCTTGGTTTGTTTTACAAATGGTTCAATGGGAATTTAATGAAAAATGTGTGTGATGTTTTCCTAGCACATACACCATTAAAACACATGTGTAGAGAGTAGGCTAGACCAAGAAAGAGGACCATGTCTGAGTACAGGAGAGATGGAAAGACTAGAGATACTGCTGAGACTTTAATAAAAGGAACTGAGGAGGAGGAGTTTTGGGGAGATGGCTAAAGATGTGGGTGCATGTGTAAAAAAATCAAACAAAACTGAACACAATGAAAGAAACATATTCTAAAGGAAAACATCCAGTCTCAGACCACTGCCCTGACTATGCTGCAAAATTACAAAGGAAAACAGGATGATATAGGCTATGTGTGCTGTACTATCCTATCCATTTTAGAGATTTAAAAAAAAAAACTGAAAATGGAGAGGTTTCCAACTCTGTAAAATATTAGTTACATCTATTCCTTAGTGTACAAACAGAAATGATTGTCAGTTTCTGGTTCTTATGGTAAACACACTCTTACCTGGAGACCATGCTATGGTAACTTGGTTCTCTCTATCCTAATAAAGTCCAAATCACCAATAGCTCTTTATTTTGCAACATAAGCTTTAGAATAAAAGCACTAGGCTTAAAAAAAAGGTTGTACCCCCAAAGCCAAATGTTTTCAACATCTATGGCAAATATAATCTGGAGTCTTTTAATTGCTAAAGACTTTGGCTACTTCATCACTAATGTGATGGAAAGAATGCTATTCATGTAACCACAAGAGGGTTAAGAGCCATCTCATTGCTGCATCCGCATTCCTGGATCTGTCTGATAGCAAGAGAGGCTGTCCCAACTCTTCACTGACTCCCTAGGTCTAAGGGCCTCTCCCAGGGGTGTACAGGCAGGGAGGTGAGTCAGCCTCAGCCACAGAGCTTCTGGAAACATCTACCATTTGAGGAATGAGGAACTTGGTGCCCACAGGGCATGAGATCAGCTGCTTTTAGGGACACAGAGATTGTTGGGCACAATGAACTCCTAGAAGAAGGACACAGGGTTCCTATGTTGTCTTTGAAATGCTGGCCCCACAGGGATGATCAGAGCCACATTTTCCCAAAGGTCCTCCAAGGGAAAGAAGAATTGCTTATTTTCCACAAATACAGATAGTTTTATGATTCTGTGCCTCCCAAATAGCTACCGTCCCTCAGAAGTCATATTTGTTCTGAGGGACCAGGTTTCGTGTGATCTTCAGATACAAAAACATCTCCTTTAAGAGCGATATCTCAGCTCTGTTTTGTTGTTCAGATATTGAGATAGAAATAATTGTGATTGTGTAGCTATTTGATTATGTTTAAAGGTTTTCAGATTTCATATTACATTGGGCATAGATTGTATGCCCTTGGCTCCAAGCTGTTGTGTGTGTGTGTGTGTGTGTGTGTGTGTGTGTGTGTGCGTGCGTGTGTGTGTATCAAGGGGGAATCAAATTGTGAGATGTGTTCTTGTTCTGACTGTAAGTGAAGGAATGGGTGATGAATCAGAAGAAAAAGAAAAAGCATACTTAACCTATCAACTTTTGTGTCTCTGTGTTTATATGTGTTTGCACATGTCTGTATGTTTGAGTGCATGTGGGGGCCAGGATATAACTGCCTGCCTGCTGTTCACTTTTATTTGTTTGGTTTGGTTTGGTTTTGATATGGGGTTTTTCACTGACCTAGAACATCCTTTGAGCCCTAGGGATCTGCCTGTCCCTTCCCCCTCAGTGCTGAGATTACAAGTTCAGGCGTACCTAGTTTCACCACCCTTCTTGGTGTTTTACACTGGGAAACAAATATTCGATACACATCCCTATGGAGGACACTTCTCATTCAAACCACCACACCTCCCTATCGGTTACAGATCAGGGAAGTCCCAGAGGCACCCCAAACAAGCTATTGTCACTGCTCTTGGTTGCCCACCATAACTAGATGGTACTATTGCCTAAGACACTTTGACTACAAGAAAACAAAGATATTCATCTTGAACTGACAGTGAGTTCTCTCCCTGCAGGCCAGCTTTCACAGTGCCAGACATCACTACACAGGCTGCTAGTGGAGAATGACATCAGTATTTTCATCCAGTTCTGAATGTTGCATGTTACAATCCTTACCTGCTGGCAAGATATGCCTGCTGATGCAAGAGTGGCAGGACTGTTACTGGGAATAAACAATCACTCTCTTGACTGGATCTGAGGCCCATTGCACAGGAAAGAATCCATGCATGATACTGTAAACATGGTCAAAGTCTACAAGTAAGGCTGTCATAGACACTGTTGTTGTTCAAGTGCTGAGACTAAGAGAGTGTAAAATGCTTGGCCTTTGAGCAACCCTCACTCCTCAAGGCTCAAGGAACCTCTCAGAAGAGAGATTATAAAGAAAGAGCCAGAGGATAGGGAGGGGTGCTACGAAATGCCGTCCTCTGGCCACGCCATTGCTGGTGTGCACTTGGAAGCACAGCATCTGCAGTTATGTGCACAAAATCTAGACAGCCAAAATACAGACCACATGGGAAGAGAAGGGCTTCCAACATGCCGCCTCTAGCTAAGAAGTTCTTAGCAGTTGATGGCTGCTGGGGCAAGGAGACACATGTGGCCATTGGTAAGTCACCCCCACCCCAGTGGGTGACCCCAGGTCCACATGAATGGGCCCTCATTAATTGAAGCTAGTAGGCAAATAAACAAAGGAGGGTGTGGAATTGTCTCGCAGAGGTGATGAGAGGGTTCTGGGGAAAGTTGGCAAATATCAAGATTTATCAAGATACATTGTATGTATGTATAAAATTTTCAAAGAATAACTAAAAATACTGTATATAAGAAAAGAAGCCAGGATTTTCCCAATGAAACCTGCTTCAAACATTTTCCTAATTTCTAGTCTTCTAGTTTCCCCTTGCTTTATTTTTTTCCACCATGCTAAATACTCCCATTTGTATGATTCCATGTTTGTTGGATTTTTTTTAATGGCTTTGATTCTGGTGCTGCCCTAGTCACTTTAGGGTTTTCTAATAAGATAGCAAACAGAGGAAAATGCCTTCCCCACCCACTACACTAATTGTGGAATTTCAATCAAAAGTCCAAGATCAGGATGCTGGTACATTACTGTCTGAGGAGGGCCTGGCTCCCAGCTCCCTTCCCTCCTCTGTCCTCACAGGGTGGTTCTGGACTTCTCTGCTACATGGGCTCCAAGCTCACTGATGAGGACTCGTCTTGTGCCAGCTGGTCTTGCCCAAGTCCTCCCTCCAAATGCCATGGCACTTGGGACAGTTGGAAGAGAGCCACAGCATCAGGTCCATAGCAATGATTCTGTGTTTATTAACCAGTTGTCCTTTTTGAAAACATGCAGAATCAGGAAGACAAAGCGTGAGTCACACCTGTGCAAACAAACATCTGCCCAGAGCCGAAGTAAGAAAGAGAAGTAGTGATAGAATTCTTAGAACAGAAATGGTTTAAAATAAGTAGTAGTCACTTCTCCTGTTCTGTATGTTGGTATTGGTGGGGCATTCTAGCTTTCTCTAAGTGTAGCTTGGATGGATTACTCATAACTAAGAAAGAGAGCAAGGCCATTAAAAAAAAAAAAAAAACTAAGGAGGAAAAAGAAGGAAGAAATGAAGGGGAGGAGAGTGGAGGGGGAAGGAAAATAGTAAAGAAAATATGACGGGAAGGAAGAAAGCAGAGAGGAGGAAAGGAAAGAGGGAAGGAGGGGGGAATCATAGCTTGTACTCTGAAAGTATGACATGAACAAACAACTCAATCAGATTGAGGGCAGGAGGTGCCAAGACTGGAGACAGGGCTCTTCTAGGCATTGGTTGTAGGCAATCCTGTGGCCATGCCTACTGCTGATCTGGCCTTGGCTGGGATAGTGTCGGCTGAATAACTAGGCTGACCCCAGAGCCAAGACCAGCAGCCCTGATGCTGAAGACGGCCCAGGGATCAGTTCTGCTGATTCAGAACTTCCCTTGGGGATTTAGAAGACAAATGAAGTTCTGAAAAGTGGGGGCCCTGGGCATCTATTGGGAAAGCAATGCAGTTCATCTCTTTTGTTTTGTTCTTATATAATGAATTCAGTCCAATCTGGGGCCCCCGGCTGCATGACAGATACAGAACTAACTCCCTTTGGAAGATATTTTCCTGGGTTGGGGTTGGGGGTTGTCCAGAAAGGCCAGAGAAACCAAAAGCTGAGAAAAAAAAGGATAATAAGGAAGAAAAATGCATTTAGACATATATTTCTAAATGAAATACAGATGTGAGCAAATTTCCATGCCAGCTAGTCTGCTGTGGAGGAACAGGAGGAGCTCAAGGTAAAGGACCAAGAAAATGACTCATCTGGGCAGGAATAAGGAAAGAGATCAAGTGTTCCTGAATTATTAGTAACTCAAAATTCCAGCCACATGCAGCGGCTTCAAAGCAGTACTCTGCAAGTTCTGACCTCTGGTGAATGCCTGACCCAGCGATGACTTTGGGTAACCAGAGCCAGGATATTCTGGGGGAATGTTTAATATGTCTAGCCCACATATATTTGTTCATTTTTTTAAAATCTAGAAATATGTTAACTATTTCAGAAACTAACTGGATGTTTGAAGAAGAAATTTCACTATTTGTCACTTTACTGCTACCTGAACAAGAGATTTATTGAGTGCCTACAATATGAGAGGTAACAAACCATGTCCTCAGAGGACTACAAGTGGACAAGAAATGGTTACCTTTTCTGCACACTTATAGTCTGAAAAGCATATAGAAGACACAAGCAGGAGAGGAAGGAGAAACAGAAGGGAAAACATAATATGAGCTATCAGAATTCTAGTGCTTTTCACACCTCCCCCTCCTCATTGTGACTGATACAATACATTTTAAAGATGTTTTTAAATGTGTATTTGCATCTGTGTGTAGATGCACATGTATTTGGGTAAGTGTCTATAAGAGCTTGGAAGAAGGCGAAGGATCCCCTGGAGCTGGGGTTGGTGGTTGTGAATTCTGGGATCTGAGCTAAGGTCATTTTGGAGAGCAGGAAACGCTCTTAACTGCTGAGCCATTTCCCCAGCCAGGCATCCAATTAGAATTAACTAACACAATTCAGACTTCCCCAAAGTCAATGCCAAAGCCAAAACCAAGGCACACTATACAGACACCAAGAGAAACACCTGATCAGACTTGCCCAACTGCCCATGCATAGTGTTTGTTCACAGTGCAGACCATTTGAGAAAATTACAACCTTTTCTTCTCCTAGACTTTGGATAACGTAAAGGCATGGCGACTTTACAACTGAAAATGTTTGCTTTGTATTTTAACACATTTTTTGTTTGTCCATGGGTGCTTCCTTTTGGGCAGGCCACTGGTAGACAGAGATTTGCTATTACGAATAGCAGTGTGACCTTTTCTTCTCCTCTATCTTTTCTTTCTGATGCTCACCAGAAGCTAACTGTGCTTTCTTGGGTACTTTGAACTTTTTCCGTCCTCTCTAAAGTTTCCCTTTCCTGCATTGACCTTGTGATGACCTCCATGCTGTGTCTCCACTGTGTGGGTGACATCCATGCTGAGATCTGCAGCTTGCCTGCCCTACCATTCATCTTTTACACTCTAACAAAATAATTCTTGAGCTTCTGTTCAGGTCTGCTTTTATATTAGTGAGACCACGAACCCAAGAGAACTCCCTAGGTCGGCTGTAGTGAGTAAGTGACCTGTTGGTCCTGAAAATATCAGAGGAAAAGCCACCATGAGAACATTGCTAAGGGGAGTGAGTAAGAAAGAAAATTAACTTAAAAACGTTTAATACATAGACATGGGGAAATGGGCTAGAAGTTACATTGGTTAATGTGTCTGTCCATGTGTACATTTGGAGTCAGATGCCAAAAAGAAAAAATCAAAACAAAAAGAAGAGAGAAAAGTCAAGGTTTGGAGCTTTAAAGATAAGAGGCTAAAACATTGACAGAATTAGAAGAATAATACCTTCACAGAATTAAAAGAGAAATTGTAAGCTTTAAGTCCAAAACAAAAAAAAATAAATCTTTTTATCTCTCTTTAAATGAGGATTGTTTCTGCAAGCCTGACCCTGGCTTTCTCCATCTCTAGTGTCTGTCATCTTCTGGCTCAGGGGAAGGAGGCAGATATTCAGCAGACAGGGCCATTTTCTACACATATCATCATGGATATATAACCTCCTTTAAACCAGTGAAAATATCAGCTTGCTTTGGGAATGAATTTAGCGTGGAAAATTCTCCCTAAGCCTCCAGAATGGCACTAAGCCTCTTGAGCTTTGAATTTATACTTTATTTCTGGGCAAATACATGCTTTTACCATCAGAAAGATTTGACTAATTCTTTCATCTGTTCCTTTCCCATTACCTATCCTCACAACCTCTTTGGAGGATCACTGACATAAGAAACCCAAGACCCTAACTCAAGCACCAACAAATTGCTCAATTCAAATCAGGGAAGCATTCAAAATGACCTAGGAAAATGGGGAAATTTTCATAGGTAGGCATGTTTCTTTCAATATCTTTGGCAGGATTCTAGGCCAAACAACAGACAATATAGTTTGTATTCTAGAACACAGTTGCTCACTGTCTACACCATTGACAAATGCAGAAAAGTCTTTGTGGTAGAGGACTGTCTTTGCATAAGACAACATTTAGAGACATTGATGGTCCCTGTGTTCTAGATGCTAAGCATGCCCACTATCATGAAGGTATGGCAACCAGACCTGTCTCTGATCATTGCTAAATGTATTATATAAGCCAAAAAAGGACCCTTGTTGAGAACTACTGGTCCAAACAGACTGAGTGAAGGTACTGTCTAGGAATCAAAATATTGAGACACTGCTCTTATCAAAGTGAAAATACTCTGTGTGTGTGTGTGTGTGTGTGTGTGCCTGTGTGTAACTTTAAAAAAAAAATGTTACACAATGTATTTTAATCATACTCAGTCTCTCTCCTCCCAGCACTCCCCCAGAACCACACCCCTTCCCTTCCCAACTAACTCTGTTGTGTGTGTTTTAATTTCTTCTCATCAAGGCAAATATATATTTCTAAAATATTCTTGGGTAGGTGGTCTTCTACTGGAGCATTAACTTGTAAAAGCTACATACACTCTTAGAGAAAGGTGACCTTTCATTTTCTGGCAGCTAACAATAGCTAGTAGAAACTTGAGTAATGTTGGAAGATTTTCCTTACCCTCCTCCATGCTGGGATTTGATCATCCATTGTAATAAGATCACAATGAACTCACAAATGGAAACATCACACAACTAGATTATAGTAGTCATTCAAACAAACACTTGCCTAGTCCCAAAGTCTGTGCATCTCAGTGAACTCCTATAGTGTTAGAATGACCATTCTGTGGCCATGGAGCTTCTCTTATGGTTTTACACTTTCATGATCAATTGCATTTTAAGCACTTATCCATCACACACACACACACACACACACACACACACACACACACACTAAAATAAACATCAAAACACCAAATAACCCTATTAAAAAGTGGGGTAAAGAACTGAAGAGAGAATTCTCAATAGAGGAATCCAAAATGGCTAAAAGACACTTATGAAAGTGTTCAACATCCTTAGCCATCAGGGAAATGCAAATCAAAACAATTCTAAGTACCATCTTACTCCTGTCACAATGGTACAATCAGAAACATCAATGACAGCTTATGCTGGAGAGGATGTGGAGAAAGGGGAATGCTACTCCAATGCTAATGGGAGTGTAAACTTGTACAGCCATTTTGGAGATCAGTATGGCAGTTCCTCAGGAAAATGGGAATCAGTCTACCACACGACCTGGCAATTCCATTCTTAGCCATATAACCAAATGATCCACATCCATGCAACAAAGACATCTGTTCAACTATGCTCACAACAGCATTATTTGTGATAGCAAGAGCGTGGAAGCAACCTAGATGCCCCTAAACTAAAAATGGATAAAGAAGATGTTATACATTTACACAATGGAATACTACTCTGCGGGAGGAAAAATTGAATCTTGAAATTCTCAGGCAAATGGATGGAACTTGAAGAAACCATCCTGAGTGAGGTAACCCAGTCACAAAAAGAGGAACATGGTATGTACTCACTCATAAATGGATTTTAGACATAGAGCAAAGGATCACCAGCCTATAATTCATACTGTCAGAGAAACTAGGATAAAAGAAGGAACCTAAGAGATTCATAAAAGATCTCTCACAGAAGGGGAAATGAACAAGATATCCTGGACATATTGGGAGTAGGGGGGGGGACAGTGTGTGGAGAGGGAGTTAGGAGAATGAGAAGGGGAGGAGAGGAGAACATGTGGGACTAGGAAGACTGAGTCAGGGGATGAATAGCAGAGAGCAAAAAAAAAAAAAAAAAGAGAGAGAGAGAGAGAGAGATACCATAATAGAGGTAGCCATTATAGGTTTGAAGAAAAAAATGGCTCTACAGAAATGTCCAGAGACCTACAAGGATAACCCCAACTAACAATCTGAGTAACTGTGGAGAGGCTACCTTAAATGCCCTTCCCTGATAATGACATTGATAACTAACTTATATGCCATCCTAGAACCTTCATCTAGTAGCTGTTGGAAGCAGAGGTCGACACCCACAACTAAACACTGAGCAGAACTCCTGGAATCCAGTTGCAGACAGGGAAGAGTGATAAGACCATGCTACAGAAACCCACAGAGACAGCTGAACTGAACAATGGGGTCCTCTTGGACCCCAGACTGATAGCTGGGAAACCAATATTGGACTGACCCAGACCCCCTGAACATGGTACTCAATTAGAAGGCCTGGGCAGTGTACGGAACCTTTGACAGTGAAACTGGGATATATTCCTGGTGCATGAAAGGACTTTGGGAGCACATTCCCCCATTGAGGGATACTCCCTTAACCTAAAGAAAGGAGGGAGGGCCTGAACCCTACTCCAAATGACTTGACAGACTTTGATGATCCCTCCTGGAAAACATCACTCTCCCTGTGGAATGGGTGGGGAATGGAATCTATATGTAAAATAAGAAAATAATAACAGTAAAAATAAAAAGAAAGAGAAGAAAAGAAAAAGTATTTTTTTAAAAAAAGAAAAGCAATTAGTCTTATATCCTCTTCCATGACTTGTGTGCCCCTTTGCCTACATTCCACCCTTCCTCATCACCTAATATTCTTGATCTCCTTTACAAATGTTCTACCCATCTTACAGCTATTTACCTATATACATGAACATAGTATGAGCTAGGATCCACATAAGAGGGAGAACATGCAGTTGCTGCTATTTTTTTCTGAATTTGGGTCACCTCATTGAATGCATTTTTATATGTGAAAGTATCCAATTAATCTACCTGAGGTGGTTGACTTAATTGTCTACTTGACACAATCTAGAATCACCTGGAAGGAAGACATCAGTGAGGATTTGTCTACATCAGTTTGACCTAGGAGCATCTCTGTAAGAGCTTGCCTTAGTTCTATCAGGGCAGAAGGACTCATCCCACTGTGGGTAGCACCACTCCCTATCAGTAGAACCTTGAACTGTATAAGGATAGAGAATTCAAGCTGAGAACAAGCAAGCAAATAGCCTGCATGTATTCATTTCTCTTTGCTCTCGATTGTGAATGTGATATGACTAGCTGTTTCAAGTCTCTGAGGCCTTGACAACCTTCCTATGATGGATGGTAACCTGGAACTGTAAGCTAAAACAAAACTTTTATGCATAAGCTGCTTTTTCTGGGGCTGTTCTAATATGGTAACAGAAATGAAACTAGAACACTACTTCAGCTACTTGTCTCAGTAGATTGCATATGAGCCCGTGGTTACAGGCTTTCTCATTAAAATAACACCAACACTGTTAAATAAATCAAATGCATTCTCATGCATGAGATATATCCACTTTTCTGGTAAAATAATGTTGAGAAATAAAATCTACCAAAGACCATCATAGCTTCAATTTGTCTTAAACCCAACTTTTCTTCCCCAAAGACATGTTTTTGATCACTTCACTATCTCTTTGGAAAATCAGTTAGCTAGACTCAGAGAGTCACTGACCATCCCTCAGATGCAACTCATTGCTTCTGAGAACATCTAATCAGGGGATACATGACTCAGAGTCAACATATTCCCATTGTAGGAAAAGCCTTTGAGGCTGATTGACTGGAGGTGAGTCATTGGAAACATACTAATGCAGGGAGAAGAAAGGATATGTAATGAATCCCTACAATTTTTCTATGTCAAATTGCATCCCCGGTCAAAATCTATATTTTACAAGAACATGGGATGAGGTTCTACAACCATTCCATGGGTGAACATACCACAGCTTGTGGAATCTACCAGAAGAATAACATTGGGAGAGAACTGGGTCTATAACAATGACATGTTCTCTGGGAAAGGTGAAGCAGAGCCCTAAGAGGAAAGGGAGACATTGCATCTCTGCTTGACACTCACAGCTGTACTAAAGAAAACATTTCTTTCATATTTTTAGACTTATTATGGCAAGTGGACCCTGCTGGGTCACATGGATAAGCTTTCAATCCAATAAGAGTCAGAAATGCAGAAGAAAAATACCCTGGGAAAGTTCCTCTGCTCATGAGCAGAAGAATACAGAGTGCTCCCCTGTCCAGCCTATAATTAAGATGAAAGGCAAGTTTCCCTCCAATTTGCCATCCAGTGGCATGGTTAACATTCCATCCAGACTGCCATGGCCTGATTCCTCTAATACAACACATTTTTTTTTTTGAGGGAAGAAAAAGGGGGGTGAGGAGTAAAATACACATTTTAGTCCCGTAAGTGTTTCATAGGATGAGCTATTTCAGTCTCAACTATTTTTAACCCAGTTACAAGAAAATATTTTTTGAATTGCTCATTTCTTACAGGAACTGAAATATAAGGCTGTCTGTCTTCAAAGACTTGCCTGTTCTAGGTGCCCATTGGTTTTGTTGCTGCCAATGCTGTGATGGGTCAGCCTCTAAAAGGTTGGACAGTAAGGTATGTGGCCAGAGGGCTTGTGTTTCCCTCACCTGCCTGTAATATAAAAATTTGGCCAATGATCCTTTGAGAAGACCATGACAACTCAGATCCCCTGATTTCCCTGTGGAAGGACAAAAGAACTGACCTGTCCAGTAAAGAGCCTCCCTTCATACCTCTCCTTAAACCAAGCAGCTCTGGACCAAGGTCCTGATCTTGATGCATGTGTGTGTTTTCAAAAACCCAAATATACATGTGTATGTATGAACACATAATTTGCTTAAATATATGTATGCATATTATTTCTCACATTCTTACATATGCATAAACTTAGCATATATATACATTTACGGGCCTGGTTTCTTTTAATCTTCTAGAAAAGTCATCAGTGGATTCATAGGATAACACCTTGTGAATTTTAGATTGATTTTATAATTTTATTTATATGTGTGCATCTATATTCATATGGATACAAGTACATGCAGGTGCTCATGGAGACCAGAAGGAGATGCCAGATCCCCCTGGAGCTGGAGTTATAGGTAGCTAAAGCTGCCAGACATGGATGCTGGAAACCAAACTCATGTTATCTGAAATCATTCCAAGTGCCCTTAATTGCTGAGCCATCTTTCCAGCTCAGGGTAACATTTTTTAATTAAAAGAAATGTGTATAAAAAGAGAAACCATCTTCAACAAGTGGTGCTGGCATAACTAGATGGGGACATGAATAAGACTGCAGATAGATTCATATCTATTGCCATGCACAAAACTTAAGTCCAAATGGATCAAAGATCTCAACCTAAATCCAGCCACACTGAATCTCTTTAGAAGAGAAAGTGGGAGGTACCCTTGAATGAACTGGCACAGGAGACCACTTCCTGAACATAACACCAGTAGCACAGACACTGAGATCAACAATTAATAAATGGAACCTCCTCAAATTGAGAAGCTTCTGTAAGGCAAAAGACACAGTCAACAAGACAAAACGGCAGCCCACAGACTGGGAAAATATCTTCATCAACCCCACATCTGACAGAGGGCTGGTTTCCAAAATATATAATGAACTCAAGAAACTAGCCACCAAAACACCAAATAATTCAATTAAAAACTGGGGTACAGAACTAAACAAAGAAGTAGAAGAATCTAGAATGGCTGAAAGACACTTAAGAAGTTGCTCAATATCCTTAGCCACCAGGGACATGCAAATCAAAACAACTCTGAGATACCATCTTACACCCATTAGAATGTCAAAAATGAAAAACACCAATGACAGTTTATGCTGGAGAGGTTGTGGAGAAAGGGGAATGCTCCTCCACTGCTGGTGGAAGTGCAAGTTTCTACAGCCACTTTGGAAATCAGTATGTGATTTCTCAGGAATATGGGAACCAGTCTACCTAAAGATCCAGAAATTCCACTCTTAGGCATATACCCAAATGATCCACATCCATGCAGCAAAGACATCTGTTTAACTATGTTCATACCAGCATTATTTGTAAATGCCAGAACCTGAAAGCAACCTAGATGCCCCTTAACTGAAGAATGGATGGAGAAAGTGTGGTACATTTACACAATGGAGTACTATTCAGCAGAAAAAACAATGGAATCTTGAAATTTGCAGGCAAATGGATGGGACTAGAAGAACCCATCCTAAGTGAGTTAACCCAGGCACAGAAAGACAAATATGGTATGTACTCACTCATATACAGATATTAGACATAGAGCAAGTTTACCAGACTACAATCCACACCCCCCCCAGAGAAGCTAGGAAACAAGGAGAACCCTAAGAGAGTCATACTTGGTTCCCCCAGAGAAGGGGAAAGGGACAAGATCTCCTGAACAAATTGGGAGCATGGGGGAGGCGGAGGAAAGTAGGAAGAAGAGGAGGGAGAGAAGAACATGAGGGATCAGGAAGACTGGATGGGGAGATGAATAGAGGAGAGCGAGAAAAGAGACACATCAATAGGAGGAGCCACTATAGGTTTAAAGAGCAATTTGTCACTAGGGAATTGTATAGTGATCCACAAGGATAACCTCAACTAACAATCTAAGCAATAATAGTGGAAAGGCTACTTAAATTCCCTTCCCCTATAAAGAGAATGATGACTACTTCAATGCCATCCTACATCCTTCATACAGTAGCTGATGGAAGCAGAAGCAGACACCCACAGCTAAACACTTACCCAAACTCCTAGAATCCACTTTCAGAGAGAGAAAGTAGTTATGAGTAAAGGGGTCAAGACCACACTGGGAAAACCCACAGAAACAGTTGACCTGAGCATGGGAGAACTCATGAACTCCAGTCTGACAGCTGGAAAACTAACATTGGACCAAACCAGGCCCCCTGAATGTGAGTGTCAGCTAAAAGGACTTGGCAGGCAGTGGAACCAGGATATATCCCTAGTGAATGAATGGACTTCGGGAGCCCATTTCCCATGGAGGATACTCCCTTAGTCTAGGTACACGAGGAGGGCCTAGGTCCTGCCCCAAATGACTTGACAGACTTTATGATCCCTCAAGGAAGGCCTCACCTTCCCTGGGGAGTGGATGGGGGATGGGATGGTGGGGTCAGATGGGGGAATGGGAGGATGAGAGGGAGAGGGAACTGGGATTGATATGTAAAATAAGATTGTTTCTAATTTAAATAAAACTTATAAAATAAAAAATTCAAAACTATGAGAAAAGACAAAAAAATATATGTATGGATAGTTTACACACATGTATGTCTGTGCACCTAGTGTACCTGCATAAATCAAAAGTAAGCATCAAACCCTCTGGAACTGGGATTACAGACAGCAGTAAACTGGGATTAGAACTTATGTCCAAAAAACAAGTAGCCAATGATCTTAATCACTGAGCATTTCTGCAGCCCAAGAAATGTTATTTAAAAGAAATTTTTTCACTCATAGACTAGCATGATCTATAAGTTTGGTATCACCATTTCTATACTATGGCCATGGTGTGAAAGCCCACAGTATCAAAGTATTCTTCTTCTGAAGAAATCACATTTTAGAGAGCTTGGGTACGTATGAGTGTGACCTAAGTAAGTTATTTCTACAGTAGCCACATTCTATCTCCTCAGAGAGAAATCACAAGCAATGAATAATTAGGTAGTTTTAAATTTTCCCACAAAAAACCAAAACACGTATGTTAAAGTCTGGATTTTGATGGAAGTAGGACACAGTAGATGAGTCCACTCCATGCATGTTAATTCCATCCTTGCTCATTGCAGGCCCAGTAATGAATCTTACTGGCACTTCCAGAGCTGCTTCTATCTGGAATGCCTGGTGCTTTCTACCCAAACAGCCCTGCTTTGATGTTACCTATCTACATGTAGCAAGCACTGACTCCCCCAAGACCCTGGAGCTCTACTCGCCATTCAGTTGCCTGATATATATGAACATGAAATAACAAAACATCCCTTCCTCCTGCTCTTCATCACCCCACTCTGGCTCACCCTGAATGAGTCAGGAGTCTCCTATCCACACCCATCCATCGTCTGGGGCTTTGTAAAGAGTGCGGTTCTGTGGTCCGACTTGGAGACCACCAGTCACAGAACCATGAGCTGTCAGGAATTCCCAGACAGTCCTTCTAAGGATGAGGTATTCATGTGATCTGAGTGTTCCTTTTTATAATGTTGACCAGTAAAATATAGGAGAGGGAAGGAAGGAAGGAGGGAAAGACATTGTTTCACATTAGGATGTGTTTTATGCAAGGTATTATTCACCATACGACTTTGGTCCTTCTATAGGTGAGGTTGACTTTTAATAAGTTAATTATATAAGAAACAGAGCAGGGTCTGGTGACCCAGGACTGTAGTGCTTGCTATTTGGGAGGGAGAGGCAAGTTCCAAGCTAGTCTTGGCTAGAAATTAAACTCACAACCAACAGGAGCAACTCAGTAAGACTTAGTTTGAAAATAAAAAAAAAAAAAGAAAAAGAAAGAGATGGGGTGTAGATCATTTGCAAAATATTTTTCTAGCCTGTGTTAGGCCCTGTATCCCAGCTCTAACACAGAAAGTGACAGATGAAAAGAGAATATGGAACCTCATCTATTCGTTTTAGTGATCAGTGAAAGAGAGAAAAATGATAGCAAAAACAATGTATGTAAAGTGTTAATTATTAAAAGGGAGCAATTAGAGAAGGAAAAAGGGGGGCTAGACTTAGCCAGGTGGTTGCATTGCTTTGGGGCTAGTCCTGGGTCCACAGAGGGGCTAGGGCTAACACACTAAGCAGACTTACATTAAAATTCAATTAATCCTTCACACAGTATGTGCTCCAGCTCCTATTGGCTCTAGCACAATCCACTATAAGAAAATTCTCTTTTGTTTAGACTCATTGCTCCTGAAGTATGCAAAGCTGTTAATTTACAGCAGAAGGACATGTAAGGCTCTCACTGCTCACTTTGATAAAATTCAGATTCAAACACATCCCAGTGAACAGTCTCTAGGCTGGTTTCATCCCAGTAATAGCAGTCTTTTATGAAACTGAACTTAGCTGGCCTGTGTTGCAGTTCCTATCTCCAAACCCCTGGGAATACTCAGCCACCCAACCATAGTAAAGTTAACTTGCTCCAGGAATGAGGAGGAAGATAATGAAAGAAAGGACCTCCTAATGCTCTGAGAACAAACCATCTCCAGCAGCCAGACCACCCTCTCAGCAGGAATGTGAGAGAGAAGTTTGGGACAATTGATTGTGGTTATATGGGATAAATTTGAAGATTTCTGCAAACCTCACAATGCTATGAGCTGGCTTCATTCCAAGTGTTTGTTCGACATGAAGAAAAAGTTATGACCTTTGAATGAATTAAAAAGAGAGTTCAAAACAGTGCCGGAATAACATGGAAGTTAAAAAACTAAATGATGGAATCTGTCTCAAAACTTCATGTCTCAAATCATTATCATCATTATCATCATCATGATCATCACACATCATCACCACCACCATCATCATCACCATTGTTAATATCACTATTACCATCACATTATCGTCATATCACCATCATCCCCATCATCACCACCACCACCACCACCATCATCATCATCATCATCATCTCACCATTATCATCACCAAAGAAGAGAATCAAAGACAGCTTTTCTCTTGATGATGTGGTCCTATGGAATTAATTTTTCCATAAACAACCTACTAATTATGTTTTCCTTAACTATTACTTCTCACAATCACTTAGGAAAAAAAATACTGGACTAACAATGAGTTAGCAGCATTTTGAAATGTTGGGTCTTCAAAGAAAAAAAATCTAGATCAAGAAAATAGCAGGCAATTAAAAAGTCCTTAAAAGGAATTTAAGTCTAATGAGAGGTGCACACTGGGAGAAATTTTCTAAGCTTTTTCTAGTGTGCTTGGAACATTATCTTTTAAAAAGAGGAGGCAGTGCAGTCGGGGTCAAGATTACCTTAATGAAAGGAGGAAGAGGGGCATCCCCCAGGAAGCAACTGTGTCAGAATTAGAAGATATCATTGTGTATACATTGCTCACACTTGGTTTTTGTTTGTTTGTTCACTCATCTAGTAGGAATGCAAACTTTCTGTCCCTGGATCAACATACCTGACATAAGTAACTTAGACAAAAAGGTTTGTTTGGGCTCATTATCTCAGAGGTTTCTGTCCACAGCCAACTGACTCATTGATTTGAGGCCTTTGAGACAAAGCAGAACATTATGGCAGAGTGTTGGAAAGCGGAAGAAACCTGCTCTTGGTGGGCAGGATGGAGGGGAAAGTCCCCGTATGCCCTTTGAGTGCACATCCCCAATGACCTACTTTTCTAGAAGGGTCACATAACTTCTAATGGTTTCAACAACTCTTAACAGCCCCCACAGGCTGGCCTTTAACACACAGGACATAACAGACACATTAAGGACAAACTATGGAAGAAGACACAGGGCAGGCAATGGTAGATGACTTATGGTATCTACAACTCTTGGCAAGAAGCAGATGTGATACAGGTAAGGTTTAATTTCCAAAAGCGGGAAACATTCATATGTGTCCTCGGGATAGTTTGATATACATTTAAAATAGGCAAGACTGTTGTTGAAAAGCAACTTGACTTGGAGCTGTAAGAACAAAGATGAATTTGGCAGTTGGAGAAAGTAGATCATTCCATCAGGGCTGGCAGTGGTGAACACAGGAGAAAAGGAGATGTGGAGTGAGTATAAAGGAGAACGGGAGGGGTGAGATTTCCCCAGCCGATGCCAAGACAGGGCTGTTACCAGGTATCTGTCCACAGAAGCTCGGTGCCAAGGAAGAGGAATGCCTGTCAGAGTCTGGGAACTGAGAGGAAGGCGGGGAGCCTAGAAAGTAGGTCAACACAGTGACTCATTCTGGAGGGGCTGAGCAGGAGACCAGCCACAGCATGACCAAAGGTGGAAGGCCAGGGAGTCAAGAGTGGAAACATGGTGTTGGTGGGTTGGCATGAAAATTGTGCTGGAAACTGCCCCTTCCCTGTCACAAACTGTCCATGCTGCTGTTTCCCGGACAGCCATAGCCCAAGCAGCAATTGGCTGCTGTGTGCATATATCTCTGTGTCTCTGTCTGTCTCTGTTCATCTCTCTGTCTCTTTCTGTCTCTATTTCTCTGTGTGTGTGTGTGTCTGTGTGTGTGTGTGTGTGGTAGAATTTGGTGAATTCAAAGCACACTATGGTCTGTAGAAGTGAGAGAATAAGGGACAGAAAATGTATAATTGATCCAAATGAAAACAAGTTGAAGGTGTCACTCAGCACTGAGGGGAGGAGTAAGCACAGTCATTGTTTTAGTTCATTCATTACTGACTAATGCGACCATGAAGAACACAGACTGAGGGGAGAGACCCATCCTAGCTTCATCTCTCCACTGGATTCGGGAGTTCAGATGAGTGCCCTCAGTGCTTCATGAGTCCTTCATCTACAAAAGGTGAGTCACGGTAGATTCAACTTCATTGGGCAGTTGGATTCAGTGCATTAACACCAGGAAAGGTCTTAGGCTACTAACCACATGTGTTTGATGTCCCAGAGGACTAGACACTGTTTGTCTAGGACTGGGAATAGACCATGAGCTCTTGGAGTGTAAGGCGATCAAGAAACTTTCTTTCTAGCGACTGAAAAAGGCAACTCAGCAGATCAATAGGAGTAAGTTGTGATAACTCACTTAAGGAATAAGAATAGTTGAGGACAGAGGCTAGTAAGATAGTCCTGGGCTGTGACAATGACCTGAAGACTAGCAGCAGTGAGAGCAGGCAAGTGCTTCATCAGTGAGTAAGACTACAGTCTCAGGGAGAGCCAGAATAGCCAAGAGACAACCATGCAGAAGTGAGAAAACATGACCACACTATCAATATCTTACCAGGGCCAAGAAATATGTTTGGAAATTTTGAAGCTGAATGTGTTATAATGAAAGATGAACTTGATTTCTTAATCCAACAGTATGCTTTACAGCTATGTGTCTGGTCATGCTTCAAGTCTATATGCCCCCGCCTTCAGTATCATCTCCTGCCCAAATGGCTTAGAAATCATTCCCTTACCTAGGCTTTTGTTCCCCTCTAAGGACAGAAGTTCCACACAACAGCAAGAACTGGAACATAAATCACTGAATAAAAGTCCTCTGGCTGTACTCATCATGAACCCATACCCCTCCCCAGGTTCTTAGGCCTTACAGGATCTGGTTATTGCTCCCCTTATCTAACCCTTTCCTACACACTTCTCCCCACTTGTTCCCCAGCTACACTGTGTCCCCAAAAGAGTTCAAACTAGTTTTTTGGATATGATATGCCATACAGGCTCATGTATTCTTCTCAAACACATAGAGCCAGTCAACCATGGACTAAACCATCTTAAACTGCCAACACAGTTCAAGTTGTCTACAGGATGCTCTCTGTCACAGAGATGTAAGGTCTAACACACTCATCTAGTCTCTGGAACTTTATCTCATCCACTGCTGGGAATATCATTTCACTGATACTGTCCAAGGCTCTCACTTTCTATGTCTATACTTCAGAGTCATCATGTGAAGAGTCAGACCCAAGTGGCCTAAAGTTCCCATCCAGGATATTCTCTACACTAATACTGTACACTTGTGTTTTTTCCCCTCCAATAGACTTATAATTAGTGGAGATCACATTAATTATTTTTAATAAGTATAATATCTTGGATGTTATGGGTAATACCTACCTCTGACAGAGAGCACTTTTGTTCTGAATAAGAACACTCCCTCCATCCCCCAATTAGGGAAAGACTTGAGTGAATTTGAGAGCAGCTGGAAAGCCACTTTTGAAGGATGGGATTTCCTAATCTGGGCATTCCTTGGTTGTAATATAAACCCACTGGGGACAAGAAGAACTCATGAGAACATGAAGTCCATGCCACCATCTGAGTCACTGGTGATGATATTATCTCCTCTGTCCAGGTGTCTGTCTCAGGCCTTCTTCTAGCACCCATGACTGTGTGGCAGGTGACTCAACAGCTTAAAGAGAACATTCAAGGTTCTCCACAGTGGGGAGGAAGCTCAAACTTTCCTCTCTTTTTCTGTTGGTCTATGAGTTAACTACAAAATATAACTATCTGTTTCATAGCTGTTCCAACATCCAGGATATATGTTCTGGCCTCTTGCCCAAAGTAAGTACAAAATAACACTTCAAATTTTTGTTTTATCATAACACAGTTTTGTTGAAGAATGAACACAGACCCACCCACCCAAAGAGTAACATGCCTGATTTAATGAAGCAAGGAATGAACTATGAACCGTTTATTCAGTTCAGCATTTAGATTACACTTGCATTCAGGTTTGCACACTGGGTACTAAGTGCTCGGTCAAAGACACAGAAAGACATAGCAACCTGGACAGCTCAGGAGATTTGCAGTGATCTATCTTGTGGGGTTGACAAGGTTGAGTTGGGAAGACTACCCTGCCAGCCTGCCAGCTCAGTCCCTCCTATTGTATCCTATTGTAAAGGCCAGCCCTTTCTTTGACTTGGATTTTTATAACTTCAGAAACTTTTTTTTTAAATTTGTCAATAGGCCTTCAGTTAGTGATCAATACTCAAAAAAAAAAAAAAAAAAAAAAAAGGAGGCCCATAAACCATATGTTTAAATAATTAAAAGTTATAGACCAAGTAGTTACGTTTTTAAAAAAAATATTCTCTTGGGGCTGGAGAGATGGCTCAACACTTAGGAGCATTTATTATTCTTGCTGAGGACCTGGCTTCGGTTCCCAGCACCCACATGGAGGTTCATACTACCAACAACTTTGAGTGGATCTGATGTCCCTTTCTGGATGTGACACTCTCTTGCCTACATGTGGCTCATGTAAACTCACATGGACACACACACATACACATACTTTTTAAAAATTAATTTTATCTTCTTAGTCTTGAAAATTATTAAACCTTACTAATAACAAAACTTAAACATGGGCAAAGCTGGCATATGTTATATTACTGAAAACTGGCAAAACATCAAAGACAGTTGAACATAATCATTATTAAGCATAGAAGAATGTCAGGTTTGATGACTGGTGATGTCTGTCTGAGTAATAGAGACATGTACATCATGAGTTATTGTGTAATAAAGACATACACATCATGAGTTATTGAGTATACAACCCATTAAAACCTATTGTTCTTTTCTTTGTTCCAGAAAATTTGTTCACTAATTGTATTGTTTTAAATAAGATTTGCACAAAATTTCCATTTTCATTGTTCTAGCTCAGAGTCAAATACAAATGCATACGGTTTATAAAAATGTAAAACAGGAAAGTTGGTATTCTTTTCTGTGTTGATTTGTTAACCTGCCAATGGTGGTCAGTAGAATTAAAAGGTAAAATATAAAGTATAATTTGTTTCTCTAAAATCTAAATAAAAATATTAAAATTAAGATTAAAAAGTAGTTGGAAAATACAATTGAGTGTTGGTTGTTTTTCTTTTTTCTTTTTTTTAATAAGAAAATATTTACAGTCCTAGCCTTCAAGGATCATATAGCTACTTATGAAAAGACTCACTTTTATATTTCATATAGATTATGACTAGATTAACTTTCTGTACAAAGTTAACAGTACACTGAAGCAACATGCTCCAACACAGGACAGAACTGTATTGACTGTGTTGGTTTAATTAGGGGGAAAGGAAGGATGCAGAATTCCCCAGGGTTCCAATCTAGTCCTCTCATAAAATGAGCATCATGGGATTGAAAAGACAGCTCAGCAGCTGTGAGAGCTGATAGCTCTTACAGAGACACCCAGGTGGATTCTCAGCACCCATGTGAAGGCTCACAAGCACCTGTACCTCAGATTTCAGGGTATCCTACAATTATGTATTTACTAGCATCCTACAGACATGTGGTGCACATAAACTCATTCAGACTCCCACACATACATGTAAATAACATTTTAAATAATAAGATGGGCTCCACTGTAGGAAGATGCAGCTAGATATAGTTGACATTGACATCGTATTTTTTTAATGAATAGGTATATACAAACATAGTGACTAGAATTATATAGATGGCATCTTTATTTTCAGGCTGTTTATACTGGTATTAATTTACTGTAATAGTCTGCTATATCCCATCCATTCTATATAAAAAGTGCTTTATTAAAACACCCCTCCACCTTGAGTCCCTGCAGACCTAGTGTTTATCTCTACCAGTTGCATACCCACTTGTGATCCTAGAGCTTGGAAGTTGAAGTGGGAAGATTTTGAGTTCAAGGCCAGCTTGAGCTACAGGATGAGAGCCTGTGCTAAACAGAAAAGAAGTTCTTTAAAGTCATGCTTCCTGTTAGTCCACTTGGCTTTGGGTTAGGGTGTGGCAGTCATTGGGGATTAGAATTACTTCAGGGTAAATACATGATAAGGTTGGGGACTGAGAACAGGACACGTTTTCTTTGTGCCGAGTGCCCAATCTCCCCTTGGAGAAAATGACTTCTTTTTGTTGGTGGTGGCTAATTTTAGATTTTTAAAAATGTGTATGAGTGATTTTTATGCATGTACATAACTGTGCTAACTCTGTGTGTTTGGTGTCCATGGGGACCAGAAAAGGGGCTGGATCCCCTAGGACTGGAGTTAACAGACTGGTGTAAGGTATAATGTGGGTGCTGGGAAGTGAAGCCAGGTTCTTTGCAAGAGCAGCAAGTGCTTTAAATGGCTAAGCCATTGTCTTCAGACTTTGTTTAGACATAGGTAAAACTGGCTCTCTCTATATTATGTGCCCCATGATACACAACAGGGTAACCTTTGCTAAACACTCAGACTTTAGTGTGACCTCATTGAACTGGTGATTAGAAATGCAATATAGTTTTGTTCCGAAGAGCTTTCAGCTGTAGAATATCTTGCCTCTGACAAGATTAATTCAAATATATATATATATATATATATATATATATATATATATATATATCACATCACTCAGGAACACTTGTGAATGTTATCTTTCTCTCTACCTGGTTCTACACCTCACCAGTCCCCACAATTTTCTAAAAAGATGAAATTAGTAGGAAAGTATCAGCCATGGAAGAAAAGCACTACACATTGAAGTTACAATGCTCCATGGGCAATTATTGTGCCCTGCAAGTCCAATTCAGCTCCCCTTCACCCTACGGAAGTGTTTCTGACACTTTGTAGCTGGCATGGCTTCAGTGGAATTATAAATAATGGGACTCATTGTTGCTGGTGCTTTTAAAAATACGCCCTTTTCTGGCATCAACTTCTCAATCCACAAAGGTTAAACAGTCATTGGCCACGCCTCCAGCTCCTTGCCTGAAATCATATTCCCACTTTCCTCCTGTGTTTCTGCTACCTTAACTGCCAGTGAGAGTCATCTGAAGCCAACAGTCTCAGGATCGCAGGGGGAACCTGTGAACGAAGTTGGCTTTGTCCCAATGGCATCATACAGCGTGGATGCAAGATTCCTTTCTAGAAATTGCTTAGCAGAATATGATTCCAAAAGATAACAACTCCTCTAAAGACACCAAGATTCATAGACTCTCACCACCATCTCCATGCACTGCCCAAGACAGGAGCTTGGGCAGCCTGCCCCGACGCTGTCCCAGCCAGCCACTGCAGTAAAGAAACTTTATTTCTTCCCATATTCCCATCAGGTAAATAACAGAAGGCACCTGGCCGCTTGCTCATTTGAGCTCAAACTTTTCACAAGCTCTTGAGGGACGTGAGAGAGAATGATGGATGTCATTAAGGAAGATGGATGATGACTCAGGAGGATGTCAGCTGAGTTCGCATACTCTACGGGGCATGTTAAATGGGGTGTTTTGTTTGCATTGGTTTTAAAAGCGGGTCCATCTGTGGAGGCTGAGAGATGTATGCACGCAGTCCCTAGCCCAGTGCTGATGCTTCAGAGGTCAGCTGGCTGAAACTGGATGGGGCTTCAGATTTAGTGCTACAGGCCGTGAAGGCCAAACCGACACTCTTTAAATCTGTCATATTCAGCAACCCTCAGCAGAAAAATATGAACTTTGAGTTGTCTGGAGGAGACAATCTGTTTTCACTGCTGTGTTACACCTCTCTCCCTCCTATCAGCTGTATCCCTTCTACCTTTCAGTCTCTGTACCTCAGACCTCCCTGGAACACTGCAGCCAATGTGATCGCCCTCTCTTAGCAAGCCTTTTGCTGTTGAGTAGAAACTAATCTGTCATTTGTTTCATTTATATTATTATTGTTGTCATTATTATTATTATTAGTGTTTTGACAGTATGTATGTCAGTGCATCATGTGTCTTGTGTCATGGAGCCCAAAAGAATATGTCAGAGCCCCAGGAACTAGAGTTGCAGACAGTTGTGAGCTATCAAGCAAGAGCTGGGAATCAAGTCCAATTCCTCTGCAAGAGCAGCCAGTGCTCTCCAACCCCTGGTTCTTATAGTATTAAATTTAAGTGCTCAAAACTGGTCTGCCATTTGCTTACTAATGCTCTACCTTCTCATTCAATTTATTTACTTATGGGAATGATCAGCTGTGTCTCAGCACTGAGTTCTCTTGCCGCCGGCATGCCACATTAATCTTAAAGATTGATTTTTTTTACCTTCTTCCTTGGAATATAATCTCTAACAGGTCAGAGGCTTGATGTATATAATTTTTTGGTGCTGAGAAACCCAAGGGACCCTGCATACCAGGCAAATGTTCTACCACTGGCCTACCCTTCCATCTTCTGATAACTTTAGAACTAACGAACATGAAGCCTACAGGCCAAAGATACAGCTTGCTTGTTAGAGTATTTGCTTAGTATGCATGAAGCCCTGAGTTCAGTTCTCTGAACAACATAAAACTAGGTGCAGTAGCATAGGCCTTTAATACTAGGGAGGTACTATGGAGGTGAAGACAGGAGGCTCAGGAGTTCAAGGCCAGCCTCAAAAGAAGAAAATCGAGCATCTCACAAAAAGTGCTCAGTAGACATAAGGAATGGGTGAGTGAATGAACAAATAAATGAATTAGTGAATAACTAATGATTTTTCCTCTTGGTATAAGTAGCACATTTTTCTTCTGCTTGCTTTAACAAGCCTAGATCAACCAGAACCTATATTGAAGCTGAAATGTAAGACTTCATGTGCACATTCAAATCTACTTCCTTGATTGCCCTCATTATCTGGCTAGCTTCCATGGGGACACCACTCCATGTCTCAGAAGCTCTGATCCTCTGAAAGGAGGAGAGCAGGGCTGGTCACACTAGTAACACTCAGAGCGAGAGCACTTATATTCCTGAGTGCCAAGTGTATTGTTTCTCTCTCCACAAAACCTGGATCAAGGCCTAAGTTGATCTCAACACAGACAATATAAAATGGGATTTAAAACAATTATTAAAAACCTTTTGGAGAGCAAGTAAATTTATTACTGCTAATATAATTTCAATTGTTCTTATTTATCTTCTCAGGGCTTGAGATCTGAAGAAATCACTGTTTCCACACCTAAATCAGTAGAAGTCGGGGGATAGGCTCTGAGCTGTGCAGTGTGTTTTGGCAGCATTTACCTCCATTTTTCCTGACACTTCTACATAAATAATATATTATGATGTGAATAGATTCAAGACAAAATATAAGGAGGACCAACCATACCTACCATGCATGAATTTTCCTTTTTTGAGTGTGTATGTGCTTGTGTGAGAATGTGTTTATGTTCATGCATGTGTTGCACATGTGTAGTTAAGGTATAGAGCCACTGGACAACCTTCCTTGTCTTTCCTCAGGCAGCAGTCACTTTTATTGTTTTGAGATAGGGTCTCTCACAGGCTTGGAACTCACCAAGTAGGCCAGGCTGGCTGGCCAGAAAGCTCCAGGATTCTGCCTGTCTCTGTCTCCCCAGTGGTGGGTTTAAAAACACATGCCACCACACTAGGCTTGTCAGTGTTAGTACTAGGGATCAAATTCAGGCCTTGGTGCTGGTAAAACAAGCACTTTAGGAACTGAGTTTTCCCCCCACATCCATGCATGGATTGCTGCTACCTTCACAGATAAACCCTTTAGATGCTTTCAATTTTGTTCTTGGCCTCAGTGAAATGAGTGCCCTTTATTAACAACGTGAGAATGGAATTTGTATAGCATCTGGCACACGGCTTTTTCGCTCACAGACATTTACAAAAGGAAGTGTGGAGTTTTAATCCCCGTCTGTGTCCTAGGTTCCCCCGTGACTTTCAGAAATGTAGCAGGACAATAAAAATGAGAAATATGACAGTGAGGTCAATGAGGGAATGTTTCAGGGTCCCAAAATCCACATGTATGCATACTCTCATTGTGTGTATGTGTACATGTATGTGTATATGTGTCTGTGTGTTTTCTTACAAATATAGTTCCATGTAGCCTTCAAGATGGAAAATGCTTTGTCCCCAAAGAGTCCCTGGGTGAATTCTTCAAAGTCACCTCTGTGTCTTGTACCCCTCATCAACCATATCGACCCCTAATGTCTTCCCTATCTCAACTTCTGTAATTTCACTACTTGGAGAATGTTGAACGAATGAGGTCATATGATGTAGGGGTTTAAAGTGTCTCTTTCTACTCAGCATAATTCCCTTCAAATGGATCCAAGTTTGTGCCTGTATCAATTGTTTTTACTGTTGCATAACATTCCTGGTGTGGACTGTCACCGCTTGTTTACACATTCACCTGTTGAAGGACATCTGGGTTGTCTCCAGTTCTGCGCTATTGTGACTAAAGCGTCTATGAACATCCACACATGGGTTTTGTGTGAACATAAGTTTTCATTGCTCTGGGACAAAGGCCTAAGACTGCACCAGTGAAACTGTATGTAAGAGCATGCTGAGATTTTTAAGGCTCTGCCAAACTGTGTAGCTGTAGCATTCTGGCTTCCACCAGCAATGTGTGCACAGCTGCTTTCTTCTTGCATCTTCTCCAGCATCTAGTTGTGTGTTAGCCACTCACAGGCCATTTGTTGTTATAAGCTGCACTCTCTTAACAGCTAATGGTGTCAGATGTATTTGCATGTGGGGTTTTCTTACATGTCATTGTAGTAACCCTTAAAGGAACTGCTAGTTAAGTATTCAAACTAGTCACAGCCTCATCTAACATAAGTGGGATTGTTAAGGTACACTATCTAGACTCCACATATGCAATGTCTGCCCATGTGACATGTTCTGTGTCCAGTGTATTTCATTTACAATAACTCTATCTATGTCACCTAAGGGACCAATTCTTTAACACTTGGAGATGTGAAGGGTACCAAAGATCCAGAGCAGAGCAACAGGGTGGACTAACAGTGTCATACAAAGTGTCGTAGAGAGTTCCAAATGGAGGTCAGGCCTTTTTAAAGAAACTTCAAATGCCAAAATTTCATCTTTCATTTCCCAGTGTGTGTGTGTATGCTGCACTTTCCTTCTTCATGCATCTCTTAATGAATACTGTTAGGATCCACAGCTTGGCTGTTTGGAACACGGGAGACCCAGGAAAGGAATTGTTACCGAGTCTCTTATGGTAGTACTACTTTTGATTTTTTTTTTTAAAGAAATCTACATGCTATTTTCTGATATATATATATATATATATATATATATATATATATATATATCCCTTGGTATAGAGCACATACTAGAACCAAAGGAGGTAGAGAGATGCTATCTAGTATGGATGGGTAGAAAGAGATTGTTTGTTGTACAAATTTTCAATTAGGAACAATGAGAGCACAATAGGAAGATGTAGTTAAGAATAATGTATGGATTCAAAACTGCTAGGAATATATTTTAAATGCCTCAGTGCTAAGAAATGATCAATGTTTGAGGTGATGGTACTTTCACTACTCATTTAATTCTTAAAACAGCCAATAAATGTGTGAAAATGTCATATTTACCTTTGAAAATTAAAAGGATGATAATTTTGTCAAAGAATACCACAAATAGCATTGAACATAAACTTAATGTTCAAGTAGGAAGAAGAAAGAAAGGAGAAGGAAGAGAAGAAAAAATAGAGGAGCAGAAAGATGAGCAGAAGCTGAAAGAATGGGGGAGGAAGGAAGGAAACAGGGGAAAGAGAAGAGAAGTGGATAGGAGAAAAATAGGGTGAGGAGAAGGGGAGGGGAAAGAAAGGTAGAAAAGGAGGAAAATGGGGGAAGAAAGAGACAGGAAGTGGGAAAGAATGGAGAGAAAAGGAAGTATGAGGAGGGGAAAGGGGAAGAGGAGAGGGGAAACGGAGGAGGAAGAGGAGGAGGAGGAAGAGGAGGAGGAGGAAGAAGAAGAAGAAGAAGAAGAAGAAGAAGAAGAAGAAGAAGAAGAAGAAGAAGAAGAAGAAGAAAGTCTGTTCAATGTACTTCAAAAATCTGTTTACTCTTTAGCTACATTTTGAAATGTTTAAGGCCAAGTCTCAGAAATGTGAGTCACAGATAGGATTGCTCAATCCCATTAGCAAAATATCTCTCTTGAGCATTTAAATAAACCTAAAGAAAACTATGTGATTGGGTTCTGAGTCAAATGAAGGATAAGAAAGTCAATGCCAAAACCCTGGGGATGTGTGGAAGATTCATTGTCTTTTCCATTTCAAATAGAGCTTTTCTTTTTCTGACCAGTAGCCATGAACTTGGGAGAAGATGGAATTACTGAACAGCACTAGTGTACATGTGATTATAGACACTTATAGACAAATGTTTCCACGCCTCTGGAGTGTGTACCACCTAAATGTGTAAACGGAAAGCACATGAGACACTTGTAAAGTCTTTTTTTTCCACAAATGTGTTGTTCTTTCAGAGAACACATTCCCTCAGACCAATGGCTGTGGTGGAGATTGCCAAGAGGCAAGAGAAACTACACCTGACTATTCTTTTATCACAACAGGGTGTCAATAAGGAAAACAGGGTTTGTGTCCGTCCTGGAGAGTCGGTGCAACTGACCCAAATAGGGTCATAATGCTATAAGAGTTTCAGGGCCAGTACAAAAGAGGCAGGTGAGAAAGCTTGTGGCTTGTAGACTTTAGGACATGCTATCTTTTAGTCAATTGTTTGTTTTAAACACCATCAGTTTGGCCTAATCAGAAAAGACAGATTCTTATGGATAGATCAAGTCAAAACAATTCATTTTGAAATTACAACTTAGTAGGTTCAGTGGCCAATTGGAGAAAAAAAATAAACAACTGATGCTTAGTTTAATAAAATAGTCAACATGATTTTTCTATCAATATTCAAATCATTATAATCAAAAGAATCAATATAACCACAGCTTTTTTTTCCTCCCTCACCTCCTCCTGTCCCCTCACCCCCATCCTTTCCAACTCCCCATCTACTCCTCAGAGGAATTAAGGCCTTCCTTGGGCAGTCAACAAAGTCTGGCATGCCAAGTTGAGGCAGGACCAAGCCTCTCCGCCTGTATCAAGGCTGTATAAATCACAACTTTAAGTTCTAACTCCCTCTTATTGCCACACTCTAATATGTAGCCAGTGTTAGGTTATTTAAGATTATTTAAGATAACTGTAGAGGGCTAAAGGCAAAAAGACAGAGAAATGTGGCTTGACCTTAGATGGGACCATGTTTATTCACAAGGGGGAATCTTGTCATCCTAGTATGGGGATAGCAAAATGCTTACTGAAGAAGATGGGGTATGGCTCCTCATAGTGACTTCCATACCATAATCCTTCCCTTCCAGGACTACTTGGCCTGATGTCAAGGGAAGCTGGGAAGTCTTTTAGCAAGAAACTATCACACAGTAACACCCTCAGCCTTTAACTAAGGCTATAATTGTATTTTCTCTGGATTTTTTTTTTTTTTAGATTTGTTCAGAGACACTGCCCTATGTGTGTCCAGGCTTGCCTATAATTCACTAGATAGCCACGGATGACCCTGTGCTTCTGAACCCCTGAACCTCCTAGACCACAGGGTATCATGTATAACAGGGTGCACTGTACATCATCTATGCATTGCAAGAGATGAAGCTCAGGATCTCAAGCATGATGAACATGTGCTCGCTCTGTGAGCTGAGCTGACTCCTCAGCCTCAAGGCTACAGCCAACCATATTTTATCTGATTAGAGACTCAATACTGATGCAATTAGTATTTTAAAACATCATTTAGATCACAAATCACATTAAAAAATCAGTTTTTATTCAAATCTACAGCAGAAAATATGACAATAGATGTCATTTAAATCAATTCATATACTCTCCTAACCAAAGCAAGTGTGTGTGTTGGGTCTTGTTGCAGGAGGTATTAAATCAAACCAAAGTTTGAAATAAAACTCAAACTGGTTAATTGCTGACTTATGAGTGAAAATGTATGTTGTTTCACTGAATTCATAAATTCTTAACCAGTTGATCTATAGTTGGTCTAGTCTTAAGCGGCTTCACAAGAGCCCATCTGAGAATCAAAGGATGTGCTCAGGACATTGAGTTCAAGCCCAGAACAGCAGCACGCTGACCCTCAGGAGTTCCTGATCCAAGCCTCCCACCCAGGACTTGGGAACCAGGATGCAGCCCGACTGGGAAAAATGACCCCAGCTCTCAGGTGGAAAGCAAAAGTCAGCAGCTTGGAGCCTGGAAGGCCCTCCAAGCCAAGGCTTAGTCACCCATGTCAACAACCCAGATGCCAAAAGCAAAATCCTGTGAGAGAAGGAAAAGGGAAATGAGCTTTAAAAGTGCCAGATGCCCCACCAACTCAGTCTTCTTGTCCACTGGAACCCATGTGACATTTAGGGTAGTTATTGTGGTTATTTACAGGTTCTGCATTAAAGAATCGTGTGTGTTTACATGCGCACTTACAAATAAATGTAATTAAAACTTCTTAAAGTAAATAAAACTCAAAACAAGATGCAGAAGCTGGGGCTTCCCTATGGTATCGATAGTCATCCATAAGGTGTAGAGCTGGCAGAGATGTTGACAGGCCATTGCATGACCACCTAGCACTAGAAATCATACAAATGATCTTTGCAGTAAATTTATCAAGTCTTAACTTGCAGTCATGTTGGCTTCTATTTATGGAAGACCTCTGAGCTGAATGAAAGGTCAAATCAAAAGCAAGTCCTCAATGTTTGAATCAATGTCCAACAAACCTAAGAGCTAGTCACACCATGTCTGGCATGGTGGCCCAGAATTCCCAAATACTTGGAAGCAAAAGGATAGTTGCACCACAATTTGCATCTAAGTGGTTTACTGCTTATCTTCCAGAAGGAGACTTTTGGACCACCTTGTCCAGATAAGTTGAAATAAATTAAATTTAATTGAATCTAGTTGAGTCCTATTAAAGATACCACTAACAAATGATCTTTTTCTTTTTTAAGAATACACCTTAACTTCCCAGTAAAATAATAGCTGCAGGCTGCAATGTCAACATGACAAATTAGTCAAAACCTTCTGCAAATCAGTATTTACATCATAGGAGACAGGCCACAGGAATACTGTCTGCCATCAAAATACCATCAGTCTTAGCAATAATGTGTATGTTGAAATTCAGTTGTCCACGCTTCATTTAGATCCCACAATGTGGAAGCTGGAGACTTATGGCTCATCCTGACTAGGAAGATTAACTGTCTGACTCGCATCACTGTCATTGAGGTGAGAGATATACCACACCACCACCACCACCCACACACACGATGCACACATATACATATCATATACCACCCACAAACACATACACACCTACTGTTACACATAATTTGGGTTGCAGCTCAGTTGGCTTGAAAGGGGTCTCATTGGTCAAGCTTCTCCTCCATCTCTGCTCTCTAGGTACTGACTTTTTTCTAAGAGAAAGAAAAGTCCTTCCAGGGAGTCTTACATGACTTTATGAGTACTCCTCACACTTATGTCTGAATGATTTCAGCAAGAAAAACAGGTAATCCCCTTTCTATCTCTGTACTGATTCTAGGAAAGGGCTTTAGGTTCAGATAGTCAAGCCACAAACCTTGAATTCATCTCTATTGCCAAGAAGATGAAGCACTCAAACGTTGGGACAACTAATTCAAATGTCTGGGATTGGCACTGAGTGTTAAAAATAGTTTCCAAAGATGGAACTGTATACATATATAGATGAGAGGGGAGGCAAAAAAAAGAGAGACAAAGACACACAGAGAACAGACTCTCACATAACACACCTCCACATGCACACATGTACACATGCACACACATCTATACATACCCTCAGGCACACACAGACACACACCCACATATACAGACACACACAGATTTTTATCCCCTACAATGCTCCTGACATTTTAGAAGCTTCTCTTCAGATTTTCTCTTTCAAAGGTACATATGTAATTTGAATCTTTGGTCTGAATGGCCTTACCAAACTAGTTACTGTGGGGAGGGGGGTGATATAGCAACACAAAGTGGTAGTAATTCAACAAGTGAGAGGTTGGTCAAGAGTGGTAAGGTAGAGAAGGCAGATGACCAGGATGCCAAACATCAACTCTCAACTCTAAGTTGTATCTTAGATGTAAGTTTGCCCTTCAGCTATGAGGAAAGAATCCAAAGAAGCAGTTTTAGTATATAAACAACACACTGCAAAGTCTTTGGCACCAAAATAAACAGAGAAGTGTTGAGACATATATATTAAAAAGAAGACACACACAAAGACCCAAACTGAAATGCTCAAGGACTGTGGGACCAGAACATCCAACATCTTATCTAGGTATTAGGTCTTCCTAACCATCCAAAATGGCAGAGCCAATTGTTTTTGACCTGTTTCCAGAAGGTTACCTGAAGTCACATTTAGAACTTCCTCCGGGCACTAATTCCCCCAGTGAATATGGCACAATTCAAGTGGGCTCTTTCTTTCATCAGAGACAGGGTTTCTCTCTGTAGCCCTGGCTGTCCAGGAAGTCACTTTGTAGACAAGACTAGCCTTACCTGCCTCTGCCTCCTGAGTGCTGGGATTAAAGGCTTCACCATTACCACCTGGCTTTCAACTGGCTTCTTAAACTCTATTCCTCAGCAAGGAATAATGGTCAAATTTCCTAGCAGTTTCTGAAGTCACTTTCACAGAGCAGTTTCTAAATGAATGGTCCTAGTTGATACCATTCTTCCAAATTAACTTCTGTTTGAAAACTAAATATCTACAGCCGCTTCTAAGAGCATACCCTCATATTCAAATTAATAACCTACTGGAAAGGATGCTAGCCAATGACTATTCAATATCATCAGGGTGACTAGAACAATGTGAACAGGCACAAGACTTGAGTTTAAGTTTCCAAACACCAAATACTAGTTCTGTGATTTGTTTTGTTTTGTTTGCTTAATTTTTGAGACAGGGTTGCATGAAGCCCCAGACTAGTCTTGAATACACTGGATGGCCATGAGTGACCTTGAACTCTTGACCTAAGAGCTGAATTGAAGGGATAGGTCACCATAACTAGCTCTTATTTGTACAACATTGAACAGTGTGAACTCTCTTTCAGTCAAGATTAACAACAGGGATCAAAGTCTTCCTGCTATGACTTGGGTAGGTAGAGCATTAAATTTGGCAACAAAAACTTTACCTTGGTGACTTGATGTGATATGTAGTAGATGCCCATGAAACAGTGCTACGATATTATGAGAAGTTTATGGATCTCAAATATTACCTTGGTATTCCAGTGAGTTTATGGAAAGCTCAAAAACAAAATGGAAAATCATATGTAATCCAACACATGGGATCTCAAAAGTGAGTGTACAGCTTCTCTTAGCAAATTTCCCTGGAGACTAGAACATGTTCCCATGTAAACCAGTTTGCTGGGAAGTGTGCTGTGCACTGAGGGTTTTATGCAGGCCCAAGTTCATGCTAAGCAGAGAGGTTCTCACTCGAATGCTCTGACTTTCACTCACTGCTCATTGTCTCCTCAGAAGCCATTCTCTGCTGCTGCTCAGTTTATGCTTGGGCACTTAACAAGACTTTGTAGTGTGACAGCCACAGCTCCACACTACAAAGATCAGGTATTTGAATAATCTTCCAGCCAAGCATTGCATTTCCCTCTAAGGGAGGTGGCTTAACAAGCGCTTTGATGGCTAACACTTCTGATTTGCCTTCATTCTGAGATAAAGTTTAGCTCCTTTGTCAATTGCAACCATCCCTCTAAGAACATAAAGTTAATTATTGATCCTTATACTCAGAGGACACAGGGCTGTATTTCTACATGTATTTGGAATTGCCATCCTGTGGCTTGGACAATGTTTCATTCCCTGTTACACAGTCCTACCACACTCTAGCCTAATAATTTTTAGAGCAGTAAAATCTATACACACCAGCAGATGCCTCCAATTAAATACCCACCATATTCAGTTGTGCCGGCTCTTAGGGTCGTATACATGCATCTGTCTTTCCTCCTCTTGTTCACTAAGAGCTTTCTTTAAAGGTCTTTATTTGATTTAATATGTGAAAGTCCTAAAGGCATCCAGCAGCACACACAGTTGTGATGACGTGATGATGTAGGGTATAGATTTTAACTAGAGCAGTTAAGAAGTCATATTGGTGGTTTCCCCTCCTTGGTATATTTTAGAATTTGAGAAAATGATGCTCAGGCAATTAGGCTTCTCTGTACTCCCTACCCCCAAGCTCAAGGTCAGTCTGACACACTGAATGGCTAAATCATCCTTGGCAGAAGCTCCTTGATGAGGAACCCAGATGCCTGGTGTCGTTTGTAATCCGAGTGCCCTGCACTTAGGGCAGGGTTAGTTTGTTTTTAGAAGAAATAGCAATGACTTAAAAGCAGTCATTAGGGATGTTTAAGATTTTAACTGCTTTAACACTAGATGTGGTTTTCCCCTATAATGGCACCTTTTAGCATTAACCCCCACACATAAATAAGCAGTGCGGGCCTTCTCCAGTCAGCCCATGTCTGTTGCAGATGACCAAAAGCATTCTATCAGCTTCTTCCTCTGCTATTGAGAAATGAGAGTTTGCTCCAAAGGGCACATTAAGTTTCATCAAAACAATGCCAAAAACCAAATAGGGAGGCTTTGAACACCTGGCTCCTTTCCAATGTTCAACAGTCATGTCAAGGAAGCTACAGAAATGATGTAGCTTTGCGAGGACTATGGTCTTTGTGGGAATGAGAGCTTTGGTTCATCAAGCAACTGCCCACTGGTAATTTAGTAAGACAAAAGCAATCTTGTAAGAACTGATGGCCAAGGACTCACCGGATTTACCCAAGCCTGTGTCTCTAAGCTGTGAGCTTCTACAAAGCACATTTAACTTCCTTAGGAACTTGTCAGTGAATGGGGGAAAATAAAGGGCAAAGTAGCATTTTTTGTAGTTAATATATAAAATCCTCCAGTCAATGGACACAAAATAAGTGGATTCTGACCCAGTCCTTATTAAACTCATCCATTCTCCAAACTTTCCCAACAAAAAACCATGAAATTAACAAACAAGGGATAATATACAGTGATGCCTTTCATGATCTAGTAATAACATACTTTCATTTTATATAAAAAAAATTAAAAGACAAGTAGTCCTGGTTTGCCAGGCCTATGAATTATACAGATTAGAGATAAACTAACAAGGGTTGTTGAGTAATACACACATGGAACATCTTAAGAAAGAAGGGAATACCCAGAGAGTATTAAACTCAGTAGCCTGTATGCCATCTTAAAGACAGCAGATTGCAAAAGAGTTATTCACAGCTGGAGTGGTAAATTATGGAAAAGTAACCATAACAGAGGAAACCAACTAGCAGCAAATTTGGTTTTATTTTAAATCATTTATTTATTTTCATTTTATTTGCATCAATGTTTTGCATGTGTGTGTATCTTGTGTGAGATTGTCAGACCCAGGAGTTACAGACAGTTGTAAGCTACCATGTGGGTGCTGGGAATTGAACCTGGGTCCCCTGGAAGAGCAGCCAGTGTTCTTAACAGCTGAGCCATTTCTCCAGCCCCAAGATGTATTTTGGTAACATCGGTTTATGGTCACTCCACTGGGTTGACTTTCAGCCTTCATGACCATAAAATGTTCCTTAGAGAGAGTTCATGGCAGGCCTCACTTCTTAAAAGTTTCTACTTTTGGTCCAAAGTGAACAGTTCCTGGGAAGTACCTTTGGTGCTGAATCTTTTCCTAGGCTCAAAACGAACCATACACCAAAGTGACATGTTTAGGGTTATCCTCCTTAAATCTTCTTCTAGCTTTGCAAGAGTACTCTCCCCAGTGTCAAGCTGACTGTATTAATTTGATTTTTAGCTAGCCTACAAAACAATGGAACCTTCACAACATCTTGTCATATGTGTTTTGTTCCTGCGTGCAACCCACCAACCTCTACCATTCTCCTCCCTCACTCCTCCTACCTGGTTCCTGACCAGTTCTTTCCCTCTAGTTCCCCTCCTCCTACACATTGGGATCTGAGGGTCTATTCTCTCTGCAGTAAAGAAAGATTGGAGTAGACTTTAAATTGCTCCTATGCTGATTTTTCTGGTTCCTTTATATGTTGCTGATGGATGTTACTTGCAACCATTGTATATGGCTGCATAGCAAATACTCTTAGTAAATATACATATATATGTGTGTGTAGTACATGACATACATACATACATATATATGTACACACACACGCACATATATATGTATGTATGTATGACATGTACTACACACACACACACACACACACACACACACACATATATATATATATATATATATATATATATATATATATATATCCATTCAAATGAGATACCAAACATGCTGGTTAGTTTTTCCATTAAGTTAATACATCAAGAGTCACCTGGAAAGAGGGACCCTTAATTGAGAAAATGCCTCCACTGGCCTGTGGGTAAGTCTGTTGGACATTTTCTTGATTAGCAATTGATGTTGGGTTGGAATGTGTTGGCCATGGTAAGCATCAGCACTCCTGTTGAAAGTACTCCAGCAAGCTGAGCAAGCTATACGGCAAGCTGGTAAGCAGCACTCTTCCAAAATCTTAGCTTCTATTTCTGGGAGATTCCTGCCCCTTGAGTTCTCATCCTCCCTTCCCTTGCTTTTACACTATGAGCTGGGAGCTGTAAGCTGAAATAATTATATTCCGACCCAAGTAGATTCTAGTCAGTGTTTTATTATAAAAATAAAAATAAGATTAAGATACAAACATAGTATTCAAAGACTTTTTCTAAACATATTTGTACACGCAATAACATTTACATACAGTATTCACAGGCTGGGCGATAGATATGAGAGCTAACACTATGTGGACAGTGAGGTATCCTAACACTATCTATTGAGGAGATCTATTGGAAGTAAAGGTAGTGAGTGCATTGTTTGAAAGCAAATCAAGTGAGTAGACTGTTTCCCACAGCCCCAATGTATCACCAGGCTATGCTGCTGTTCTGCACTCTACACTGGAACTTCTGTAACAGACAGGAAATCAAGCTGAATCAAACTTTGGTCTGTGCCCAAAAACTGCCAGCTATGGCCAACACCAGCCCATCACATGGAACTTACTCACCCAAATTTAGAACCCAAAATCCAAAATGTAAAACACCTCAAAATTAAAATGATATAATGATAATATGACATCACATGTGGAAAATTCCTCATCCGACCTCAATTGTTGGTCACAGTCAAAATACAGGCAAACTAAAAATATTCTTTAAAAATATTACCTATGCAGCTATGTGTATCAGATGACCATAAAACAGAAGCTTGTGTTTATTTTTCATTCCTATCCCCAATATAAACACACACACACACACACACACACACACACACACACACACACACACACGAATAAAAAATAATCTGAAATTCAAACACTCATCTGGTCTTAAGCATGTCAGGAAAAGTATACTTCATTAAAGCTGAAAATAGGCCCAGAGAGTTTTTGCTTTAGAAGAATATATCTGTCTGGGGTGTAGTGGCTCATGGCTGCCATCCCAGCACTCAGGAGTTTGAAATCCATTCCCAGGGATTTGGAAACAGCCTAAGTTATTTGGTGAGGCCTGTCTCTAAAGCAGGGGTGTGGGAGGTATTTATCTATATGTCTACACTTATCCCTTAGTTTTTGAAGGAAAAATTATGAAGAAGGAAATTTCCAGGCTTAGTTTCAGAAGAGAAATTCAGATCTAAAAGGCAGTAGAAGTGGGTATTTGGCAGATTGCATTGTTTCCATCAGGAGCAATGTAGTTGTAAAATGAGGACCAATAAGATTCTTCAACCAAAATATCCACTGAATCAAGAATATTATTCCAAGCAAGAATAAGGAAACTTATTTCCAAAGTGCTGGCAACCTATCACAGAGGAAAAATTAGCTGTAATGCCCTGTTACACAGGCATTCCCAGCTCTATTCATAATCCACAATGACAGTGAAGGCATCTGTGTTGTGTTGGAAAGGCACAAGAGAACTTAATTCTCTGAATCCCCTCTCCAGTGGCTGAAGAAGGGTGTGCCCTTTCATGACTATGCCCTGAATTCCACCCAAGACCTGGTCAGCAGGCAGCAGGTCACCTCAGGGAGCCAACAGGAAGCTTCTCAATGTTTGCCAGCTGGAGAGGGGTGAAGCTTGCCTCAGCTGAAGTCATTTGAAGTTTTCCTCAGACTAATGGGAATTGGTGGCTTATTCTAATAAACAAGGTGATAGTATAGTGCTGGTGGGGATGCCACAGCCTGGCTGCTAGAGTGTTTAAGGAAATACCTGGAGCCATCTGGTTTGCTTCAGTGGAGAACAGGGTTGGAAAGAAAGAATGGCTGTCAGAACAGAGAAATGAGAACTAAGGTGTGGTGCATTTTCCAAAGGTCACTGATGCTTTCCTGAATTCCAGCAAGAGATTTGGACAAGACTATAAGGGGCTCCCCCAACACTGGAACCCTTTTTTGGGTTACCCAGTCAAACAGGCTTTAGCAAGTATGAGTCTACACAGTAAGTTGCCATGTGCTTTTTAATGGCGACTAATATGTTTTGATGTGGATTATTTGATCTTATAGGATTGCTCAAGCAAGTGGCCATCTATGACTTTGACTAAAATAATAACTTCAGTGGGGTGCTGGTTGTGGATTACAGGCAGGCAGGTTTGAAATACTAATAAAAGGCTGAAGAAAAGATTAAAATAAAGACAAACAACAAAAGGAAGAGTATTTAATTAAGTAAGTTAGCGTGGACAGTTAATTGCATCTTAAACTACAGGAAGATTATGAAAACACTAGATAAAGGAACAAGATTGCAAAAGGTATAGTTCTATGTGGCTGGATACATCAGATCAGGAGGGGAGGAGGAACTCTCATAAATTAACAGTGGTCCCAGGAGATCACAGGAAGACAAAAGACAAAGACTAGTTTCCTACTACCTTCTCCAGGGTCATCTCCTGAAAAGTGACCAGAGAAATAGCAGCACAATGGCTTTGCATGGCATGAGGACCACTTTCTGCTATAAGGTCAGAGATCAGTTTGTAGGCCTTTTTTTTTTTTTTTTTTTTTTTTTTAAGAAATATAGGGCTTTTAAATCAAAAGTCTGGGGTTATTTGAGAGAGGCATTTACTTATGCTTAAGGCAATAACCAGATGAAACACAAGACTGGTCAAACAGATGGATTTTTAAAAGCTGGGGTTTTCTTTTTGTAATGATTATTTTAAAGAATAATGAATAGAAAAGATATGCATACATCTTGCTGTTTAACTTTTTTGTAGAAAAGTGATTTTTGACCACAAAGTATTTGATTTCATTTTGTAACATTGCCTTTTTTCTAAAAGAAAAATGGCTCAAAGAAAATTTTTACTCTGAGTACCAGACATTTGATAAATTAGTCCCAGAGATAGCAATGCCAGCACTATTATATTAGTTTCCTATTTCTACTGTAATTATCACACCCAGTGGTTTCAAACAACAGGATGCCATTATCCACAAGTTCTGGAGGCCAGAAGTTCAAGATGGCTTCACAGTGAGCTAAAATCAAAGTTCTGGCAGACCACTTCTTTCTGGAGATTCTGTGGGAAACTCCCAGGGATGGTGGTGGTGGTGAATAAAGATAGATGGAAAGGTTAATCAAAAATAAGGACGTATGAAAAAACCATAGACAAGCCTACTGTTTTTGTAAGCCTATTAAAAAAGAGAGAAGAAGTGAATGTATTTTGTATGCATGAATGATGTTCCTACCAGAAGTCCTAGATTAACAAATAGCAAGCCCAGAGCCAGGTGTGGAACACCTCCTGCCTCCCTTTGATTGGTTGGTCAGGGAGGTGCCAAGAGTTTGCCCTATGCAACACAGGCTACAGCTGCTACTCATGATTGCCCCATATGTTATGAGTAGTTTTTCCCCCGCCTCCAGTTCCACTGTGGTGCCAGCCCCAAATAACACACAGAGACGCTGTATTTGATATAATGTTGTTGGCCAGTTATTTGTTTCTTACTGGCTAGCTCTGTCTTAATTATTAACCTGTTTCTATTAATCTAAGTATTTCCACGTGGTTTCATCTTACCAGGGAGTGGGGCTGCCGTCTGTTCTCCCCAGTCTCTCCATCTTGACCCTTCCTCCTTCCTCTCTCCTCCTTGTCTGCTTGTCCTGCCTATCTTGCTTTCCTATTGGCCAACAGTGTCAAGAGAAACATATTTACAGAATGACACCTCCCATCACTCCATAATTTGATTATTTTCTGTGCTGTGATGAGACTGAAATTTCATACACTCCAATCTTTCAATTTTTTTAATATGACAGGATCTCACTATGTAACCTTAACTGCTCTAACACTCACTATATAGACCATATTTGGACTCACAAAGATCCACTTGCCTCTGCCTCCCAAGCTCTTGGATTAAAGTGACACCATCACTCGATTCCTGGTATTTCCTGAATGATTGATTGTCCCAAGAAAGCCAGAAAGTGTTTGCCTAAGCATGTATCCCAAGTCTTAATACATTTTTAATTTATTTCTGTACAGAGCGAGAGATGGGGATCTAGTTTCATCTTTTAGGTAAGGATATTCACCTTTCCCAACACTATTTGCATAAGATGCTCCCTTTTTTTAACAATGTGTATTTTAGGTATCTTTGTTTAAAAGTTACCTGGCTCTTGATTCATTATTTTATTGATAAGTTTTCTATTCTGTTGATCTATGTGTTTGTGTTAGCACCATGCTATTTTTGTTATTGTGGTTCTGTAATATACTTTTAAGTCTGATAGTATGTTGTACATTGCTCAGGATTTCTTTAGCTTTCTGGGGTCTTATTTGCTTCCATATAGCTTTTAAGACTATTTCCTAAATCTCTGTGGTGAATACTACTCAAATTGTGACAGAGTTTGCACTGAATCTGGCTATCAAATCCAATGTGGGCACTTTATCCAGGGCTGTTGTATTAAGAAGAAAGTAAAGCAGGGAGTAACTCACTCTGGGCTCTCTAGTGTCTGCTGCTGTCATTGGCAGGAAGGGAAGTGTGTGTGTGTGTGTGTGTGTGTGTGTGTGTGTGTGTGTGTGTGTGTAAGAATGGGGTAGCTTATTAAATAATGGGCTTCTGCCTCCATCTTGACAAAGGCCCTGATAGAGATCAGGGTCTCTAGAGGCACCTTCTTAACACAGAGGACTGTCCCTTATCAAAGCTCCATCCACATGACCACACCATCCAGCCTGCCAGATGGAGGACATTTTTCACATAATACACTTGGCAGGAAAAGAAAATCTATTTTAAGCTGACTATTCATTTTTCATGATATACATTACAAAGGCACTGTATAGCCTAATTTATTTTTAAGTGGACTAAAAACACTCCAAAATACAATGAAGCCATTTGGCTAAATGCTGGCTCCTGGGAGATGGGTTCTTGTGTGGCAGAGTGAGATTTTGCCCCCTTAGCCTGATCTTGAAATGTTCAAGATTCAAGTTGAAGCATAACCGATATAGTGGGGTCCTAACCCTGGTAATTGAAAGACCACACAACAGGATTGGAACTCATTAGTGGACTGGATGAACCACCCTGTGGTTTTGCCTGAAATGTCTGGGATTGCTTCTCAAATGTTTTAAATTTGATAATATATACATATATATATACATATATATGCACACACCATATTGCAAAAGCAAATGTTTCTGCCAAAATCCTCCCCGTCCCTCCATTCTCCTGCCCATATGGATTTTCTGTGTTTGTAACCCACATGTCTCCCATGTCTTCTCACAAAACCCTCTGTGGACTGGCTCGTAAAAGATCACCCTGGAAGGAAACTTCTACACTAATCTTTTCTCTATGCTGCCACATTTTCCTTGAACTCAGATTCTAATGCTTTGCCCTGTGTGAACATTGAAATCAAGTCCGAGTTTACAGCTGATTCTCTACCTTAAGTGCAGCGAATTGGAAGAAGATTTTAGGTTCCTTTTGCCTCTTTCAGGAATGGTCACTTGTGGTGCTTCCAGAACTGTCTAATAAGCAAAATGTCTCACTTGGCTACAGTCTAGTATCCCCACTTTTGTTAACTCGTTTCCTAACTTGATAATAGTTCCAATCTTCTTTTTCATGAGCATATGAGGTGACCAAAGAAACCCAAATAAGGGAGGGACTTTGGGTTCTAGTTAAAGGCAGAACTGGTCTCTGGACTTGGGAGGCATGAAGGGAAGGGAGTTTACACAGTATCCCCTGGAAATGAAGTATGGCACAATGCTGAAGTCCATGTTTTCTGCTTGGTAGAAATTGAAAACACCAAGAACGATGAGGATATAGGAAATGAACATGAACCCAATAGCATTGCTTGCCTGGCTGTGTCAAAGGAGGGAGGGAGGGACATAGGGAGAAAGGAAGGGAGGGAAGGAGGAATGGAGGGAGGGGAGAAGGGAAGGAAGGAAGGAAGATACTCCACAACCACGGCCTAGAGCAGGTATGTGGTCCCAGGCTCCATCAGGCCCATTGATAACTTCAATTGCTCTACCCACTTTTGTGAGTGATTGCTACATGCCAAGGAGAGGGTTTTGAATATGTGTCTCACTGTGGTCTCTATTTTTTTCCTTGTGGAGTTTTGGGAAAGAGGCATATGTCAGGGTGGTCACCAAGATGATGGTTCTCATGGGTCCAGGGTCTTCCTCCCTGCTGAATCCAAAGGGGCAATAATTCTAAAACTGTCATGTGTATGCATGTGTGTTGGAAAGGGTATGTGTGCACATGTGGGTGTGTTCATTCTTGTGTGTATGGAGGCCAAAGGTCAACACCAGGAATAGTTCTCAATCCCTCTTCACCTTTCTTTTAGAGGCAGGGTCTCCAGCTTGACTTTAGCTTACTGACTCACCTACATTAACTAGCCAACAAATCTTAGGGCCTTCCAATCTTCCACTCTTAGTATTTGAGGCACATGCCAATTTGCCTGGCTATTTTGCATGAGCATTGGCAATTGGACTTGGGTCCTTGTTCTTGCACAGAAAACACTTTGACTGAGCTTCCCCACCCTTGGCCCTCTTAAATCATCTATGAAGAAAGAATGCAACTGATCGTGTGATGATAATGTTTTAAAAAATATACCCTGTGTCCCATGTGTGCTGACTTCAGAGATGCAGTTCAAGCAGGGGCAGACTGGGAGGCTGACTACTTCACAGCAAGGCTTATGTTGGGAGTGGATTGCTGTGGACACAGCCTCCCCGGGCTAGGAGAGGCAGCAGGAGATGGAGTGCCTGCAATCGAGTTAATGAAGTGGAGGTGAAACAGCTCCACACAGTCCTCAAGTTGGCCAAGCCTGTGAATGGAGTTGCAGACGCCAGCTATTATGGAAAGGTTTTTGTCTATCTTCAAAGGGCAAGGGTGAGAGCTTACCAGAGTTTAAGGGCAAGCATCCACTTACCGGCAGCCCCCCTCCCACCCCACCCCCACCACACATACACCCTCAGCTTCCCTGATAAATTGCCACATTTATTTCTGATATTTAAATCGATCATAAACTACCCAGAGTTCCCAAGGGAGCCCTCAGCCTCTGCTGAAGTAGCTGTTTCTTTGGAGGGCGAAAAGTCAGAACTGAGGGTTTTGTGGCTGAAATGTATAGCGAATGACCTGGGTCTGGCTGAGTGTATGACGCATAACAGCGTCCATCTCATGACTCATATGAGGCGGGCATGGAAAAGACCTATGAAGTCACTTTTTCCACCTTCCAGCCATCGAAGTCTTACCCACTGCCAAGGCAGGATTATATTCAAATATTTGGTCCTGTCAGGTTTGAGCTTTTTCAAGTAGAAGGGCTCGCACGAGTTCCCCTGGGATCTTAATTCCACAGAATCATTGATCTCAATCTTCGGAAAATGTTCCCAATGTTCACTTTAAATTTTCCTTTGCTCAATTTCATCCCATTAATCCTACTTATTACCCCTCAGGCCACCCTAAATAATATCCCCTCTTCTTTCATGTTGACATTCCTTTGACACTGGTAGAGAGGGGACAGGGGAATACAAAAAAATGTCTTTCTGGCATGGATCACAGTACTAAGTATAAAATGAAGACGAGAAATGATCTGAATAATAGCTTAAAGTGTTGGGGAGACTGTGTGCATTAAATGAGAAAGGCTTTTCCAGATTGCTTGGGAAGAGCTCAGCCAATCAATGGCAGGTGTTTCTGAGTTTACAGTCTGAGTCAGGGAGTAGCAAAGACAAAATGTCACATAATTGACCATACTGTCACCTAAGGTGGATAATGGACTATGTCCTCACAGCCTGGGGGGGGGATAATTCTATATAATCCTCTGATTATTTTTCCCCAGAGGGCAAGGATCACCTCACATAGCACAAAACCACATAAGTTAAGCTCACAGTGAGCAGTGTCCCTTCTTTGAATCCCTGGGCACAGCCGAGCAGAACCAGTGAAGCCAGCCAATATCAGACTGTGCAGTCTGAAGGGTCAGATCCAAAAGTACCTCTAAAGTAGCTTTTGGATGTTAAGATGGTTAATAAAAAATATGGATTTTTTTTTTTGTCTCAGACCACTTGTGACCCAAAATCTAGAAAGCCATCTTTAAACAAATCGTTTACATAACACATTAACAGACCAGTCCACGGGGTTACTTTCTTCCCTATCATCTGAGATCACCTGGGATTAAAGTAGATTAATGAAACCAGCACTGGAGAGGCAGCAGAGGTCATGAGTTAAGAATCCATAAATTGAAGCCTGAGATCACAGCAAAGCCGATGACAAGTTTGTAGTGTGATTGTGAATATTGACTGTCAACTTGACAATATCCGGAAACTGCCTAAGAGACAAACCTCTGGCTCTGTCCGTGAGAGTATTTCTAGGTTACAGTGAGATAGAAGACCTACTCTAAATGCAGGTAGCACCGAGGCACAGATGGGGGTTTGCACTGAACAAAAAAGAGAAAGAAAGCCTAGCATTTGAGTTCATCTCTCTCTGCTTCCTGACCATGGACACAATAGAACCACCTGCCTTGGATTCCCATACTCACACCTCCACACCACAGCAGGCTGCATCCCTTCACACTCTCATCCAAAATAAACTCTTCCCTAAGTTGCTTTTGTCAGGTGCGTTATCACAACAATGCTAAAAGTAATGCCACAGACACAAAGATGCATTGAGTGTGAACTGCACTTGTGGTTATGTATGCATGTATGCATGCATGTAGAATTAAACTGACAAGGAAAAATGTCTCAATTGCCCCAGGTCTGTTTAAACAAGGTCTCAGATGAGACCTAGCCCATACTTTCACTGTGCTTTGCATGTGGTACATGTCTGTAATCTCAGTGCTTCTGACTTAAAATGGAAAGTAGAGACAGGAAGATCCCTGGAAGTCTAAGGGCCAGCTAGCCTTGGAGTACACAACAGCTAACAAGAGACCCTGTGTCAATTTAGATCAGGACTAATGTTAGAGGTTGCCCTCTGCCCTCTGACCTCTACATGTGTGGCTGTAGCATACACATACTATTACTAGTACTCAATGAGCACATGAACATACATATATGCAACATATAACATACACAGAAAGGTTATTGTTTGTGTTCTTAGGACAGATAAGAATGCAATGTAAATATGGAAAGCTAGTAAAATGCTCACATATGACTTAGAGGTGTGGAGTGGTTCAAACACTTTGCAAACAGTTTGAACAGTTTGGTCAGGAATATTAACACACACAGAGAGAGAGAGAGAGAGAGAGAGAGAGAGAGAGAGAGAGAGAGAACACTCTCATTATTACAGAACACAGTTGAATATCTGAAAATTAATGCAGCATGTGGAACAAAATACCCACTGCAAAGTGCCAGTTGGTAATGCAGGCTCTACATACTCAGCCTTGGGTTCCAAGAACAGCCCTGGTTGGTTTCCAGGCATCATCTCTCAGCAATCCATTGAGGTAGGAGTCACTTTTCCCACAGTCAGGATGAGGAAACAGAGACTCACAGATATTAAAACACTTGCCCAGAGCCACAGATCTAGTAAATGATAAATTAGGATCCCAAATGCCTTCCCTTTTTTCTAATTGCATCTCTTTCATCAGTCTTCAAGATCAGAATTTATAATCCTTTGGGAAATGAAGACATTGCATAATTACCACTGCAATGCTTTTCTGTCTCTCCTTACAGAATGCCAAAGCCATGCATATGTTTTTTGAAAGAAAAACAAGAAACTTAGCAAAATGAGAAGCTGGATTTTGTAAGGTGGTAAGGTTGTTCTAGCACAGAAGTGGTCAATCTCTTCCTAATGTCCTCTCTCCAGACTCAGTCCCATGTTTCAATCAACATCAGTTCCAAACCCTATTCTCTGTCAGACCCAGTTAGGACCTACTTCTGAATAGTCATATGCATCCAAAGGGTGAATAAAAGTGCCTAGAAGACATGAAGATAAACATTTTCTAGACCATTGGTCCTGGCCTCTTCGGTTAAAAGATGAAAAACATGGTGTTTGGGTGAATTTGCAAGTCCAAGATGAAATGACAACCTCACTGTACAAGACTCCTTCTGTCAGAGGACATTCTGTTCCTCTTATGCTGTTGCTATGGATAGAAAATTTGCCATACACGCACATGCGTGCTTACACACACACACACACACACACACACACACACACACAATGCAGCAGCCTAATCCCAAGTACACACAGGATTAGAATCTAGGACTTTGGTCAGTAATTAGATGGATGTATTAGTGTTCTTACAAGAAGACACAGAATCCACATCTAGTGGCATATGTTTACAAGTTGGCAAGCATAGGCAGGAGCCTGGTCTACATAGTAAGACTCTGTCTTAAAATATATAAAGAAGCACAAGTAATCCTCTCCCTCCCTTCCCCTTCCTCTCCCTCTTCATCTCTCTCTCTCTCTCTCTCTCTCTCTCTCTCTCTCTCTCTCTCTCTCTGCCTTATGAGGATAACTGGATCATTTGCACACCAGGATATAGCCCTCAACAGACTCCTGGAAGCACTTTGATCTTTTCCTCATTCTCCAGAGCTGGGCATTAGATGTGTGTCAAAACCACTAAGTCTATGGTACATTGATTATAACAACCTATTCTAGTTTGGTTTTTGCTATGACAAATACCAGCAGCCTCTCTATGACTCCTTCCTTTGTGACTTCAAAAGCAGTACCAGCATGTAGCAGAGTCTCACATTTTATCAAGCTTGGCTACCACCTTCAGATGCATCCGTGGCCCCCTCTGAAACAAGGCTTCTGTGTGCTGACCCTAAGATAACACTTCCCAGAAGTTTTCACCTCTATGTCAAAGATCATTTATCCATTACAGCTGTTTTATTTTGTTTCTTTTAATTCCAGCATCCATTTTTCCAGTAAAGTCAAGTTTTACTCCCATGAATTATTAATTCAAAGAGAGGATACAAATGGCTCTGACAGGGTTGTTGAGGGACTCTCAAACTTCCCTCCATAACTTCACAAGACAGACCTTGTCTATATTGTTTTCAGCATTACCTTCCAGTTTTCTAAAACACATTTAGCTCTGAGCACACAATTGTTTTTCCTGGTTCAAATATCCAAAGTCCTCTACCTTCCTCTTACAACACAGTCCAAGGCATAAACAGCATGTGTCCAGGCCATCACAGCAATGTTTCATGTTCCTACAAGCAACTTCTACCCATGTTTGATCATGATAAACACCATAATCAAAACCAATTCCTTCATAATGCCTAAATTCCAGCTCCAAGCCCTATTTTTTGACAGACCCAGTTAGGAACTCCATCTGAATTGGTTTTGTTTGTGATTAGATCTGTGTATTTCAGGGTTGGGGGGGTTGAATTGCATAAAGGACATGGTGGATGAATCCATTAAAATGCTCTCCAAGCTGCATAAATTTTCTCATTGAAAATTGTTCTAGTTATTAGATTCAAAAAGTACTGAATCAGAGTAATGAAGTCTAAAGAAGTTCATTATGAAGGGAACACCACAGATGCAATAATAAATATGTTCTCAAGTTATATTCTAACCTGTTGTATTTGCAAAGACAAATTTCTATTGCAGATTGGACCATCCTAAGGTAAGACAGTGGGTTTGTACCGAGTAGAAAATGATTGAAAAGTTCCTCACATGATAATTTTAACTTGGCCAGCAGCACAAAGATAGAAACATGACCAAGAGCTGAACTAAATGTTCATCCTCATGAGACAGGAGAAGGTACAACTATTGGTCACACACCCTAAGCCTTGCCAACATTTCTCACTTAGAAACTCTTGGAAGATGGAATTTTGTTCAGGACTAGGTAAAGAAGAAAAGAGCAAGCCAAGCATTTTATCCCTGGTATAGAAGAGTTGCTTCAGGAACTTCAACAGGAGCCACCTGAGAAGTCAAATGTCAGAACTCAGGGGCTTTCAGCTCCAAGGCAGCCAGCTACAGTGGATGTTTTCCTGAGAGCAAGTTTATTTTCTGAACTATCTAGAAATTTTAGATTTAAATGACCTGAGATAAAAATCTGAGATATTGAAATTGGTAAGAAGGAAAGTTGATATGTTAAATCCAAACATCATCTCATTGTATCATCTGAAATGGACACAGGTTACTGATATTTTTTCATGTCTTCCCCCTGAACAGAATTCCAGAAAACTCATTCTGGAGTGAGGGTTCCAGTTTTCCTCTGGCCTGGTCCTGAAAGGCATTTTCTTCTTCTGTCCCAACAGCTGGCTCATTACATCTCCCTGCAGGTTGATGGTTTCATTCCAGGTAAATAGACAGGATGCTTGATGACATGGCCCATATAGTTTGACAAATCACTCATGTTAACACACAAAGAGCTGGCTGAGTTCTGAAACCTGTTCTACAGTTCTCACTCCTCAGTGCTCTTGCCTGAACTGAAGAAGACAAGGCATATGTCTACTCAAGAAGAGGAATCACATGTGTACTGAAGAAGACAAGTCACATGTCTACTGAAGAAGACAAGTCACATGTCTGTTACTTCAGTTCCCCTTTTCTTGTCTCTGGAAAGAGCAGAGAGGTAGATGCACCCTCCCCCACCTACCTGATAGAGAAACTTGTGACTATCAGTGGCAGAGGGAAATCACAGACAATATCTGAACTGGGATAAATAGACTCCAGTGCCTGGTGGGCAAGAGAATTTCCATCAACTGCTTACAATTTATGAAAAGTTTAGGTATCTGGGTGATGTTTGAATGCTTCCTTTTAGAAGAATCTATTTCTCTAAAAGCTCAACTCTCTTTAGTTAGTTGGGTCATTGTTCTCTGGGAGCTTTATTTCTTCATGGGGAAAATTTCCAACATGCAGCATGCTTCCTTTCATCCCTAATTGTGACCCTTCCTGCTTATCGAAAAGCAGACCTTGTGGTTTGCAGAGCATTCATTTGTGATGGTAAAGTGCTTACCACCATAAATTATTTCATTGTTCAACAAGGATGTAAAATAATTAATTGGCTATTTGGCAGATAAGTTAGCATTTGCAGGATCTGTTTTATAGGGGGTTTTATTGATGAAAATGTGTCTAAAGCCAGAGCAATGCACTTGGCTTTAGCATTTGGCAGCAATGAGTCAAAATCCTAAAGCCAACAGCCTCCCTGGGGCATGAGGCAAAGTCAGATTCTGTGTGTGTCATTAGGGCCTCCTTCTACAGACAATTGGCAAAAGGTGTCTGTGGCTGTTTTATGATCCATTTTGATTTTTGTATATGAGGAAATCTCACATTTCAGCTGGGAGACGTACCCTCGCTTAACCACATTGCCCTTCAATGATTTTTCAAGAAGTTACATTAACTCTTAAAATTGACAAGAATAGAGGCACCATATATTTTTACAGCTAAAGTCACAGGCATCACATACTGACTTACTTATTGTTATACTGCACTGTTTGGAATGGGGGATTTGAGACACTTCATTTTTTTTTTTTTTTAGACAGAGAAATAATAATAAGTGCTCAAATTCACTCTCAGTGAAAAGAAATGTCTGTCAGTGAAGCTAACAATTTTAAAAATTAAACAGGGTCTGAATGAGAGTAACACATCCAGCTAGATCCAGTAAGTCCCTGTTACAGACTAGGCAGAGATGAATAGGCCTGGTAGTTAAGCTGGCACTGGGTGAAAAGACACTTATGGGCTTCTTCATTGCTAACCCATCGGCCCACTGCATGCAGCTGGCTCACAAAAACACCATGGAGGAGCTCATTAAGTCTGTGCACCCATACCACTCCATTCTAACAGAATACAGTTCCCTCTCCCCTCAAGATTTCATGACTTGACTTTAAAGACTTTCCTGGGACCAACATAGAAAAAAAACAAGAGGAAGGAAGGAAGGAAGAAAGAAAGGAAGGAAGGAAGGAAGGAAGGAAGGAAGGAAGGAAGGAAGGCAGGCCTGTGTATAGTGAGTTATGTTAGTCAGAGGAAAACAAAACAAATAGCATAGGTAGGGAGATAGACTGATGTTAAATAGATGCTAGATAGGTAATGGATAGATGGATAGATAGATGATAGATAGATAGATGATCAATAGATTATAGACAGATAATAGATAAATAGAAAGTAGACATGATTGACAGATGGATAGACATACAGATAGGAACTAGACAGATGACAGACTGATGATATAATGATAACACTGGAATTAGTTATATTTGATGTAGCATGCGTGCATGCATGTGTGTGTGTGTGTGTGGTGTGTGTGTGTATACATATACATATATATGTATGTTGTGTGTGGAAGTCAGATGACAACTTGCAGGAGTTGGTTCTTTCTTTTAACCCTGTGGGTCCTGGGCCTGGAACTCAGGTCGCCAGCCTTGACAGCAAGCAGGTTTATTACTGTGCTATCATTATTACTCCTCTTCAGGGTTTTATGGTTTTGAGACAGAATTTGTCATCTGGAGAACCCCAGCAATTGCTCTTATGACCACCTTGTGATTGTGCATGATAACTAACCTCTTAAATCAACAGATCGTAATGTTAATCTTGTGTGCAGAATGGCTCACTGCAGCATCTACACAGTGTAGATGAGCCCTGCTAGCATGTAAACTAGACCATCCTTAGTGTTATAGGCAGATGGAAAAATGCCAAGAAGGGGAGTCACTCCATCTCCTGCTCATCATCACCAACCAAATTTAACAAGATTTGTAGAAGATGGTCAACTATGACATCAGCTTTGCAGTTGTCCTGGTACAGGTATAGAAGGGAAACTGCTCCAGGAATTCCTCACCCAGGAATGATGGGTTTAGGCACTCACTTTTTATTTTCATCAACCTCCAAGAAAGGTGCTCTGTCTTGTAGCCAGGGTATCGATGGGATTTTTCTGGAGTATGGTGCCTCTTAGCAGGGATTTCCTCGAGTGTGTGAGAGAAGGATGACAGACTCACATGCATCCATCATCTGATAAGTGAGGCCAGCCAGCCTGGTCCCACCTACGCCATCATCCTCCAGCAGTCGGACAAGGTGTGGAATGGTGAGCAAACACCCTTGGCTTATTCACTTAGGAAAGAAGCTGGAAATGTGCTCAGGCTTAGTCATGGGTTGTTTGGGTGGGGGGAGTTCCTTTTCAACTGTTCTTCATAGGATACACTCTATTTCCAAAAATGCAAGAGTTGTGCAGGCCAAATACCCCACCCCTGAATAAATTGCTGTCCTAATTATTCTGTGAGTAAAATATTATAAATTCAAATAACCTTTTCAGAGAACTGGGGTGCAGGAAGTGAGTCACAAAATGAAAATGCGGCCGCTAGATTTTGGCAGTTTTTTTAAACTCACTAATTAGTGGGAAGGTAAACTTGAAAAAGCGGAGTTAATACTATTTTGAAAAGAAATACTATTTATGACTTTCAAGTCCTTGCAAGTGTAATAACTTCAAAGTCTTGCTTAATCCACTTCTTTTGTGCATGTAGTATTTGTTTTGAAAAAGTACATCAAAATAAAGTAGAATCCTGTGTATAGGGAGGAAGGCTGCTGTGGCCAAGTGATGCGTTGTAATTTAATTACTCTGAGCTTTGCTAGTGTGATTGGCTCCTTAGTAAAGAGATGACAAGGCAATTTTCTACCAAAGCAAATACTAACATTTTAAATGAGTGTTTGTTACATTATTTTCTCTTCTACGTGCATATTAGATTTCACTTCATAAGGTAAAATTGAATTAAATTGGAATCAATTTTCCTCAGAAGAGGACAGCTTGGTATGCATGAAATCTAGGATGATGATACAGCCCAGGGAACACTGTGGAGGCAGGGAGAACATGGTGTGAAGCCCATCCTACACACAGCTTTTTTCACACATGTAAACACATACACAAATACACACAAACATATATGAATGCATGCACAGCTAAACACATATGTGTGGAAACACACACAAACAATATATATACACATAACCATACACACTTGTGCATACACAGATACACAAACACATACACAAATAAACACTTATGTAGGGGACCTGGCACAGAGGGGAAGCTGCTGACTGTGCTGAGGCAGTGGTTGCCCTGCCCTACAAGGGCCTTTCCTAAGAGGTGATGACACACCAGAGAATAGGGAGAAGGGTGGGACACTGCCTATTACATAATTTATAACCTCATTTGTACCCAAGGACCCAACCCTAGCAGGACCTCAGATGACAATGGCTTTGTGAGTCCTGTGGACACAGAAATGGAGGATTTTTATGCACCCAGGAACGCCCACCAACTTCAGATGCAAGCATAATTCTAAGCCCCCATCCCAACAGCATCACCAAATTTTGAGGAATCAGTGCACTGAAGCAGAAGGACCAATAGTCAGCACATAGCATATGGGCAACCTGGACCACACACACCGTAGATTCTGCAACATCCCAGGGAAAGAGAGAAAACCAGCAATATGCAGGGATGTTATTAGATACCCCCAACACACCAGCAAATGGAAGACACGTTGCAAGGTTTGTTTTGAGTCATAGGGAAATTTTAACATTTCAACCACTTGTATATAGTGTGCCATTTCGTATCTGTTGCATTTACGATATACTTTGATGTGTTTGCAAACAGTTGTTTTCTTCCACAACAATCTGGTTGCTAAGACAACATTTTTTTTTCCTCCACTATTAACCTCCTCACAGACTTTGTTTGGATTTTGCCAGTTTTTCCAATCATGTCATGTTTTGTGAGCCAGCACCCAGTTCAGGGGCCAGAATCTCATCTAGCTGTCATGTCCTCTTAGTTTCCTGCAGGCAACGATGCTTTCTTGGCCTTCCTTCATCTCTCTTCGGTGAGAGGTCTTCATCAACTACTCTGTGGTTTGCCTCTCTGTTTGGGTTGTTATGGTTCTTCCTCAGGATGAGATCTGTGCTGTGTATATTTACATGCTGTGTATCTCTTACAGCCCATGCCACCCAGGTGATGCATTGTCCTTCCCCGTGATGGCATGTGTCTTCTGACCATTAGTTGTTAGGGTTTGGATCTGGGTTTTGCTCCAGTGACCCAGGTCTTACTCTCAATGCCCAGTGTAGGGCTATTGATGGGTGGTGGGAACTGTAAGAAATACAGAGGATTGGGGGTGATGCCTCAGTTGGTGAGAATACTTGGAGACCAGACTTCAAATCCCAAAAACACATGTAGAAAGCCAGGTGTGGTCACTTGTGTTCCTGTGATCTTGCACTGGTGGTCTAAAAGCACCGAGACAGGAGAATTGCTGTGGCTTAAAGACTGCCATCCCAGAACCAGATCCAAAGAGAGACACTTACTTGAGACAATAAGGTACAAAGTGATAGAAGGGTATATGTGATGGCCTCTTCTGGCCTTCATGACACCACATACATACAGATGTGTCACACACACACACACACACACACACACACACACACGCATGCACACACAGAGAAAGGGCCTAGTGAGGAGTTTTACATCTTACAGACTTAACGCAATAAGTATGAAAATACAAAGTGAGAAGAAATGAGAAATTCAGGTGCTTCCCTCTTTCATACTCCAGGCTTTTCCCACCATGAGAGGCTGCCTGCATAGACTCAAAGCAAGGAGGTCTGGTGATGAACTGATGCCTACAGTCATAGAGCTGCTTCTTCTTTTTGACAGTATGCAGGTCCTCTTGAGCATTTGCTATACTGACAGAAAGATGACTGATACAATTTCTGTGTTAGCCTCCATCATCCAGCTGAGTTCTCAGGCAATGTTACTACTTATCCTCCATAATTAGTTAATATATTGGAAAAATCTGCAAAATATTTGCCTGCTAATTTTAATACCCACAAACAATGTAAAGGGACAATTTTTATGTATGCAACTATTTCTTCAATGAATTTGTGACATGGGATGTCTTTCGGTATGTTGTGAATATGTGTTGCTTTCATTGGTGGATGAATAAAGCTGTTTCTGCCTATGGCCAGGCAGAATGTAGCTAGCCATAAAATCCAAACAGAGTTGTGGAGAGAAGAAGGCAGAGTCAGGGAGATGTCATGCAGCCATGTATCCTCCTGGAAAACAAGAGTAACAAGCCACAAGCTTTGTGGTAAAAATCTAGAATAATAGAAATGGGTTAATTTAATTGTGAGAGCTAATTAGGAATATGCCTGAGCCCTTTGCCAAACAATGTTAACTAATATTAAGCCTGTGGGTGTTATTTGAGAACTGGGGGGGGGGTGGGGAGGGGCTAGACATAAAACCTTCAATTACAACTACCAATTTACATCTTCATGCTCCTTTGAACACATATCTTGGCTTTGGGGCTATATAACTCAAGCTATTTATTAGCTGTTTGGAAAAGAGTCCCCATTGGATGACTCTTTTCAACAGGGCACTCAAAGTACACACACTTTTTTCAGGTAGGTATTCTGGTGTGCTGACCTACAGCCATAGACCACCCTCCATTTTTCTGAGACAAGGTCTGGCTAAGTTACTTAGACTGGTTTTGAACCTCCTCTCTGTAGCATAGGCTGACATTAAATTGTGTGCATCATCCCTCTTGCCTCAGCCTCCTGAAAAGACCCAGAACATACAGCCAGAATGCAAGGAGTTGCTCAGGAGGGTGTGAGTACTGTGTAGGCAGACTTTTCTCTCTAGACTGCTGGCCAGCTCTTTCCCACCAGCTGCTCCCCAAATAACCACAGGGAGACTTAACATTAATTATAAATGCTCAGCTGATAGCTTAGGCTTGTTTTTTAGCTAGCTCTTGTAATTTAAATGAACCCATTTCTATTGATCTCTGCTGCCCAGAGGCTTGTTTATCCTGCTCACAGCATCTCCTCCGACTCCCTCCTTTTTCTCCCAAGAATTCTCTCTGCCCTGAAAATCCTGCTGAGCCATCAGCTGATCAGCTTTTTGTTAACAATGAGAGCAACACATCTTCACAGTATACAGCTGTGTACACAGTAGGCAGCAGTGTCTCTGTGCATTCAGATTCCATAATGTGACCTATATTCAGCCACTTCTCCAGAGTCCCAATTCCCTGTATTGGAGAAAATAATTCTGAAACTCAGAGCTGGGTGAAGAGGGAGACTTTTCAATACAGGGCTCAAAAACCTGTCCCCTCAGCCCATAAATGTCACCATCTGCACCATTTGGAAAAGGGGCTATTTTGTAAAATGCCTCTCCTGCCCTCAGCTCTCACTGCAGTGACAGCGCTATCCTTCCATTTCAATCAAAAAGGCTGATTCAACTTCTGCTGTCTGCCATGCACTGTGGTGGGCATCAGGCAATAATAAACACTGAAGATGGCAGATTCAACCTTTCCCTTTAGGAGGCTCCCAGACTGCTAAAGGAAAGATCTTAGATAAACATGAGTTACAGTGTGGTGTGGTAAGTGCTCTCGTGTGAAATGGTATGTGTGACTCACAAAGAGGAAGCATGTTACTGATGGTAAAGTGCTCATGTGAGATGGCTTGTGTGAGACCCACATGGAGACTTGGATGAGGTAGAGCAGGAGGGTAAGAAAGGCTTTTAGAAAGAAACCCCCAATTGTGTCCAAATACCTATTTTGAATAGGGGCTTGCTTCCACAAATGGGCAGTGAGATTAGAGAACTACCTCAGCACAGAAACTAGGAAAAATCAGTAAATCAGAAGGTGACAGAGGACAGAGGATACTGTTAGGCAGTCTACAGTGATGCTGAGTCTCAGAAGTCTTCACCTCGGGAAAGTGGCATGAATGGATTTATGTGGTAGACAGATCACTCAGGCTAACCTGTGAAGCATGGATTCAAGGGAACACAGCCAGCAAATGTTTTAACAATTAGGTGAGATGATGTAACAGAGGTCTGGAGCTGTGGAAGATTCTAGCAATATTTAAGAGGTGAAATCAGCAGAATCAGGTTTATTGAACGGGAAAGACAAGAGGCACAGTTCCCAGGAGAGTGCAAACTAATTGTGTTTCTGAATGCCCCTCCAGTCACTTCTGTCTGGCTTTTGCTCCCTGGTGGGTTTCAGGCCATGGATTCTCTCAGGGGTACATCTAGAGTGGCATTTGTCTTTTGTCAAAAGACCCACAAATTAGGCTGGCCCCATTTGACAGATGCAAACTTTAATCACCTGGTTAAGTTGCTGTTGGCCAAATGTCTGCCTCATTAAAACACAGCTTGCAAGATGACATGAGGCTAAGAATCTGCTTACCCAACAGATTTTGAATGACATTGGTTTCTATTCATGACTTTGTTTTTGATCAGGCTTTCTCATTTTATCCATCATTCTGTATTCATCGGCTTTCATCTGAAAGCTAATAAAATATAAGCAGATGCACAACAAAACAAATAAGGCTTCCTTCTAGCTTGCTTTATCCTCTACCTTTTATTGCCTCTCAGTATCAGCAAAGACTCAATCATTTTATTCACAGTACTTCCTGATCTTACAAGGCTCAGTGTGGATGTCCATTCTGGGCCCAGTTTTTCCTCTCTTTCAGTTGCCTCCAGGAACTTTCCTAACACCACCACCTTTTCATTTACTCATGGAAAAGGTTCATTGTTTATCTTCTCTGCTTCAGGCCTGGGGTCACGACTTCTCCACTCACTCCTGTTTCCTTTATCAGAAAAGGTTAACATTAGAAACATGGACCCTATCAAGAGATATGCCTAGTCCCTGAGAACCAGGAGGATGCTTAGTCTCCTGGAAACATGTTTGGAGAATTCATTGAGGCCTACAGGAAAAAAAAAAAATACATGGAGAAAATTTGCATTGGCATTTGTCAGCCTAGCCAGATTACTATCAAGAACGCTGGGATAGGAGATCAGAGATGGAGGCATGGCTTAGTGGCTCAGAGCTCTTACTGCTATTGAAGAGGACCCAGGTTCATTTCCCAGCACCCAATTCATATCTGTCTGTAACTCATTTGCAGGTAACCTGACTGCCTCAGGTACCAGGCACACAAGTGGTCAATACATATGTGCAGTCAAAACACTCACATATGTATACACATAAGTAAAAACAAATACCTTTAGAAAGACAAATAAAATTAAAAGATAGCTCAGCAGGTAAAGGCCCTTTCAGTCAAGCATGGTGACTTGTGTTCAGTACTTAGGTCTCACATGGTAGAATTAGCAAACTGACTCTCAACTTATCTTTTGATTCTACATGAATGCCACAGCACACAGGTGCTCTCACACACACAGATACAAAAAGAAATAAGTAAATGGATAGATAAATAATAAATAAATCAATAAATAAATATATTTGATGCTAAACTCATAGCTTTAGTCTTTTGGGTCTACCAAAGCAAAGCCCTTCTTGGGGCTGGAGAGGTGGCTCACAGGTTAAGAGCACCGGCTGCCTTTTCAGAGGATCTGGGTTCAATTCCCAGTACCCACATGGTGGTTCACAACCACCTGACTCCACCTGACTCCAGGTCCAAGGGATCTAATGCCCTCTTAAGGCCTCTGTGGGAGTCAGATATGCATGATATACAGACATACACACAGGCAAGACACCCACACATGTAAAATAAATAAATAAGATACATATTTTTTAAATGCCTCCCAGGACTGTCTCTTTTACTAAATGCCAGCCCCCCATCAAGCTGTTCCAATGTAAACAAGCTTAGAACCCATATACTTCAAGCAAGCTCTCAATGGTTGAGCTGTAATTCCAAGTCAGAGTTGAAACTTGGAGTTACTTTAGTCACATAATTACAATAAAACTTTTGATAAGAATGGTGTCACCAAAATTAATTTAGAAAACACAATCCTTTGTGAGAGTCGCCATCCTGCAGAGAAATATAATATGCCTAGGTGTTATTTTAGGTCAACCTTTACAAAGCTCTGAAAATTTTGAATTTTCTTCCTAGAACTCTAATTTATTGATTGATAAAGCTACCCTTACAGGTTGATATTACTTTGATTCATTGGTTTGGTTTCTTTTTATTTTCTTAGTCACATTTATTCAGTGTGTGTGTGTGTGAGTGTATGTGTGTGTGTGTGTGGGTGTGTGTGTGTGTGTGTGTGTGTGTGTGTGTGAGTGTGTGTGTGTGTGTGTGTGTGTGTGTGTGTGTGTGTGTGTGTGTGTGTGTGTGTGGTGTATGTGCCAAGCCATGCTCATGAAGGTCAGAAATCAACTAGAGGCAGTCATTCCTCCACTTGTACCCTGTGAGTCCCAAACACAAGTCCTCAAGCCTGGCAGCATTTACCTTTATCCACAAGCCATCTCTCCAGCCCCTCTTTTTTTTTCCCCTTGCTATATAAATGATATTCTCCAATATAGTACATGATTGATTGTTTATTTTATACAAAACTACCAGTATGTATAACCATTGTGTCTCTTGAATTAGCTTAATAATTTTTGATTAATTCTCTTGGAATGGTGAGATAAGAGATCAAGTTGTCTGCAAGAAATGGTTATCTTACATCCTCCCTGCTCCACCATCTACAAAGGGAAAGCACCTGATTAGTGCTTTACTGATTAGTGCTGGGAAGAGAACACTGGAGTGTCCACCAGATAATTAAACCCACTCTTACTTTAAAGAGCCAAAGAGATGTCATGTAATCTTCCATCTGATCTCTGCGGATGATGTAATGTGCACGCAGCCCCCAACAATGCAGCTTCAGCTGTGCAGACATGGGACCAGCTTCAGCAGGTCCTTTTCAAGGGCTCTTCCTCCACATAAACGGCCATGACAGCTGGAGATCATTTTCATGCAAATCTAATTCTTCAAGACCTTTAGTGTGCCTTATCCATGTTATCCAGGCATAAAAACAATAGGAAGATTGCACAGGCATTCTTGAGGCTCTTCCTTATTGTATGTATGTCCTTGGAGTATAGAACCAATTATTAGCCACTCTAGTCAAATGTAATTGCAACATTCTAACTGAACATGATGTCAACTGTCTCCAAGAACTAAGTATACCTACCTTAGACACCCAACATTGTGGAGATAAGAGTTCTTCTGAGATTAGTGTGGCATAGTGATAATAGACTTCAGTTTTTCCAGGTGGCACCCAGCAGCATGTTGACAGCTTAGAGATGTGGTAACTGCCATTGCCAGTTCTCAATTGTTAACAGAGATCTTTAAAAGCCTTGCAGTTTTTTGTCACTTGTGCTGAGTCAGGAAATCTCCCTTAAAGGAGCCGTGCAAATCTTTGCTTGTCTCACACAAAAAAGAGTCTAACCTAGAACATGCGGCCCCATATGTAAGGAGCAAGGTTTTCCTGCCATCCTGGACCCACCGTGGTGCCAGCCCCAATTAACACACAAAGACTCTGTATTAGATATAATGTTGTTGGCCAGTTACTTGTTTCTTATTGGCTAGCTCTGTCTTAAGTAATAACCCATTTCTATTAATCTAAGTATTTTCATGTGGTCTCATCTTACCAAGAGTAGGGCTGTCGTTCGCTCTCTCCAATCTCTCCATGCTGACCCCTCCTTATTATTTCCTCTCTTCTCCTTGTCTTCTAGTCCCACCTATTTTGCTTTCCTATTGGCCAACAGTGCTTTATTCAATAACTAGTATGAGAAACATATTTACAGAATGGCATCTCCCATCAGTAGAACATTATTTTAAGATGTGTTACATTCATTTATGCTGTGGAATACTTGTTTCATGATACAAAAAGGTGTTGTGTTCTTTTATTTTGCATTTGTTTAACTCTGTAAAACTGTGTTACTTTGCTTACCTAAAACACCTGATTCATCTAATAAAGAGCTGAACAGCCAGTAGCTAGGCAGGAGAGGGATAGGTGGGGTTTTCAGGCAGAGAGAGTAAAGAGGGGGAGAGATTTAGAGAGAAGAAGAGAGAGGCTCCAGGAAAGGAAAAGGAGAAGAGGATGATTTGGGCCAGCCACCTAGGCACCCTGCCAGCCACAGAGTAAGAAGGAAGGAAAGATACACAGAATAATGAAAGGTAAAAGCTCAGAGGCAAAACATAGAAACAAGTCAAGCTAAGGCTGGGCATTCATAATTAACAATAAGTCTCTGTGTATTTACTTGGGATCTGGGTGCGGAGCCCCCCAGAAAGTTTAAAAAAAAAGCCAACTACAGGAAAATGTATTTTTTTCTTATTTAATAATAATGTGCCTTAGACAATATGTTCCTATTATTAAGATTGGTTCTGTGTCACAAACTAGAAAACCATATTGCTCTGCTATATGAATGTGTGACAGTTAAGGGAACAAAGGCTCAGCCTCAGGTGGTGCTAAGGGTGAATTTGCAGCCCTGAGGGCTGGGCACCTTCCTCGAATATCAATATGGCCTCTGGAGCCTTTGGTTTCAGGTCTTCATCTCAGGGATCTTAGAGGGAGAATAAGATAAGGGTGAGTGAGAGCAAGGAAGGTTGGAAGTGGGGTGGAGAAAGAATGCTCTTTTGTTCAAGTTCCCTGGAACTTCCACACAATCCTCCCAGCTACATCTACTGACCAGGCTGTAATTGTTTGAATCTGAAATGCCCTTTGTGGACTCATGTTTTTGATACTTGTTTCTTGGCTGGTGGTAGTATTTGAAACATTCAGGAAACTTCCAGATTCTGTTCCTGGTTGGAGACGGTTAGCCAATGAAGATGGGGTCTTGGGAGTGGCCACTTCCTGCCCCAGAAAAGGGAGAGAATAGATGTTCATATAACTGCACTCAGTTCTCTTTCTCTAATCTTACACAGTCCAGGCCCAAGCCCAGGGAATCTAATTCTCCAAGGGCTTTTGTGTGCCTTATCCATGTTGTTCTGGCATTAAACAAAATTTAAGGTTCCACAGGCCTCCCTGGAATCTTCTTCTTGCTAAAATCTTCATGTATGTGCTTGGGGTCTAGAACCCACAGTAGGAAAACCTTCTCACCTCCATTAATGTAAACAAGACAATCGCCAAAGACATGACCACAAGTCAACCTAATCTATAGACTCTCACTGAGACTCTTTTCAGATGACTCTAGATCATATCATATGTTGATATGAAACTGTATCAACATAGGATACAATCTAGGTTACAGATAACAATCACCATAGTTATTTGCTATGTTTTTTTATTATAAATGAGCTTCCAAATCACCCAAGTAATATATATTTTATTTTTTGGTCTCTACTATGAATATGAACTTTCTTTACAAGTACAAAAATATCTCAGGAATCGCTGTGAAAAGCCAAACTTTATAGTAAGTGACACTTGTTTTTTCCAAGCTCACAAACCCATATGGTGAGCAAAATAAGATCTGAAAAGGTGGAACCCTTCACTTGGTCACACGGATTTGCCAAGTAAGTGGCCCACTGGAATGAGAGCCCCACAGTTCCTACTGCATAGTCCAAAGCTCATTATCCCTGACCCAGCTCCCCTCCCTTCCACGGTGACAGATACTTGAGTGTTAGCCAGAAAACTAGAACTTACTGAAATAAAATGTCCCACTTAAACTCTAAACTCACCAAAAGCACCAGGATATTCTATCCAACCTTGGGCTATGAACAGAGATTTCCTTGCTGCTTAATCGCAGTCCAGGAAAATGCAATTGAATTGAGCATGTTTAAAACTTCAACCTTGTCTTTTCCCAAGGGGTTCAGCACCCATGTTTTACACTCTAAAAGAAACTAAGAGGGAAAAAAAAACTCCCAGGTGATAAAGTGAATTGCATACATGGATCATGTGATCTTGTATACAAAGAGGAAAATACCAGTTCTGTTGTCAAAAAGAAGAAAATTTTAAATAAGATAGTTTAATTTACTCTAAAACACAATGGTCAGGTCTTTGAAGTTTCAATTTCTGTAACAGAGACATTATCTTCCAGAGTCATGGGGCAAAATTCTCCACTTCAAGGAAACAAGTTGGAGTTGACATGGAAGCTGAAGTTTGAATGTGGCTTCAGCTAGATCTTCCCAACAGAGAAGACCAAGAGGTTCTCCAAGACCCTCAAGATGCCCCTAGGAAGGAAGAAGAAACACCAGGAAGAACTGCCACACCCCAGCACCTGCCAGCCTGGTCATCTGCTCTGTGGCTTTCATGAGATGGAAGCTGAACACTAAGTTTCATCCTTTAATCCATCTCTGTCTCTTTGTCTTTCCCATAGCAGATTTCACCTGAGATTCACCTTTCATGATCCATTGTAATAAATCTCACAGTAGCGGCATTAGTGTCTGGAGGAGGGAGGAGGAAGTGATGGACCCTGCCACTTACTAAATACTACTCTACTCCAACCCAGTCAGACCATCTCTACACATTAGCTTACTTATTTCAGCCATCCTTCACATCACCCATAGGTCAGTGACAGATTCAGGATTTAGAGTGGAGTGATCCCAAATGTGCTACATCATTACTTCCGGTTTCTTAAAGCATTTGCTATCCTCTTTGTTGTATTAGTAATTGAACATACTCTCCTGGTTTTCTAGTTTCATTTCTGTTGCTGTCATAAAACACTTTGACCAAAATCACCTTAGAAGAGGATTGGGCATATTTGGTTTATAACTCCAGGTCACATTGCACCATTTCAGGGAAGTCAGTGATGGGACTCAAGTAACAGCTCACCCCACATCCACAGTCAGGAACATAGAATAAATGTGTCTTTGCTCACTCACCAGCTGGTTAGAATCAGCTTGCTTTCCTCATTCCTCTTCAGTGAAGGGCATAGTCTGTGAAATGGTGCCTCCCACACTGAGAATGGATCTTCCCACATCAATCAATCCAGATAATCTCCCACAGGCCAACCTGACCAAGATAATTCCTCACTAAGACACTTTGCAGGTGATTTATGTGGTGGTTGATGTGATTCTCACATCTGGTACCCTAATTTATATTTGTGAATAGTTTGCCCTCATTTTCACACATATCTTGTCTCCAATACTCATTAACTCATTGCCCCCTTATTACTTTTGAAAGGGGAAGGGAGAAACTTAGTAACATCCATTGTTTTATACATAGTAAATATCCAAAGCATTTAGCTAAAGGACACACAAGCACTTGAAACACAAATGTGGACAGACAGTAAAATGTTTACCTGTGATGAAATAGGATGGCAATCTACCTCGATATGAGGATGTACAGGAAGCTTTCTTGGTTTGACCTACACAGATTGAGACTTAGTCTATTCAAATAATAAAACACTACCTGTGATTAATATCTAGTGAAACCTCTACCTACACATATCCTCAATCAGCAAAATGAACTCTGCACTCAGAAAATCCATTCTTGCTTAATTTCCCATCTTTGTACCTCTGTAGCTTCCATTTATTGACTGGATCATTTAATCATACTTCCAAAAGTCACAGCCAGTGACCTCTGGGGGAAATGTTGATAAACAGGATATTCACATATTATTTATATGTATATGTAACATAAGTATATATACAAACACATAACACATGCCCTCTAAAAGAAACTTTTCTGAAATACAGTGTATAAATAATTTGTTCCTTACAGAATATTAAAGTTAACATTTAATGTGCATTTTACTTTAAGCTAAAATATCTCACAGATGTTTATTATGTCTGAATGTTACCCCCCAATTATTCATGGATAGAGTGTTCAGAATACAGCACAATTATTCTCACCAGCTCAGGCTCAGAGGAAATAATACGAAGTGATGCCAAATGACCATGAGCCAGACAGTGACTGCAGGCTGTGAACACTGAGAGGGGTTCAAGTCAGGAACAGTCTCCTGCCAGCCCCTCATCATGACCCTGTCCTGTCCTGTGGTCATTGGGTTCTCGGATCTGTTATGTTGATCAGCCTTCCCTCTCACAGAACCTTGGCCCATATCTACAAGCATTGTATGGAGCAAGCTATCACCAAAGGAGGAGTGGGCATGATTCCTCAGGACAGAAGTGCCAGCTAAGGGAACCTTAATACTGAAATCAGGGGAGGGCATGCTCAAAGAGGTTGGTCTACCATCTCCTAGCCTTACAGGTCCTAAGTGCTAAGTGAGTAACGACTTGCAGAGAGCATAGCTGAACCATTGAAGACATGTCAGCACAACAACACATCGGGTCAGAGACACACAGCAAAACAAAAATGCTCTCCTAGCCGGGGGAAAAAAAGGGTGGGGAGAAAAAAGTTTCACAGTCTCCTTTGAGGACATGCCCCCAATGATCTAGAGACCTCTCTCTATACTCCACCTCTAAAGGTTTCACCATCTCCCTTGGTAGGGACTTTCAGGAGATGTTCCAGTCCAGGTTGTAGCGTGCATCTCTCTTCCTGAGCTAATTAGTTAAAATGAGCAGTCTCCCTTGGGATCTCAACTGAATAACTCACACAGCAAAATGCAGATCCCTGGGAGAATTGTTAGAGTCTTTGGGAGCAGGTGAGGGGTGGGGGAGAAAAGGTTAGGAGAAAGAGAAGGGGAGAAGAGTAGGGAAGAGGAGAACATGAGGGAGCAATAAAATTGAGTCGGGAAAGGATAAAAAAAAGAAAGTAGAAAGAAAGGAAGGAAGGAAGGAAAGAAGGAAGGAAGGAAGGAAGGAAGGAAAGAGATACCATAATATAGGGAGTCATTATAGGTTTAAAGAGAAATCTCACACTAGGGAAATGTCCAGAGACCTACAACAATAAACCCAACTAACAATCTAAGAAATAGTGGAGAGGCTCTCTTAAATGCCCTTCCCCAATAATGAGATTGATGACTGCCTTATATGCCATCCTAGAGCCTTCAGCTAGTAGCTGAAGGAAGCAGAAGCAGACACCCACAGCTGAACACTGAGAAGAACTGGAATCTAGCTGCAGAGAGGGAGAAGTGATGAGCAAAGGGGTCAAGACCAGGCTGGAGAAATCCATAGAAACAGCTGACCTGAACAAGGGGGAGCTCATGGACTCCAGTCTGATAACTGGGAAACCAGCATGGGACTGACCCAGACTCCTTGAACTTGTTTGTTAGGAGGCCTGGGAAGTCTATGATACCTCTGACAAAGGAACCAGGATATATCCCTAGTGCAGGAAAGGACTCCAGTAGCTCATTCCCCATGGAGGGATACTCCTTAGCCTAGAGACACCGGGGAGGGCCTAGGCCCTACCACAAATGATTTGACAGACTTTGATGATCCCTCATCAAAGACCTCATTCTCCCTGGAGAGTGGATGGGGGGATGGGAGGGGTCTGTGGGGGGGGAGGATAGGAGGGAGAGGGAACTGGGATTGATATGTAAAATAAGAAAAAATACTAAAAAAAATTTTTTTAAATGTTCTGAAGAAAAAGAATTGTTAGAGTCTGAAAGCTTGGCTAAGAGATGAAACACATTCTACTAGGACATATTGGTACAGAAATTGCCAAAACTATTCAGAGTTCAGAAACAACAAAACAGTTGATTGTCAGCATATTGTTAAATGACTTAGAGTAAATGTGAAATAAGCATGGCCACTAACTTACTCCAATGATGACAAAGTACTCTTTAAATAAATCTCTCACTGTGCAGAAGGGTACAATCAAAGACTTGCAGAAGATGTCCATGAAGTAAAATGGTTGAAATTCTCAAATGAACCACAATCCCTCATACAAACCCACAAATGAAGATGGGGTGAAAGGAAAAAAAATGAGAAAATAGAGTGAAATAATAGGTTAACAACTAAAAAGGTACTTTTGAGAACCAGTGAATAAACCAAATAGAACTGGGCCATGGATACAGAGCATAGCCAACTCTGACTGGAGCTACCTTCAGCTTCCCACACAGTGACTAACAGTTGGGCAAAACTAAAACCATACTTATAAGGTCTTCTTGCAGTTACTTACTGTGTTTGTTTTAACTGTTCACAGCTGGTTAATAGGTTTTGCCTTCTGTATGACTAAGCAATTTTTTACAAACCTTTCTCATTTGCAGGCAATGAGAAGTTTAGTGTTGGATATGTGCATAGATATGCCTTACAGACACGGCTTTAATAGAAGGAAGGGGAAGAAATCAGAGACCTTAATACAGAGAAGATTATTTTGAGGATTTTTGCTTTGAGTTTAGCAGAGAACTCAGGCTAACAGGGAAGGGGTTTTGTTTCTTTAAGGTCAGAGAAAAAGGCATGTGTGATGCTGAAAGGAAGATACTGCTCCTTAGAGAGGGGAGGTGACCCAGGAAGGGAGGGGGGAGTAGTGAGAGGAATGGCCTTGACTTGCTGGGCAAGTGGGTGAGACCTGTAGCTTTTGAGCCTGCATAGAGGCAATGTATAACAACAGGGGTGCAGGACACAGCCAGCTGTTCACCTCACAGGACTGGAAAACAGATGAAAAGGGTCTGGGCACTGGTCTGCTTCAAAGCTACACTCAAAATGACTGGGAAAGCTCCCACTGAGGTGGCTGCCCCTCTTCAAGGTTCTACCAACTCCCTGCTGTGACCTGGGCTTGGGATGAGGTCTTTTCACACATTAGCCCTTGAGGAGCACTTATCTAAAGCATAGAAGATGGTGAAGGAAGAATTAATTTATAGGATGCAGATAATAATAGCCTGTTTGTCTGTCTATCTGTATTGGGAGAAAGAAATGTGGGTGCTGGGGCTGAGGGGTGGACATCCCTCTACTTCTACAATAACAGTTTGAAAGAAAATAAAAGAAAGAAACAAGTCAACTTCTTTCAATAGGAGAATGAATAAAGTTTGTAAAGATCATGACTATAGTGGAGCTGCATCAGTGAACCAAGATCACATGTTTCTGTGCTTCTAAAACTCAAATGCCAAATACAGAGTGAAAGAAGCAAGATGCAAAACAGGTTAGTTTTGTTGCCAGACATATGATTCAGTAACATTTACATAAAAGATTGAAATACAAAGAATCATGGGGAATAATGGTAACAGTATCATTCTAGCTCTCTTTCTATAGCTGTGATAAAACACTCTGCCCAAAACCAGCTTCAGGAAGAAAGGGTTTATTTCATCTCACATGTCCAGATCACATCCCAATACTGAGGGAAGTCAGGGCAGGAAAAATATGGTGAAATGCTATTTGCTGGCTCACTCACAAACTCAGGCCTAGCTAGCTTTCTTCTACAGATCAGAACTACCTACCTAAGAATATCGACACTCAGGGTGGATTGGACCTTTCTACATCAATTAGCAATTAAGGAAGTCACCTATAGACATGTCCAAAAACTATTCTAATCTAGACAATTCATCATTTGAGGTTTATCTCTTGATAACTCTTGGCTATGTCAATTAGACAATGCTAAGTAGATGGATAGATGATGATGAAGATACATAGATAGATAGATGATAGTTAGCTAGATTATAGACTTGATAGATGATAGACAGATGATAAATACATAGACAAATTGATAGAATTTATAAGTATATATCTTCTTTAAAAAAACAAAAATTAGTTGTGCAGTCCACCCATTATGAGAAGCTGATAATTCTAGATGAGGAATCAGGAGAAGAGGCCTGCATGGGGACTTAGCCTTATTTGTAAGGCTTATATAAAAAATAAAAATAGATCTGCAGTAAATATACAGAGCAGTCGCATCTGTTATGTTTTAGCGTGCACACAAGTGTCTGCTATAATTATCTGAAATGTTTTTCATTTTCAAATAATACTAAAATGATAGATAATGGAAGGAGGCTCAAAATTTACCACTAAACCTTGGAAGAAGGCACAGGGAATATTTAAAAATAATATTGTGACTATTCTATCCAGCTGCCCCTTCTCTCTTCAGGCTGTAACAACAACATAAAAAGCTGTTCTCCATTGCCAGGCTCTTCTCTCTGCCCCTCCTTCTCTAGTAACAGTGAAGGCAGGGTAAAGACATCAAATTTTAAAACAGAATGATGTAGACTTAATCCTCTGCCCTCTCTCCTCCAAACCCTCCTCGGGACACATTCTTTTCCAACTAGATGGTATTTTAGTTTATAAGATGGCATTTTTGCTTTACTAGATAATTTCTTCTCTAAAACAAATTTGAGGAGTTTTGAAGTATCAGGTAGTAGGAAAGGGAATGAATATAAAAATACAAAAATCAAAAGTGAGAAAAAAATATCTGACAACAGGTCTACAAGTTTCAGGCTTTCCCAATAAATGTGAACACAACCTCTTCACTCTAAATAGGGTGTGAACTTAGAGCTGAACATCTGTTTGTGGTGGGATGAAGATAGAGAATCCCTTTCTTAGGTAGCTCACCATGTGTTATGTTTCCCTAAGGCTTTCCCAGAGTTCTGGTTGACCTGCCCTCTTCCCATCCTCCTCACCCTGCCCACCCTGCCCATTCAAACCCTTCAACCCTGGATGTTTCCTCTTCATCTCAGAGAACTCTTTCTTAAAGAACTGGCCATGGCTGGGGACTTGTTTTTTGTTGAGGCCTGTCATCAGTATGCATGACTTCTAAGTCAGAAACCAAAGGTGAAAGAGTCAGCCTGCCTCTGTGTGTATTCACTTTAGGCTGAGCAGTGTGTAGAGAGGTGTTAAGTAGATCCATCCCCTGCCCTTGCTAAATGTGTCCTCAGTGCAAATATAAAATGCCATTGAAGTTAATCAGTGGATGTGCTATCATGCAAAGTCAACCATTTCAAGTAGAAGCACTTTTGCTCTTACTATTTTGGGTAAAACAGATAATGTTTTCTTTAAAATTAGAGTTTATACAATATATAACAGTTAATCTAAGTATAAATAAGAACTACATTAATATGAGGTCCCAACCCAAAGCCCATGCCATCAAGTGTTTTTTGTTTTTTGTTTTTGTTTTGTTTTGTTTTTTATTTTTTTATTTTTTATTTATTTATTTTTTTTAGTCACATTACACCTGAAAGAGACTTGTGAAACATGTTTTCAAAGCTTACTCTCTGTGTAGACTTTTAATACATGCTAGGTGCTTCTACACTGATGATCTGGGTTTTACATAAAAGAAGGTTTTGGACTGAACAGATGGCTCAGAGGTTAAGAACATTTTCTGCTCTTCCAGAAGCCTGGGTCCAGTCCCCAGCATCTACAGGGTGGCTCAGAACTGTCTGTACTTCCAGCTTCAGGGAAATGTGATGCCCTCTGCTGGCCTCTGTGGGCATCAACAGAAGATATAAACCCACATAGACATGAATAAAAATGAATAAAGAGGTGTTTACCTGTCAATAACCCATGTTTGCCCCCTTGAATGTTCTATCTCCCCTGTGAACAGTGTTGATGAGTGGCAAAGCCTGCCATTATTCTATGCTAAACTTGTACTCTCTCCATATTTCTCATTCATCTCTGGGATTTGAACTTTAAAAGCCAAGTTTTGAAAGTTTAGGCACCTACAAAACAACTTTGCTTTGCTCCTTTCTTAGCCAGTGCTACTGTTCCTCCAGTACTATCAGAGTGTCTGTACAGATCCATCTACATATCATTCTCTATGTCTCATCATGGACTAGTTAAGGGATGGCATGCCAATTCTAGAACCTTCTCTTTGTATGATTCTATCTCAGTCATGTCAGACCCTACTGGAGTTGAACTCGGTTCTGGGTACAAGTTTTAAGAAATGGCTGACAAACTAATCTTTGTATTTTTAGCTTATAACCACAGTCTTAAGAAGAAGTGATCATCTTAACTGGGCTCAGTTAACTTGGGGAAAGCATATGGAGAGAAGCTCTAATAACAGTCTTCAAATGTTGGAGTTAATAGCAAGAAGAGTTATATACAAAATAAAACCAGTGAAGGGCAACAGTATGCCCCAAATCCTCCCTCTCTAGGGTCACTACAAAGCAGACAGGACACAAGCTCTTTTCCTTCACCCTCTTTGCCTAGTAGGAGATGTGACTATTAAGGGATTCCCCCCTTTCTTCTCTATAGAGAAGACAGAAGTAAATCGCCTCAGACAGCGCTGGACTTTTATCACCCAATAATGGTACCACGGAATCTACCCTTTGTCTACCACTACTCTCCCCCATGTATTTTTCTCTCTGTGTCACCCCTGGAAACTCAAAGCCAACCTCCTTCACTTTAGACTTTTCTGAAATCCTTTGATTCTGGGAGATGCTGTCTCAGTACAAGTCCAACATCCTCTGAGACCCTCAGCACTGGGTGGTCATCTGTGTGGGCCTTGTGTGTGTATTCTCATTTTCCTCCAGTTAACCTCTCTTTTAATAGCCCAATTAAGGGCACCTCAATTGGTGGATGGACTTAAGATGGTAGAGGAAAACTGGTTTTTCTCTTTTCTACCAGGTGTGAAGTTGGACACTGTAGCAATAACAATTTCAACCTTAGGGAAGATGCAGAACTAATCCATGTCTTAATCCCTTCAACTAAAAAACCAAGGTATATTATTAGCAATATTATATAGGTTTCTGTGGAGTTATAGAGGGTGGGGGAGAGAGAGTAATAAGTCTGCACTAGTCTAAGAAGTTGAAATGCATCTAAGATACAGATAATTTCAGAGAAGACTCCCTGACAATGTAGGGAACCCCCTTTGCTGGAAGCCACCAGGCAGCAACAAGCATAGTATATGTTGGTAATAGCACACACAACAGACCCCAGGCTGGTGTCCCGGCCCAGATCATTTCTCAAACCCCAGCAAAGCCTAGAACACCATGCATCTACAGAACTACCTCCCTAATTACCTCCAAGCTTCAGCAATTTGAATGTTTGGTCAGAGGGGAGTTGTTTGCAAAATTGACCAATAAACAAAATCCCACAGGGCAGTAGTCTGGAAACCTTCCCTGTGTGGTCAGTGATGTCTTCATTCCATGCCCAACCACAGCAGTGAGCACACTAGCTACCTGAAGGCTGGAGCACAGTTCCCACCCTCCTTGGTCCTCACACTGAAAATTCTTTGTTAGCTACCCAATGAGGGAGCCACTGCCAGTCCCTGCTGGAAACATGTCTCGACCTTAGATGGACTGTGTTTTCCTTGATGCTAACAATGACTAGCCTTCAGGCCTGAAAAGGAGACTGTATATCTGAGATCTTGTGATGTACTACCTAGGGTCAATAACGCCTCCAAAAGAAAAGAAAAAAAAAAACCCACAAACCCAACAGTTTTGCTTAAAATACATACATGGCTTCAAGTGACTAGGTTCAAGGACTTAACCCCTACTTGATTTTAAAAATGTCTTGACCAGTTATATATGTTACAGACTAGAAGGCCAAAAACAAGGACTTCATAAATCCAGTTTGGGAATCCAATACACTTTATTTGCTTATTTTTTTGTTTGTTTATTCATTTGGGTTTTTTATTTTGCTTTCTTGCCTCTTTGCTGGTTGATGACCCCCATGGGGTCCTCTTAAAACCTCTCTTATTCCGTTGACTTAGTGACTTGCACAGCGTACATTCAGTCCTTTAAATGTGTCATTTCTGGTTCCTCTTCATTCTTTCCTCACAGAGAGTTCTTACTTAGCATACTTTCCCCTGTGTATCCTTGTTTTTACTTAGCATGCTTTCCCCCCATGTATTCTTGTTTTTTCTGAAAGCCAGACACCATCACTACCATGTACAAGGAAGTTTATAAGATGGGGATAGTGATACAGGATTGAGAAGTGCATCTATATAGCACCATCCCTTGGTTTGGATACCTCATTGGCACAGTTCACATTAGCATTTATTTCAGCGGCCCACATTGCATGTACTCTGGGCTTAAAAGAAATATACCAGTTTGCAACAGAAGTTTCATCACTGAACTATGATGAAACATGCATCTTTTAAAGTGGATCTTTATTGTGCCGTGTCTACTGCCCTTAAGGGCTGGCAGGTACACGTGCACTAATGGGTAAATTGAGGTAGTTTTAGTTGTGATTTTGTCCTAAATACCAAGTGGAAGGATCTAACTCCATGATGTTTCCATGTAAAATCCCCACCCAAACCTATCTAAATGAACCCCATGCTGTTTGCTTCCTATACCATCAGGACATTTACAGATTCAAAAACCCAACCGTATTTAACCTCTTCCTTCTCTGACCCTTAACAATTCCTCTACAGTCAATAAATGGGAATGTGCCACACACACTTTTCCCAATAGCAAGTCCCTCCTCTGCCTTTCCCTTCATGCCCACACTTTAACCTTCCCACTCTAAGGTCTAGATGACAAAAAATGCCCACCTGTTCTTGATGCCTCTGACCTCCTTCCTCTAAAATCAGCATATTTTCCCTCTTAACTTCCCCAAAAATAAGATTTCATGCTGTTGAACAGCAACATACCTGCCAGGTATACATCTCAGAAGGGCATCCACAATAGGTACCCAACAAATGTTTGTGGGAAGTTTGTGAATTTCCTACTTTCTTAGATTTAATGCATGTTCTCTACACAACTAGAGACTGTCCTTTCTCGGGGAAATTAAACCAAATGATCTAGAGTGCAAGATTCCTTCATCTAACAGTGCATCATGTTGAAATTGTTCCTCAGGGACCACCATAAGCCATCGCACAACTGTTATCAATGCCTCAATATACCATGGCACAAAGGACAAGGTCAAGGGAATGTGAGAGGAATAAAGACCTTCTTATCCTCGCTATTTATTTTCATTGCCTGCACCTCCACATGGGGTCAATCTGACAAATGAAAGAAGCATGGAGACGTTGTTTCTTAAAACTCATCAAATGTGTTTTGACCAAAAACATATCGCCTCCCAAGCCACCTCCATAATGAAATTCCCAAATTAGTCTGGAGACTAAAAGCATCAAGAATGTAACTCAAAAAATGCTATTAGGGAAACTGTATCAACTATCCCTGGCCTTTAATTCCTCACTCCCCATCTGGCTGTGTTCAGGAACCCTTCCATTATTTTACAGTTGCTCACACATCATCTCTTCTCATTCCAGGGTCAGGCACCATGTGATGGAGCATGCGGGTCTGTGCAGGCTGAACATAGGGCATCCCTAGGACAAGCCATTGCCAGAGACTGCACATCTACTGCCTTTCCCAACATCTTTACTTCCTCCTTTTCTTAGAAAGTAAGCACAGAAGAGTGGAAAGGAAAGATGTAAAGTGGAAAGGGAAAAGAAGAGAGGAAAGGCGGGAGGGAGGATGGGAGGGAGGGAAAGAAAGAAGGAGAAAGGGAGGGGAAAGGTAGGCTAAAGGTAAATTAATTTGATACTATAGTATATTACATATTATTTTAGTTAGTATTATGTAATGATATTGCACATTGTATAATGAGGTGATATTTTGTACTCATATGATATACATATATTATCCTTATAAAGTTCTAAATCTGGACTAGGGAGCTTACTCAGCAGGTAAGAGAGCTTGCTGCTTGTTTGTGAATGTGCCTATGATCCCAGCACCATGGTGGGCAGATGCAGATAGATCCTACCAGCTGATGGCCTGCCAGTCTGCGTAAAGCAGTGAACCCCAAGATCAATACCAGGCCCTGTCTGAAAGAAATAAGGCTGAGTGTGACAAAGCGCCCTTTACATGCACACACATGAGTATGCACACACACCACATGTGTGCATATAAACTACACATATATACTTACACCCTCCACACATGTGTACACTGGCACGCACGAGAACACACATACACACCACATGTGTGAACATACACTATATATACAGACATGCACCCACCACACATGAGTGTATACACACCACATGTCTGTACATATACTACACAGGCCATACCCCTCTATTGCGGTAAATAAGGATCAGGATAAACAAATAGGCCGAATAGATGTTTATTCAGGGAGAAATAACTTACAACCTAGACGGATGAACACCAGGAAATTCAACCCGATCCTCTCCTGTCCGAGTCACGCCAGAAAGAGAGCACACCTTCCTGGCCCCCTCCGACCTCCTTTCTCAGGTCACCTCCGCCCATGGCTCCACCCCCCAATGGGCGTGGTCAGTGCTACAGAAGGATTATCTCACTACAATTCCCCTTTTAGTCTAAAGAAAAGATTTAGGCTTAATACAAAACTATATACAAAACAGTGAATAACAAGTGTGCTCTAAGAAAAGGAAAATCGAGAACAAAATGACCTACATATCTAGTCCTAGGGTGAGGGCATAATGGAGTTTACAATAGAGTTGTCCTAAGCTGGAAAACGTAAGTCTAGTACCTAATATATCTAACTAGGAAGAGAGAATAATAGTTGTGATAGTTTAATCTTCAACCTCATCAAGACCTGAGAAGGAAATTAACAATACTAGAGTAGACAGGAAATGCGGATGGACAACTTCCAAAAGGTGCAGCAAGGACAGAAACAGCAAGCCACCTGAACAGTCACCCTAGGTCTCACAGCGACCTTGGTACACCCAGAATTGGCTAAGGCCAAGAGAACTTGACAGACCACAACAACAGCAGGGAAATAGAATGGCTGTCTTACCCTGACTTGGCAAGGTCAAGCAGTCTTCTATATTTGTCTCCTGCAAGCACACCCCTCCACAGATGCACAAATTAGCAGACTCTTCTTGTCCAAACAGTTTCTGAGATGCAAAGCATCAGTCCTTTCCCTCCCCATAGCTCTGTTTACTGTTCATCTTGGGGCCTCATCTTGTACCCAGTGCCTGTGTTAGTTAGCTTTTGATTGCTGGGAGGGATATCTAAGACAATCATTTATAAAGAAAAAAAGGTTTATTTTGATTGACAGCTCCCAAAGTAGACCATCATCAATTAGCTTCACCTCAGAGAAGTAAATGAAAAGCAGAGACTGGATTCCATAGTCCACATTTAATGCGACTCCCTCATTGGGTTTAAGACTGGGGACAATCACATACTAGGTTCAAACCCTTAAAGTCCCCACCACCTCCAATGACACCAAGCTGGAGACATGGTACCCCAGGGACACTCAAGATCCAAACAATATCAATGATACTTGGTCAGTTTGTACCCCTAACTCAAAAAATGTATTTGATTTGTAGTGATGGGTATCAAATCCATGGCTTCATGTATAGCTCAGTCAACTCTCAACCTTTGAGCTCTATCCCTAGTCCCCAGCTCAAGCTTCTGTTCTCACTCATCCACTCTGGACATCCTCAGCCAAATCCTGCCTGTCCTATGAAATCTTTCAAGACTATTGAAAGAGTCTGGAGATACCAACGTCCAATCTCCCCTTACCTCTCCCATTGTTAGTATATAGGCAAAGGATTTGACCTGTGTCCTTTGCAGAACTAAGCTTTTAATGTGCATGGTTTCATTTAAAGAGATTGTGAAGTTCTTAGTGATGGAGATACACCCTACCATGGTTTTTGTGTCTTTTGTCAAAATCCAGACAATTGATTTTGAGAAAATTCCAAGGAAGTTAGGTACTTATGATTGCCTTTCTGTGTACCTGTGAGAATTTTATAATTAATTTACCAAAACAGAACAATGCACACAATTGATTCTAGCCCATGAAAGGGGAGATGACTCAGCTGAGCCAGTTGTAGGAAGATGAAGTCATCAGACCCACAGTTGAGAACATTCAATCAAAGTGGGTATGAGAGGCACAAAGTGATCAGAGACTTCTTGAATACAGGAAAGTTCATACTTATGGGAGAGAGTTTGTCACATGGATATTGGGAAGTATCTTGGACATACCAGGACTGCTCTAAACCCTGCAAAAGGTAGGCATGGACCCCAGTCTCCTGGAGCCTCGGGATGGTACATGTTCAATAGTTTCATGTGCTCTCACTTTGTGACCCTCCTTGAATTCAGCCAGGCATACTCTGGTATGTGTAGGATCATTTGTGATTCTTAGAGATTCTAAGCCACTTTTATAAACTTCTTAAGGACTTAGACTAGGAAATGTAATGTAATTACACAGAGAACAAACAGTAATGATCCTATTGCTGTTCAGAGCATTTCTGACTCAAAGTCATGGTCAGACTCCAGGAATATCTGCTGCTGCCAAGCATGGAAAAACCTAGACTCTCCTTTCACTTTCTTTCGGTTCCAGACCCGCTGAAAGACCCCGGGAGAATCACTCGATCTCTCAGAACCACATACTCCTCTATAAACAAAATGAGAAGGGGGAGCCAGATCATCTCAAAGTCAAGTCAGTGATCTAGGGGACCTTAGGGAAGGAGGCTGGAGTGCAGAGTCACCCTCTCTGCTTCGGATCCCACCCATGCTCTGTTGTGCTCTGTTAATGCCAAGACAGACACAAATCATCCTGAAGATGGAAGTCAAGGAAGTGGGTGTCTGTCCACTGAGAGAAGCAGCTTTTACAGTCAGCTTTATTCCAGCAAGTTTAACAGACAAGGTGTGATGCAGTTACGAATGCCTGCATGTCTTCCTTCTATGTCTTCTATATACAACATGAAGGCCCCAAAAGACTACCAACACCTATAGTATTCATTCCACATGGTGTTGTTTGCTTGTTTGCCTTAGTAGCAACACTAGTAGGGCATGGCTTTAGTGTTGGCTGAGCTGGTTCCTGAGCTATGGTCACAGATCTACAGGGAGACTTTAAACTAAAGGGAGGTGCATAGCCCAACAAGACTATTGAGAATTGCCCACATAATTTTCCTGTATTTGAAAAACAGCCATACCAAAAAAAAAAAAAAAAAATGAAACTTCAGCTCATGAGTTGGCAAAGAATTGTGGGGAAAGTTTTGGATGGAAGGACAGCCAGTGAATATTGGTCTTTTGGCCCTGCCTTTTTATAGAAGGCAAACATGACTCTTCCTTTAGTGAAGTACAGCTGGGCGATGCTTAGAAAACTCACTGGCTCACTTTTTCTCTACCTGCTAACTAAACCAGTCTGGATAATCCGAGGGTTTTTTTTTTCTGCCTTCTACAATATATCTGGGAGATTTTAGACAGATATGTAAGATTGCAAGGCTCCTATTTCTTGTCATTCTCTCAGCAATGGGGCGCTAACACAAACCAGCTAATAAAAGCTTATGATCCAGAATTAATTTGGAAAAACAGATAAATAAATGACCTGCCATAATCCCTTAACCTAAAAAACACGATGGCAATTTAGGCTGGCATTCCATTTTCCTTAAGTTCGCTATCACTGCTTGCTTTGAGGCTTGTGGGTTTGCTGGGGTCTGGTTTTAGTGAGGACATTTTCAGAGGTCGGGGTAGATGGTGAAGGACTGGTGGGTACACTGAGTTTGGAGGAGTGAGAGGATAGGATCCTGAGGATACCAAGGAGGGGTCAGATGAATCACTTCCTGTGACAGCAGGTTTCAGTCTAAAAATAGGCAAATCCTCCTGGGTTACACTTTTTCTATGGAAAGGGAAAAATTGAAAAAAATGGGCAAAGGCATTTTTAGTGTGTTTTTGCTAATGCAGAAAAGATTAAACTGCTACCTGAAAGCCCCCTGCCATCTGCCTCTCCTCCTCCTTGGAACTACATAGAATTGGCCCGAAGGTTTACTTTGAGGGGAATGTCACTCTATGTATTTCCTTAGGTCACACAAAGGGACCAATGGGTGGAAATAAAGCCATCCAAACCTGCTTAAGGATATGAAGCTTCACTGGTACACGGTTTCAACTTTACGGTTTGCTGACGTACAATGTGTGGCCTTGTATTTGGTAACTGTGAAATTGGTTAACTTTTAAACTATATTACAACAACTCACTAATTCAGTAGCTAATGTTTTGAGAAGAAGCCTGAATTTATTTTCGTATTTTGAAATAACAGATTTGAAGCCAACGGTTACGTTAATTCCCAATTTAGTTTCTCACAAAATAGTTTAGCTGTAATAACAAATTAGGGCATAAAATTTGGATAAGATTGTGGTTTCTTATTCTCCTAAATTTAAATATTAGGTACAGTGACTTATGTTATTTAACAGTATGAATTAAATGTGATTTGGGGGCCTGGAAAGGGAACTCAGGCAATAAGCCATTTGCCTACATGTATGAAGGCCCTGATTAAAGGTCTAGAACCCACACACATATAGAAGACTGCATGTGCTGGCAAACCTTCTAATCCCAGCACTGGGGAGACCATGGCAGGCAGTCTTGGTTCACATGATTGAGGTTTGAGTGGCAGCCAGTTTAGCTTACTTGGCAATTCCCAGATCAATGACAGAATCTGTATTTAAAAAAAAAAAAAAAGCAGACAATGTTTGAAGAATAATAGTCACAACAGTCAAGGTAGTCTTCCAGCCTCTATACACAGGTCCCCACACATGCATCCACATGTAAAAATGCACATACTTGCCCACATGTAAAATTTTAATCTTTTTAGATAGGAGGATTATCTGGTTTATTCTTTTTGTTTGTTTTTTAGATTATAATGTAATTACAATGTTTCTCCCTTTCCTCCTTCCATGCCTCCCAGATAACTCTTCCCACTCTCCTTCAAATTCGTCATCTTTTTCACTGATTGCATATGTGTATGTATATGTATACACATATATACTCCTAAATATAACCTATTCAGTCCATATACTGTTACTTGTGTGTGTGTATTGAGGACTGAACATTTGACATTGGGAAACAAGTTGGTGAGCCTTTCCTTGGGGAAGACTACTTCTCCCTATCCCAGCATTCCTTAGTTGCTTGTAGTCCTTTGTGTAGGGCTCAGGCCTCATAGACTTCTACCTGTTCGCTTTGACATGTTCAGTTCACGTTTGCACTGTCATGTTGGTGAGAATCCATGGGGGTAGCTTCTGATATTAGTAGGACACAAAATCTCACAGCCAGCTTCGCGATCGTTTGGCTCTCACAGCCTTTCTTCTCCTTCTGTAGTAGTCCCTCCAGTTTAGGTATAGTAGCAGTTTTATAAATGCATTCACTGGAACTAGGATCCACCACTCTGCATTTTTGCTTGGCTGGTTGTGGTTTTCTGTTTCTCCATTTATTGCAAAGAGCACTTTCCTTGAAGAGAGGGGAAGACTACACCTACCTGTGGGTGTAAGGACAGATGTTTAGATTCTTGTTAAGGATTATGCTGGTTTGATGAAGTAATAGTGATTCCCCTCTAAGACCAAAGATTTCACTAGCCCTCAGTGTATATATACATAGGTACATGCGCACACACATGCTTATATGCACACATACATGCAGACACATGCAAGTCTAGAAAAAAAAATCTATGTAGATAGGATCACATCTAATTTAAAATTAAGTTCCCCCTTGAGCACAGGGCACATCCCATCTTATCAATCTGTCACACTTGATGGCATTAGAGACAAGCTCACTGCCATGAAACAGACCTCAGTTTTGTTAGACACCTCTGTGCTATGGGAAATGAGTTCTTTTCTCAACCCAAAGTTGATGTGAAATTTACGGTGGGGGGGTCTGTGTTCAAGTCCACTATTGGTTCTTTCTGAATATTAATCATGTCTGTTTATTTTAAAGAAAATACACTCCATATGTCACAGGATCATTTGCACTTACATCGCCACATGGGATACATAAATAAATATCGTATTATAAACATGCATAAATAGGTTTAGATGTGGAAGGAGCTGCTTTTATCTTTAAAATGAGACATTTTCATCTTGATTTCTACAAAGGAGCAAAGAAATTGTTGGCTGGATCCCAGGCTCAGCTGGGTTTTTTTGTTTGTTTGTTTTGTTTTTTTGTTTTTGTTTTGTTTCCATTCATTTTGGGCTCTAGGACAGTGTACTCCCCTTTAACTTGACACATTATAGTAACTCTTTCTGGGTAGCATTTACCATAAGTTAAGTTAGCAGGAAGCAATTCTTTGTGACCCCACGAAGGTCACATGTCATAGATTCTATATTCTAATGTAAGGACGGGAGCCACATATGTATAGCCTAAAAATAACAAGACAGTGCTCTTACTAGATAATCTGCTGGTTTTCAATGAACAATCCTACAGTTCAGTGTGCTCAGTTATGTAGGAATGAGGTAGGCATTTCCACCCTGACATTTTAAATATATGTATTAAGAAAGTAAACCTGAGCTGGGGAAATGACTCACTGGTTAAGGGCACAGGTTGCTCTTGGAGGGATTCGATTCCCAGCACCTACAGGATAGCTCATAACCATCTATAACTCTAGTTACAACTGAACCTGATGCCCTCTTCTTGCCTGTGCAAGCACTGCATGCATATGGTACACAGATATGCATGTAGGCAAAACACCCACACACGTAAAATAAAAATGAATAAAACACTTTTAAATGAAAGAAAGAGAAAAACTCTGTAAAAGTCAAAATTCAAATAAAATTCTAAGTCTCAGAATTGATTCTAGCAACAAAAAGAAGGAGAAAGGGGAAGAGAAGAACAAGGAGGAGAAAGGGTCAATACAGTTTTTAGATGGAATTCCAGCTCAAAGAGGCCTCCTCTTCCAGGAGACAGTTCTTACACACTTGCAAAAGTACAATGGTCCAAACAGAGCACCAGAGCCTATGGCATCCACTGCTCACATATGGCTGCCATTCCTCTGCCACGGATTAGTCTTCTTGACATCTACCTACCTTTGCCTCTGTCTAGGCCACTATGTAGAAAATAAGAAAGTACAGGACTAAGGGAAACAATTCTTTTCTTTCTGATCAGAACCACGCTGCGTAGTGTGGTGACTGAAAGTGTATCAGCTTAATTCTCTAGAGTGCAAAGTGAAGTTTATAATTTCAGTCAAGTGTTCTTTGTTCTAATGCCAAATGAACTACTAAAATACCCAGGAAATGCACTATACAGCAGGCTTCTCCACCTACTGCATATCAGTTACTTGTACTGTTTTAAGGACATTGAGAGCTGAGCTCGGATCTTCTCACACCTTTATTAAGTATATATTTCTTGAGTATCTTCTGTGATCGGCCAATCTACTGGATGCTGGGAAGTCAGATGCATTTACCTTTATGTTAATGATGAGTTGAGGAGGTGAATACTTTCTTTGTAGACCCCTTCTTGTTTTTACAAGGTGACATCATCACCCCTATTTTATAGACACAGGTAGCAGATGAGACTTGCTGGTTACTGTTAAGCCTCCTAGTTTGAGGGTGAACCAGCAGGAGTGATGTACAGTATTTTGACTCAAGAATTTTTCCAGCCATGATCCACCATTCAGTGTGAATGTGAGAGACTGTGAAAGGGCAGCAGAGATGCATAGGAAAGTGATATGTACTGGGAAAGGGTCATTCCTGTAGAGACCAAGACTGAAGGCCAAGTAAAAGTAGTCAGATTCACTTAGGACATGATAGAAGAGTGAAGTAGAGGGAAGTGTACACTCCAAGAAAAATGACTGTAAGGAATCGTGAAGAACCTGACCATAGGGCATTTTCATAGATAATAGTAAAGAGTTTATAGGTAGCCTTTAAGAGCAGTTAAGTTTGGAAGGATATTAGATCAAGGTGCATTTGAATTGCTAAAACAAATCACCTGGCTGCAGGGCAGTGAACATACTGGAGGGAGAAAATGTTAATGCTCAGAGATGACATGGGAGGCCACAGAATGAGTTCACGAAGAGCCTGGGATAGAGCCAGTAGAGAGGAAGGGCAAAGAATACACCAGGAGAATATGATGGCCACATCTGGGCCCTCTAACTTTGGATTTGCAGTTTCTTTCTAGCATATTTCCATCTGTACTCCTCCTCACAGGAGCCTCCTGCTGAGAGACCCCCACCCCCATCACCCCTTCTAATAATCTCCATTCTTGTCTCAAGTTTGTGTTTGGCAGTAGGACCAGAGTTGATACTATTGTCTGAATGTTTGTGTCTGCCCCATCAAAATTCACAGGGAGAACCCTAGTGACCCTTGTGCCTCTGTGAGGCCTTTGGAAAGTGATTAGATAATGACAGTGGAATCCTCAGGAATGGGATTAGACAGATTCTAAGGGAGGCCCCAGGGTCTGCTTTGCCTCTTCCATCATATGAAGACACTCCAAAGTACATTCCCTGAGCCTGGGAATGGTTCTAACCCAGAAACTACATCTTTCTGGCCCCTTGATCTTGGACCCCTCAGCCTCTAGAATTGTGGGAAATCTATTTCTGGTGTTTAAAAGCTACCAGGCTTATGGTATTTTGCCACTGATACAGTAGCTTGAGCACAATGAGATACTAACAGGCAGCCACTCTATGTCAACAATATAGATATCTTGCAGAGCTTTAAGTGGGATGAGTCTATGGTAAACAGCCTGTATTTTGAAGTTCAGGAGATGTGGGCCAGCTCTCCCCATGCTGTTGTTAAAAACATGGGCCTCCAAGGAAATAGAAATGTTTTGCGAGAACATCCTCTTTAGGTCATTACTAAAGAAAACCTTCCAAGCTACGAGGATATAACCATTTTACTTGATACCTCATTTGATTTATTGTTATTGATTATGTATTTAGGCATATGGTATACGAACCTTCTGCCTTGGACATGAAAGCTTAGGGGGAATAATGTGTTATGGAATCATGTAGTGGTTGCACCAATAGGACCTGACTGATACAAGAAAATGGGTGGTTCTAATGTATTCTAGGATACAGAACATGGAGGAAAGGTTAGGATTTGGGAGAGGCTCAAGAGCTCAAGTTCAATGCATTGGGTCTGGTCATCTTTGAGAATACAGATATGAGGTAGAGTTTATCTGTGTTTATCTGTGTTTATCAGCCTGCTCAGATCCCAGGGCGGCGGGGGTGGGGGTGGGAGGTTGATCAGAGGCCTACAATGCTTTTGTGTATGCTAAACATGAATAACTAAAATAACTTAAGGGTATAGATGGGACATCGAGGGACCTCACTAAAAGCCACTTCTGCTCTCTGACTGATGCAACACTAGATGTCAATTAGACTAATCCATGGCAGAGCAACAGCAGCCATATGCGAGCAGTGGGTCTCCTAAGTATGTGAAATGTGAGTGTCATTCAAGGCTAAATAGTGGAGGGAACAGAAGGGGTATATGCCAGCCACACAGCTCATGTTAGTAACTGTCAACGGATTGTTGCTATTCTCATAGCCATGACAAAGATGCAGAAATACAGTAGTAACCAGAGGGAGGAACAGTTGATTTTGGCTCACAGTATAAGGGAGAACAGTCCCTTGCTGATGGGACAGCACGACAGGTTAGGCCTGGGGCAGCAGCTACTGCTTCTCTTGATCACCATGCCAAGAAGCAAAGAACTAACTGGAACTAGAGGGGGGGTCCAACCTTCAAAAGCCCACCCCCAAAATCCACTCCTCTATAACTTCCTAAAATAGTGTAACCTGCTGGGGACCAAATGTTCAAACACAGAAGCCTATTGAGGACAATTTACATTCAGGGCACAACGTTTAGCAATGGTGACATGAAATAATTACATGAAACAAAAAGGGTCTCCATTTAATTGACCATTTTATATTGGTGTAAATTCTTCTAAAGTTTTATGTTCGTATATGTCTGGCTCTCTGCTTTTACATGTGTATACACTCTACATTTTTTAAGTGACTAGGACTCATTCTTCACATGGCTGTTATATAACTCACTTTTTCCAGTTAATGCCGCATCGTTAAATATTCTGTGATATCATTTTCCAGTACCACAGCAGGCATTCTATAATTGATTTAACCATCACAAGATTCTGTGTAATTTTGTTATTTTGGACGTTGTTGCCATGAACATTCCTATAACTGAATCTTTGTCCAAAACAATTAATTTCTTATGATAATTTCTGAATTGTGATTGCTGACATATATATCGCTAACTTGATTTCCACAAAAAGCCATATAGAGTTACCCCCAGTAGTGTGTGAGGGTCACAGATTTGTTGTTCTTTGCCAGAATTCTTGGCTTTGCTTTTTGTTAGTCTTTGCTCATTTCCAAATTTTGAGTGGTATTTCATTTTTTTAAACTTGCTTTTTTCATTGCTAGTGAGATTGAATTATGTCTTATATCAACTATTTGTATTTCTTCTGACAAAATCAAATTTAATAAATGTAAATATAAGTTCTACATTTGTTTTCCAAATACTGAATAACTGCGCAATGAATAACTTGGCTTGACAATGGAGGGCATGGAAATGAAAATGGGAGGAACACAAGAAGGAGGCAATGGCTGTCTGCAAATATTCAAACACCCTACACAAAAAGAATCATGCTCAGTTTCTGGGGGTTTCCCCTAAGGAAAAAAGAGGGGCCTATGGACAGATGGTTGTAGGTTTTAGATCATCTTTTTTCCCCTGGTCTCCTATGTACATATGTGTGGTAGGCATGTGCATATACATGAATGTGTACAGGTACATGTGTGTGTACATGTCTGGGGATGCCCAAGCTTGATATTTGGAGTCTTCCTCGATTACTTTCCACTGTGTTCATTGAGGCAGGGTCTCTAGGTTGAACCAAGGGTTTGGTAATACATCTCACCTAACTCTCCAGCTTTTCCTGGGATCACCTGTGTCTACTTTGCTCAATTAAATTACAATTACATTGCTTTAATCACAATGCAGATTCCCTCCACACCTCCCATGTGCAACATCATTACACAATCCACCCTAGAATATTGGTGACGTGCCCTGGTGTGCCTCCACTGACTGGAAGCTGTGCCTGCTGCAGCTATCTAGCATGTTCAGAGATCATCATACAACAGCACTGGGGAGAGAAAACACAGGAATTCAAGTGTCAGTTCCTACTGAACACGCAACTTTCTCACCATCAGAAAACTGAAAAATCATTAACTCAAAACACACAGGTTGAAGGCCATCTGCGCCTTTAAGCTACCCTTTCTGTAGCACCTAATCAAGAGATCGTGGCAATTAAGGTGATTTATTTTCACTCTGATCTAAGCACAACAATTTAAACTCACTTACTAGATTTTCAAATCAGTCAACTTAAAATATGTTTATATTATAAGTAAGATTTTCTGGGGCTGTTAAGCTTTCAAGCAAATCATTTTTTAAAGCACAAAGTGGTTAAGAAAAATGCAAAGAATTGCTTACTTAGCAGGCCTACTAGCATTTGAACACACTTGGTGCTTAACTTAAGTGATCTATGCTTTTAACACACAACAATACTATTTTATATTAGACATATCTGTAAGTGTTCACTAAATAAAAAGTACCTCCTAAGAACAAGTTCTGGTTTTCCAATTATAGAAAATTTATAGAAGATAGGATTGAAATGACAATACAATTTCACCTATCGTTAAGCTGCATTTCCTCTTCTGATTCAGCCAATAAAACATCGAGTTTGCTCATTTTCTTTTAGATTAGGAACAGGGTTATCTGAATACATCTTTCAGCACTGCAGGCCGGGGACAATTATTGCTCAGGGCAACAAACTTTGGTGAGGTAAGATGTGGAAACGAGGCTGCTCGAGTTTGGTTTATAAAGCCAGGCAGAGCACAGGGATTCTGAGCCACTTAGCTAGATGGAAAGTTTTGATTTGCCGTCTTATACCAAGAGCTCATAGGCTTGAGGTTCACATTAGTAGGGCACACATTAGTGTTCGGTCTCTGCCACAGTCCACCATGGTTTTCTTATTTTCATTTTCAAGCTCAGTATTTTAAGTGATACCAGCCTCCACCACTGTGTTATATGATCTTGCTGATACTGCAGATAAAATATAGCCACAATTTACTTTGGTAATTTAATATGGTAGAAAGGAGTTTGCAAAAACCCTGGCTGTTCGTGTGCTATTTCAGAACGACGTGACCCACCCTGATCCAGAGAAATTGAGTTAAACTGGACCTGGTGTTTTTCTCTCTGCTTTGTAACAACATTGTTCTGGGCTGCTTAACCCCAAGAAAGCTGAGAACATTGAGCAGACCAGAAAGGGAATCCCAGTGCTCAGCTCCAATGTGAGAGTTAGCATGGATCTTAGGAAAAGCCACGCATGGCTTTCAGACTCCCACTTCCAGCTTAGGGAATTACTTGTTTCTTACAGCTTCTAAAATCAGGTGAGGGGAGAGCAACTCCGCCTTCTTCATTTGGTGTATAGTGAACTCACACCTGGCCTCTGTGAAGCAGTCCCAGGTGGTGGGCACCATGGATGCCATCCAGAGCTTTCCTGCCTCCTTGTTTGAACTGTCCATCACAATAAACTAACAAAACGACTGTTCAACATATCTGTGAGCCACACAAGAACATATCAATTATATATTCCCCAAATTATGTCTACTGGTTTTCCAACTCTCCTAGTTTTCATGCCTTAGATGCTCTATTTGCCTATGACATAAGTGTTGGCCCAAATGCCTGGTGGGTTGGTGTGTCACAGTAGTCCTTATCCATGTGAAGAAAAGGGACAGATGAATGGCAACCATAGAGAATTTTCTGAATACATGAGCATCTTTCCTCAATATGTCCTACCCTCTCCCCCTGGTTTAGAAGGTCACTCCATCAGCCCACATTTCCCAGGGGAATGAAAGTTTGGTCAAATGATGTGTGTTCAGCTTCTTCCTTATAAAATGCCTTTCTTTTCTTGAGACAATGTCTCACTCACTCTGTAGCCAAGACTGGCCCCCAGAAACTTGGTATCTTCCTGTCTCCGCCTCCAAAGCACAGTCACTGCGGGTATATAACACCACAGCCGGTTTCTCACTTCTTCCTTAATTGTTCTACCTCTCTTTCTTCTTCCCGTTCTGGTATTTTGGGGAGGGTGGCATATGACAAGACCTCTGTTGAATGCTGGAGAAGGAGAGGTGGAGAAAACATTTGAACTTGTCCCCACATTATAAAGCTTACAGGACAGAATGAGGAAATGATATAAGGGGGACTAAAATGAAGTACATACACTACAAGAGTCACAAGCTAACAAGGGAGGAAGATACATGGAGGAGGGCTTTGCTGGCATCACTGGGCTGGTGGGTGGGGTAGGAAGGAACCTTGTGTTCCTCACAGGGGCCCCCACTGCCTACCTCATTCTCTCTTCATTAACATTCCACACAAGCCAAGTTACTTGTCCCTTTCCAACCTTGTTTGGAATACTACACTGGGGAGCAGGGGACCTGACTATCTGACCAGCCACAAGGAGGAAGATGCTACAGCATAAACCTCCAGAAAATTAAACTTCCCCAGTTTCAGATCTAAAACAACAGGAAACAGTAAGTGAGAGAGAAGGGAGGACCAGTTTCCCACTGCTGTCTCTGACTGCTCTGGGGGTTTCCTTGCACACCTCTCAGAAAGATATTCTTCACAAAATGAATGGACATAGCTTTTATTTTTGTGGCAAGGTTGCATCATGTAATTCAGAGTAACCTTAAACTCCTGACCCTCTTTCCTCAGCCTCTCATGTGCTGGGATTACAAGCACTCACCACTACACAAAGCTTGCCAACATACTACCCAGGTGGCCTGCAATGTGTCTCTGCAACCTGTCACGAAGCCACTGTAGGCAAAGCAACCCATCACATGAATTCTGCCTTTCCTTTTCCTCTGGACAACCTCTCCCCTCACTCAAAATCCTAAGCTTGTGAAGCCAACAAAAGCAACTGTGCACGTATTATTACTTGTCTTTGTTCTTTCTTTCTAAACAATCCAGGCTATAACAAATAGAACTGTGAATATCCAATTATTCTTCTGTTGGCATAAAAAACTAAACAATAGAAACTACATTAATTCCTCTTTGAAATTTTACTGGGGAGTCAAGGAGAAGACTTACTGAATAAAATGATTGTTGCATAAGCCTGAGGGCCTGTGTTTGGATCACCAGAACCCAGTAAAAAGCCAAGTGCTGTGGCACATACTCATTACCCAAACTCTAGGGGTTGTGGAAACTTGAGGATCCAAAGAGCTCACTGGTCACCCTGAAAAATCAAAATGGAGAGTTTCATGTTCACTGAGACCATGTTTCAAAAACATGGGAAATGGTTGGAGACAAAGATCCTGATGTCAGTCCATATGGGTGAGTGAAATTGCACACAAATGTGCATGCTCAAGAATACAACATTCTCTCTCAAGGAAAAAAGAAATGTTTGCTTATTCTATATATTAAAACCAAAATGATTTAACTCATTGACAAATTGTTTTCTCATAAGTATAAACTCTAACTAAACAGATGTTTCTACCCATTCTCTAATGGTGGGAATTGCTTATCTGTGCTGTGTCCATGGCTTGTCCTGGATCTCTGCAGCTATCATTGGAATTCCTATCCATGCTGTGTCCCTGTCTTGTCCAGGATCTGAAGCTTCTACTAAGCTTCTACACTTTCCAGGGTGTATCTTCTACAATAGACCAAAGTAAGCCATAGAACTTGGTGTTAACTTGCATTGACTCCGGAGACCCCTTCTCTCCTGTACCATCTGTGACTAGCTGGAGCATCTACCTTCCAAATACATGCCATGCTTCCTAAAGCAGGCCTGTGCATGCCCCTGAAGTGTGGGAACCACTTATTTCCATCCCTCGTTCTCATGCTATAGTTCTGCTAGAAGCAGAATTTCTTTTCACCATTGTCCTCCTCTCCTTCTCCACTTTCCACCATATTCTGCACAATCACTACCATTCTGTCATCTTTGAAGTTGCATAGGTATATCTGAACTTCCTTCAGTGGTGTTTGCCCTCACATCTCATTGAAAACCTTCTGATGGGTTTCTCAGTTTGCAGCTGACGCCAACAGTTCAAAGTCAACCAGCGTTCAAAGACGGCAGAGTGTTCAAATATATCATTGATATATTGGCAAATTATGTACTCCATGGGAGATGTGTCCAGATTGCTTCTCTCATCTCTCTCCATATCATTCCTACAGTAAGATAAATACTTGTTAAATTAATGAATGAGCTGATGAATATACAGAAATATACTTAAAATATATACAGGGCTGAAGAGATGGCTCAGCAGTTAAGAGGAAGTCCTATTCTTTGAGAAGACATGGTCTAAGCACCCATGTCAGATGGCTCACAATCTCCCCTTACCTCCAAATTTGGTGCCTTCTTCTGAACTGTGCAGGTAACTGAATTCATGCATTCATATAGACATACACATACACATAAATTTTAAAGGAAATTTTTAAAAAGTAAAATGTACACAAAGTAGTGGAATGATGTCTCATTCCTGCATGTTAATGATGCCAGAGAAACATCACTCTTCTGATATGATGCCACTGGGTCCTATCCTATCCCTCCATGCCCTAAACACGGATGTTTTACCTGCTGGATCATTTTTGACTTTGCACCATTCTTTCATTTTAATTTTTATTTATTTTTATGTATATAAATGCTTTGCCTATAGATACATCTACCACAGTGCACATTTGGAGCATACAAAAGTCAGAAGAAAACATTGGATGTCCTGGAACTGGAGTTATGGATGCTTGTGAATTACTATGTGGGTGCTGGGAACTGAAACGGCATCCTCTGCAAGAGCACCCAGTGCTCTAACCTCTGACCTATGTATTCAGCCCCTTACCATGCATCATTCTTACTTCTTCCGACTGTCTGAACAAACTTCATGTCAAGGTGTGTGTGTGTGTGTGTGTGTGTGTGTGTGTGTGTGTGTTTGTGTGTGTGTTTGTGTGTGTGTGTGTGTGTGTGTGTGTATCTTAACCTTTACTGTTGGCCCAGTCAAAATAATTTGTATAGACAGAGGAAATCAATGCTAGTAATACCCTAATTGAGCAACTGAGAATGCTTCCTTTCATCCATTCAGGAATCTAAGTCATGAAATCCAACCTGGGAAGATGAAGGAAGGGAAAAAAAGGAAAGATGAAGAAAAAAAGGCATCAATATTTCCTTAGAGCCAGTGCCTTGGGCAGTCCTCTGCCGAATTCTTCTCTACCAAGCACACACTTAAACTAAATTATATTATTGTCATTACCTACTAAAAGACTTCCCCTGGTACGCTCCTTCAGGTTGACCCCAAATTTGCTCTGCATCCATTGTTCTCACAATCAACTCCGACTTTTCTCAAAACTTTTGAATCATAATTCATCCAGATTATTAGCAAGTTTCTCTCCTTGTTGCATGATTTCTGTCTGCCCCTGGGTGGCTTTTGTTTTAATTAGAAGAAAAGGAGAATGGGAAAGTTTCAATTGTAAACACACACACAGATTCTGTTGGCAAATATGAATCTGGCAGAGGAAAAGCCCGTGGTCAGCTCAGCTGCAGTTTATTGGCTCAAAAACAAGAACAATTGTGAGGGAAATTAGAATACATTTTTTAAAGTGACAATTTTCTCCATCAGGTAGATTACACTATTTCCTGTTATTTTATGATTCTGATATTTCGCTTATACATTTTTTTCCCAGCTCCCATAAAATTTTCCATCTGGAGTGAACTTCCCTAATCTCTCTGTAAGCTATTGGATTCTTTCCTTTTGCCTTTCCTTCCTTTATTCCTTCCTTCCTCCCTCTCTTCCTTCCTTCCTCCCTTTCTCCCTTCCTTTCTTCTTTTCTTTATTTCTTCTTTTTTCCTTTTTTCTTTCATTCTCTTCTCCTTCCTTTGTTTTCAAGTGTCAACTTCCATGAACCTCTATCAGATACCAGCAAGCATACATTTACAATAGCTAAGGAGCTTATTCATTTAGAAAGACAGCCCTGCATGCAGAGGTGGGGGTAGAAACCAGACTCAGCTACTGAAGTTACCTTTGTCTGAAACCTTAGCTCAGGCCTCCAACAGCTTACAATGAAAATCCTTCAAAATGAAGAGCCGTCAGTTTTCCAGCTGATAGACATTTTCCACACAGGAGATGAAAGAGCAGGTACAGCCAGGGTTTCCTTCAAAGGGGAGGAATGGCAATTGGCTGTGGTTGTAGGCAAGGGGAGGGGGAATAAATGTTCTCTAAAAGCTTAAATTGTACCAAGCAGATATTTTCCTGACCCCCCTCTCCCAATGGAACTGTAAAGTCTTCCCAGGCAAAACCAGGCAGAGTGAAAGAAAGAGAACAAAGGCCTGAGTAGCACAAGGATGGAGTTACAGGCTGATTACAACTCATGTGATGAGATTTTATTACTGCGGGAACAAGATGGAAAACATTTCTCTGCGGACATTATTTCCTGCCGCTGGATTACAGTGGGGTGTTTCTTTCTTTTAGACAATGTGGCCTGTCAGTTGGGCTTCCCTCTGCTGCCTTTGTTAATCGGCCATTCAGTGGTGTAACTTAGTCCCACTGTCTGTCTGTACTACGCTTGCCTTCTGCCCTGTTCTTGAGTTTTGCTGTCATTTGTAGAATTAGCAGCGCATTCCATGAAAAGTTTGTGTGAAGTATTGTTTAGTGGAATTTTTAAGTAGGAACGCTGGAGAAAAATAGTCTCCAGTGATGAAGCATTTCCTGTGTCCACAGGAAGTACTTCTCGAGTCCACATATTGCACTTCCTGTGTCTAGGCAGGAGCCAGCTTCTAGTCATATGAGGGAGCACTGGAGTGGGTCTTGATAGTTCATTACTAGGAACATAAAATGACACAGAAAGCTGTAAGCAAGTCTGGCACTCAAGGGCCAGTGGCATCGCTTTTCTCCTGTGAACACTTAAAATCTCTAGATGATTCAAACTAAAGAGGCTGCTGAGGAAATAAAGGCTTCATGGAGGTTTCCTTCAGGGTGCACCTGATTAATCGTTTGCTGAGATCAAATTCAAAATGCTACAGGGCATTTTAATCATGTGGCTCATATTTCCCCAGTGAATGACTGAATTATGAAAATGGTAGGATTCTATTTTATTGTACGTTTTGGCTGAGTCCACACACCCTCAGCACCTAAAATGAGAGATGCTGTATTGAACATTTCTCTCCAAAATATTCCATGCAAGACTTCAAAAGTCCCTAGCTGTTTGGAGAATTCTGGTCTGTTTTTATGGCAGTAAGGTTTTGCAAAAGCGGAGACACTTCTTGGCATGATAGTGGAGCCAAGAGATCACCCACTCTTCATTTATAAAAACTGTCTAAACTGAGTTGTTTTCCCCCTGTGAATTAAAATGATCTCTAAAAGAAACACAACCAGTGAGAATCAGCTGAAGGATAATTGACTGAAGGGGAGGAATTAACATCAAATGAAAGAGAATGGTGAAACAAGTTGCATATTGGTCTATAAAATTATAATAAATTATTCATTGCTTTTAAATATTCTATCATATTTCCTTGGATGGTGTTTGTGTGAATTAGCTTTCCATTACTGTAACAAATATTTGAGATAATCTACTAGAAGGAGAGACTTGTTCTGGTCACACTTTCAGGATTTTCCTTTTGGCTTATGCTTAGGCAGCAGCATCTGATGGAGTAGACGGTGGAGGAAGCCACTCACCTCAGTGCCTGGAAGAGGAGAAGAAGTCAAGATCCTTTTACTGCCTTGAAGGGCAATACTCCCATAACCTCAGGCCTCCCTTTGGGTCCTCCTCTTACAGTTCCCACCACCTCCCAATCACACCTTGGGCCCTCCCTCTTACAGTTCCCACCACCTCCCAATCATACCTTGGGCCCTCCCTCTAACAGTTCCCACCACCCCCCAATCACACCACTCCGAGGAAGCAGCTTTGGATATATGGGCATTTGGCAGACATGCCAGGTCAAACCTATAGCAGCAGTAACCTAGCTATGACAGTCTGGATTTCTAGATTTTATTTCCTCCATTTAGAAGCCAAAGTTCTTGGGGCTTTGTAGTTCTGGAATGATGTATGTAATTAAAGCCAAACAATGTACAAGGATCAGAGGTCAGGTGGTTTTGTAGAGCTTTTCTTAATTTTATCTTAAGACATTAGTTCTCCCCACTGCAGCCAGGCATTCTGATCCATGTATCTCCTGAATTAGTTTAATTTTCCAAAATTGTGTGTAAATAAAGGACAAACTCCCTCCTATTTGTAACCAAATTGTGAAAGTAATATGTTTGCAGTTAGCTGGAGCTGAGGCATGTTAAATCCAACCACAAATGCCATGACTAGGTGAGAACCCACGGAAGGGAATGCAAGCTTTCTGGTAGATGACTGTCTAACCCGAGTGACCTAAGGGATTTGCCTGGCCAACCAGTTATAACGGATAAAGTGATACCATGTTTGTACAGATTTCAAGATAAATCAAGAAGGTAGGTTTTCTTTTGTTTGCTCTTAAATTATTGTAAAACTTATCATCTTAACCAATGTTAGGCGCACTGTTCCATGGTGATAAAATTTTCACAGTATGATGCAACAAAAATCTAGAACTTCTTCTCATCATTAAATATTGACCACCTTGACCTGTACCCCATGCCTATGGCAACCTCAATTCTCCTTTCTACTTCTGTGAGTTTTGGTTCCTCATAGAAGTAGACTTACACAAGACTTACTTTTGTGTGACTCTGTATACATAGTTCCAAGATTCATGTGCATTGTGCCTCATGTCATAGTCCCTCCCTCTTTCAGGCTGAATAACATTCAGGCATATGTCCATGCTACATTGTGTTTGTCACTCATCTGCTGATGGGCTTTTGAGTAAAAACTGACCTGTTGATGGGCGATTGGGTGGGTTCACACTTAGCTGTCATGAATACTACCACTATGAACATGATGTGAAAATATATGCTTGAGTCCCGGCTTTCTAGTCCTTTGGTCATCTACCCAGAAGTGCCTTACTGTTATATTATGGTGGCTTTACATTTAATTTCTGAGGAATCATCAAACCATTTTCCCCAGAACTGACAATACTGCCATGAAAAAATACTGTCTTTATGTTTTATGTCATATATCTTGTTGCTCTACAACTCAAATTTAACTGTATATTGTGTTTTCTTTTTGCTCACTAATTCTAGTACACCTAGGCTATTCACACTTGTGCACAGACAGAAAAGAGAACTAAACGGAATTGTGGTGTCACTAGGGGGCACTGTAAGAAATGAGAGTGAGGCTATTCTGGAAATGAAGAGCTCCTCTACCTCTCCACCTTACACTTCAGACAGTAAGGACCACAGGGCGATGCGCAGGAGGCTCGCTCAAAGCCCCAGAAGTGATGGGGACCAGCCAAGCTCCCAGGGCCATGGCATACAGTCATTTCACATTCAATAGCCCAGTCCACAAAAGCAGAAGCTATAGGGGACACTGACCGCAACAACCACAAAGGAAGAGTGTGACCAGCTTCCAAGGACATCTGAGCTTTCCAGGGGCCCTGCCAAAAAACGAAATGCTGGATATTTGAAAGTGAAGGATCTAACAGTTCAGGCCAGAGCCCTCAGTTAATCTCATTTCTATGGATCATTTCTTACCCGACCACCAGCATGCATGCATACACAAACAAACACACAGATTCCCAGGGAACATTCCAGGCTAACTTAACTTCTCTAGAACAGAAAACACATTGCTCGTGAGCTCTCTTCAACTTTACAAAGTAGGTGGCTAAGTGTTCTATGCTGTCCTTTACAGTTTGCTTTCCAACTCAGACATCACTGACTCAGGCACCTCACTGACTCCCCCCACCCCCACCCCCACCAGACTTCCAGGTATCAAAGGAAATATTTCAAAGTTAAAGACATCAGTGATTCCAGAAACAATAAACTCAGTCAGTGCCAAAAAACTAAAGTACAGATAAGTCTCGATAAACACCAAGTATCCATTCTGAACATAACGATATAGTTTCTGGAATTTCCCATTCTGTATTCTTAAGAGCCATAAGAGACTTGAAGAGCTAATGCTCACTTCACATCCGGCCTCTGGCTCCTGACTTCATTCATTCCATTCCCTCAAAAGCCCCATAGCTTGAAAATGGGAGCACACACAGTCTGAGGTGCTATTTACCTCCTCCACCTACATCTCCTTAGATAACAGAAATCTACCAGAAGCCAGACTGCCGCCATTAAGCAGGCCGAACACTTACTGCACTGGAGTATTTCTCATTAGAGGAAAAAAACATAAAAATACAAAATCATAGGCTCATAGAGTGATCTGAGCCACATGCTGGGCACAAAACCCCAGGCTTTGGGTTTATCCAGCAAAGGACAAATACTGGCTGGCTAGTGTGAAAATGGCTCGTACTGCATTGCTCAAATTTATTATTCTTGGGAACAAAACCAGAAAGTGCAAACTGAAATGGGCTTCAAAACTATTTAAGCCTGGTTCAACTCTCCACTGAGAGGGCTGAGAATTGATGGTAATAGAGCAGAAAACAAGTGCCCAGAGAGGTTAATAACTCCATCCATGTGCGGTGATTGCCTATATGATGGTGTTAGAGGGTTCTGGACAATAGCTTTCACTAGTGAACAAACCATTTGTACCAGATGTTGAATTAACAATGGCATATATGAAAATTTATGAGGAAGAGAAAACACACACACACACACACTTAAATATGCCATGTCATTGCAATTTGTATCTTAGTTCAGAAGTCTTGCTGTAATGCAATGTTAGTCAATAAGTTCTGCTCAAAATCATTTTTGCTGTTGGAAGAGTGGACCTAATTCTGCAGCCAACCCTCCAGCAAGGCTGGTTAGCTTTTGTGTGTCGTGACTTGTCATTAGAAACTGATTCGTGTGATTCACATCCTTCATAACTTGGTCCAGGAAACCTGGCTGGGTTGACAAGGCAGTGAGAAAAGGAGAGAAATTAGTACAGAAAAATTAGGGCCAGTTGGAGCATGTTCACCCTGATGGCCCAGCTCCATCTGTGCAGCCACCCAACCTAGAATCCCAGAATGTTTATTCTGTACAGCATAGGGGAAGGGGTTAGCTCCTCTCCTTCCAGGGTCTCTGTAGGTGAGCAGTCTCTGGCTGCAGGCATCCAGAAGGAAGTTGCAGTTGCTAGTTCTTGCACACACTGATCAGACATGTTTAAACACTTATTCTGAATTAAACCTGAAGGATGCTTTGCCAGTTCCCATTGGTCTGCAGCAGCACTCCTGGTCAATGATACACATTCACCAGGGGTTTCATCAACTCCTTACACTCCCATCAGGCCCTTCCTGAGCTCAACATTCCTTCTTTGATTCTCAAGATATGCATGTTAAGGTGGACAATATTATTGTTATTTTGCATTTGAAACAACAAAACAACTATCTCTCCAGACCTATTCCCACCTCATTACTCTGACCTCTGCTGCCCAGTTTCTCTACCCAACTCTTGTCCCTTACACTAAAACAAAACAAAACAACAAACAAATAAACAAAAATACCTGAAGCACCTAAGTTGAGTGCCAAGCTCACCTCTCTTGTCTCCCTGGCTAAGTTTCCTCTTAGTGAGAGCTCGTTCCCCTATGGAGTCTTTGAACCTGTGAAGTCTCAGCTAAACACAGGAGGAAACTTGATCCAACCTTCCAGAACACATGTATCTTCTTTTCCACACCACCACAAGTTCCTTCCTGTGTGTACCCTAGAATAGCATTATTGCACTTGGCGGTAGCAACTTCCTTTGTGGTCTGTCTTCCCTGTTAAGTTTTGGATCCCAAAAACTGGAAGAAATCACTTCCAGTGCTGAAAAGATATAGGTGCTTAAGAAATATCTGTGAAGGGGATGAACAGGGCGATTTCCCTAGGCTCACTGAGGGCAACTGTTACATGTGGAACTTGAGTCCTTGCCTCTATAAAGGGTCATTTGTTGGTAGGGCTGATGAACATATGTGTTACAGTGAAAAAAGAGTAATAGGCATGTTAGTGACCATGAAGCATCCTCAGGAAAACCATTAGTCAATAAAAGACTAAACTCATCAGATAAAGTTGGGATGAACCATGTTTGCAATACTCTGAAGTCACACCTTTAACCTCATCCCTGTGTAAATGCATCTCTGACATGGAAAACAGACCATGCAATCCAAACAATACCTGCCCACTCACCTTAAAAAGCACCAAACTGAACCTGAGGTCTACCTCTTCCCTCAATTAAATATTGTTTGCTAACATAAAAGCAACACAGCTGGCTCACACACTAAATTCCACAAGGTCTGAACACCTGTGTTCATCCGCTAGGGAGGACACAGGTGTTCTGATGTGGTCTCATCATGTGTTCAACCAAATTGGTCAATAGTTTCTTCTAATCTCAAAGGCGTATTTAAAGTTGAGTGTTTTTCTGTTGCTGTGATACCATCCCTTTTGCTATCTGCCTTTCTCCTCTGTGATGCTCCATGTTCAACTAAATTGACGTCCTCCTTGCAAGTGTTCTCACTGATTCTCCCTTGTTCTGAAACAGAAATGTGATTCTTTTAAACCTATCCTTCTCGGTCCAGTTCAGTGACCGACTTCATTCTTGCTCCAGCTTAATTTCTGTTGCTGAGATAAAACATCTTGACAAAAAGCAACTTGGGGAAGGAAAGGGTTTATCTGAGTTTACAACCCCAGGTTATATTCCACCATCACAGGGAAGTCAGGGCATCTGAAATTGGCAGCAGTTGGTCATCCCCACATGCCCAGTCAAGAACAGAGACAAGACAGACTGATGCACAGATGCTCACCCCTCAGCTTGATTTCTCCACTATTACACAGTTCAGGACACCATGCCTAAGGGATGAGCATGGGTTGACTTAAGTCTATCTCCCATAGACTGCCCACAAGCCAACCCAATCGAGACAGTCCTTTACTGAGACTCTTTCTTGGCCATTCTAGGTTGTGTTGCGTTGACAAGTAAAATAACCAATATTTCACTTGCTGATAGAGGAGAGTTGTCCCACTCTTGAGCAGATGGGTCCATATCAACCCTGCTTTCACAAGTAGTAGACCTATCTCTAATCACAACATCTACCACCGAAAACAAGCCCACCAACTGGACATGACCTCAAATCTCCCCCTTCCAATCTGAAATAGAAAGTTCTGAGAATACAGTTTCTCTTTCATGGGAAACAAATGCTGAATCTCCCTGTATCCTTGAGAGGGAGAAGCATTCCATTCTCGTCCTAAGAATGTAAGAGTAGGATAAAAATGGTTTTTCTGTCCTCCATTCATTTCCTAAGCACTGAAGAGTGACTGGCAAGGATGGAGGAAGGGACACAACACCGTAGCTGTGCCCCTTCCCACAGACTCTAGTCTCCTCTGTGCGTGATCAGCTCCTCCCCATGCCCTGCAAACTTGGTTAGGAGCACAACCAGGAGGCCTAATGGTGCCACCTACATCTGGGTGAAGGGGTTGGCTCCACTCATGGAGAAGCAGCTTGAAACCCTGACTGAAGCCTGTCCTCTCAGTTACATTTTTCCAACCTTCTGTTTTCAGTGCGCGGTGAGGGGTAGGGGGCCCGACTGCCCATTTGCCTTATCCTGCTGTCCATCTGGTCTGGAATTCAAAAAGAGACAGGGTGTGATTAATTACCAGATTTCTACAAACGTCTAATTTTCTGCTTCTTCTCAAGGCCTTTGGCTGGCTGCACGGTCTACATCTTAATAACCCCCTGAAAAATAATAAAACTTAGAATGCAGGCACTGGTAATGTCACATAACACAGTATTAATCCTGGTGTTTACATGACTGACCTTGGGCTAAACAAATTCATTTCTTTTTGTATTGGTTCTCAAATTTCAAGTCCACCCCCCATAACTCCCAAATTGCTACGTCATTGTATCTTCCTGAGAATACAGTAAGTTCATTCCATTTGGCTTCTAGAATGAGATCTGGTGTAGACAGATGGGTCTCTGTTAGAATCTTACTTCTGTCACTAACAAACTTGATGTTGCCCTCTCCAAGTACCCATAAAGATAGAGCCAATGAGAGAACACATTGTGTTACTGCAAAGGCATGCAGCTTTTTCCCAGTAGAGAACGTTACTGTCTAAAGTGAATAACTTGGGTGGTTCAGATTCCCCAAACATGGTTCAGTCATGTCTGTCTTTTCTCTTGGGACCAACCTGCTAGGTCTTTGATGGTAAGGAAAAAGAATTAACACAGCTCCTAAGTCACCTGTCCCAGAAACTAATGCACCATGAGAGTGTGTGACCATCCCGCCAAGCTAGTAGTGGCAGTCGCTTGAGAACACCACAAAGCCAGCCTCTATGATTTTCAGCTCCCACTGACAAATCTAAGGGCACTTGGTAGCCTAGATAAAAGAACAAACACTGGCCAAGTAGGGTCCCTTGTGTTTGAACAGCCACCTTTGAAAGGTAGAAGTGTCCCTTACATACTTTCTCCTCCTAGAAACTGAGTTGATGGGTATTTCGGATTCCTTTATTCTGTCTCATGTGCAAGTTCCTCTTCCTGGGCAGCTTCATCTCTCTCTGCTTGTCATCGCTTCAGACTCAACAGACAGTAAAAGCTTGCCTTTGTTCCTGCTATTTTGAGCTCCCTCCTTATCTCCGGGCTGATGTTTGTTCCTTCCTTGCTCACTAGTCTTAGCATCAAGATTGAAATCCCTAGACACCCTGGAGCCACCCTGTCAAATCCCAGGAGCACTACAAGGGTCCTTTTTCTTTCTTGTGGTGTTTTCTGTTGCTCTTCTGAAGTTCAAATGCTGAAGACAAAGGCATTCTTTCCTCTAGAAGGGCTCAAAGACTATTTTACCCTAACCAAATGCTATGTCCTGTAAAAGGAACTGGCTGGGTATTGTAAGGCATCAACATTGAGAAGTAGGAATTTCAGGGCTGGAGGGGACAGCTCAGTGGTTAAGCACACTGACTGTTTTTGAAGAGGATTCAGGCTCCATTCCCAGCACACACATAGCAGCTCACAAACACCTCTAACTCCAAATATCCTGTGCCTTTTTCTGGCCTCCGTGAGCTCCAAGCACACACAGGGTGCACAGGCATACATGCAGAAAACATCCATGCACATACAATAAAAATAATAAAATTAAAGAAATAGTAATCGCTTCAGTATTCTTTGAATGCAGGACTAATCTCATCTCCATGTGACCAGATGGTTGGTTAATCTTTCTTACTTCTTACTTACTATTAGTCATTTTTCCTTATCTTGATAATGCCTACCATCATCTAGGTAGAGAGAAGAGCCTTTCCATACCCAGTTATTAATCAGATGGTCAATGAAAATACAGCACATTAAAATCACACCTTGCAAAGTTAGTGTTTCCCTACCTAGTGTCTGTTTCCACCAGGTACACCCACAGAGTGGGACACACACTAATCATACAATTTCACAGAGCCAAAATTCCTATACCATGGCAACTTGTCTAGCATGTCTCTGTAGATTATTCACTGGCTTTCCTATATCAAGTTTTTGTTTTGTTTTGATACTAGAGATAGACAGAGCCTTGTGTCTACTAGCCAAGTTTCTTATCACTGAGCTACATCCCCAACATTCCATATCTCACCCTAATTGAATCTTACAAAGCCCAGTGTGAAGCCACCCCTATTTATCTTTCCAGAGGATGGAGTCCCCAGGAGTGTAATGACCAGACTTTGCACTGAAGAGACAAGAGTTTACAAAGTGGGGACCTAGTCCTCTTTCTATAAGAAATATCAGGTGTCCCATACATACTAAAAAGGGGATTTTTATTTACATACATTCTTATACATTATTGGTGAAGAGTCAGTGTACTGTTTTCTGCAAATGGAGAACTGGTATGCTTAAACAACTTGATCTCTTACGGCTTTTAGTCATGGTCCAATACCGTTTTTCTTTCTTTCTTCAAATCCTAGAAATAAAATGTGCAATAGGCATTAGCAGTGTATAAGGTGTACGGTTTTTCCACCTGCCGCCACTGGTCTTGTCCTGCTGCCGCGCCAGCCCCAAATAACACACATAGACTCTGTATTTGATATAATGCTGTTGGCCCATTATTTGTTTCTTATAGGCTAGCTCTGTCTTAAGTATTAACCCATTACCAGGGAGTGAGGCAGGCGTCTGGTCTCCCTGGTCTCTCCATGCTGACTCCTCCTATCTACTTCCTTTTTCCATCCTTGTCTCCTAGTCCCGCCTATCTTCCTTTCCTATTGGCCAACAGTGCTTTATTCAGTAACCAGTATGAAAAACATATACAGAATGACATCTCCCATCAGCAGTGCCCAGCTCCTGAGCAGGTGGACAATCCTAGCCTGAGAGCACTATGTCTTGAGCCATAGGCAACAATTGTCTGAGCAAAGCTTGAGCAAAAGGGACCTGAAAGCCCACCCCCACAGTGACACACTTCCTCCAACAAGGCCACACCTCTTAATAGTGCCACTCCTTGTGAATTTATGGGGGCCAGTTACATTCAAACTCCCTTAAGTCCTTTCCATTCAGTTTCAAAACACTGAGGGTTCATTATGGCAGAGATATAATGACAGCAGGCATGGAAGTATGGACGAGAAACATAGAGAGAACATCTTCAGTTGCAAACAGGAAGCAGAAAAAGCCAACTGTAAGAAGGCTGAGGCTATGAACTCACAAGACATTCCCACATTGACATAAATCCTCCAACAAAGCTGTGTCAACTCCCCAAACAGGGACACCAACTGGGAACCAAGTGTTCAAATATCCAAGTGTATGGGATGGCATTTCTCACTCAAACCACCACATGTGCTGATTCTAAGTCACATGGAGTTCACAGTGGAGATTAACTGTCCCAGTTGCACAGACAGATGGAGGAGAAGGCTCCATGTTTGTCATAAATCATGTTCAGAACCTCTAGGTTCAACATTATCTTTTCTGCCAACCACCCAAAAGAAAAGCTGGATTTCTAGTTTAGTTTTAAAGAGTGATTCTCTTAGTGGGACCCTTGGAACAGCAACAACAACACCTAGAAAACTTACTAGAAATGAAACTCCAGGCCTACGAAGACAAAAATTCTTATGTCAGATCCCTGTGGGTAATTTTAAGGCACAGTACAGTCTAAGAACTGATTAGTTTCAACTCCAGTGTCCTGATAATTCCAGCTCTTACTGGTCACCAATGAGTTATCTAACTCACAAGGTCTGAGTTACTAACAGCAACATTGAACTTTGAAGGAAAGCAAAAGAATCTTCTCCATTCTTCTGTAGTTAGACACAGACAGCAATCACTGACCAGTTGAAATTAGCATGCAGTACCATGCCTCATTGTATAGTTCAGGCATGCAGAGCACCATGTGGCTGTTCCATATGGTTCACAGATATCAGTCCATTGTAATTCAGGTGCGTAGAGAAAATGCATATTCAAACACCACTTCAAACTGTACAAAAGATCAATGGATTGCTGAACAACTATGGCAGCCAACAGCTGGCCTGATGCTAATCCCTTAGAAACAGAGTAGCTCGGCTAGAGAAGCACTGAGGACACAGAATGAAACACAGAATCACAAACAACTCCAGACTCTCCATGTAATTGCCTTTGGCTACAAACCAAAGGCTTGCGTGCTCAGTGTGGGAAGTACTTTAGGTCATGAATCAAGCCATATTTGTGCCCAGAGATACGAATCTCCACATTAAAAGGTTCCAGCCACAGGGTTTGAGCAGAAAACACTCTGGGCTAGTGGGTGCAGTAGATAAGTGCTATATCTTGGACATGGCATGGGCAGAAAGGGTCATACCTGGTCTCCAGAACACTGGTTGTCAATTAGCCATCTGTTGAGTGGCTTCTGTGCATACAAAACTCATGAAAAATAGGGGGTAACTAAAGCATCACTTCTTTTGAGAAGCCCCAAATGAACGAGATGCCAAAAATAGCAAATAAACAATCAAAAAAGCACAAAAGACAGAAACATATAAATAGAGATGAAAATGTCTTAATGAGCAAAGTTATCCAAGAAGTGACTAAAACCAGAGCATGCTAACAAAGGAAAATACAAGGAAATTGGAAAATCCACAGAGGGTGAAGGATGAAATATTGTACAAAAGGAAAATAGAGTTGAGATCATTGAAGGCAAAAAGAACAAATGACTTAAGGACAAATGAAAACGATGGGATAAATAGCTCCTGAGAAGGTATGGATGTGGTTAGTGATTCGGGGACGGGGCTCGAAAGCTAAAATCTAAACCTTTATCTTTCTTGCCTAGATATTCAGAAGTCAATGATAATTCTGGACAGAATGATGCCAAGGTAGAAATTGTGCTGCAGATGATTTCTTGTCGTCCTGCCATGTAATAAGAACTAGAGGGGAAAGGACCTCAGCTTGGTGGGAGGGTTCACACTACCCCCTGATGCTGAAAGCAAGATCTCACCATAGTGCTTTGTGGTTGAAGAATGGAGACAAAGGGAGACTGAGGAAACAGCTCTGAGGAGAGGAAGTGGGTGGATGGGGGAAGTGTCAACACATTTCAGGATTGATGGGTTTTCCCAGTCCTAGCCACATAGGGTGTCACTAATAATAGGGAGCCCAGATTAATTGGAGTTTAATATCACCCAGGTAACAGGATATTTGGTCCTTGCCAAAAGTTCCTTAAATATTTCACTGGGTAGCCACTAACCAAGAATATTGGCACCAGGAAAACCACAAGGATCACTGAGGGGCTAAGGTTAGGAATTGGCATAACTAGAGAGTTGGAAGCAAGTTCCTTTAAGGCAGACTTCCTGCAGGGAGAAGGAAATGTGGATGCTGAGGACAAGAGACAGACATCAGAGTTTAACCCATAAAGCATCTGCAAAGCTATGTTGGCAGGTGTGTTTCTTAGAGCCTGCAGCTTCAGCCAACAAAATGGAGATCTATGGAATGATGCTTTCCTGATTTATAACAATGGGACAAGTTGTGGCTCAAACAAATAGACAGTCAGTAAGTAGGAATGGAAAGCCTGACGTGGCCCCTGGTCAACACTGAACCTTGTCTGTTGTCTTCCTTCCCTGTCTTTATGATGAGCTTAGCTTCATCTTTAATGTTTGAGTTCTGTCCCCAGACTTTTCCCAACCTCCTTTCCTGATCTAACTTAAAATTACAAGTGATGTATTGTAGACAGAAGTTTCTGTCCTGCCAGATCCCACAGCCATTTAGTTCCCCCTCCCCAAAAAAAACCAACCAAACAAACAAACAAACAAAAAACCCACAGAGGCTTATATTAATTATAAACTCTTTGGCTGATGACTCAGGCTTCTTACTGACCAGCTCTCTCTTCACCATTAACACATTTCTATTAATCTATGTGCCTCACTTACCAGAGAATGCCTGGGTGTCCTAGCTACCTTCCCAGTAGCTACATGGCGTCTCCTTGGTGACTCACTCTCCGCATTCCTCTTCCCAGCCTTCTCCTAGTCTGGTAGCCCTACCTATACTTCCTGCCTATGTATTGGCCAAAACGGCATTTTCATCAACCAATAAGAGAAACATATATTCACGGCGTACAGCAGGACATCCCCCACCAGTGTATTTTTCTCTGTCTTTGCTCTACTTCATACTGGATGCATCCTCCTGCCTTGTCCCCAGTAATTGCATAGACGACTCAAGTCTGGCTTGCCCAGAGCAATAAAGTACTACAAATATCTGGTAAGGTTTGTGACACTGTTTATGGGAGGTGGTACAACCTTGTTGGAGGAAGTATGTCACCAGGGGAAGACTTTGAGAGTTCATAACCTGATGTCACTTCCGATTCACTCTCTCTGCTTTATGTTTGTAATTAATGGTAGCATGTCTCAGCTCTCTTCTCGGGCTGCCTGGATCATTCCTCCCCCACCATATGGACTCTTCCTCTGGAACTGTAAACCCAAATAAACCCTCCGTAAACTGTTTCGTGTCATGATATTTTATCACAGCAACAGACAAGCAACTGTTACACCTGTGATAGTTTTTAACCACTAAAATTGATTTTTATTCACTGAACACAATAAACTGAACCTATCCTGGATTAGTAAGGTTAAATTAGTCATGGCAACACTTCCTTTCAGCATTAAGGAAGAATTCTTTAAAAGATGAACATCTTGAAGATCCTTTCTTCCTATATTCATCTCAAATTCTGTTTAACTCTTCTTAACTCTGGACATTCTCAGTGGTAAGAAGAAGAGATTGTGTTGGTGGGTTAAGATTTACCCTGGGCAGTGGGGAAAGCTATAGCTCATCAACCATGCAGTGGCTGTAGTGAGTCTCTCAGATACTCCTGGTCTTTACCATGCTTGGTGGGACAGGTCTCCAATACCACTTTCATCGTCTTCATAAAGCCCTTCAGATTTTACAAGCCTCATTTCTCTCTGTATTTCCATGGCATCATCAACAGCGAGCAGTTAATGAGACAAAGTGAACTAAGGATGGACAGGGATAGAAGACATGTGAGACACAGAAGATGAAGTTACCATGTGGAGAAAGAATGGGGAACCCAGGCCATTTCCGCACATCTTCAGTTCATTGGGGAGTATGTATGCCTATTGATCACCATGGCCTCCCATCATTAGGAAATCTGTATGCCTATTGGTTGTCCTGGCTTCCCATCAACATCATGTAATTTCTGGAAGCCATGCTGTTTATTTTTGGAAGAAAATAAGATAGTACTTGGTCTTACATATTGCAATATTTGTACTTCTGTACACATAGGTAGTTCTCTACTTATTTCCTCAAGTGTGTCTTTCTAGTATGATGGTTGCTTGATACAAAACGCTTAATCCTTTTGAGATAAAGTACTGATCACACAGTCGCCTTGCCTACATACTTTAGTGGCTTCCTATTGCTGGTAGGACAAGAACATACATAGCCAAGCAACATGTGGCTAACATTTGTTACCTGCCATTATCCATCTTCCTCTCTATAGTCCAGAATTTGGAGATGCCTCCAAAATAAATTTTATTATTTTACTGTATATTTTATTTTCAAAGAAATATTTATTTTATTATTATTTGAGGGTAAACGATGTGTCAGTGATTAAGAGTGCTTGTTCTTTCAGAGGAAAAAAGTTCAGTTCCCAGCACCCGCATCAGACTCACAACTGCCTGTCACCCCAGCTCCAGGACATTTGATACATTTTTCTGGCCTCAAGAGACTCCTGCATGCATTATGCATATTGACACATAATTATTTTTTATTTTATTTTATCAGTGTGTGTGTGTGTGTGTGTGTGTGTGTGTGTGTGTGTGTGTTTGTATGTCTGTGTGTGTGATTACTCACCCATGTGTGCAGGTACCCTGGAGGCTAGAAGAGGGAAAATAGTTAAATTGGTATATTTATTCACTCAGTCATTCATTCATTCATTCACACAATCACTCATGCATTCATTCGTTTGAAGAAGAGTTTTCTCATTTAGCCTGAGCTGGTTTCAAAATCCCATTCCTCTTACCATAGCCTCCAACATACTGAGACCACAGATAAGCATTGCCAAACTGGCTTATTTTTATGTATATAGTTTTTAAAAAAAGCTTTTAATGCTATTTTAAGTGCTATCTTTAGCTTTGCCAACATATTTTAAAATTTCTTCTATGCTGGTAAATTTTATTCTCCCATCTCCAACATTTCCTGCTTTTTGTTACCTACAGAATCACTCAAAGATTACAAAAGTTTAAAAAAATCTAGCATAGACACAAATAGGTCTTATCAAGTTAAAGTTCTGTAGTCTAATCTTGGTTTACCCCTTTCTCTAAGTAGTTGCATTCTGTCTGTAACTAGTCCACTTTTGGGGGACAGATGCAGCAACAGTACTCATTTCCTCTGATTATACAAGTAATGTCCTCTTTGTAGAAAAGCAAAACATGCAAAGCCTAGAAATGCATTTTAGAAGTATGAGACACCCCATAATTTCAACATGCAGAGATAGCCATGGACATTGCCCGTCACCCCTGCCTCTCCCACTCTGACCCCAGCCAGTAGCACCTTTTACCAGATCACTGCAGCTGCACTCTGAGAGACCATATTTTATCATTTTTCTCCTTACACACTGCTTCTCAAAGACCAGGCAGCAATAGTCTCTTCCTTGCCAACACAGGAGCTTCTTTCTAACACAAATGCCCCTGTGCCTAGTCTCTGAGTTCCTTTCCTGTCTGCATCACACTGGTGATGAGCCCATCTGAAGCAGCCCTCTACCCCCTCCCATTCCAGCACAGGCTCTGCTTTCCCTGCTGTATTCTCCCTGGCATCACATAGCACCGTGTGTGAGTATACATACAGGGTGAATTGCTTATGTGTTGTTGTCTGGTCCTGTTCCTCAGTGGAAACTGCCAGAAAACAAGGACTTGTCTTCCACGTATTACCATACTCATAGCGAGCAACATGGCGTCAGAAAAGTCACAGATCCTCAGTGAGTTGTGACTTGTATTACTAGCTCTTCCAAAAAGTGGTTGATGTTTCTATTCTCCTGAAATGGTCACAATCACACTTCTATATTTAGGGTGTTTCCCACAGTCATCATGGTTGGATGTATCTCTTCACAATGGCTGAGTTTCTGAATGGGCTACAACAAACACAATTGGCCTTCTGTGCATGCCTGGTTTTCATCAGCTTGAGAAGCTGCAACAAAATAGCACAAACTAAATGTAATGGAAACTCAATTCTCATAGCTTTAGAGACCAAGAAATCCACAATGCAGGCAGCAACGAATCTGGCGCGCTATACAGGCCTGCTTCAAGGCTCAGAGCCAGAATTTGCTTTCTGTCTGCTCACGATGGAAGGGGTGAGACATTTGAGGCCTCTTTGGTAAAAGCCCTAATCCCATTATGGGAGGTCAGCTGCCAATCACCTAGCCACATACTAAGCCCCACCTTCACAAGGTGTCACACTGGTGGTTAGGTTTCAACAATGGACTCTGATTCCAAAGAGACAAGTATTTAGTCATTAGCAGTGCCTTAGTACAAGCTATGTACTGTTCTGTGTATTCTTATCTCTGGTGCAAGATGAGTATCCTAAAAGCCAAAAGAATAAAAGTAATCATGAATAAACATGGCAGCACTCTGACTGGAAGATTCTTACGCTAGACTTTGTGGTATCTTTATTTCTACTACTCTTTCCAAGACTCTTGACTAACCCAGAACTATTATTTGCTTCACTAAATAATCCCAACTGTTTAACTTCAAAACAGGCATTCTGCAATCTCTTGATAATAGATGACAGTGGTTGGTTTTAATGATGGTTGTGGTGCTGGGAAGGATGTTGGTGATGGTGATGAATGTGGTGGTGGTGAAGGTGAGGTGGTAGTGATGGTAATGAAGATGATGATGATGATGAACAGTGATAGTGGTGGTGGTAATAGTGGTGGTGATGATGATGATTGGAATGGTGATGATATGGTGAGGAGGAAGAAAATAACAATGATGAGCATTAAGATTAAATTAACTCTCTGGTAGATACAATTATCAATCAGAACGTTTATTAACTAGTGTGGTTTGTAACTTCTCTGACAGTAGGGAGCCAGCCAATATGTTCTGATTAGTTCAACATTGGTTTGTGCCTTCACTATACTATTTGGCTCTTCTTTGAAATCTTATTCTAAGTCCAAAGCACATTTCATAAAATTTTGATTACAACCTAATGAAAATATTTAACATCACAAATTGGAAACTTTAAAAACATACAAGAAAAGAAACATAGCAATGTTTCAAAGTTTAAAGGAACTGGGAAATTGGCCTCCTCTACTGAAAAGAACATTTGTGTTCATAGCAACACAAAAAGATAAAAGGCCATCTAGTCAAATTCTGCAACTGACAGTATCTCTAAACTTTTTTAATTCAAAGATGCTTGACTGGAGTGGTTTTGTCCTATGCAGTTTTCCTGAATTGGTGAGTTAATGATATAAACAAGTGTTTGAACCATGAAGCTATTAAGGGAATGTGGCTGGCTGCCTACTCCATCCATATTCTCTCATTCCTCACTACTGAACCCACACTTTGTCTAAGACAGAAGTAATTTTCACCTTTCCAGAATCATTCTAGGCTCAATGTGGCTTTGTTGCCCAGAATGTGGTAATGAAATTACAGTGACAGCCACAGGGTTATTTTCTTAATGCAAAGGTCAAACTCATTTGGCCTTTGTGTTACTCTCAGCCCTTCTTTCCCCATCTGGAATACACACACAATATAATGCCACATGGCAGAAATGACGGACTGAGAAGATGGAAAAGACCATGTCCTTAGGAGCATCCTCTTGTGTCTCAGGAGCTCTGAACTACCACCCCAGGCACTCCCTACTCTGCTGAGTTTGTATGTGCAATCTAACACATGCCTAACCAATATTACAATTTTCCAATGCCTCTTTAAGGTGCAATTTGATGTAATTGTCATTGACAGATTAGAAGTAATAATGTCTTTCTAGCTGGTTGTATATTCTAGGCTTTACCCATCTAGTCTGTTAGCATGGTTATTATTAACTGTCATTAACTTTAAGTATTTCGTAAAATGTGTATAATGCCATATCTTCACTGCATAGGCCATGTGACTACAATTGTAGCATTACTTTTGTCAGCTTACAATCTAGTATTATTCACAAGTTTCCTATTTAAATATGATGGATTGGGGAGAGTGCTTGTCTTTTTTTATCATCTATAATTATGTGGGGACATAAGTCTCAGCCATCTCACTAAAGGTGCTACTAAGAGACATTATGTAGGAAGCAATTTGGACGATGGCATTGATAACAGAGATACTGGTAACTGACATGTCTCCATCCTTTCCTAGAGTAGGTGGCTTTCAGTCCTGTCTTCTTCACTCTCCCAGTCTCTCCATCTCTGAAGCAGAGATTCCCTGTGGCTTACTGTTTCAGAGCAGCTTCCCCTGCAGCCACCTGGGGAACATCACTTCTCTCCCTTTTCTGCATGCCCTACTTCTCATGTTAAAGTTCTAGGTGCATGTGGCCCATGCAGAAGGTATCAGTGTAGACTATGGGATTATTCTGCTCTATAACTGCCTAGTGCCCAGAGTCCCCAGAAGTTGGGATGGAGAGGACAGAAGCCAAGTCTAAGGCACATAATGGTCTCTAACTGTGTCACAACGAGTCTCAATGCCTCTGAGTAGTCTCTTCAATTCCCCTGTATGTCAGGAAGGGGAAACAGAGAGACTAGCAGCAAATTGCTTTCACACCTGAGTTGTGTTACCATACCACACTGGTGATGCAAACTCCAGTTAGATTCCCAATTACCCCTGACAATCAGTTTAAAGCCTCCTATCATGTCTCCCAAATTTCCTCTCTAAATTGTCTTTGCTAGGATTATCACCTTAAACTAAATGGTAATTAGTTATCGTTTCAAAATTGCATGTTTATTTGTGACCTCCTATGCTTAGGAGGCAGAGGACTAGAAGTTGGGAATTCTTGATTAAGGTGTTATCCCTAAGTTCAAAATGGTCACAGTAGAGTTAAGAAGAAATACAAGTAAATTAACAATAGGAGTGGGATGTGGGATGTGCTGTGATGATTGTGTGGGAGGTAGGGGAGAGACTGGAGAACTAAGATATTTACCTGTTTATTTGGCTTCCCACTTTATATTGTTTACATTATGTATTAATAATATTATTTGTCCCCACAGACATGCCCGTAGGATAATTGGGTGCAATTCTCCTTGCTTGAAGTTTCTTCTTCCTAGATATATCAAATTGACAATCAAGATTAGCCATCACATGCATACAGATGCATTGTCCTTCTCACATATTCATATGTACACATAAACATATTGTCCTGTACAATACAACATACACTCCTATATGCACATATATGCTCACATATACTCGCAAAGGTGTCAGTCATATTTACACACACACTTCACACATGCTCATCTATGCATATGATTCAGCTTGGGCTGGCCACACAAAGAAATGCCTCAGGTCCTTACTGATGTGAGCCAATGCCTTGCTCCCTTCAACATCACCTTCTTTCTGGGACCCATGCGCCTCTCTTCCCTTCAGATCCTCAAAACACGGAGATAGGCATGACCTTTTCTTCACCATGTTTTGAAGCTTCTGCAAATAGCAGGGGCCCCAAAAGGCTTTTCAAGGCACTAGTGATATTTCCATGCAGAGGTCTTTAAATGACAGACCTTCACACCTGTCTATAAGGCTTCTGAAAACACTTTTTGATCCGGGAGAGTTGTTTGTATAATTCAGAGGTTCTCAACATGTGGGCCCTGACCCCTTGGAAAAGCTCTATCTTCAAAATATTATTATGATTCATAACAATAGTAGAATGGTAGTAACAAAGGAGCAACACAGGTAACTTTATGGTGGGGTCACCACATCATGGAGAACTGTATGAAAGAGTCAAGGCATTAGGGAAGCTGAGAAGCACTGCCCTGATTGGTCTTTGATAGGAATCAAAAATGTGAAGGCAAAAGAGTGACCTTTTATTTCAGGGTATTTTTTTTAAAAAAAGATAAACCACAGTTAAGGGCAGACCCCATGCCCAGCAGTGGACGGCCAACACTAAGCAAGCCCAGTGGCTTTTCTGAAGGCTCCTTATCTCCTAATATTTGGAGCAGACATCTGGGGCTTTATTTTTTTCTTTTGTGTTTGCTTTTGTCTGCTTGCTTTGCTTTGCTTTGCTTTTCCTTACAGGTCTCTTGCTTCTGGAGTTGTGTTTTTATGAAATTCCTGTGCATGTGCCTCTGTATTTGCATGTGTTTCCCCGGGGGGCTTTTTCTTTCGCTCTCTTTCTTCTGGAAACTATTCCAGTTTGTTTGCTTTTATTCTATCTTCTTTTTATTTTAATTAATTTAGATGTCTGTTTGTATCATAATGATGAGAGTATATATTTGGGCAGATGAGGAGTTGGGGAAGATCTGGGAGGAGTTGGGGGAGGGGAACTTTAATCAGAATATGTTGTATGAAAAATATATCTTCAATTTTTAAAAAATTTGAAAAAAGTGAAGATTGGGAAAAAAGATAAAGCAAACATCCTATTTTGTCGGCTTCTTCACCAAGTGGGCCTCACTCCCTCTTTTGTTAGTCCCCTTATCTCAGACAGCTGGGAAACAATCCTGTACAATCCCTGCTTGAAGTGGGTCAGTTAAAAGCTGGGCACTGTGCTCAGTATAGGTCTCCACATTCTGAGTTTCCACGGTTTTTTTTTTCTTTCCCACGGCCAACACGAGGAAAATGGACTTTGGGTCAGGTAATGTAAGCAACACACCACAAGATGATTGCCAAATATGTAACTGTCCAATCCACTCCAAAGGAAAAAAAAATCATTAAAGTTAACGTCGAATGCAAAATGCTTGTTTGGACATCCAAATGCCGGAAAGCGCCGCATCCTGATTAGCCAGGATCACTCAGTTCTTTCCCATCGTCCTTCCTGATTTTGACTACAAATCAAGTTTCGGGGAAATTCTTTCCCATTACTGTCTACTGATCACATCACTAAAGCATTTAAAGATACAACTTGTTTCCTATACGAAGAAATGGAAGGCACAACCACAAAGATTTGTATAAATGTCACGGTGTGTTATTGGAAGCTGTCCTCAGCCGGCTGGAGGATTACTACAGCAAGTACACTTCCTACACAGACGTGAACATCCAGACACGCCCACACACTCACACTGTCTCAGGTTTCTAAAAATTTTCTCTTTTTTTGTACTTCTGTCTGTGGGTTTATGTATTGAGTGTTTTCCAGTCCTGGGAAGTGCAAAGGCAGGGTAGCTAATCCTCTCCCATAGAAGGCTAAAAGCAAAAGCACCCCACCCCCACTGAACCCTTAGTACAGCAAGTTTAAGTTCCAGCCCCAAACTAACAGTCACTGAAAAGAAAGAGTGAGGCAAGAAGGTTTAGCTTTAACTCTTTCCTGCCATGAGCTGCACCAGATGCCAAGGTTGCATTTTTATGGACTTACATCATACATGGGACCCAGCTAGCTATTTAGTCATTTGTCACTAAAGAGAAAGAATGTAGTGTCCTCACATGGAAAGAATGTCATGCCCTAAACATTTATTTCTGGCCATGTCTTTCCCAGCCCTGAGATCAAAACTTGAGCTAACAGATAAGCATAGATCCTGGGCCCTTCCTTGCACTGACCCCCTCTGCCCTTCCCCCTCCCCGTGACAGCATGATGCTTGCCCACCTTGGCCTTCCCCATGCCTTGCCCCACCTAGAGCTGTAGCAATCTTTAATCTCTGTCTAGGCAGAAAGTCTCCCTCATATTTTCTCACACCTACTCATTTCTCTGGTAGGATCAGGGTCCCCTTACCATCTCCCTCTGCTTTGCCCAGGTATCTAGGGAGACAATTTCGCTGATTAAGTGTCAGTCATTCCCACAACACTGTCACTCATTGTTGGCTGTTTCTGTATGAGGAGTGTGTGTGTTGGCAGATCACATCAGAGTAGGAGAATTGTCAAAGCTAGCAAAAGCTAAAGTAGCATCTTTGGGCAGCTTCACTGTCGGAATTGGCCTTTTCCCATGAGATCTTCGAGCAAAGGATGATTCACCACATCAAAGTCAACAATTTCTTCAATACACAAATCCTCTGGTGCCTGCAGAGTTCATTCTGTATCAAGGGGGCTGTAATTTTTATGTACAGATAAGAATCTAGATTGGCAGTTTCTCTACATTCTATCCTTGCACACTGGCCTCTTTCCCTGCTCGGGAGGGACTGCCATCTGCCCCAGGATCACACAGCAAGAATGCAGTGTACTTATTCAAAACCAGATTTTTCCAGTCTTAAAAAACAAACAACAAAAAAAGTGGAATGCTTAATGACAGAATAGGAAATGTGCCAAAAATCAAGGGCAATTGATTCTAAGCAAGGGTTAATACATTGTTTTGGTCAGGCATTAACTGCCCCAGACTATTTATACAGATGCTGTTTTGTGTCTCTTGGGGAAAGGTGCATACAGGGTTAGCCTATGTAAAAGCACACTTCAGCTACATGTCTTAAAGGATATGTGACTTAAGGAAATTGCCAGGCTTTTAAAACCTCAGTTTCTGAGAAGTGCAGCACAGTAATGATGCCTTCTTCCTATGGCAGAGACTTAAACAAGAACTAAGAAAATTTTAGAAAGACAAAAATCATATTCCTCTCAGTTATCAGTTTAAACCTTTAGAGATGCATAGACTCATATATGTGCAGAAGACATGAAAGCAGAGCCAAGCTGTCTAGAGGAATGAAGGGAACTGATGGCTGGGAGTGGGGAAAGAAAGAGGAGGGAAGCAAGGCATGGAGGAATAGAACCAAGAGGCATCATATATTTGAATGAATGCTTTCCATTACCCTATATGAGAAAATCTTTTAAAAGAAGGGAAACATTTATGGCAAATAAACAAATCTTTTTGTTCAAAGAACTATTTCATATATAACTCTTACCTCCATAGCTAGCACAATGGAAAATGCTTACAGATAATTATTATAATTAATACTACACAGCAAACTCAATTACTAGTTCATTCATTTGTGGGGTTATTGAGAATCATTTTGTAAAGGAAAAATTGTCATGCAAAGCAATAATTTTTGGGAAAATCAAAATATATCTGAACCCACATTGTGCTTCTATAATGTTTATGAGCTATTTACACATGTGTTTATATGTTCATGTGTGTAGGTCTTGTGTGTGTGCAAACATCTCTGCTTTCTTTATCTTGGATCAAACGTCAGTGTTCCACAGATCAGATGACCTATTGAAGATATACACACACATTTTCTCCTTCAGAAGAGGTGGGGCTCAGGGTGGGGAGAGCATTAATTGCTGAGAGCTCTGCAAGCTGCAGTGTTTGGAAGAATAGGATGTAGCACCAATATTTTGTCGTTAGTCCCTCTGCCACCTCATCCTCCAGCTGCAGTCAAGGAGACTTGGCCTCCCAGGGTTACAGAGAGATGCATGGAATTCAGCTGCCTGAACATTCTGGGTATAAGTCATCACTGATGTTGGCTGAAACTGACTCATCCTGCCCAGCACTTCTTCCTTACTGAGTATCAGTCCTTCAAAGGACTGGATGAGGTCATCTCCTCTCCACTTCCTTCTCTTTTAAAATAGAGAAAGGCAGGGATGTTTTTAAAGCTTATGGATCTTGCAATGTTATTAAACACAGTCTGTTCCATTTCATTCTACTCTACCCAAAGCATATCAGATTATCTTCTGAGTAAAGTCCCCCATCCAACATAAAAGAGATAGACTTATGAAAAAGCAAAAAGGAAAATTATAGAAAATTTATAGAATATCCTTTTAAAATACCTTCTCAGCCTCCATTACCACTTGGCCATTTTGGATAGTAAAGATATGATCTTGCTTGAGTTTCCTTTTATTTTTATCACACATTGGGCTTTATTGTTTAATGTCTACAAAAAAATTTCAATTTCCAGCATTATAGTATGATGTCTGTCCTTTGACTTCTTCACATATGTAGCAATTCTCCTAATTATATTTAACTTTTATTACTCAACTCTCATTTTCTTTTCAAGATGATTAATGGTTAATATAGAAAATGGATAGGAGATATATTTGATATCACTCCCCTGGCCCTTTCAGGTTTTTGAGGCAGGGTGTAATCCTGTATGTAGCCCTTGAACTTGTGTTCTCTCTGTTTCTTCCACCTCCCTCATGCCCTGCCTGCTTTTTTGTTTGTTTTGTTTTTGTTTTGTTTCTTTCGTATTCTTCTATTTTCTTCTTGTTGTTACTACTATGTGTATGTGTATATGTGAATGTTAATGGATGGGAATATGGGGATACCTGCCTTGACATACATGTGAAGTCAGGAGACTGCCCACTTTAGATACCGGTCCTTGCTGTCCACCTTGTTTGAGACAGGGTCTACTGTTCACTGCAGTATATGCCAGGCTGTGAGCTTCTGGGGACTTTCCTGTCTCCATTTTCCTTCTGTCTCCACATAGCTCTGAGGTCTCAGGTGTGTGCCTTGTCCAGTTTTAAATGGGATCTGGGGATCAGAGGTCAGGTCCCCCTGCTTCCTCTGCATGTAGTTTGTCTGTGAGCTGTCTCCCCAGCCCTGGTTTTAAGCACTCTTAAAGCTTTGATATGGGAATTTTCCCCATGAGAAGCAGCTTCAGTTGATACATCATCTATCCAAGTTGGCTCTGTAGATCACGCCCATCACTAGGCATTGGGCACCATTTGTGCCATCATGGCTTTTCTGAAGGAAATGGGGTGATGAAAAGGGAGAACATTAGGAAAGATTTATTCTTTATCCTCCCATCCAAGATTCACCAACACTTCAGAACATAGTACAAGATAGAAACAGGAAGTTTAGTGTCTCCTGGAAACGTAGAGTTTGGGCTACCTAGCAAGTACAAAGCCAGTTAAGGGTATGTTTTTGAAAAACTGAGAGAAGGGTGAAGAGGAAGAGGAGATAAGGGCAGGGAAAGGAAAGGATAGAGGGAAAAGAAGAGAAGCGAAGAGAAATGGAGGAGAGGGAAGGGGAGGGGAGGGGAGAGAAGGGTAGGGAAGGGAATGAGCAAACTTAATAACATCAAAAGGATCAAGGCTCCAGTCTCAACCTTAAATCCAATCTCATGTGCTTTCTGCTTTGCCTGGTTATCTTCCACTTTAGATGGATTTCCGATCACATTCACACATCAACTGATCTGCCTAGTTTGAGTTAAAATAAAAATAATTCAACACAAATATAAATTTGTCCACCCTTTGTATAGCATTGCCTTTATTCACTCCATTGAATAGGCTACAATAGCCTTCTTGAGTTTTGCTTCCCAGGGAATACGACCCACAGACTGTAAGAGTTGAAAAGCACCCAGGTCTTGTCATTTGACCCTTAGAAACAGCCATCTTCCAGTTTGTTTAGGGTGGGGGAATTGGAATGGAAAGCTGAAAACTTCTGGGCATTATTCTAATCAGGGGTCTGAAGCTGGCAGCCAGTACAGACCAGCCCTGTTTCCCAGAGTCAGTTTCCCAGAGTGCTGGACAGGAGGACGGCAAGAAGAACAGGTGCCTGGTTTCCCTACTCGCCATTCAGGAAGCTTCCCTTTTGTGTTGTCAGAGTGCTGGTACACTGCAAGTGAGGCCCTGATGTTGCTACTGGACATGCTTGAATGGGAACCAAATGAGCTCTTGATGTCTGCAGCCAGGGCTGAGGGTGGCAGCTCTGAGACATTCAGGCTCATAGGCTGTAAAAGTTAGTGAGTGATCTCTGTTGACAAGAATCTTGCCCTCTCTGAGTCAACCTCCTGGATTTGGAGTCAAACCTCAAATGGACAGTGTCATAGAGCAGGGATGTATAAATGGAAACTGATATGCATTGATCACCTATGGAACAGACATAGGGGTCACAGAGAAAGGACTCCTAAATGCAACAAGGAGGAACTCACAGTAAATCTCCTTCCTTTTAAATGAAAGGGAAAGGGTGCTCAGAAGAATGAGGGAAGTTTTCACAGCATCTCTCTTTTCTTCTTTCAACGATTGATTCTGCCAGCGTGGAGAGGGGAGACAGGGATGATTATCACTTCCTAAGGATTATAGGAAGCAGTAGAAGGTCACAGATACAAACGGGATGAGCAACTAGAATGACAACCACTGACCCAGTTTATCTTGGCCCAGTCTCAGGAGATATATAACCTCCTTAGCTCACACTTTACTGCAGTGCAAAATAGGAGGATTAGAAAATTGTCCCTAGGTCTCTTGAGACTCAGGACACTTGGTTTTCAGCACTGGTAGGTATCCTTCTGCAATGAACAGTGCTTCAAAGGAACAGATGTGGTCAGGTTCTGCAACATCTGTGAACACAGTGTAATCAAACAAGCAGAAGTGGAAATCCAATGAACTAAACTAATCGTTCCAATATGACTGGTGATGTTTCAATAAGATGGTAGCTTAAGAGGGAGAAATGGGAATGATACATACACAAAAGTGAAAGACTACATTAAACACATAGAATTCAGCAGTCATTATGTGTAGAGGCAAAGGATTGGAAAGCATGGATAAGGGGGCGTGGTAACAAGATCACTAATACCCAAACCCAGATTTATAGCCAATATGGCTAGAAGGAGGATACAAACCAATTGCAAATCTTCCTTCTCTCACAGTGTAGTAGTTACTTCCCTGTTACTATAGTAAAACACAATGACCAAAAGCAACTTAGAGAAGAAAGGGTTTATTCTGGCTCACAGCTCCAGAGGGAAGAGTCCATCGGGGATAGGAAGATATGGCAACAGGCAGGGAAGGCACGGTGGGAGCAGCAGGAAGGGACTGATCTCATTTGCACAGAAGCAGAGAGAGAGAGAGAACAGGAAGTTATAAACACTCACACTGTGCTCCCACTGATGTACCTCCTTCAGCACTGCTCCAACTCCTAAAGGTTCCATGACTTTCCCAAACAGTGCCACCAACTGGAGACCAAGTATTGGAATTCATGAGCCTATGGGGACATCCTTCACTCAAACCACCACATGTAGAAAGAGACTGTGGGAGCAGTCAACATAAGACTTCAACTCTACACACTCATCTATTGTCACTAATCACCTTGCTGGGGTACTGTGATGACTGATAAAGTCTTGACAGAAATAACTGTTCTCTGTCATCCAGGATCCAGTTGCTAATTGGACTAGAACAGATTCAGAGTGGAAAAATATCTCTGAATCTCATCTGCCCTATTCTTTGTCCTATCACTGCACCGGGCACATCAAAAGGACACAGCAAAGTGTCACTGAATGCATTTGTACATTATGCAGGTATATAATCATTTTTTTATCTTTTTATCTTCATCCATTATAACACTATTCATTCCTTCAAACTCTAGACTCTGGGGGAGTGCCCACTCTGCTCTAGTAGAAAACATACATTAAACACTCACCCCAGCACATGATGATAAACAATAAAATGATGGTGCCAGTGAGGAAAGCAGTGGATCCAGGTGAAGAGAGGCTCTGATTTGGTGCTGGTTACTAGTATTATAGCCTGTTCTGGATGTTTCTGTGAAGCCAGGACTATTGAACTGATATCTAAGTGGTGTGACAGCACCAACAAGGCAAAGATGAGGCAAAGCTTTCCAGATGTAGGGAATTCAGGGTGGTTTGGAGTGATTGTTATGGACTAGAGCACAGGAAATAAAAGAAGGATACAAGAGACACTGGAAAGAGTAACACAAGCTGTACCACTAAGCTGCTAACCACTCAGCAAATATGGTGTGCCAGATGCAAGCTCAAACACCCCTCAACCAAACACAACTACAGTCTGTGAACACTGGGGACTTTTGCATTATTTTTCAAAACTGTTAAGAAAGCACCTTTTGCTAGGGCCAAGTGAGTGGGTCTCAGATCTGGAGAACAGCTAAAACTCATTGGAGGCCATCCCAGAAGAGGAAGGGCTTGACCCAGTCACTTAAGAGCAGACTGGGAATATCTAACAAAGGATCCAAATAAAAAGATGAAACCTAGCAAGGAAATTCTTAGGCATTATTCCAGGTGCCTTTGACACCATCCTCCTGATGTGCAATGTCATACTAAGAAAGGATCTTCGGCTAAAACTCTCACAGATGCCCGCCCACACAAACACCAGGATGAGTGATTGTACCTGAGGTTTTCTATGCATTGCTTCAAATCAGAGAACAGATGCCAGTCCAATGATTTGCCTTCTGCATATATCCTGAAAGGCTATGTAGTAAAAGTCACAGTCTGCTTGTCCCATCTGGCACAGAAGTCAACTGTATCTGTTCATACCAACTGGTTCAACATTCTACTGAATGAACCAGGAAAGGAGGCCGATACTTCATCAGTTCTCACATACATCCCAGATAAACTGCTCACACGTTCCTGACACATTTCCTACAGTCAAATTGTCCTAGTACAATTACCCTCCTGTCATGCAATTCTGTAAATGGCTGAGTTTCTGGACAGTTACTAACTCACACCACTGCTGTTTTGTGGTTGATAAAACTGATACAGAGAAAGACCAGGTGACTAAACCGACCTCAGTTGGATTTGAACCTGAGATAGCTGGCTGCAGAGCCCTCTCATACCCTTTATGTTGTTTTGCCTTCTAAGGTATGCAATAACCAAAGAGTCACTACACTTATTTTCTGGGATGTCTCAGTGTGTTCATCTTTGTGAAGTGGGCACTATCCTTACGTGAGTTTTCCTCTCTGGGTCACTGCAATACAAAAGTTGACACAGAGAGTCTAGAAAGAGAACAGGAAACAGCTGGATTTGACCTGACCCATCCATGACCTCAGCTGTCAATTGCAAATAAAAGGAAGTTTACATGCCACAGAACTACCACGAAAAGCAGCTTGTTGACTGGTCTATTTTAGTTTCTATTTATACACATTCATTGATCAATTCAACGAGTACAGATTGAGCCCATATAGATTGAGCTCATATTCCATTCCTGGCACTTCCATTAAACATAAAAGAGTGCCATCAGGGACCAGGTAGTTCCTATTCTTCTCAAAGCCACCTTCTAGTGGAAAAAGAGAAAACCGATAAGTGTTAGAGATAGACTTGGTCTCTAAAGGACTATCAGGTAGTGTCATGTGCTATGTAAATGAGATAAAAACAAAAGAGGTCAGGACATTCCTAGGTATGGTGGAGGAGAAGGTTTACTTCAGGTGGGTCAGGATCTATGGGTTGAGAACCACTGGTCTTAAGAGATTTTTGTTTTGTTGTTTTGAGGAGCAGAAAAATCATAGAGATAAAATGTTTGCTTAAAAGTGGGAAGTTGAGAAACCTTAGAGATAAGAGACCTTTGGAAGTATGAGGCAGAGAACGTTGAGATACAAAAGATTTGGGGCCATTTGTGTGTCCATGACTGAGGTTGTCATATGAGAAAGTCTGAAAATTGAGTGAGTTATCTTCAACCACTGACTGAACTGTATTGAGGCCAACCCGTGTGCAGTACGACTGTGAGGTTTCCCTATCATCTCTGAGTCTAGGGAAGAAAAGTTTGTGAAATGAACTCCCACTGCTAGTGGGAGGGTTCCTACAAGCTCCAAGCCAGAGCTCAGAGATAGAGCTCAGGAGGGGTTGCAGGACTTTCAGGAGAGAGTTGAGAGGGAACAGGATAGCAACAAATAGGACTCCACCTGAAAGAATTCCAATATGTAGAAGCCCGGAAGCTGAGAGCTTAGCAGGCAGCTGCTAGTGGGATGAAAGGGGAAGGCAATGTATGGGCCCAGGAAGACACAAAGAGAGCTAGAGCAGGTAGCTCTGAGGGGAAGCAAAGAAAAGGTCTCAGGCTCAGGAGGGCTTCACGAAGGAGCTTCAAGGAGTTACTCATGTGGTGGGGACTCTGGAGGGCATATTAGGCTTCAGGAGCCAGAGAGATAGGCCCAGGTAGGCATAGCAGGCTGCAGAAGCTGGAGACATACTCATGGAGTAGACACCAAGAGACCAATGGTTAGAAAGACGCTGAAGGGGCAGACTCCAGAACTTGGAGTCAAAGTTGATGAGTGGCAGAAGCCAGAAGAAACAAATGATCTGTGCATACTTTAGGAAAGTCAAATCAGCCACTCAGTTCAGAGAGGCCAAGTCCCTTGGAAAGGGAAGGGAACTCATTTAGGCCAATCTTGTGGTTTCCGTGCCAGATGAATGAAAAAAAAAAAAAAAAAAAAAAAAAGAGGACCTGCCACTCCTGAGAATGGTGGAGAAGAAGGTGTATTGTAGATGTGAGGGAAAAAATTAGCCAGTGACTGAATGGGGTCATGGGGGTAGGGACAGCATGAGGGAACAAGAAGAGAAGATGAGGGGAGTCAGAGAGGAAGAGAAGAGAAAGAAGTCCAAGTAGACCAAGACAGGAGCCATTTAAATAACCAAAATGCCTGAGATTGTACGCAAGCAAGAGGCTGAGGGAAGGGAAGCAGAAGCCTAGGCCCAGGAGGGTGAGGTTTAGGGTAGGGGCTGGGTAAGAAGTGCTAGGATGAGCCACAAGTAATGAGTGAGATCCATCCTGGGTTTCTTTGAGAGGCCTAACACTAGGAAGAAGGGCAAAGCAGGCCAAGTGGTCAGACAATGCCTGTGGGAAGCCACTTAAGAACAAGAGCAAGGTCACCTCGAGCGTGTGAGAGTACATGCAGTGTGAAGACAGAACTCTGAAGGGCCTCCAGCACCCCAGCACTGAGATGGACTCAGCCAGGACAAGGAAACAGAAGGAAATATTAAAGCACAGTGAAACCATAGGCAACTGATGCTGCCCACCTACACAGAGACTGCCCAGCAGACCTGACAGTGCTGTGTTCTCATCAGCTATTACGAGAGTGTCTTCAGAAAGTGAAAATGGGACCGAACAGACAACTGCAAGGGACCAAAGCAGGAAAGCAAGGCCATGAGTGTGTGGAAAACAAGACCAAACAAAACCTGTTTAGGAATTTCCTACAAGGAAATAGCAGAGTGGAGAGAAAGGGTATGCTATATAATGGAAGTTTTCAGGGATATTTGTTTCTTGGTTTGTTTGTTTGTTTGTTTTTTTATTTCTAAACAGAAAGGCATACAACCAAATGTTTAAATATCAAAAGGAACAGTCAAGGAAAAGTGGGAAAAAATGATAAAGTGAAACAAGAAATGGTCTTAAGTTTAAAGTTGATATTCAGCTGTACAGAAACAGTCAGTATAATCAAAGCAGGAGATGCAATGTTGACCTTCACCTGCACAAGGCCTGTCAGTACAACAAGTAACAGGAAAGTTGGATGCGGTCAGTGCTTGCTTGAATACATCATGTTGTTCCAGATAAGTACTTTGATTGTCATCCCGGCTCAGAATTCTTTACTAAACACTCAAGTTTAAATTCCCCAAGATTCTTTGAGTTTTCTACCGAAGCCATGGCAAAGAATGAAGTTAAAGAGACTGGAACTTGGCTCCATTGAGGAAGGACTCAAAACATGGGAGAAAGACTTGAGTTAAAAGTCCAGAATCCACATAGAAAGGTGACCCTGCTCTCTGCTCAGGGAAGGAGGGCACAAGCAGGTCGCTGGAGCTTGCATTCCAATCGGTCTAGCTGAATCTGTGAGCCATAAGCCATTGAGAAATCCTGTCTCAAAAACCAAGATGGAGAGCAAGTGAAGAAAACACCCAAGGCGGATCCCTGGCTTCCATATGTACGTATTCACACACAAAATAAAGCAAATAACATAAAAGTAATACAGGGCATGAGCTACCAATTACATGATTGTTGGAGAGTTTTAGCTAGAACAAGAATCTTTCAAAGTCTATTTTGAATGTCATTTCAAATTGCTTCCCGTGGGCAAATTTAGCTTTCTCCAACCACTCTTACATAGAGTGACATCTCACATCCAAAGCATTATGTCCATGGGTTTGCTTAACTGATCTGAGAGTAATGCAGGCACAGAGTAAACCAACTTTGGCCCATGTAAGGACTGACCAGGGACTCTAAAGATGCCCAGCCCCTGTGAGGATTCCTGCATGGTTTATGACATGAGACCTGATGGAGAGATGGTCACAACTCAGCTTGTTCCAGAGACTCACGCATGCCTCAGGAGGAAAGTCCAGAGTCAGTTTCAAATGCCCAGATCTGGAAACAAAATCACAAAGGACAGAACCCTCAAACTCATTAAGAACACAAAAACACCAATGCCAACTTTAATAGAAACATTTTTGCATTCATCTTGTCTTCATCTTGTTTTTTGGAACAGAACACACAAATTTGGGGTAAGAAAGGAGAAATAGCTAAATATATTAGTAGTAGTTTCCTGACTTTCTTAAAACAATCATTGTGTTGTCATATCCTAGCAAATGACACTAATAAAAGTATTGTGTGAACAAATATGAGAAAGAAAAAAGTGAATGAATGAATGAATGAATGAATGAGCAGAAAGATGGCAAAGAGGCATGGGGAGATCATGTCTGTCTCACACATGCTCTCCTGTGTTCTTGTCACTCCTGCAGTATAATTTACTCATCTTCCCCTTAGTTTGTTTTGTTTTGTTTTTAATATCTAATTAACCCAAGTGCAATTGGTCAAGCCAGGATTAGTTTATTGTGCCTAATGACACCTCAAATATTTATAATTCAATATCAGAAGCATTTTTTCCTGTCTGCATTTTGTTTTGTTGTTTGTGCCCCTGACCCTGTCTCCTTAGCCTCTGTTCTCCCATGGGACTATTTATTGATTTATCCAACATGCATCCAAAAATATGGATTAGATGGGCTACTCCTTCTGGAGATGACAAATGAAAGTAGAGACTAAATACCTATGAGCTGTGAGGGGCTGTGGTATGATAAAGCATGGGGGCAAGGTGAAAGCAGCACCCTTGTCCATAATCCCTCTGGAGTGTGTCTGATACTCATCCTCAAAACATCCAGTTCAAGTCAATACAAAATCATTCATCTACTTCTCTAGTTTTCTATGCTTACCTGGTCATAGGAACAGCACTAGCACATGGCCCTCATCAGGACAGAACCCAGGAACCCTTCATTTCCTCCAGCCTTTGCTCCATGTCATCTTGGAGGTATTTCTTCTCTTGCTGCTGGTGGGCAGCGCGGACTTAAGAAATTCATGATCATAAAGCCAGTGGTGTTGGTGGTGGCACACGCCTTTAATCCCAGCACTCAGGAGGCAGAGGCAGGTGGATCTCTGTGAATTCAAGACCAGCCTGGTCTACAGAGCAAGTAGCAGGACAGTCTCCAAAGCTACACAGAGAAACCCTGTCTAGAAAGAAAGAAAGAAAGAAAGAAAGAAAGAAAGGAAGGAAGGAAGAGAAAGAAAGGAAAGAAAAGAAAGAAATTCATGATCTTGTCATCTGTGGTTTGTGCACATCTGTAATCCAAGCACTCAGGAAACAGAGACTAAAGAGTCCCAAGTTCAAAGCCAGATTGGGCAACATAGTGAGATGCTGTAGAAAAAAAAAATGGAGTTGAAGGAGAGGAGGAAAAGAAGGAAAAGAAGAACCAGAGAGCCATGGCCTCTTTAAGCTTTGGTTTCCTTGAATGTTGAATAAGATCACCGGGGCTGATAACTGTAAGATGGAGTCATTTACTGGCAAGAAAATGTTTTTTCACAACTAGGATACTCCAGCCCTTCACGGGGGGGGGGGGGGGGCAAGGAAAGTGTTAGTGGTGGAATCTGCAGCCTGAAGTGCCTGAAGAATTCAGGACCCACCTTCAGATGCAAGCCTCAAGTTTAACACTTGTAAGCAAAAGTGTAGGCTCCTGCAAAGGGTCACAGCTAAAGAAAAAACACAGGGCATTAGCTGGGCACTGCCCCAACTTTTCTCCAACCAGGAGTTAGTGAGAATGGAAATCTGGTCAGAACAGCTTTGTTTTGTTTTTTAATAATTACTCTTATTTTTAATGATAAAAGATGGGGTTTCCAGGGACAGTAGAGACAGTACATCAAAGCCAAAGGGGACTCACTGTCACCCCCACCCCTGCTCTAGCAGTGACATTTGGAGACTACCACCTGCTCCCTCGTGGCTCCTATTTCCTTACCTTTAGTCACAGACAGTGCAAACAGTACACAAAATTCACAAATTTTCCACAAGCTGCTCATTACATTTTTAAAACTGCATTATATTCCACAACTGCAGGCCCACATACATGTTCTCTGGGATATTTAATACATGCCAGAGAACCTGTGGTGCTCAGAGGAGTAGAAGCCAAGATAGAGTAAATGCTTTTTTTTTTTGCTTTCATTGAAATGGAGTCTTTCTGCACAGCACTCCCTGGCCTTGAATTTGTGGTAATCCTCCCACCTCAACCTACAGAATCCTGGGATTAAGTGCATTATGATATTTTTATTGGGATGTAAAGCCATCAGAAGTTGACATTATACCAACTTCCCAAGACTCTTTAAAAGACAAAGTATCTAATTCACTTTTGACTTTGATATAATGCTTTCAGGGATTTGGTAAAGGCTCATTGATATTTTATAGTTTTGTTGTTGTTGTTTTGGTTTGTTTTTTTTTTGTTGTTGTTGTTGTTGTTTTTATTTTTTGGTTTTTTTTTGTTTGTTTGTTTGTATTTTTATGCTCTCTAAAGAAAGATTTCGTGAAAATGGGGGCTAATGAACTCTCTTTGGCTTATCAGAGAGGGCAAGGACAGAGGAAGGGAGGAAAAGGGAGGTAGGAAGGGAAGAAGGAAAAGGAAGACAGAGAAAGAAGGAGAAAACAGGGAGAATATCAACATCCAAGTAAACAAACAAATATAACTGCCCCACCTCCAATAAAAACAACAACCAGAGGTGCTGTCATACACACAATCATGGCTGCTTTCATGGCACTGGGGGTTTTGAAATAGAGTTTCTGTTTATAGTTCAGGCTGACCTTGATCCTCCTGCATCAACCTCAGAAGAGATGGGATTGAAGGTCTAGTTACCATAGCCCACTCTTGGCTTCCCTCACCTGGTCTTGGCTGCACTTCAGCTCTGTCATCCTCCTAAAACATGGTGCTTGACTGGCTGCTCACCAACCAACTCATCACTATGAGTTACCATGTGCACCTACCACGGCCACATCCCCAGATAGCTGTCCTTCAGGCTAGCTCAGGAGGTGGTATGCAGAGGCTTGAATGGTCACAGAGAAGTCACAAAACTATACCAGTGCTTCAGAGAATTTCCCAAGATGCCAAAATGAAGCACCATCCTTTCTCTGGGGACTACTTCCATGGCAATGTGGTGCCGCACAAGAGTTAAAATCAAAGCTTTGTTTATTGTAAGGTAAACCTGCCAAAACAAAGTATTGCTTTTTGTGCTGTGACTTTTCTGGGTCATAAATTATTTTTCACTATCCATTCTTACAAAAAGGGAGTTTCTGTTGTTAGTGTTGATGTCCTTCACAGCTTTCTTCCGAACTGTTTTATTAACCTCCATTTATCTGAAGGGAAATCCCATGGCATTTCATCTCTGTTTTAATTCTTCATTCCATTATTCTATCCTTCCCCCTTATTTCTCTCCATAATAATAAATATTACATAGACATAAAGAGTTATCAAGTGATAAAATAAATCCATTGATGTGTTTAAATGAGCTCCACATATCGGCATATAAACCCACACAGACAAATATTTAGATAAATTATACAGCTCTGTGTTTAAATTCTGCTTCCTTGAGTCAACAGATAAACATTTATAGAGATAAAAAACCTATTATTAATCCTATTATTATTACAGTAGCATAAGGCAGAGCAAGAGCCAGGAAAGGATTCCCAAGGGCCTCCCTGCTTATCTTCTTAATCGTTTCTCCAGAACATCCCCTTTGGAGCAAAGATAATGTCCAGCCTTTCCTTGGGAGCCATGGATTTCTCTGGGTGCATTTATTTTGGAGTTATTCTGGAGGCAAAACCATCAGAGACACATGTCTATCTGGTTGCTATTAATGTTTTGGAAACTCCAAATGAAATGCTTCAGGCTAGCAACTAGAGGTGTTGATCAAACAATAGTTTCCCAGCCAACATCCAAACTGGGTGTACCCAGATGACTTTGCTCTTAAGCAGTGGAATTTGGAATATGTGGGTAAAGCTTGACTAATTATAGTGTTGACCACAGTAAAGCCATGGAGGATCCCAGATTATTATGCAGAGAAACACATATAGAAATGCTTGTGTTAAGTGCATAGCTTTCCTGAGATGCCATTCTGTATGCTATTACCAACTTTATATTCCAGAGAAACTCTGGTTCAATACACTAAATCATTAAGGTTTATAGTAGCCTGGTAGTCTGCCTCCCAGCTTTTCTCATACTGTTTTATACAAATGATGAGCATATTCTAGGCACGAAGATGTAGGGGAAACATCAGATACAAATTGTTGAAATAACTATCAGAAGATTTCACTGCACACATACAAGTTCTGTTGACATGGAAGAACATCTACCCATCAGCCTGGGTAAGCTATTACATAACAGCTAAGCTATAATAAAACCATGATTCCAAATCAAATAAGCCTCCCAGACTTCTAAAGTGAGTCACCAACAGCTCTATAAACATACAAAATATTTGACAAGGAAGTCTCTGATAATTTTTTAGTAATTATGTCTGCAAATTGTTCCTTGCTGACATCACCACTAGAAATGGTTTCCCATAAGCTTCCCTTCCCTCCTCACATCTGCTCATTAATCACTGATGCTTTGGATATTCCTATCATTATTAGGTAATTTACAAGGTCTGTGTGATTAGCCAGGACTCTCCTCAGTGAAGTTTTTAATTAGTGGGATCAGGGTGATCAAAGCTAGAATAATCACAGGCTAATGTTCTTTGTGGACACTGTTCAGGGCACACTCACAAAATTGCCATACCTTGATCCTAAAATCACACACACACACACACACACACACACACACACACACACTTTGCAAAGATCTTAAAATAAATGCAATGTAGACAGAGCAGGGCAAGGCTGGGGGGGGGTCACTGAGTTGACATATTCTGTGTTTAAAGACATTCCCAAGCACTGGCATCATCTTCCTTTGTGTTGGATGTGAGATTTCAAGTTCTGCTGACATGTGATCCATAAACCAGCTCTGAGCCAAACACAAGTGTCAACTGCTGGGTCCTGCACTCAGTGCTGTCTGGTGATGAGTGTGAGAGAGCAAGAGGAGCTGTGAAAAGCGAGTGGGTCTGCTGATCCAGAAGAAAGAAAGGCTCAACACAGCCAGGGAAGAGGTGGCTCAATAGGAAAATTTAGTCAAAGGCCTAGGAAAGCAGTTGACATGGGGACTGCTTGGCTTAAACTATGCCTTTATAATGGCTATGGCCCAGAGTCAACCAAGCCCTTGATCTCTCTATTACTGTACTCATTTAGTGATAAACACTGGCTCCATGGAACCCTGAGAAAGTACAATATTTAAAGCCATTCAGAATGTGTCTAAATGGAATTTGGATTTCTCCCGGAATGACCTGTGTAGCTGGCATGCCAGAAGTTTGGAATGCCACTGGAATGAAGGTAGCTGAATAAGCAGAGGATAAGCACAGGACTTCCTACTGAAAACAAAATCTTTGTCATCACAGGGCTAAAGTCTTCAGCTGAATACTTGGAATAAACATACAGCAAAGAGAAGGTGTGTTTCATGGGAAACAGAAGCTCTGGAGATACAGTCAGATTTAGTGTGGAAGAAGGGCTGTATACCAGTTGAGAGTCCAGTGGAGCAATGGGCTGACTCACAGAGCTGTACTATGCAGCAAGAAGCAGACAAAGAGAAAATGCACTAAGGAATTCACTTCACTCCTCCATGTGCTTATGAGACTACATTGTGGACTGCCTGCTAAGCGAGGCATGCCAAGGATGCAAAGATGAATAGGATTTAGCCCCTGGTATCCAGGAGTTCATAAAACAATGGATAAGGTGCACCTGAAAGTGGAAATTCAAAACATAGTGCAATGACCACATCACCCAGCTGTGGACAGACACCAGGCCTACCCTGGAAAGAAGCTGGAGAAATGGCTTCTCCCACTAGTGGCAGTCAGTTTCCTTTCTACACTTCTGAGGGAACACAGCTTCATACCCATTGACTGTATTCCAGGAAAAGATGAGGCCTGCCCCTTTAATGTAAAAATAAGCAGATGGAATGATAGGTAGGGAACTGATTCTGTTAAAGAAAGAGAATCAGTAAAGGAGGGAACAAGAAAAGAAAAACAAAGTGACCCTCAGAATGGCACTTTCTATAGGAGACATGGGGTGTTTTCTCTCTGCCTCCCCAGGAAGTAAATATATTGGCATCATACTTATCACAAGAGGCTGTGGCCAGAAGCCTTCTGAAAATTATATTGGTAGTAAAATCTCTCTATGTGTATCTCTCTCTATCTCTATTTGTTTGTCTCTCTCACACACATACACATACACATAAAATGTGCACTGGATTCTGTTTCCATAACCTAATTTTTTTAACTACAAAGTTAAGCTATTTAATCTATTCTGGGAGATTTATGAAGTAACTTCAGATGCACAGCACAGAAACCACATTGACAGACAAGATTAACATTGAACTAGGCAGAGAGGGTAGGCTTCTCTTTGTACCCAAGGCCCCTTTAGGATGAGGAAGTCAAAGTGATATGAACCAGGAACCACTGTCAGTTATTCTGAGGAACTATGAAGAGTATGCAAGGTGACAGAAACTTGAGAAGGAAAAATGTGGCTCTGAACCAAGTCCGCTTTGGGCTCACTGAATTAAGCAAGAAATGTTAAACCGGCTTCCTGTTCTGACAGCTGAGAACTTGGTTGGATAGGACAACCGTCAAGGTGAGTCATGACGTCCTGTGGAGGAGGCGAGGAAATGTGAGCTGCAGTGACCCCTTGGTTGGTGACTGAACTGGTGGCATGACTGTGACCTACATGGGATGACCCTGGAGAAACCAGAACCTTGAAGGAGTGCTGTCCCAGCAAGCAGAGGTTGCCCCACATTAGGTTGACAAATTTATCCCAGAATGAAATGGGATATTGGCTCTAGGCTAATTTCATACACAGATAACAAGGTAGTGGAGAGAATTCTATTCCAAGAGGGATTTTGTGCCTTAAGACATGGCCCAAGCATCTGGGTAAAGCACCATTGCTCAAAATAGACTATCGTGGAGCTATAGATACATATTTTAAATACAGTCAAAAGTAAAGCATAAATACTTCAAGAAAAGATTTCATGACAATATGAGGTATACACCAGGCGCTGATGGTGCACACCTTTAATCCCAGTACTTGGGAGGCAGAGGCAGGCAGATCTCTGTGAGTTTGAGGCCAGCCTGATCTACAGAGAAAGTTCTAGGACAGGCTCCAAAGCAATACAGAGAAACCCTATCTTGAAAAACTAGAAAAAGAAAAAAAAATATATGAGGTATGCTATGAGGGAAGGAGAAGACATTGGGGGAGTGATAATGAGTTCTAAACATGGATCTCTGTATGGAAAGTGCCTCAGCAAAACACATTCACTTGTACAAACAATGTGGCTGGATAATAGTTTCTAAATTTTTACACAGTCAAAGAATGCCCAATGGCCATTAAAACAGAGACCCACAACCTGTCAGATACAGAGAATAAAAAACTATGAAATCCATCATTCCAAATGTGACTGTTGTCTCACACTCCCTCCTCCCAGGGTAGGCAAATGTAGCAGCTTTGTCCTGGAGCCTCTTTATGCTTTTGCTGCTACTGGAAGGTGACATCCACTCCAGGGGAGGGCCTTCCCCTCTCCACTCCATCCAATGGAGTTCACAGCCAAGACTAACTCTCACAGAGGTTAGCCAAGAGCAAAGGGGCATAAACTTCAATTTCGGTGCAATACAAGGAAGCGCTTCTGGTATCTATAACTGTCTAAACATGCTGCCTCTCTGGCAGGTCATAGGATCTTGGAATGAGTCATATTTTTAAGCCTATATAAACCTATGCTGGTCAGTCCAAGAGTCATTAACAGTGTGTGGCAAGCAAGTGTGAATGGTCTATTTCAAATTTCAACTCTTTCTGTTTTCTCTTTTCATTTTTCATTTGTCTGTCTTTATATGTGGTGTGCATGTGTGTATGTATGTTTATAGACACATGCATTTGTGTGGGTACACGTGTGTGTACTTGCCTGTGCCCAAGACTGATGTGAGGAACCCTTCCTCCTCCCACCTTACTCACTGAGGCAGTGTCTCGCCAAATGCAGACCTCAACAGTATGGTTAGTCTCCCGAGCCAGCTTGCTCTGGGATTCCTTGTGGGATCCTTTCTGAGACTAGAGGTACAGTTGGGGATGTTACACTCACCTGGCATTTATTTGGGTTATCGGAGTGGGAGCTCCTCTCCTTGCATTTGCGCAGCAAAAGCTTTAACTAATGAGTCCTCTCCCCAACCCTTGTCTTATTTTCTTAATGTGGCCACTAGAAGTTTTGGCTGGTTTCCAGCTCACATTCTCTCTCTGGTGGTCAGTAGCAACATAGTAAGGAAAGCTGGCTATCGCTGGCAGTCTGTGGCTGCTTAGCAGTGGGCTGGGGGCAGGGCTTCATCTCCTCACACTCCAGCTACAAGAACTGCCAGTCAGAACTCCAAAATAATGTCTTCATTGTTAGATGCAAATGCCTGTTTAGGGACTACATTACTGTTGCTTTAAGGGGTCTGCTTAGGTTAAAACCATGTATAGAAGGTGCTAAATGGAAGTGATTCATTTCACAAGTGTTTCTGTCATTTTCTGACAGTACCATCATGTTGATCAACACTAAGTAACATGGAATCTTTGACCCAGACTGGCCTCAAACTCAGTTGAAGATAACCTTAGGATCTTGACCTTCTGCCTCCTCTTCTAGAGTTCTAGGATTATAGGCTTGTGCTATCTAACCCAGCTTAATACAGAATCTTAAATTAACTGATCATAAAATAGGTACTGTAATAACTGTGCTCAGGAATATTTTAAATACGGGAGTAGCTCTTTAGTACCTTTTTTCCAGAAAAGAATGTCCTAATTCTTATTTCTTACAGTAGTGTAGATGTAGATATATGCAGATAGATATAGATATGTATAGATACAAAGTATGTTTAGAAAAAAAAACTTCAGTGTCTCAAACAAGAGCAAACCAACTCAACTCTGTATGTTAAGGAAAACCAAAGGGGGCAAACACCATCTGTGTTCATAAAATCTCAACAATGACAGATAAAATCATCTCTTTAACCACATGACCACAGTCACCCTGAAGTGAGTACACAGGTCTTTACCCGTGAAGTGTGATCTTGGTACAAAAATGGAAACTATGGGACAACAGGTGTATGCTGCCTGTATGCACGGGCCGACATGCTTTGGAGGCAATCCCTACAGATGACAAAGGAGTTATCCCTGCAGATTTTAACTCTCTCTTCCTCCCTCCAGAAGTCGTGTACTTTTCAAGGAGGTATACGATGGTAGCCAAGTTTGAAGTCTTTAATCTTAGGATATGATAGCTGCCTAAGCCACCCTGAAACCTTTCCTAACTCCAGCCCTGACCTCTCCCTGCCCCTTACTATCTAGAAACCTTACATCACCATACGAGTTTAGTCATCTCTTGGGAAAATGGAGTGCTTAGGGGGTGAAGGTGGTGATTACAGTTGAAAATAATGCTTGGGCTGGAAGCAAACTGCTGTCCAGTGATGTCAGTGACTAAGGATCTAGGAATTCTGACAAAATTCCAGGGTCCCAACATTCTGCAGAGACCATCTATGTCCTTACTGTAGCTACTGTTTTGACAGCTTGTGGCATGATAGAATGCTGGTGATGGGCCTGACAGAATCAAAGGACACAAGTAATTAAGACTAGTCAGGAAGGGTGATGTAAGGGCATCTCCATTTCAGATGGGGGAGGCGAGGAGCAGGGGAGAAATAGCAAGGCTCTGCCTTGTGGATCATGGATAAAAATAGCTGCCATCTGAGGATGCCAGGTACTTTTCATGACTCTCAGTGAGTGCTCGCAGCCAATTGTACAGGACCGTGCTACACTATTCTACCTTCCTGCATGAGGAATCCAAGGCTGCATGCTGTTTCCTCACTTGTCAAAGGTTGGTGTCCATGAGGTTACAACTCAGTCCCACTTTGATCTGATTCAAAAGCCCCCTCTCTTTCCTAGTGTGGTGCTGACTTCAAGGACACTGCTTCTCCCAGGAAGAGCTGCTACTGTCTCAGGGGAGATTTGCTTAGGCCTCAAGATACTGTCAAATAGAGGCCTCTGAGGGGAAAGTGAGTGCTTCCCACAGAGCATAGATGGGGGGGTTGAGTGGCCAGGACAGGGTTCTTTGTGTGCTGCTAGAGCATAAAGTGGCTCTGATGATAAAGGACCTGGCTTTAAAGAATTCTATGGGTGTCACAGCTGTGTGTGCACTCAATGTAGCAACCAAGGAAAAGGTCACCTAAAATCAGACCTAAGTATTATGAGCGGTACAAATGCCATAACATCCCACTCTCTAATTCCGGCCAGAAATAGGTAACTCGATACATCTTCTCACCAAGACTTGTGCTCTTAATCATCATGTCAACTCCAGTGTATCTTGGTGTGACGAAACACCCTGTATGAACTTGCTGTCTTTATTTTCCAATCTCAATTCAGTCACAAATGCAGGGCAAGAAAAGAAATGAATACGTGCATACAGTTACTAATCCTTAGCATTTCATTCCAATGATACTGGATGGGAAATAACAGAAACCAAGAAAGAGCTTATGGTAGCAATTCTCTCTCGGAGATAATCGATGATGTGATGGAAAGGGGGACTGACCTAATCTTCCTGTGAAGGGAAAAGAAGGTAAAGACAGGTCATGTCAGGAGGAGTTTGGGGAGAAAATGTGGTGTTACTAGAGAAACCAAAGGAAAGCAAGAGCTGAGCTGAGGGAACATCAGAGCATTCACTGCCCCAGGCCATCCCAGGGCCACACACAGGCATCAGCTGGGCTGGAAGGGAAAGGGACTAAAGAAGGGATATACTGTTGGGCTGCTACAAAATGTGAACAAGAATTGGCCGTCCAAAAAAGTGACATTCTGTGTCCATAAGAGGACAAATTTTCCCTTAGAAAACGGCTATAAACTGTTAAAAGGCCAAATGGCACTGGCCATTCTGTGAAGTATACATGTAGTTATGTATAGTTATGTATACATGTGTAGCTATGTATGTATAGTTATAGGTGCTATTGTGGGGAAGATACAGGGGGAAAGGGGCAGGAGGCAGGGACCAGGCTGATGATTGGATGGAAACAAAGCATGCTCCCCCCTTTTGAAGAGTTTATGCTGGCATAACCTTTCCTCCCTAGTTTATTGGCAACTGCCAAGTAATTAAAGTTGTAATAAACATGAAACTGTTTTGCACAGCTAAATTATTCAGTGGTTAAAGAAAAGATGAGAAGGTGTTGTCATAGTCAATATGGATTTTTCCACCAGACCTTGTAGGTGATCATCAAGAGAGCTGGGAACACACACATGTCAAGAGAGCTGGGAACACACACATATCAAGAGAGCTGGGAACACACACATGTCAAGAGAGCTGGGAACACACACATATCAAGAGAGCTGGGAACACACACATGTAGGTGCGTCTATGAGGGTGTTGCCAGAGATGACTGATAGGCAGCTCAGAGACTGGAGTGGATGAGACCTCCTTTGAGAGGCGCTCCATTCAACAAGCTAGCATCCCAAATGACTTGGGAAAGTAGAAAAGGGAAGCAAGCCCTAGCTTACATTTCTTGCCCAGGGGGTGTGGTCTTCTCCTGCTTATTTGGGCAGCTATCAGACTCCAGGATTTTTAGCCTTTGAACACAGACTTGCAGCAGTGGGCTGCAAGCACCTTTTAGGACTTCACTCTCATACTGGGGCTACACCACTGGCTCCACAATCTGTGTTTTCAAAGCTTCTTATTCTGAGTTCCTTCGCTGACTCTGCAGCTCCCCAACCTACAGAGGACCATTGTGGAACTATTAAGTTCCTCTTGCAACTGTATACATTCCTTTCCATGAATAACCCCAGTACAAGAACAGATTATCACTCTTCCTAAATCCATCACCATCAGTCTGATAATGAATCACAGAGCCTGGAAGAGAACCATTTTCATAAAAATGGGCCATTAAGCTCAAAGATTGGGATAGCTTAGTGTGAGTTTAGTGTTGTGCAACTATCAACTTCTACTGAGTTAAACTCTGTGCCTGCTGTTGTCAACAAGGAGGAGTAATCGAACAAAGCAGGCAAGTATTGAGAAGAAAAAAGACAATGATTCTACATTTAAGGTGGTATAAAGGTAATGGCTTCATTAAGAGAGCATTAATCAACACCTTTATTACTGTTTACTGATAGTGGTGGTATGGAACCCAGGTCCAAAGTGGCCAAGGTCAGTCTTCATGGGATCACTCATGCACAGCGCGAATCTATACAAACAGTGTGTGCTAAGATTGCCATCTGGTAGAGCAATCTGTATCACAAGACTCCATATTTCCTGTTACCCAGGGTAAGTACATTTCAAGCATGAGGGAAAATTTTATCAAGTTTCTCCAAGTCACTTTTCTTCGGGACTAAGGCAGGTTTACCTAGGGAGGAGGGGTAGGAAAATGATGGGGCACAGGTCACTCTCTCATCTCCCCAGATTTCCTCTTCCCATGAGAAGAGAGAAGCCATCTTTGCTGTCACATCTATTACTTGCACCACCAAATTTGCCTAGTTGCTCTTTAGCCACGCTCTTCAGGCAAGAAAGCAGGAATTTGAAATAACATGGGAAAATGAATGTATTGATTTCCCCATCCCTGCTTCCTACTTTCCCACACATGAATGTGTATCATGAAGTCTACACAAGGGACACCCTGAGCATCATTCTCCGTTTGGGTGACCACTAATGACATGACATTTGAGATAATTCTATCATGAAACTGTTAATTGCGGAATTTTGCTCCTGTCCTGAGTAGAACCTGACCTAAATCCTATCAAAGGCAGTGAAGGGGCCTGCTACTCCCACACCTGCCTGCAGGAGGCAGCGTGGTGCACCACCGCAACTCCATTTCTCTGTGTAGGGGGATTACACATCCACCCATCATAAAGTCCTCTAAGGGTTTTTTTTCAGAGCACTGGACAAGCCAGCATTTCTACTCTTGATCCAGAGTCCTTTCTGGTATTTAATTTTCTTCAGATTTTTACAAATTTGGAATTTTGTAATTCAGAGTTTTAAAAAAAAGTATTTTGAACTATAGAAGTCATATTATAATTCAGCCAAGTAACAGACATTACTGACCATTTCTTTCTATTTATAAGAGAGCACTGTAGTGTACAAATTTAAAGTATGAACCAAAAGAAATTTTACTATAACTGGGGAAAGCAAACTGCTTATAGTAACTTCGCTAATTAACAATGACTATGCTCTCTGTTACAAGTACAAATCCCTTAAAAAAACAACACCTTAAGCAGGGACCCAGGGATTGTCCATGAAAAGTCAAGTATGTTAAGCAAAGAAGCCAAGGAAGGAACATGAAATGGGAGTTTATATATAAGAGGGAAAAGGGGACAGCGGTGTGGCTTGGAGGTAGAACTGCCTAGCATTCATAAGGACCTGAGTTGAATAGGTGGCACAAATTTTTATTAAAATAAGCTAAAAAAATGGTGAAGAAGAGAAATAAGAGGAGGAAGAGGAGGGTCAAGGGAGAAGGAGGCAGCAACCGGGCTTAGTATATTTTCTTGTGACCCATTTAAAACTGAAGGCAGATATTGACTTATTAAATTAAGGCTCAAATGGAGTGTGGAATGTATTTGACATTATATGATTACAGGAGCCAGGTAACCTCTTGTTGTATTTGAAGCCTGAAGTAAGAATGGCAGGCTGTCACCTCAATGTAGCATGTACTCTTCGGAGGGGCTGTTACCCTTTGCCATTGTGCTGCACTTAAATCTGTCCAGATGGTGTTGTCTGCATCAATTAAGTGAAACTATTATCATGTCCATTTCCATGGAAACTAAGACCTCTAGACAAACCAAGTAGAGACAGGAAGCAAATTTCAGTAGCTTATTAATAGATTTAGTATAAGAGAAGCTAACCACATCTCTTTCTTTTTTGTGTGTATGTGTGTGTGTGCATGTACACATGCCTACGTATGCTCCTGTGAAGGCCAGTGATTGGTGTGTTGAGGGTCTTTCTATGTTGCTCTCCCCTTATTTTTCTGAAACATGGTCTCTTCTAGACAGTTGGCTAGAATGACAGGCCAGGAAACCCCAGGAATCCCCCTGAGTCTGACTCCTAGTGCAGGGACTACGGGTATGAGTTACCACACCCAGCCTTTACCACATGCTGCAGTTCTGAACTCAAAGTCTCCTGCTAGAACAGCGCCTTACCCTCTGTCATCTCCCCAAACACCCAATTTGTACCTCTTCAATTCTTGAATTGGAAAAGAGACTATACATAAGTTGTTGATTTAAAGTGTATTGCTTTGGACTTCCAATATTTACATCTAATTGGCACTGGAATTAAATCTTCAGTGGGGCACCTCACTGGATTGTAAGGACAACTGTTTCAGAGAGAGGAAGAAACAAGAAAGACCAGTGAATGCTGTTCATCAGCCCTCTTCTATACTTAATTTTCTGTGCTGTGGCTTGCTTTGTAACAAGTGGAGAGACTATAGGATTCTCAGAGTCCAGAGATGGCAGTATTAACAGAAGCACTACAGAAAGCTAGGGAAAATCTGCAGTTAGAACTGATGTCTACTCCAATGATCACAAAGTGTTGGTGCCATCCCTCACAATGGAGCAAACTAGCTCTAGTACAACCAGCCTGCCACTAAGCAACCATTTACTAGTACACACGGAGTGGGGTCATACTGGGGGCTCAAGGTTGCTCAGTATTGTTGGCAGGCTGGGACCTTAGAGTAGATAAACTCAAACCAGCTTTTGGTGGTTTAGTTTGGTGTCCACTTTGCACACATGTACTAAAGACCCATGACCAAGAACAGGCTAAGTTGGAGAGAATGTGACTAAAGTCCACATGACAAGCCATCCTGTGTACCCTGCTCTTCACTTTTCTTTCCTGAAGCAGCTCAAGTGGTACACATTCAAAACTCCCTTCTCCAGAATTAGTCATCATTAGGTTTCCAATATGGGTCCTTCTACATCCCCAAACATCTAGACAACATGCCCACTGCACCTTAAGAATTATCACATTCATTCCAAGCGAAGAACATGATCAGGTACACCACTTGGAGTTCTAGCCATCAGTGAGTATTTTCCCTTGAACACAACTTTAAGGTTTTACCTATTGGGTTTGGGGAAATGCTACCAAAGCATGAAGACCTATCCACAGACTATGCCCATGGATCCCTTCCCCTGTAGCAAGGCCATAGGTGTATGTCAAGAGGAAAGAGGCAGTGAAGCAGGATGAAGGGCCGGGAACATCAGTGCATTCACACACCCCACATGCAACTCCCTTTGCTTTCAGGAATCTACCAGAGCCTGTTCTCATTCATATGACTTCCATTTCATCACTGTGCCCCCTAGCCATGCACAACATCATGAGTCAAATGCATGTCCTGTCTCCTATAGCTGGAACTATGGTGCCACAGTGGTGTGAGAGCTCAGAGCAAGGGGAAGTCATGGAATTCTAATAGAGGGAAACAGCAGGTGAGAGTCATTCATAGCATCCCTACAGGCACAATCTCGGTCTCAAGAATAAGGCAGGTTTATGGTGTTACCTAGTAATCTCGGTCTCAAGAATAAGGCAGGTTTGATGAAAGAACTGTGACCCATGCAACTCCTGAGAAAATGACAATGGAGGGGATATCTGATATACACTTCTGCAGATAATAACCTGTGGCTGGTAAAAAGCTCTCCCAAATTGCATATAATTTACATTGTGTGTAATTTAAGTAAATAGGCACTTCTCATTTTTTTTCTCTGTCCATGGTGCATTCATGTTGTAAAGCTGTAAAAACAAAGCTCACCCTCTTGTTGGTGCTTTGTTTTCTCAAGATTTAGAAAAAAATGTGAAATGGATGAAACTATGCAACATCTAGTCCACCATCAGCCTGGAAATATTCTGCATCATGTTTTGAACAATACTATAAGCCATAGGTATACCTCATCTTAACTGATCTTTGATGTAGGCAGAGCTGATTCCTGAATTTATAAAATGAAAGAAGCAAGCATTGCTCCTGTAAACTTTAAGAAAATGAGCTACTATGCAGGAAACAGTGTGGTATAGCCTCAGAAAAACATTGTTTTGAAGGAAGTGTCACCATCTCACCCATCATGACCTAAGGAAAGACTCCTCTTAAGTGGTCCTCCCTCCAGTATTGGATTGACAGAGATCCAATTTTTAAAAGTAGAATCAGACCCCTTTAGTGTAGAATCTCTCTTCCCCTCCCTCCCTCTCCTCTTCCTCACTCTCCCTCCTTCTCCATCCTTTCCTTTCTCCCTCTGTCTCTCTGTTTGTGTTTGTATACATATGCATATGGGTATGCACACGCATGAAAACTAGAGATCAAAATCAAGTGTCTCCCTCAGTCAGTCCCCACCTTATTCTTTGAGACAGGGTCTCTCTCTGACTCTTCTAGAACTAGAGCCTGTCTGGCCTGAGACCCACAGACCCTCCCCAGCACTAGGGATCTCTAATGAGAGTCATTGCATTTGGCTTCTTCCATGGGTGCTGGAGACACAAACCCAGTCACCCTTGCTCATACAGTGGCTCCAAGAGCCTTCTTTCCAGTCTTTCTGGTGACTTCTAGTCTGTATTCTCAGTGGTGACTGTGGTCTACAAATCCTTACCATTATTGCCTGAATTTCTAAAACCTTCTAGTTTTTCCTGTAGTGAATGTACAACTGTGACTTAACAAAACAATAGATACAAACAAAAGAGGCAAAAGTCAAAGGAGACTACAGTGACAAGGGTCACTGCAGAGCTGTCTTCATTAACACTGACTGCAAAGATACTCCCAGCATGAGGGGAAGATAAATTTGGCTTCTGGGTCTATTCCAAGCTTCAGGAATCCATCTAGCATAGGCCGTGCTACTACTCCCTGGAGAGACCGACCACCATAGCTCTGGGAAGCCAGCCTGCACATCACAAAGTGGAGGAAGATGTTGATCAGTGAAGAATTGATTGTATGTATCACACAGGGAAAGGGTGAGGGGAACAAGGAGTGATGACACAAGGGCAAGGCTCATTTCACAAGTTCTAGGCTGCTGTGGCCCATAATCAGACTCACAATTCCATTGTCCACACTGTAGAGGATGCTTACAGTAGTCATGGGTCAACATGCAAAAACCTCCACTCCCACCGTGAACTGAGTTTGAAGGAGAAGTTCTGTGTGAATAAGGTTTGTTGGGATTTTATTTTCTTTTCGCATATGGCAATATTTATCTTCAAAGTTCTCTTTTCTGGCTCCCAGGCTCCTTTGTGGAGCGGCTGGTCTTGTGTGGCCTCATTGTGACATGACTTGTGTGATTCGGTAGCTTATTTGTCCAGTGGTTGGATGGAATTTATAAACTACATACTATCATTCTAGACAATTTTCTTTTTAGTAAGAAGCCACGATTTCTCCAGTGTGCATGACTGGGACTGGAATTAGGTGGAGCACTAAAGATATTTCTGTCCCCACTTCCTTTGTTCGGGAATGACATTAAACAAAACAAATTCTTGCAATTAAACACAGAGATGGCAACGAGGCCTGAACAGACAAGTGGGGTGGGAAATTAAACATGATTTGTCTATGTTTTACGTAGGAGAGCTTGCTAACAAATGTTAAATCTGACTACTATGAGCCACAAGCATCTTCTAATTAGTCCTGGCTGTTCTCTGAAAGAAAAAAAAAAAACAATTAAATATGGAGCCTCTCTTAAAAAAAGGCCTCTTTGGCTAATTTTGGTTTGTCCCTAAACAGCCATTAATAAATGGAAATGGTCTCAGTTAGTTGTGACACTTTCCTTTAATGATGAAATGTCTACAGTGCTGCCAGACCTATTAAAGAACAAAACAAAACTCTAAAAGCAATTTATATTCTCACTTTTCCTTCTATTAAAAAGAAGTTGCTTGTATGTTTTGTTGTTGTTGTTGTTGTTGTTTACCAATAGTAATATTTCTGAAGTGTGAATGGAACTTTCGAAGTACTTGGGAGGAGAAAAAAAATCTGATAAATCCAGAATCTTGGGTGGGGCTTGAATTTTAGAATGTTAAGCAATGTGGGAGCTGGACTTAGCAGTTAAGAGCAAGTACTGCTCTTACAGAGGACCTAAGTGAAGTTCCCACACACATGTCCATCTGGAACTCCTGTTCCAGAAGTCTGGCACCCTCTTCTGGCCTCTGTGTGTGAACAAATGCACATACACATGCACACAGACAACTGGAGAGAAAGGCTTGGGGAGAACTAAGAATATGATAATGAGTCAACACCTTAACTCTTTCCAAGCAGTTTCCATTTTAGCATTATGTAAATCAGTTACTGTTGCTAAACTGCATTCCCAGGGAAATTTTTAAGCAACCACCTATGATTCCAACAATGATAACAACAAGATGTTTTGATACTGACCCAAATTTTGGCCTAAGCCTCTACAATCTTCACATAGGTCCCAACAAGTCACACACTCCACACTGCCACCAAGGCTCCAAACTAGTCTTCTAGTCCTTGTTCTAGTCCATTTCTTTCTTAGGACCCCTGGTAAACACAGTCCCAGGGGATTGTGGATTGGTCATCAAACACCATTTCCTGCATGCCCACTTCTCTTAGCAAGGCCTACCCTTGTTTTGTTGTTTTCTAGTTCCTAATATCCATGGGGACCTCAGCTGGAGATAACCGCATGGCTGTCCCAAATCCATCAGGGATTGGAAAGCCTTTGTCCCAAGGAGAGAAGGATGGAGGTGTTATCGTTTTTCAGCTTCTTCAGCAAAGCTTCACGCTGATCCCATCCTCTCCCAAGACCCACAACTTCGAAAGCCAGGGCTCCTTCTGCTAATATCAAAGTATCCCCTAGCTCCAGCAGCTCTGGGGCTGCATAGTCTCCAGTTAGTCCAGGCTTCAGCACCATCCCATTGTTAGAGTTCCATCAGTATGCTGAATCACAGACCTTCCCTTTCTCTGCATTAAAGCATCTGTGGTCACTTCTAGATGGGTCTCTTCCTAGTCTCTACCTGACTTCTCCCATTGGATCCAGGTTTGGGAGTCCCAGGGAGAGCTTTATATTGCTGGTTTGATCTAGGCCTTCTTCCTTCATTGGGTCCCTAGCAATAAAAAAAGAGCATGTCAACACCCCCACTTCTCCTCATCTTTTACTACATTTCCCCTGCTAAGTTGGAGGCCAATACTGGATATGCCAGCCACATGTCCCTCTCTCCCTGTAATTCTCCTTTTATACCTGGTCTCCACCCACCCCACCTCACCCCATCCCCAGGATATTCTATTTCCTATGGCAGCAGCCAGGCTGCCTCTGAAAATGCTTGTGACATCTCTCCCCTGATGTGCAACTCCCTACAGAGATAGGCCACCACAACACAATGCCCTCTGAAGACCCTTGTGCAATTTTATTTCATCTCATTCCCCACACCAGGGACTACACCACTCATTCATCACTCTTCTTAAATTCATGGTCACTTTCATTGTATCCTACAAACTACACCAAGTGTTGCTAAAATTTCTTCCCAACCCCTCATCCTAAGGTCTCAACAACAAATCGATTCCAGCAAAGTTCACTCTGGGGAATCAATGAATTTGTTGGGGTTCCTTACAGAGCAAGGATAAGGGGTGACTTACTGGAGTTGTGAGTTCTTTCCCCATAAAAGGTCACACTGAAGAGCCTTTACCTAGCAGAGATGATGGCTGTTTCTTAAAGTTCTATAAATGGAGGCTCCCCTACTCTACCCCTCCCTAGCCTATATACTCCAGCCTCTCCCAGAGACCATGTGCAATTAGCATCAAGGTACGTATAATAAGAAACATGGAGAGGCTGGATACTCATCTGAGGACTGTGGCTCTCCAGTCAGCATGAGCTTAATAGTCTAGTCCATGCAAACAGTCAGCAAGTCCAGCTGGGACAACCTTTTGCAAGTGGACACAGCTGAACTCTGAAAGATGGTGGCTGTTTGGCTCAGAGAGTAGTAGTCCTTTTTACATCAGTCACACAGCAAAACTTGGCACTCAGAACTTAAAGATGGGCAAGTGGATCTTATCAGTAACCCCACATGTGGTCTGAATCTTGAGGTGACACAGAGTAAGTTCATGGGAATTTAAGGGTGTAACCCAAAACATCGTCCAATGCCCTGAATCTCACTGCTCTCCAAGCACTGTTGGAACTGTTTCCATCTGCCCAGCTGAGCAGCTGAGTCATTCATGTGAACATTGTCCACTGGCATAGAACTCAAACATGTAGATGGGAAATGTCTTCACAATCGTGTCATCCAAGTCACGACAGGATACAGTGAAATTCCCAACCTCTCGAAGGGAACAATGCTCCAGAGATGCCTGTATTTTCCAGAACAGGACATTTCAATGCTTTAAGAGTGAACCTCAAGTTGCGGTTCTGACATTGCTTGTTCTCTGTGCTACAAAATTTGCTTTTGCTTTAGAGAGATCTTGATTGTTGTCACTAAGCATCAGATGAAAGGTGTGCTATTCACTCCCTGTATATATATGCCATATGCCTATTAGACTTCTATCTCTTAGATTAGTCAATTTACATTTTCTCTAAATCTATCAGGAAAACTTGGCCATTACCCTAGTGTGTCATCATCAAGCTTCAGTGAACAATTGATCATTGACTGTAATGCATTGAGAGAGTATGTGATAAGTACATAGCACCAGGTTGAATACAATTAAGGACATAAAGATGAAGGGCAAATATTAAAGTTCAGGGAATGAGACACACACACACACACACACACACACACACACACACACATTCAAGAGACCAATACCCTACAGTGTGTGATTTAATGGCAAATACGAGGAAGAGTTAAAGGAGGTGGTAAACAGAGTAAGTCATAGAAGGTTGAATAGAAGTCATGACATACAGAAGAAAGCCCACATGTGTTCCACCTTGGTAAAGGTAGGATTTCTTTTCTAGGCATTATGGATGGGACTGTCAGTCTGATCTTGAGAAGACAAACACTTTCTCTGAGCACTGTGAGATGTTAGTAGCACCTCACCACCAAGCTAGGAACCAAAAATTATCCCTTAGAGAACAACTAGCTAAAGATGATAATCACCTGAGTGAATTTTTCAGCTCATCCTTAGAGATGAATGTGCTCAAAAGAGAGGCCAGACAGCCAAGGATGGGAGTGTTGAACGCAGAATGGAAGCGATGAGATGAGCAGATAACAGTAAGGAGTTGTGTATGGGGAAGCCTCAGAGAAGAGGTGGGCCTGGGGCCAGATGTAACACAACACATAATTATGCCTAGTTTTTTCTCTTGGGCTGATGTCTTGAAAGTGATTAAAGTGCTCCCATCTTTACAGTTGAGGGTTTACAAAAGTGGATTCTTTGAAATTCTTCCAAATAAAGGGAGCAGATGGCTGCACAGAACTAATTATCTCAGGAGACATGTAAATATCTTTGAAGACAACTGAGGGTCCTACAGGAGTGAATGTAATTACAGGTGTGGAATCCCAGTTCTTTCTTTACTCTTGTAGATTTTGCCTATGAACTGGAAAGCTAACCAGAGTACCAGGAATATATTGTTAGATGGTACATTCCAAAACAGCAATATTTTCACAATTCACCATAAAATCCCTTCCCAGAGGGCTTTTTTCCCCTAGCATGACTTTGTGTGGGTAAAATCCCAGTGAGTGCCACTCACAGATTCTGGTTTCTCCCAAGTGCCTAGTGGAACACAGGTTAGAGGGAGAAACTTACCTACAAACACTGTCACTCTGCTTATGATTCTGGAGGCAGGGACAAGAAAAGGCACTAGCAAAGACTAATGCTATGGCAGCTCATCAGCATCCGTGAAGGGACAACTTCGGCAGGCTCTGTGGCTCCAAGATTCATTCTGTAATGGTTCTTTGAGGCTGTGGGCAGCCCAGTGAGTCACTCAGAAATACATCCCTTAGAAACAAAGAAAGGCAAAAGAACCCTACTTGACTTCCACAAGTTGTTTAAATGCAAGCCACTTTCTGGTTTTGCTTGTTTTCAAGTCTGCAGGACAACAGGTACTGAGAGGGTACATGAGCTATCAGTAAAGGTCATCTGTTACAAGAGCTGAAAGCAGGACAGTGGGCTATCTCCAAACCTGGCCACCTGGCCAGTTGAATGTTTCCTCCCTCCCTGCCTCCCTCCCTATCTGCCTGCCTGCCTGCCTCCCTCCCTCCCTCCCTCCCTCCCTCCCTCCCTCCTTCCTTTCTTCCTTTTTTCTTTTGACTGGCCTCCTGCATGGAAGGAGCAGCAGAGAAGAAACAATATTGATTCACAAAGTCGAGGAGCCAGATGCCCTGCTGAAAACCGAAGGAGAAAGGGGGTTCTGACCGTGATGGGTGGCTGGCAGGACAAGGCTCTGGCTTTCTACCTTTGCTTGTACAGGAAAAAATACCAGCATCTCCCCAAATTTTGTTTTGTTTTGCTTAAAAACAAAAAGGAAATAACACCAGAGTTTAAAGTAGATTTTTAAAAGGAGTGTCCATTTTCTTGTGATTTTTAAAGTGTTCTGGTAGGCTTCAATTTGAAATGCCATAAGGTAAAATATTCTCAAGAGATTTCTCCTTCCCTCTATTGTGAGACAAAATCTTTCTCATGCACGGAGTCTATGAAGATATTGGTCAATGCTAAGGGTTTTGATGCATGATGTCTTTGAAGTTATTGATCAATATTAAGGATGATTTTTTTTCTTTCAAAGGCATTTGCTTTCTAAAACAAACAAAGAAAAAAATGTGAAGCACTTTAATGGAGGCCTATAGTTAACTCGCTCCAGGACTATCCTTAGATTGATGTATAAGGAATTCACTCACCACTCCCTTCAGGATGAAGGAGCACTGACCTTTGGAACATGGCCTTTATATGCTTGTCAGAGTATTTTTAAGAATGGGAAAACCCAGGATACAGATAAACAACAACCAGTTCCAAAGCAGAGTTATTTTTAGACCTGAGATTCCAAAGTATATAAAACCACAGACACCAGAATGGTTCTCACCCTAGTCATGTGCCTTCCTGTCTCTGTACACTCTCCATCCTTTTAGCATGTGCTCACATGGGGACTAACAAGCTCAAAATCTTTGGATCTTTTTTGAGATAAAGTCTAACTATGTAGTCCAGGATAGCCTCCAAGTCTCTGAGATCTTTTTGGGGTGTGTGTGTGTGTGTGTGTGTGTGTGTGTGTGTGTGTGTGTGTTGGAGGTGAAGAGTAGAGATAACACACTAACTTGTTCCTACAGAGGCTTGAATTTTGTTAACGCTGGATGGCCAGGGATCTCCAAGGATCCTCTTGTGTTTCCCCTCCCCAGAGCTGACATTACAAATGCATGCCACTGTGAGAAGAAAAGGGATAGTTACAGTGTTGGACAAAGAAACATACAAACCAAGCAAACTCAGCAATGCATTTTCTTTTTGTAAAAAGGATAAGCCAGAACCCAAACCAGGCTAACACACCCTGGGGCCAAGGCAGTGTCCATCTTTTATCTTTGACATGGAGGGCAACCCCATCTCATCGAATTGATTCACAACCCACTGTGATTTGCCAATCAGAGGAAAGAGGAAAAGATGAGTTGAGCATTTGTGTGTGTGTGTGTGTGTGTGTGTGTGTGTGTGTGTGTGTGTGTGCTTGAGGGCAGACATGTGTGGTGTGTGTATGTGTGTGTGTATGGGGGGGGGGGCAAGAAACATCAGCCCTTGCCAGTCTAACTACTTTGATAAACAACTACAACAGAAAAACAGAAGTGTTTCTCACACCACTATGCCTGACTTGGTCCTTGAATTTGCATGTTAAGCACTTTACCGCCAAGCTACTTCTCCAGCCTGGACCCTCTTGCCTCGGCCTTCCAAGTGCTAGGATTACAGGCATGCACTAACACACTTGGCTGATAACTAGTTTTGTTAATAACTCAACCCACAATGACAAGTAAAATTATATGTTTTCTTTTGATTAAAGCTCAGTCTTTATGGAGCATTCCCACAAACTTTCTTCAAACATGCCAGGGTGATTGCAAGCTCTTCTATAAGGAAACAAGTTTGGCTATTTCTCCTAGCAAGTCTTGAGCTCTCAAGGATAAAATGGGAACATTGGATAGCTGTTATCCCTCCTTTTGTCATTATCCATCCAGTCTCTGAAAAATTGTCAGGCAATCAATTGAAAAGAACAAAGATTCCTTACATGATATTGCATATGAAATCAATAATGGAAAAGAACATTGGGGGACACCAGTTGCCCCAAAAGAGTTAATGGGCTCTAAAGACAGCGTAGATTCTCAGCCCACTCTAGAAAGAACAGTGGATGGATGGCTCTGGCGCCTGGAAGAAACCAGTTTCTTTCTCTAGCTGCTTTTATCCAACTCATAGTTACAGTTATGTTCCAGAAACTGCATCCTATTCATTGAAAAAAATGCTAGTCAATTAATAAAAATATCTGGTATTTCTTTCAAAAGAATCCAATGGAAACAACGAGAATATAAGTAGAGATCTAGGCCAGTCATAGCTGGGTGGAGCAGAGAGGCTTCCTTACCCTTCTTAGTACTTTGGTGTATGTTTGAAATTTTCCATAAGAACAATAAATTTCAAAACTCTTTACAGAGCTCTTCATTAATTTTGAGTACTAATTATTCGAATGTTCTCTTTTAAAAGGAATACTTTCTTTCTTCTTAAGATACTGGTTCTGTGTATTTATTTTAAGTTAGTACGCAAGTAACAGATTTCATTATGGCATTTTTATGCATAAATGTCATTATACATCATCCTAACCCACCCCCTCCCCGATTGCTTTTCTTTAGCTCCCCATATGTACTCTTTACTTTCATGTCTCACATGTTCCATGACCTCTCTTTCAAAGATATGCTTTCTAAGCCGGGCATGGTGGTGCACACCTGTAACTGCAGCCTTGGGCCTGAGGAGGTGGGTGCAGGAAGCTGGAGTCAGAGCTATCCTGAGACACCCGGACTACAACAATCAACAAATGCACACTGTCCTATTTAAGTCACACTGTGGTGGCATTCTGATCGCAGTAATGACCAAGTTTGGGGAAGCTGAAGGATAGCATAAACAGTAAGAACCCCAGAGACCCAAGTGTTAACTACCAATTGCAACCAGAGAGATTTTAGAGAACATCCCTTAATGCCCTTGGACTTGGCCATTTCATATGTAACCAGTGGTAGTAATGCCCATTGTATCATACAGCTGTGGAATTAAAGAATTTAAAATGGAAACAAATGGATACAGTAGGTACTTAACAACAAACCTGAGGTTTATTTTACACACACACACACACACACACACACACACACACACACAAATCCACAGAATACAAAAAGTGAGTTCCAGAGTTTACACAGAAAAACCCTGTCTCAAAAAACAAAACACAACAAGCAAAACAAACAAACAAAAAAAATTGAATTATATGAAGTACATCATATCCTGTATCTCTTTCTTTCTCTACCAAAATAAATAAATAGTGAATAGATGTTTGCTTAGACATGCATTCATCCTACATCTGTTAAGCACCATTTGTATACATTTCATGGTGCTGGGTGCAATGCAGACTAATATATAACCATTGTTTTAGGATTCTGCAGCCTAGCAGTAGACAGATATATAAATATGTGTGGCCCCCTAGGGAAGAGCTAAAATAAGGATATGTGTGTAAAAGTCCCGGTGTTCTGGGAGGAAGCTGTGAGTTCAGCTGGGAAGGGCTCAGTGAGTGGCTAAGCCACTCTACTATAGCATCCCACTGACAAGTAAGGCCTTCTCCAGAGACAAGCAGGACTCTCAACCAGTCCTCTGCCTCCTTTGGCCATATCCTAGGTGACCGCTGGAAAGCCACCAAAACGTCTCATTCACAGTGGAAGAAAACACAAATAGCTTCTGGATTGCCCAGTCATTTCAAGACAGTGCATCTGAACTGCTAATAAACCCAGAAAATCTATAGTGAGATACAGAGCAGACTGGGGAGTCCAACTGAGAGACCAGGAGGCAGAGGGGTAGAGGAGCCCTGGCAAGCCCCCTGAACATCAGGAGACTATCTCTTGCAGTTTCTGCCATCCATTAGGGGACAAAGAAGGCTTGGAAACTGGCAGAGAGAGCTAGCTGGCAGGAAAGCAAGGGTGTGGAGAGAGAGGCAAGGCTCCAAGTCCCTGGTCCCTCCTATTTTCTATTGGCACTATAAATACCATTCTAAAATGTTACGGTAACTTAAGGAGTCTCTTTTAGGAAGCATTTGGTAGTGAGTCACCAGCTAGCTATGTGTGCACACTGCTGTGACTCCTCAGAGCTCTGCCCCTGGCTCTCAGGACAGTCTGTTTTAGAACTCCCTTGTCCTGTGGCAAGGAAGAACATTTACCTTTTGCACACAAGGTCACCTTTGCTGCTGTGGCATTGCAAATCGTTCTTCCTTTTGTCTTGCTCTGGGGACTTCTAGGAGAGGAAGAGGAGAGTCATAAGCCTGGATGACATGAACTGGATCCACTTTTAGAACAAAGGGCTGAAACTAAGAGTTTCCTCAGCAAGACTGTGCTGCCTAGTTTTGTGTGTCAACTTGACACAAGCTAGAGTTGTCAGAGAGGACCGAGACTCAGCTGAGGGAATGCCTCCATGAGATCCACCTCTCAGGCATTTTCTCATTGAGTTATCATTGAGGGAGGGCCCAAACAATGGCGAGTGGTGCCATCCCTGGTCTTGGGTTCTATAAGAAAGTAGGTTGAGCAAGCCTTGGGAAGAAAGCCAGTAAACATCACCCATCCATGGCCTTTGCATCAGCAACTGTTTCCAGGGATCCTGCCCTGTTTCAGTCCCTTTCTTGACTCCCTTCAGTGATGAACAGCAGTGTTGAGGTTTAAGCCAAATAAACCCTTTCCTCCCCAATGTGTTTTTTGGTCATGGTGTTTTGTTGAAGCAATAGAAACCAGTACTAAGGCCAAAACCCCTTTGGATTCACAAAAAAGGGAACTAGACCTAGACCTTAGCTCAAGAAAACTAGGAACCGTATCTTATTCCCATATATGCTAGGTGCACTTTTGCCTGGTATCAGGCAAACGAATGTGACATTTCTCAATAATGAAAATTATCATGTATTCTATTTTAAAGTGATAATTATTTTGATTGCCATATCTAAAATTCATTTCATTCATTTCTTTGTACTTTTTTAAATAAGGATACTGAAATGTTTGAAATAGACATGTGGTGGGCATCCTCTAGAATTTGAGGGATGAACCTGTAGAGCTCACACATCTGTTGAAGTGGCTCAGCCACTTCAGGCCAAGCTGCCACCTGCCCAAGGAAATTCTACACACTTTCACTCTGGGAGTCCTCCCCTTAAGAAAGTCCTCAAGTCAGTAGTCAAGGGTCTATGCCACACACAAATGCTAGCACCTTAATGCCAGAGGAAGAACATTTGGGTTCTATTTAATCCTGCCAAGCCCTGTGTATTTCTTATCTGACACGCGCTGCTATCTTTTGAATAAAATGAGCTATAGACATTAGAATACACCTACTGCATGGACATTACACTGAAATGGTAATATGTAAATATGGCTGCTACTTTCCCACAGACATGGGGGTGTGGCCTGTCATGTTTTTTGTCTGACATAAACAATGCATGAAGACACATTTCAAGGGAGCATTGCCCTGCTTTCTTGCGTGTGCTTAGCTTTTCCTAAGACCTGTGTGACTTGAGCCAATTTATTCATGATTGTTCTTTGTTTGGTTTGAGACAGAGTCTCTCTATGTAGACACGACTAGCCTGGAACACTCTGTAATTCAGACTGACCTTGAATTTACAGGTCTCTTCCTGCCTCAGTGTCTTAGTTTGCATTTCAGTTGTGATAAACACCATGACTGAAAAACAGTTGGGGAAGGGGGGCTTCTTTCATCATTCACTTCTGGGTCACAGTTCACTTCTGAGGGGAGTCAGGGCAGGGAGAGTTCAAGGCAGGAACCCACTAAAGAGTCTGCTCACGGGCTTGCTTCCTTTGGTTTGCTCAGCTTGCTCTTATACAACCCAAGACCATCTATCCACCCAGCGGTGACAGCACCCACAGTGAGCTTGGCCCACTCACACCCATCATTAATAAAGAAAACACTTCACAGACTTGCCTGTGGCCCAATATGATGGAAGCAAATATTTAATTGTGGTTCCCTCTACTCAGATGACCCTAGTTTGTGTCAGGTGGTCAAAAACTGTAACTAGCAGAGTCGGCTCAGAAATTTTACATTCCTCGCCAATATTTCTACTTAACTGTTCCTCTTTGTTAGTAGTAGCGGTGGAGAGCTAGTTGATCCATTCATTTGCCACCAACCATGTGTGATGGCTGGACACAGTACATGTGAGCTGCGATATGTAGAGCATACAGCACATCTTACAGACAAGGCTCTTTGAAAACGAATGTGACATTTCTCAATAATGAAAATTATCATGTATTCTATTTTAAAGTGATAATTATTTTGATTGCCATATCTAAAATTCAGTTCATTCATTTCTTTGTACTTTTTTTTTATAAGGATGCTGAAATGTTTGAAATAGATACGTGGTGGGCATCCCCTAGAATTTGAGGGATGAACCTCACACATCTGTTGAAGTGGCTCAGTCAAAGCCAGGACATAGGTAGCATCTTCTGGTTTGGGGACCAGAACCTTTCTGGATACATCCCTAGAAAAAAGAATCAAGGTCCCCGCACTGCCTTTTTGTGTAGGCTGCTGTTATTGAGACTCTTTCCCATAGTGTCCAGGAATCCTCTACACCATAAGCATCTATACATAGTCCAGGCTGTGTTTTGTTTTTGTTTTTTCTTTTCTTGCTTTACAGCTGGAGAAATCTAACTCAATGTTGCACTTCTGTATACAGAGGCTGTCTTACATCTCACAACCCAATAATTGCTAACTTTGTACCAGTGTTTGTGTGTATGAACATGAGTACATGTGTATACCTATGTATGTATACATACATGTAGAGGCCAGAAGTTAAGATAAGCTGTCTTTCCCTATCACTTCCTACATTATTACTGTTGTTGTTTGGATTTTCTTTGGTTTCATATTTTGAGAATTTTTGTTTGGTTTTCTTTGTTTTGTTTTAGAGACAAGTTCTCTCATTGAACCTGAGTGGTATTGATTCAGGCAGGAGCAAGCCTTAGGGATGCTCCTATCTAGACTGACAAGCACACAATACTTCACTTAGATATTTTTTTCACATGAGTGCTGGGGATCTGAACTAGACTCCTCACATTTGCACAATGAATACTGAATGAGCCATCTCTTCAGTCAAGTATTGTTCAGTTTCATAATTGTTTTACTCCCTAAAAGATGAGTCTTGGAAAAAATAAGTATAGTCAAATTATGGGACAAGGAAGTATAAAAAATGGTTATGAATAAATAAAACTGAAGCCTAACTTTTTGATAAGTATCATCTAATTTGGAAGCTGTGATGGTTTATGTGAGGGACTGAGGTGCTGCATTCCTTGACAATAGTTTTATTTTTCTTTCATTAATTTATTGTCTGTGCCTTTCCTATACTCAGGAAGGCCAACTTACAGTGAAATAGAGTAACAGAACAGGCTCTGAGTGACAGCAGAGAAGGAAGGAGAAGAAAATTCTACTTGCTTATGGTGACTCAGGACATGCTCAGAGCAGAATTTAAAATTCAGCCATGAAGAAGCCAAGATAATCTATGGGCCACATTCCCCTTGTCTCATTAAAGAAAGCCTCCTATTGCATCAGGAAATCATACATTTCCTTTAGCAGATGACTGTAAGAGGAATTATTGTATGGCCTTTTGTATATGAGAACACAGAAAACATACAAAGCTTATATTTTACATTTTATCTGAAACAGTGCTCTACTCATAAATATTCTTCATGCCTTTTTCATGCTGTCTAAACAAAATATTATTTGCTTTTAAATTTGAATAGTTTCTCAAAAACTAACAAACTTAAGATCCTCCTATCTCAATCTTCCAAGTGCTAGGATTACAGACAGGGTGTGTGCCATCTTTCCTGACCATGATGTCAGTTTTTAACTGATTCTCTCTTCTGAATGGGCCCCCCTGCTCTGCAGGTGCAGCTTCATTGATGTGACCATATTGCCCCACCACTATCAATCACAATGCAACCCATGGCACCCAACATGCCACCACCTCACACTCATAGAGTGAGGGTTAGGCAAAAGGGACAACTAAGACAGCAGAGAAGTCCAGCAAGACAAGTCACTGTGAACCTCTAGCCATGCCTCCAGTGGATTCCTTTCTTTGGTAAAGTTTTCCTTTGTGGGTTTCTTTGAGCACTTGACCCATAGCCCATGGAATGTGTCAGCTTTAATTGCCTGTGTGGATTGGCACAAGTCATGCCTCAAAATTGGAAAGCTGTCATATATAACATAGTATTTCAGAGGGATAAATGTGGAAAATGTTTTACCCATGCATTCCTTAGAAGCAACTGTGCTCAGCCACAGGAAGGGCTGAGGACCTGGACAAGACCTAATGAGTACATCCCTAAGGTACCCAGGTGTCACTGGCTTTCAGGATGCTGCTGCCTTACCCTATTCCTGGAAAAACAGGGCCCCTCCCCACAACCCTATGGACATCAGGCAATGGTGATTGCCTGCTGGAGTATTCTGACACTGTGGTAGCCAGGGCAGTTTTCCAAGAGAAGGGGGTAATTGAGAATTGCTAGAACAGATGAGGGGTCTGAGGGCCTGACATCCCTTCGTGTGAGACTCTTAATTGAAGAAAAACTCCTACAAGTACTGCCTAAGGACCAAGTAACAGCTGCTAAGAATGTCTCCTAGTAACAGAGCACAGAATGCATGAGATCTGTCTGAGAGCAATACCATGAGGCTAGCATCTAAGGAAAAGAAACACGCTGGCATGGGTTGAACGCCTTTTCTGTTCTAGGCTTTGTGAACTTAATCTAGGATTCTAGTGATCAATCTGTCATTGTGACCCTCTTGATAAATACAGGGCTCCTCAGATAGATATTTTATTCCACTACTATCCTCACCATACAGCCAAACACCAGTAGAAAGACATATTTGTATCAAACAGCAAAGTAGAGCAAAGATCGTTTCGTATTTCATAAATTCAGATAGCTTTGTTCTTTCCACAGAAACAATCCTCATTCAAGGTATATAGTCAAAACCATCATGCTGTTACAAAAACATTCAAAAGATTATTTGGGGATCTGAAGCTACTAAATGTATCTGTTTAATTTTGGAGGTAAAATTAGCCAAGTATAAGTGGTTTCTACCATGAGATTGAATTAACTAATAACAAAACCAGAACTTTCCATCAGCTAGGGAGGGGCAATTAATAACTGCCCCCAGGGAAGGAAGGTCTCTCTTCAAGAGAAGCCAGCATGAAAATTCCCATAGAAAATGAAGGCCCACAGGAAATGTCTAGTTGAGATGATGAATCACAGACGGCCCCGCTTGTCAAACTTCCATTCCAATCTCTTTCAGGCGCCATCATGTGAAGAAATTGTTTTCATCCCGAAGTACATCTTTTTGGGAAAATAACAGTCTGTGAGCTTCTAAACATCTTGTGATGGACAGTTCACATTTTCCCAAGAGTTTGGGCCAGGCTCCCACCGTGCAATGGGATTGAAGCAAAGGATGTCCTTCATAGACCCATAATCTTGCATTTGGAGAGCAAGGCAGACATACAAGCATCTCCTACTTAAAACATGAAGCCAATGAGCCAGACAAACAATCCATCTCAAAGAACACTTACAAATAAAGATGTGTAGACTAAGGGGTATACTTTGTGACTCACTGGGCCACACTACAACTTCCATGACAAGATATTTTATTCTGTTTTGTTTTGTTGGCTATACTTTTACATTTTGTTTTGTTTGAGGGGATCACAAGGGAGGGGGTGAGAGGACAGGGAGATGAATGCAATCAGGGTGCACGAAGTGAAATTCATAAAGAATCAATAAAAAGTTAAAAAAAATAAACAAAAAGCTCCATGACACCAAGGTGATAGGAGTTCTTGGATAAATGAGCATAAGACTGCTACCATGAAACATTATGAGTATCTGTCCTCTGCTTGAGAGTTTTAAGAGTCTTTCAAAGACTAGCAGTCATGGGAAACTTTCTCTCACTAAAATGGTCCCATTTATGTGAACATGTTTGTGGCACTGGATGCATCAGAATATAGGGTGTGTGTGTGTGTGTGTGTGTGTGTGTGTGTGTGTGTGTGTGTGTGATCTTTATTGAAAATTCTTTCTGTTTTCCAAAATTATCTCAGCAGGGCTGTCCTTCCAAAGCCATCCTGAGGACTACCAATGATCATGAACCCTGACCTTGGCCTGGGATCAACAACAACTGGTAAAACCATAACCTGCAGTGAGGATTTTGCCCCTTTCCATAGCTCTAGATGTTTTTGGAGATGAGTTAATGCTGTGGTCTAATTGGGCCTGACATTTATTTACTGCCAGAACTATCTGGTCACTAGGAGGTTTATATGACCCATTGTTTTTAATGCAAAATATTATTCCTTGAGCTTCTGTGGAAATAGCTAGCCACTCTGCTCAGCATCTAAGAGTTTCATTGACAGGGTGAATTGTATACCCCCCCATCCTAACCCACGGAGTCTTACTTATGGACTTGTTTGGAAATAAACTCTTTATATTAACAGCAACAGAACTGGAGGTATGTCTCAGTGGGTGAAGACACTTTCCACCTAACTTGATATCCTGAGTTCAATCCGAAGGTCCACATGTTGGAAGACGTGAACCAAGTACCACAAGTTGTCCTATGACTTCCACACACAGAGAGGCACACAGTAACTAACATTGTAAAGCAAACCCACCTACAATAACAATTGCTTCTTATCATTGTTTTTTGCACACCTTGATATTGACTGGGCAATTTCTGTCTGAAGTCCTTTGAGCACTGTGAGGAAGTCCGTGGCTGTGATGGAAATCATGCAAAAGTTTTCCCTTTTATTGACTCAGGTTTTCCTCTTTACTGATTCAGGAGACTGTCAACTTGGACCTCAGCTAGAGGTGCTGGCTAGAGTCATGAAACATGGTTTCTTCACATGGCTTGGGTTTCCTACAGCACAGTGGCCAATTCTTTGAATGCAAGAGAACCAGATAAAAGCTATATTATTATCTTTCATGATCTAACCCAAGGTACCAAGGAATATTGCTTCCTCTATTGTCTCAGGAAGGTTCTGTATGTAATGAGAGAAGTGTCAATGTCATATAATATAAATAAGCAGGGTGAGATTGATATGGGGGCCAACTTTGGAAATCATGGGTTCATAGACTTTCCTGCAACTACAACTTTTGTCTTCCTCTTCTCCTAGATGCTGTAAACACAGCTCTCCCTTATGGCCTCCCCTTTTTTTATACCATGGACTTCAGAACCAGAGGGTGTCACCTGTACCAGATATAGGTGAGGATGAGGTGCAGGTGAAGTCCCATGGGTCCAGCTCCTCTGATCAGTGTTTTTTGACCTGGAGACCAGGAGAACATCGCCACTCCCCAGTGACTGACCAAGCTGGGATAGGAAAAATATGTGTTCTTTCTGGAAAAGAAGTAAAGTGTCACAAGTGAGTAGGGAAAGAGGACTGGAGGCAATTGGCTGTGCTCAGCTAAGGCGCAGAGACTAGACAGTTAGTTTCTTCCTTGCTGTGGCCAAACACCCAAGAGATATATTTTAAAGGGGGGGGATATCCTAACTTGCAGGTTTATAGGCTTCTGTACTGCAAGGGGGAAGGGGAAGAGCAGAACAGTTCACACCTTGTGGTAGTCAGAAAGGAGAGACAGAGGGAGAGGGAGGGGAAGAGGAGAGACAGGGAGATGGGAAAGGTAGAGAGAGAGGTGAGGAGGGAGAGGGGAGAAGGGAGAACGGGGAAAGGGAAGGAGAAAGTGAGAGAAAGGGGACCAAGGAGGAGGGAGGAGGAAGATGAAGGGCATGGGAGGCAGAGAAAACACTCATGTACTTATCTTAAGGCTTTCTCCTTTATCCCTTTTTTACATCAACTGGGTCATAATATATGGGATGGTGGCACCTATATTCAGGTATCTCATCTCATGGGTGAACCTCCCTGAAACACCCTCAGTGATACATCCAAGAGGTGTGGCTTATTAATTCCCTAGGTGAGTCTGAATCCAATCCCACTAATAATCAAAATTAACCACCACAAGGAACAAGGTCTCTCACACAGGGCAAGTTTGAGGAAGTCCAAATTTTCTCCACATCTAGGGATATACTCAGTAATTCTATTTTTTGCAAATGAACCAATGAATGGATTGGTCCAACCACAGAAAGACACAGAAGGTCAACCTCAAAGTCAGAAAAACCAAAGTGGCTATGAAGGACTTCGAGAACGATCTCACCCAGTGCTCTTCTTTACTGAAGAAACCACTGAGAAGTCGTGGGCAAGGAGATGTCACAGCCCCACCTGTGCTTCCCCTCAGTGTAACTAATTTTTAATACATTTAACTGATTTATTTGTGTGTGTATAGGTGTTCTGTCTGCATGTATGTATGTACACCACATACTTGCAGTGTCTTTGGTAATAGAAGGTGGTGTCAGATCCCCTGAACTAGAGTTACAGATAGTTGTGAGCCACTATGTAGGTTCTGGGAATCTACCCTGGATCCTGTGGAAGAGCAGCCAATGGTCTTAACCACTCTAGCACACGCATGTGCATACACACACACACACACACACACACACACACACACACACACAAGGACTTGGAACCTATGTTAAGTAAGAAGGTGCCCAGAATTTGGAGTAGACATGCTCACTATTCTGACACTCCTAGGAAGGAGGATGTGGCATTGCCCTAACCCAGGACATCAGGGCAGGATAGGAGCCTCAGCACTTCTGCAAGCAGCCCTCTTCCACACTTCTCCTGACAACAGTGATACAGCAGGCCTCTTTCCTGGCTCTCCTGTTTGAAATTAACCCCATTGGCCCATTTGCCCTGTTTGTCTTTCTACACTTTGTCACAATTTTGCTTGCTTGCTGTTTGAGACAGTGTGTCACTTAGCAGTTGAGATTGGCTTGGAACTTACTATGTGCACCAGGCTCGTCTTGAACCTATGGTAATCTAATCTGCATCACCCTACTGAATGCTGAGGTTACAGGCATGCATCACCACAGTCCACACAGGCATTGTAGTCTTCATTAAAGATGCTGGTCACATAGTAGGTATCTGTCCTCCATTTCTGGTCACCTCCCTTCATCTCTTCTGCTCTTCCACTCCCATCCTACCTGGAGGTCTTGCTTTGTCTCATTAGTCTAGGTTCCCGAAGGGGAGTGAATGAGTAGCTATCAAGTTTTAAATCCTTGAGTTGTAATTATTTCTTATGCTGCACCCTTAAGAACATTAAATTCATACACACATAGTATATACTTATAACTATGCATGTACATGCATATATACATAAGTGTATATATATACCTTCATACTTCATATTTTCATACTAGACTGTCAGATCTATAAGAATAGAATAAATTCAAGAGGTTTCTGGGCCTCCTGAAGACTCCTCAATGTTCTCTCACCAGCTTCTTTCTATATGTCCTCATGTTGGGATCTGAATGTAACCTAAGGTTCCTTCAAATTCTGGCCCATGAGCAAGGGGAAGACACACACATGGCAATGGGAAACTTGATCCAGTACTGCCATTTGGTTGAAAGTTCTGCTCAGTTTTCTGTACTGTTTAATTTTGTTTCAAGTGAAGAAATTTGTGTTCCACCCATACTTGAGAAGGAGCCAAGCTGCATGACTTCACACTGACTTTAGGACAGCATTGGATTGCATAACTGCTTAGTTTGTTTGCTCCTATCATCCTGAGATGGAAGAGCTGCTACATGGTTCAGAAAGGAACATTGGACCTATGGAGAGGGTCACTGTCACCATGGCTGGCTGGAGATTGTGGATGTTGACCAAGTGACACAACTGTTCTCTTTCAGTTGAGCCGGAATCTGCAGCAGAGAAAATCCTACTCTGAGGGAGACAGCCAGAGAGATTATATTGGACCTTTTCCTTTACCACTGGTTTTTCTTTGTTTCATTATGTCTACTCTCTTTGGGTGGACCATTTCTCTAGTTCTGACCACACAACACAAAGCATCCCTTGGTACATTTTGTTCCTTTTATTAGGTCTCTGCCCGATTACAGGAACACACTCAACTCTTCTCCAAACAGCCATAACTTACTTAAAAAACAGCAACAACAAAGCACTTCAGGGAAATAAAGGCTCACTCATGGAGAAGCCTAAAGTAATCTTTTAAAGATAAGGTCACTGGAAAGCATTTTCTTTGCAATCTCACATAAAATTAGAAAGGAAAGTTGGTAGATGATAGATAGATAGATAGATAGATAGATAGATAGATAGATAGATGATAGATAATAGATATAATAGATAAGTTTGGTGGATGATAAAGAGATGGTAGATACATGATAGATAAGTAGAGATGATATATAAATTATAGATGATACATAGAGCACATGTATGTGGCCATATAAGATACATGGCCACATGATGGAGATAGGTGACAGATGTTTTCAAAAATGATTAATAATAAATCTACAAAGATGGTAGAGGTAGATACAGAACAGATGTTTTAAATAGATACCATGATCTAATATTTACACCAATTGCTCCAATATCATAGCATCTGGTAAATACAATTTTAAAGGAGTTGTGCAAATAATATTTCCCCTGTTGCCTTTGACCTGGAATGTTAGTAAACTTGGGATCTTATTTGCCTTCATCACAGGATGGGACTGCAGAGACAAGGAAAAGCAACAGAGAATGTTGCTGGCAACTTTGGTAGTAAGTAAAGGAAGAACGAAGTCTGAATTTTGCTAAAAGTACAGTCACAACCCTTGATAGAAACAAAGGGATTAGTTGCCAAAGATGAGTTTTCCAGGACAATCTTGAAGGCTACATGTCCTGGCTTTTCATGTCTGTGTGCACCTCATAAGCCTCCTAGCTTTCATTTTGGGTTAAGTATCCTATGGATAGAGATCTGACTCCACCCCTTCAAGGTCCAATAGCTAGAGCCATGCAGCATGTTTTCTTTGCTGAAAAATTCACATTGTCTCAAAACCAGTGACTTGAGCAAGCACAGTAAGTATTCAGGTTTTTGTTTTTCCCTTAGGCAGGGTAGGAAAGATTGCCACTGGAATATTAATGTAGCCTTTATGGGTTGAAAGAATTTGGTTTAACAGCTCAATATGCTCAGGAAGAGGTTGAACTACCTCACTCCATTGCCAGGAGATAACCACCGATCATATAGGAACTTGGACACTGAGGCTTATGAAAGGTCCATATTTGCCTTCTGACCTTTGTCATTGAAGACTTGGTGTTAGGTTGACCACTAAAGGTTGACTGACCAAAACTGCACTTTCACAGGGTAGGTCCTAACATTGTTCGATTACACATTAGTTAGAATAACAAAGACTGATAATATAGTTTATGGGAACAGCTCTGCCTTTGTTTCCAGGCAGAGGGGCTCTCAAATTCTATAGCTGTGCTAGGTGCGACACCTGTAATCCCAGCAATGGGAGGATGAGTGGCCTGGGATGCATAGTGAGAGCCCATCTCACTAACCAGAGGAAGTAGAGAAAAGAACCATCTTATAGAACAGAACTCAATTCAAAATACAAAACAAAACAAAAAAAAAAAAACAATTTACTCCAGAACCGTCTCATAGAATAGAGCTAAAACCTCAACTCAAAATAAAATAATAATAATAATAATATTTTTAGCAACCATGTAAAATAATTTTATAGAAAACCAGCTGAAATTAATTTTAACCACATGCTTTATTTAAACACATGCATACCCAAGAATATTTAGATATGTAATAGGTATAAAAATGATTATACTGAGACAGTCTAAATTTTGCAAGTGTTTGTACGCAAGTCTTTAAAATTTTAGTGGGTCTTTTATACCTGTAGCCTGTTTCAAGTCAGATTGGCTATTTTTTAATTTTCCATGTACTTCATGTGACTCATGTATTGGATGACACTGTTCTAGACCCTCCTTTTGCAAACTGTATGAGTGCTCAATGCTCTGTGAGAACCCCCACTTACTCTCCCATAACATGATGTTATATAAAATATAGTTAGGGCCTAGCGAGACTGCTCAGTGGTTAAGAAAGCATACTACCCTCGTAGACAACAGGAATTCCTTTGCAACTCAGTCCCAGGAAGTCCAACACCCTCTTCAGGCTTCTGCAAGCATTTTACTCACATGTGCACATACCCATACGCACATCACACACACACACTTTTTTCTTTTTTCTTTTTCTTCCTTCCTTCCTTTATTTATTTATTTATTTTGGTTTTTGGAGATAGGGTTTCTCAGTGTAGCTTTGTCGATCAGGTTGGCCTCAAATTCATAGAGATATACCTATCTCTGACTCCTGAGTGTGACATATACGTAATTTAAAATAAAATAAGTCTTTAAAAAATGCATCTACATGAAAGGTTAAGTGTGAGAGAAAATCAGCTAAGAGGGTCTGGTTATGGACCACTGTGTTACTGTTACCATGCAATGAAGTTCATTGAACTAGGTATTTTTCAATCATTTTGGGTCTGTCCTGTTATCAGAAGGTTAATCTATAGAACTTTGAAATAGCCTCAGGAATACTTTCAAGAGATATGGGTCTAAAGAGTTTTACATATTGAGTACCAAGATAGAGATGTGTGGCCCCAATGTATGGTCTGAAAATGAAGAGTTCATTACTGCAAGGGCTGCCACAACCCAATGCAGAACAGTCAAAAGAATATCACAATGGATGCTTAATGATGAGCCGAAACAGCATGCAGGATTTCCCCTCATGGCTATTCCCAAGTAGGCAGATGTGCAAATTGGGTACTCTTCTCTTCACTGGAAGGTAGTGAAACACCTGGGAGTATGGCTCAGCCATACTACATTTGATTAGTATACAGAATGCCCTACATTCAGTCTGCAAGACCACCACCAGAAAGAGAGGGGAGGAGGGAGGGAGGGAGGAAGGAAGGAGCTGGTCAATGATGGCACACAGCTTTAATCCCAGCACTCAGGAGGCAGAGGCAGGTGGATCTCTGTGAGTTCAAGGCCAGCCTGGTCTACAGAGTGAGTTCCAGCACAGCTAGAGCTACAGAGAAACTGTGTCTCAAAAAAAAAAAAAAAAAAAAAAAAAAAAAACAAGAAATAAAAAGAAAAAGAAAGAAAGAAAAGGAAGGAAGGAGGAAAGATACTGTTAGTAAAGAGAGTGAATGGAAAAATTTCCAATGTTTTGGGGCTCCTAGATGGTTTTTTTTTTCCATTGCCTAGCCTGTATACTACTCTGTCATTCTCACCCATCAATTAACTGTGACATGAGCTAGGATGGATGACAGATTTTGGCTATCTCATTCTACACAGGACCCTGGACTGAGATTAGAGAAAGGAAAGCTTTCTTCCACTCTGGCAGAAACAAACAACAAGATGGCAGAGGAGGGACCCTTCCTCTATTCTACCTCCATGCTCAAACTGATGGCTTGTTTCTGTAACATGTGGACAACACAGCGGGTACCAAGTAAGTTCTATCATTGGAAAAGCAAGAAGAGCAGACTGAGTCTCGTCTACTTTCTCACCAGTTTTATATTAAGAGGTTGGTAACTCTCTTAAGTGGGGTACTATAGGTAAGGGCCAAGGAGATTTGAGGAATAGCACACATGTTTGTGTGTATGTGTCTGTGCACAGTGCTATGGGTAAAACTGAGACAGGAGTAACTGTTCTCAAGCAACGACCCCCAAAGTACACATGGCTTTTGTTATATCTGGCTAGCTCAGTAACTATCCAAGTTATGGGGCGACAGGGGATCCTGTCTAGACCGGTTCTTTTGGCCTTGGGATTGGCAGAACATAGTACCAGAAAGCCTAATCATGGCCCAAATATCTCTGCATTTTTTTTTCCTGGTAGACAGTCAAGCTGGGTGGAAACTAAATCCCAAACAATTACCAAATAGTAATAAATGAGAAAATAAAAAGACAGCGAAGCCTTTCTTTGGTCCTTGATAGCTATGTTTTGGCCCTGAAGCTGTAGCATGGTATTTCTGAAGTAAACAGCTATGTGACAAAAACACAGTAGACAGCCTTTTTCAGTGGAACTGTCATCTCACTGTGTACATGTGTTTTCTAGTCTCAAACATGATCCTTTGATAGGAAGAACACAGCAACATATAACTGAAATAATTTATTTACCACTAGAGCACCACAAAAACCAGACATACATTGTGTTAAAATACAGTATAATTGGTCATCAAAACACATAACAGCTATTCTTATATTCCATTTTTTTAAAAAACCATGCCAACCATAAAATTGTACTGTCGATTAACACATACAATCTGCGGCCCCACCCATATGCTAACACACCCCTCCCTCCCTCTTCTTACCCCTCCCATGGCAATATTTATTAATAGAAATAAAGACCTGTAGACCCCACAGACTTTAAAAGAGAGAGAGAAAAAAGTTCAAGAAACCTTACAAAAGAGCAGTCAGTGCATTCAGATGGAGAGATAAAATCATACAGATCAAAACCGGTCATTTTGTCTGAGAGGAAAATATATGCAGAAATAGGGGGGGTGTTTATACAGAACTAACAGAAGAGTGGAAGGGGACAGAAAATGAACACACAGGCAAATCTGGGTTTGTGTTCCACGGGACACAAGAGCCATTCACCAGCACTTGTTGTCTGTCTTCTGGTTGGCAATTCCCTTTCCTCCATTTTCACGAATTTTGAGGGAAGTTCCCCAAATAAGTATACCATGTCAAAGACATTCTCTTTTTATTCATATCTCACTATGTTGCCCTTTGGGTAAGACCATAAATATTCCATAAAGTCAATATTCTGGTAAGACCATAAATACTGTTTTATAGATTAGCTTACATTTTGAAGCTAAGTAAGTGACAAAGCCCGTTGTCAGGTCTCACCTCTGAAAAATAGGACAACATATTTCCTTAAGCCAAAGCTAACCTCAGCCATAGAGTGTTCTCACCCAGATGAAAGGAAGAAAATTTGACAAAGGAGAATTTGGCTTGTGCCTTTTCAGCCTTCAAAGAATTTCTTTCAAGGCCTGAACTTCGGGGAAATGAATAAATTGACAATTGCTGGTCTGGACTTTTTTCCCATTTGAAAAACCCAATCCAAGGGCGTATCTCTCAATTCTCCCCAAGAAACCAAAAGCCCAATTAAATAAAAAGGTGCCTCACCCACCCCCCTTTAACTGTCTATGTTTTAACAGCAACAAAATTCCACAAATATATGGACTAAAGGAAGCTAGAGAAACTTTTCCTCACCCAGTCACCAGGGTTCTGAGTTCGGAGTCTTAAACCCTCTCTAACACTACGTTTGTGTTCAATTATCTGCATTGATACATAGCCATATTTCTGGGAGAAGCTTTGCCATCCAACCTGACTAGTTAGTACTGACATAGAAGAGATGGAGGAAGACTGTGGAACTCAAACATACCTTTTTGGTTTTGTTTGTTTGCTTTGTTTTTTGTCTTTTGGAAAAGAAAAGTAAGAGGGGAAAATGGAACCAGGTATCTTAGGTCATGAAATGGACAATACATAAAAGACAAGCAGAGGAGATAATTATTTTAAAAATGAGTTTGTAGTGCAAGTCAAAATCTAGGGGTTTTATTCAAAGGTACTGGCCAGCTAAAGGAAACAAACATACAATCTTCAAATGATCATTAAAAAAAAAAAAGTCAAATTTAAGTTCAATCTAAACCATAATCATTATTACAGAATATCAAAAATATGGTATGGATCTACATATTACATATAAAGTAGTTAATGTTTTGATTTAATAGTTTGTAAAAACAGATTTGCAGATGTGTTTTCAATTTTGCTGGCTTCTAGACCCATCTATTTTAATAGTATCAGTGTGATTACATATACCAAGACAAAGGAAAACACCTGTATCAGAGCTCTACAGACACTTCACGGTCCAAAGTATGACAATACACGTCAAAACAGGTCAACATTTCACTGGCTTGCTTAAACTGGCAAAGAACCATTTACAATTAAAAGAAAAAAAGGAATCTTCCAGATTCCCACTGACTCCAAATTTTTGTCGTTAACAGGCCTTCTCAGAGTATGGCCGTCCATGAAGCTTCTGCAAGCAGTTGGTGCACAGAACATCTTCTTGGGGTTTCTATCCTCCTCAGAGTTGCTCAGTCATATAAGGACTCATGGGGGCTTCATCCCTGTATGCCCTCCTGTTTTTCCAGCCTGTTTGAGTTCAAATTCCTTAAGTCATCCATGAGTTTGTGGCCAAGAATTTGGTTTCCACTTTATACACCTGTTTTGTTTTCCAAGGGCAGTGAAAAGTTCATTATATAGTAACACACAATAAATAACCCACTGATAGCTCAGAGAAAGGGACAGGGGAAGTGTGTACTGCAGAGCAATACAGAGGAACCAGGAGAAAGAAGCAGGGTTGAGGTGTGTGTGGGGGGGAAACAATACGTACAACTCCACCGAACGGATTTTCCTGTTTTGTTTTGTTTTTTTCTTTCACATAATTAACACTAACAAATTCTTCCAGTGTTTATTTTTTTCCATTAAAAAAAAAAAAAAGATGTTTTCTTTTGTGTCTCTCACAAAGTAGGTGAAATGCAGACTAAAGCCTTCCATGGTTTTGTTGTTGTTGCTGTAATCACAGATGCCAGTTTTAACAAACAGAACACAAGCTCGCAAAATATTTGAACTAGTACCGCTTTTTCTCCAATTTTCCTAAACACTGATGAATCAAAACTCCCTCGTGTCACGAACATCATCATCGTCATTGTCGTTGTCGTGTGTCATTGTCACCGTGATTTTCGTGCCGTGGCGTTTCTGAGGACCTTAGCTGCATTTACAAGACTTGACTATCATGTTGGAAAGTTGTTCGATCTTGGGTGTGTTGCCAATGTAGTAGAGGATGGTCAGTGGCTCCAGATCTTGAGACACACAGCAAGGGGAAGCAGAAGCTTCGGGATTTATGGTATTGTACAAACTGAGGACCTGAGTGACACAACACAGGGACACACACACAAGCAAGTGATTAGTTTCATTTATTTTATTTTTAAACTTTGTACTTACATGCATGTGTGTGCACCTGAAAGCAGGGGCCAGTGGTTGATGTTGGGTGTCTTCCTCAGTCTCTCTCTATATCTATCTATCTATCTATCTGTCTATCTACCTACCTACCTACCTATCTGTCTGTCATCTATCTATCTATTGATCAATCAATCTATCTATTAATAATTTATCATCTGTCTATTTATTATCTATCTATGTCTTTCTGCCTATCTATCATCTATCTGTCTGTCTATCATCTATTATCTCTGTTATCTATCATCTGTCTGTCTGATTGCCTATCTATCCATCTATCTACCCTTCTATTTATCTATCATCTATATATCTATTTTAGGCTGATCTCTCATGGAACCTGTAGCTCATTTGGCTATGTTGGCTTGGTCAGCAAATTCCAATTATCCTCCTGTCTCTGTCCCTCACATCTCTGAGGTTATAAGAATAAATCACCACATTAGCTTTTATGTGGTTGATGGTGATATGAACTCCAAGTTCTGATGCTTACAGCATTTTATCCATTGAGTCATCTCCTCGGCTTAGAGCTCAGGACCACTGAGTAGGCAATCTTAATTATTTTTTTCTTACCTCTAAATTATGGTCAGACTGGATTGGAACCTTAGTAATGACCAATTTAGACTTTTCCCACAGGATGCCTTTTGTTCTTTTTGTGCATATTAAACAAATGATTCCATAAAATGTCAGATTACACCAAATTGTTCAGTTAGCAGATTTTCCTAATTTTTTTTCAAATCATCTACTGGCCTTTGTTATACAAAGACCCCAGTCCTCCTGCTATTTGGCCTTGTTTCTATTTAAATTTGGAACCAAGGTTCCATGAATACCTATTTTACACTCCCACACTGGTTAAAGGCTTCTTGGGCTCAGGGACTTGACTAACTTTGTTTATGTTTGTAACTCTAGGAAGCTCTTGTCTGCACAGTATATGACTGATATGCTTGGGGACAAAATGACAAATAGAAGGATAAACTATCCCATTGAAGTTCTTGTAAGAACTATAATCTATACTCGGGTATAGAAAGGATGTCTGCCTGCATCAGGATAACTTCCTGTTAAATGTCTCCACAGGCCAATGAAATGTCACAGTTTCATTTTCAAAAAATGCTTTTACTTACCCTGACTTATAATTACAGTGATGTAAAGAATGGAGGAGAAAGCAGCATGAAAGCCACATGGAGTCTTTGTTTCATCACACTTTGATACAAAGTCTTCCTTTGTAGCCCACACTATACAACAGACCAGGCTGGCCTTGAACTCACTATATAGTTCAAGCTGGCCTTAAACCCACAATCCTCCTGCCTAATGTATGGTTTCAATTGTTCACTTTCTTCTATTTTGCTTAAAACAATAATAGTAACTAACCATCCATTAACATTCCTCATGCTAAATGGGGATGGCTAAGCTTAAGAACTAAATACCAAGTCCTCCAATAGAAGACAAAGTGCTGTACATAGTTCTGCAGTTTTGTCCCAGTCTCCACCACAGGAGTGAGTGGCTCTTGTTGATGGAAGTGTGTAGGTTACCCAGTGATGACAGTGACATTTCTAAGGATGCCATTAATGTGTTAGTCAAACAAGTGACCTTTTCCTCGAGATTCCCTGGGATGTTTTCAACTGAGGACAAGAGACCTCTTGAGCGCAGCAACACTGACTACTTTATTAGGCTACCTCTGGCTTCTTGGGGAACTGTCCAAACCACATATTTGTGACCATGACAGTTATTCTTCCTCCTCCTTGAAAAACAAGCCTGGCCCCAGCCCTCACACACTCCCTCTGTGTATCAGGGAGAATTACATTTCAACTTGGCAGCCCAGCCCTGCCCGAGTTACAGCTACTGCTGTCGCAGTCCAGATGAAGCAGGCTGGCCAGAGAGCTCAGACAAAGGGACAGGCATGAGCCAGCTTCCCTCACATGGCCAAGCACGTGGTCACCCCTGAGTACCAAGCCTACAGGGGCACTGGGAAAATGACTGGAGGAGGGGAAGCCATGTTTGTCCATTTCAATTCCAGTCCAGGCAGGCATTTATAAGTAAATAGACCTCACGTTCCACTAATGCATAATTTTTCATAAGCAGGAAGAACCATTTTTATAACACAGATTGCCTAAAATAATTGATAACCCCCCCAACTCTTGAATTCAGTCAGCCAAATGCGATCTGCTGGCAGCAGACTCGTTTTCCTACCCTGCAGTGAAGGCAATGCTTCTAATGCCTCTTTAATAAGGAGATTTACAGAGGCATAAAGAGCAGAACAGAAACCTCTACTTGCTGCCACATTTTAGGAATTCAGCTCAGAAAGATGGAGCAATGGGGACTGGGTTATAAAACAAACAGGGCTACAATCCAACCTCTGGGCTATCACTGGTTTCACTTTCATCTTGGGCAAGGCACCCACACAATCTAAATCTAATTTCTTTGTTTTTAGGAAAATTCTGTTTGAACAAGACCAAATCTAAAGTTCTTCCCATCTTTAAAAATTCTACACCACGTGCCACAAAGAGGAAACTCATGGATTAATATATCAGTATATAGAGAAAATTTGTGCTCATCTGGGCTAGGGATGCATGGGATCCACTCTTTGATCTTCTTGCTGAGTTAGCCCTCTGTCCTCATTAAAGAAACTGGATAAAATATTTAGCCAAGTGTTCACTTTTGGTCCTAATCATAAAGATTTAGAGAGAAGGGTGTGGTAGTACACGCCTATAATCCCAACACTTGAGAGACAGAAGCAGAAGGAAGGTCATAAATTCAAGGCCAGCCTAATCTACATAGTGAGCCTCAGGACAACCAAGGCTACACAATGAGATCTGTATCAACAAAAGCAACCACCAACAAATGAAGTTTTAGAGATATTCACCTTAAATATATATGTGTATTTCACAACAACTGTTGAGTTTGGCATTGTTATTATTATCATTGTCATTATCATTACTGACTGAGGTATGAGTAGGAGAGGCAAATAATTCAGATACTTACTTTGGTGTGCTGAGTGTCTGAACTCCATAGATACGGACATGCCCCAGCACAGAAGTTGGCATTATACCCTTTGGGTTCATGGATCCATTTCCACCCAAGATCCCTCTTGAAATCAATGTAAAGAGGGCGGAGGCAGCAATTATCCTGCACATTTCTGTTAAAAGAAGAAAAGTTGATTTCGCATGCATCTCACCCTGAGTCAGAAAACTGAGTCATTCACTCATTCCACTTACAGCAAACACTATGAGACTGGCCTTGATGTCTCTCTTGTCATCCCACATCAACAGTGCAATACCACAATGAGTCCCTGGACTACTTTCCAGTATGTATTCTATACCCTGGCCTTCTTGTCTGTGACCTAGAAAATCAATATTCATCTTCAATGAACTAAGAGTAAACAAGAAGACAGTAGAGAGGGACAGTGTCCATCCTGCTGAACAGCTGCCATCTAGCCTCTACTGCTATTTTGTGCACACAATAAATAAAGTACAAAAGATATTTTCAGAGAGCCCATAGAGGCATTTCCCTTTGAGAACTTATCCTATGCTTTATCACTTGTTACTATATCAAGAAGTGAGTCAGAGTTCAAGAAATATCAAGTCTTGTTGCCATAATCACTGTCTTTGCTGACCAAAATATCCTCTTCTGTCTGTGATCTATGACATGGTGAACACCTCATGAATGGTACTCTGCCCCTGATATACAACTTCCAAAACAAGAAGTCCTCCCCCTACAAGGAGCACCAAAGCCCATGAATCTTCCCCTTCAAGAATTCACACATAAATGACAAATAAATTCTTGCAGACAAAGGTATGGTCATCACCCTTCTTCTGCCATCTTATTTCTACATCTCAGAAAGAAATCAAACCTCAGGTGAAGAATTCCTATAATGATGGATCTTACTGATCTAGCCAAAACCTCAAGGAAACTTGCATTTACTTTGTGGGCAAAGAGCTATCAGAACTTATCAGAACCCAAGCACATTAGAGAGACTTGTAGGAAACACTCAGGGCTAGTTTTCTCTTTTCACACCTGGTTCACTGATAGAGAGCTAGAACCACAGCAGGGAAGGAACTGTTGAAAGTCTTCAAGAAGCATCAATGATATGGCTGCCTAAACAAGACCCAAACAAGGACACCAATTGACATGCCAGCAAGGATGGGGTAAATGTCACAGGGCCCTTCTCCCAGATACAGACCTATAGGCCATTAAGGATGGCTAAGAGATGAAGAGTTAGCCTTCTCCAGAGATGCACCCCCTAATTGGTTATCCAACACAAAGTGATCAGCCAAAACATATATAAATAAGCAACACTAATTGGAGTCAAAAAGTTGCATCTATGTATTTATTTGTGTGGCTGCTGCGTGCGTGTGTAACAATAATAACTGAAGAAAAAGAGACCATGAAATTTGGATAGAGCATGGGATAAAAGTGAGGGGTTGTAGGGAGGAAGTGATGTACTATAAAAAATAAAATATTTTTAGAAATTCTTTGGAGAGAATGCTGCCATGAAATCCAAAGGCTTTACTATCCCTGTCCTTGAGCAATGACTTCAATTCAGGTCAATATATGAAGAAGAAAGCATAGGCAATGCAAGAGTTGGCAGTTGCAATCATCTGTTTTTATTTTCATTTCTTTACCTAAAGCAATAGGCGGCATCCAAAGCACGCTTCTTGCGCCGGTTGGACTGTTGAGACTCCAGTCTGTAGGAGGGCAACAACATTAGCAGGAGATGTGGGGTCTTCCCACTGTTTTTTTTCCTAGTGGACTTTATAGTTTTCTGATCACCACTGGTATATGTGGAGGTGCCATCAATACCTTGAAAAGATGCATTTGGGTAATAAACATTTAGCTTTACCTTTGTCAAATATAAGCAGCAACATTTATACAATATAGTTTCCTCATGCACACAGTCACAAACAACAGTGATGACTATTGCAGCTGCACTGACTGGCTATCATCATTCCCCACAGAAGCAGATATGGCACAATGGGCCTCGCACAAGGGACAATGAACACATCTGAATGGGCCTCTTGTCCAGGGGCAGTTCTGTTGAAGGCATGGCTGTTACTGGGAAAAGTCACTACAAAAAGTCTTTGACCTATGGTCCAAGGGCAATCTAGGCAGTTTATTTTAGTTCATCCTCAGTGTGGGCTATGTTCAAACTCTCAGCAACAGAGCACACAGCCATAGAGCATGCCTTGTCGCCTGCTGGTTCCCTCTTTTCCAGAGACCGTCAACCCAGAGACTTTCCTAATGAGCATAACCTGAGTGCAGCTAAACGGCCGTGAACTTGGTTCAAGTGAAACAGGAGTCACCCTTACCTAATGCTATTTTGGGAAGCTGCTCAGAAAGAGCTTTTTCATTTACTTTATGGCATCCTCAACACTTTTCTGATTCCATCTGAGATTTAGAAACTCAAGCCCCCTAAACATGCTCGGGAGAGTGCCAGTTTAAGCATTTAATCTCCACTCAGAGAATCTCAGTTAGGTCAGAGACCAAAATAAATCTCTACCCCTTCAGGGAGTGTTTTTCCATGACCATGGGCTGCTGGGGATTGCTAAAAGTGGACTGAGGTCCCAGGTGAGGTTATGAGGAAAGGATGGCAGATGCCACAACAGTGTTTACCATGGACTTCCCTTTCACCTTCTCACCCAATAGTTCACTGTCTTGTAAGTCAAATGACTTGAACCCTCGACACCTTTATTCACTCTGTATATTGATGAACTCAACTCCAAGGTGAGCAGGGGAAATGAGAGCCCCATTCTGTGTTTATTAGCTGCCACTGAAATCTGGTAGGGAAGCCACTTGCAATAGTGGGTGCAGGCTAGAAAGTGGTGGTTCGTCCTGACACCTGGAAGGTAAGGTACAGAGACTGAGATGGGGGACCATTCTTGTCTTTGATGAAATGTACTTGTTGGTGCTTGAAATTTTGCTTCTGGGGTTCGAAATGGATTTCCTTGAATCCTGCTATTGACTTCAATCATCTCAGCAGGTAGGAAGCTGACTTGCTTAGTTAGAGTGAGGAATAAAGGCTTCACAGACCAATAGTTTACAGTTTTATCACTAGGCAACAAGCAGTGAAAATCTGGAGTCTATTCCTTCCTTCCAATCCTTTCCATTAAAAAGGAAATATTTGCATTTTTAAATTATGTATATGTGTGGATTCCCAGAGCTTGGCCTGCCTGGTGCTTAATTGTGGATCTCTGTATCTGTATGATATCTGTATCTGTATGAAAGGTCTGTGATGACAGGTTGGATAGTCACCAATCTGATTATAGAGGAAGGCCAGTTCAGGCACCCTCTCCACTATTGCTAGGAGTCTTAGCTGAGATCACCCTTGTGAATTCCTGGGAATTTCACCAGCACCATAGCTCTTTCATTGCTCTCCCACTTTGTCCCTCCCCCAACTTGACCATCCCATTCCCTCATGTTCCTAGCCTTTACTGCTCCCCACCACCCACAGTTTACCCAGGAGATCTCATCTAATTCCCCTTCCCAGGGTTATCCATGAAGAGAGGAAGTAGGGAATACATGAGCAAGGAAGGTCAAGATCATGATGGAGAAATGTACAGAGGCAGGAGAACCAAGCTGCTGGGAACTCATGACCTCTAGACCCACAGCCGTGGTGCCTCCAGGGGACTGAACTAAGCCCTCTACATGTGGGAGACAGTTGTGTATCTTGGTGTACCTGAGGGGCCCTGGCAGTAGGACCAGGATCTATCGCTGATGCATGAGCTAGTTTGTGGGAACTGATTCCCTATGGTAGGATGCCATGCTTACCCTGCAAGGAGGGGGGAGGGGCTTGGTCCTGTCTCAACTTAATGGGCCAGGTTTTATTGACTCCTCATGGGAGCCCTTACCACTCATGGGAGTGGATGGGGAATGGGCTGGGAGAGAGGCAGGGAATGGGCAGGAGGTGGGATGGGAGGGAGAACTGTGATTGGAATGTCAAATGAAATTAAAATAAATAAAAAATTATGCACATGTGTGAGTGTATGAACTTAAGTACAGGTGTCCTTGGAGAACAGAAGAGGTAGCCAGATTCCCCTGCAGAGGGAATTTTAAGCAGTTGTTAGCTCCCTGGTGTGGGTGCTGGGTACTGAACTTAGATCCTTTGCAAGAGTAGTGCCTGCTCCTAACCACTGAGCCACCTCTCCAGGCACACTTTTCTACTTTCTTCTCTCTTCCACCAAGCCAGTCCCACCCATCCTCAAACAATGCCATTTTCACATGCAAGCTGACATCACCCCTCAGAAGACATCCTCCCAGTGAGGATGAAGCTTCCATTACCTGCAAATCTGGCTTCGAGCTCTTCACTTTTATTCGGGATGATGTAATTATTAGATGGCACAAAGGTACAGCAGGGGCAGTGTAAGCTTATCTTAAATCCCAGGTTCCTGTCTGCAAAACATTAAGTTAAGGAAGTCATTTGTACATGTGTCTAAGTCTGCAGTCAGTTCATAAGCTGTCCAGACCACATCTAGGGAGAGAACAAGAAAGAACTTTGTAACCTTTGTGGTGAAGCCATTCGTGCACGGCATCCGTCACGTCAAAGGAGAGCCATTCCCCCTCAGCTCTCGTTTTCACAACCTTACTATCAATGTAGCGCTGGGTTGGAGATGTTAAGTCTTTGGATTTGAGGATCTAGAGAGGGGAAAGAACATGAGAAACCACTCAGCCGGACACTGACAGAATGACTGAACCCAAATCAACCACAGTATTCCAAGTCATTGTTGACAGTTAGCGCCAAGTCTGTATTCATGCATTGGCATCCCGACAGTGTGGTTCCATATGTGACACATAACAACAGGCCATTTGCTCTGAAAAGTGTAACTGTGAAATCTATTGCGTGTGCTGACAGAAGCTCTGTAAGAATCTGCCATAATTTTTTTTTTTTTTTTTTTTTTAATGCTATGAAGTGACTTTGTTGTTCTGTCTCTGCACTTCTTTGATTTGGGGATCTTGGAGATGATGGTTCAGTTCAGAAGACCACTCCCTCCCTCCCAAGTCCCTGGATTATAAATCCTTAAGATATGTGGCCCTGCTTTTGAGTTAAACCGCTTGCTGGGTTTTGACTCTCAGTGTGATTTGTGATTGGTGGTGAAATCCTGCATCCTGCCATCTCAGAAGAACTTCTGGCAGGAGCAGTGTGGCACTGTGTGCCAGTGAGAGTCTGAACGGATCCATCTGAGCACTGAGACTTCAGGAAGATAGAAAAGGAGCTGTGACAGGACACTCTGTGGTTTCAACGGGAAGTGTACATCTGAGGTGGTTTCTACAACTCTCTTTTAAAATGATCATATTTTATGAACAAATCTGTGACCCTAAATCTCCCGGAGCTCTAGTGAATCCTACGCTATGTACAGCCCATGGCTTGCATTTCAGTGGTACTTGAGGGCTCAAGCCGTGGTGTTTTATACAGATCTTCGTAGTTCCCAGTCTAATTTTGAAGGTGTTTTCCTACTTAGGGATTTGGTTCCTCCAGTAAATTCATAAGCTTCTCTGATCATGGGGTCATGCCATCAACTTGACAACATTTCAAAGAGGAACACTCTACTGATTCAACAGCTACTAAATGACTCTAGAGATATCTAGTTGATACATTTTTTTCCCTGGTAAGCTGCAAAACGAAAACATATTACCAACTAGTTGTTAATGCATCCCTCCCTGACCTACATACACACACACACAAACACATTATGTCTTCACAGTTTGCTTGAGATAATGTGGCAACAAATGCTTCCTGGGATATTTGGGGTTAGAGTAGATTCACCCTCCCCCCCCCCCCCAGAGTTAAGGAAGTAGTATGAAGAAGAAAGAAGCAACACCTGGGGCTGTAGCTTGGTGGGGGTGGCGGAGTGCTTGCCTAGCCTCCAGGAGGTCCTGAGTTACATCCCCAGACTAGAGAAGGGAGGGGAAAGGGATGGAAGGAGGGAGGGAGGGAAAAAGGAGGGGAGGGAAGAACAAAGAGGGCTGGAGGGAGGAGGGAGGGATAGGGGAAAAGAAAAATGGTACAAAAGGAAATAAAAACAAAGTCATAAAGAGAAGGGAAAGGAAGAAGGATGGAGAAAAGAAGAAAAATGGAAAGGAAGGAAGGGGAAGAAGGGGAAGGGAAGAGAAAATGGAAAGGAAAGGAAAGAAGACTCGTAATTTACATGCTTAGGTACCCCCCTGAACTTTAGATAAATTTATGGCACAGGCCTGCCCCATGGATGAGCCCCACTAGATGGAAGAGTGTGGGATAATCGTGTCCCTGTAATAGGCAAGAAGTTCTTTTCACTAAAGACCAAAAGATGTGACTTCAGGGCCGGGTACAGTGGACTCTGGGCTTGTCACACTCTATTTGGTTTAATTTAATCCTCCAATGATTCCTATAAAGTAGATTAAGCAAATGGAAAAGTGAGGGAGGAGTCAAAGCCCACCCCACTCCCAAGCCATTGAACCATGTTGCTATGACAATCAGAGTGGGACCATGGGGTCACAACCACTTTTCATAGGGTAGGATTTATTCAATAATCGAAGCAAATATCTTTGGCCATGATTATACTGACTCTTGATGCTGGCAGAAGGCAGACCTAGACGAGGCTGATGAAAAACACTAACAGCATCTGTGAGTCCTGTAGGGATGAGAGGCTGACTTGTCAAAGGAGATACAACTTACCCAGCTGAGAATAAATGGCACAATGTGCCCAATATGGGAAAGAATATGAAACAATAGTGGACATGGAATTCCATCTCCTTCCCTTACTAGCAAACAGTTCAGAGCATGCCCAGACTCATCCTTCTGCTTTGGGTTTTTCTCCTAGAATGTCTTCCCTTAGGTGGTGTATTATTATATGGTAATGTGCATATTTTCTGTTAATAGTTTATTCATCTTGATGTAATTAACAGTTTGGAATACTACCCAGAACAAAAACTCATTTTCATTGTTGAAATAATTACATATAAATTACATTTTATATGATTATCTGATACTATGATAGAAAGGTTTATATTATAAATCTTGCATATCAAATTAAGTGTACATTAAATATACATGACACGTGTATGTGATTCTATCTACACAAACACACACTCACATGCATATACATAATATCAAGTCTCACTTAGGACAAGAATATCGTGACCTCATTAATCAATTGAAAGGAAAACACATACTAGCACACTGATAAAAATGTTTTATTCTCATTACACTTCTGTACACGTGTGAGTGTGTGTGGAAGCACGTGTGTCATGGTAGTGTGGCTTCAGAGCACAGGAGTTGGTTCCCACTACCACTGCGTGGGTCTCAGGGAGGGGCTCAGGTCAGCAGGCTTGCTGGCAGCCATCTTTGTCTGCAAGCCACCCACCAGCCCACTGATGGGACTTCTTTACTGGATGTAGCAATAAATGTATATTGTACTGATTTACAGCAAAGGAACTCTGGCTTTTTCTGTTGTGAGTCCACTGCAGAGTTAGGGTTGGGGCTTCCTCAACCACAGAGCATTGGAAGACCCAGTCAATGGAAACACACTTTTTTTTTTCTTTTTCTTTTTTTAAATCGGAGAAGGGCCTGCTGGATTGTTTTTGTACAGGTTTCAGAGTCATGAAAAGGTCACGTGTTGATAACCCCAAGAAAAACAGGAGGCCCTGTAATTCTGAGACAGAGAAGGGATAATTTTCTTTCTGCTTCAGTGTCTTGAACTCTCCAGACAAGGATTTCTTAAAGTCACTTGCAGTCCTGACTCCACTCTTCTCCCATCCTTAGCAGAAACAGGAAACAGCTGTTTCTCATCACTCAGAGGAGAGTCCTCAGGCTCCTGAAGACTCTCATTAAGTCCCCCTCACCATGCCTGTTTTCTCTCTCTAAGCTAAATAAACGGAGTTCCTTTAGAACAAGTACAGAGGGGCAGACTCCCAAACCTTTAATCACTGAGTGGCCAACAAGGACCGACGGTGCTTTTCAAAAGTGTCCTTCCACAGCTTTCATGATTCCCCCACGGAACTGTCTCAAAGAGTGTCTAATCACAACTCCTCATGCAGTCTTCACTTCATAGCTACCTTCAAAAGCTACAGGTGCCACTCCTCCAATTCCTCATTTATTCCCACATGTCAGCATGTTAAATTAAGTCTAATTAAGTCTAATTAAGAAGATGCGGAGTATGCGGAGTCGACCTGATGCCTCAGCCCACTGGTCCTTTCTTGCATTCAAGAAGTCACAAAATGTGCTGGGGAGATAGTTCCAGCAGTAAAGTACCTGTCCTTCAAACATGGGGTTCTGAGTTCAGATCCCCAGGGATCACCTGAAAAGTCGGGCATGTAAGCATGTATTTGTAATTACAGTACAAGAGTAGAGGCAGGAGGATTTCAGAAGTTCCCCAGCCATTCAGCCTCGCTGAATGCATAAGCTCCAGGTTCACTGAGAGGCCACTTTAAAAGGTGGAAAGCAATCAAAGAGCACATCCAATATTGATCTCTGGCCCCCACATGCATGTACACACACACACACACACACACACACACACACACACACACACACAAATAAAGTCACACAAAGGAGGACTAGCCTTTGCTACCTGAGCCTTTCTCTTGTCTTTAAACCAGGGCATGGAATGTGACCAGTTGTTGGTTCCTTCTGGATCCAAAGTCACTTGCTGCTATGTTTCTTTCTACAACTTATTGGGACAGAGGTAATTTGGTCAACGAGCAGCTTATCTTAGTCAGCCCAGTTAACCAACAGTGCCCATCCATCCATTCTAGATCCTATTCTCAGCTGGCTAGAACCTGCAATAAGCTGGGGCTCTTCTGGAACATGACTTTCTAACCACATCTGGTCTTGCCAAGTGAATTGAATTGCATGTTTCCCAATTGACTGATGATACCTGGACTTGGTATTGAGATTATGCAAGTTAATTAAATGCCTAGAAGCTAATGACGTACAAGACCAAAAGAAAAGAGAAGTAGGACTTCTGAAAAAAACAACAAAAACACCAAAGCATTCTAGAAGGTCTTCATAATGATGACTTGTATAAGGAAAATGTGTATTTCTGAAAACAGCATGACAGCTCCTCCAAAGAGTAAAGAGAATTGCCATGTGATCCAGAAAACCCACCCCTACCTATTACCCAAAAGAACTGAGAGCCCAGGTACAAACAGATAATGTATATACCAATTATCTTAGTCACCGTTCTTCTGCTGTGAAGAGACACCGTGACCAAGTCAGATTTGAAAGAAAACATTTAACTGGAAGCTTGCTTACAGTTAGTCCATGATCATCATGATGGGTAACATATCAGCTGACAGGCAGGCATGATGCTGTAGCTGAGAGCATATATCCCAAAACACAGGCAAAAGTCAGAGAAGGTGAGAGACTGGGCCTGGCATTGGTTTTTGAAACCTCAAAATCCAACCCCCAGTGACACACCTCCTCCAACAAGGTCACACCTCCCAATCCTTCCTAAACAGTTCCACCAATTGAGAATAGAATATTCAAATATATCAGCCTACCGGGGTCATCCTCGTTCAAATCATCACACCCATGTTGACAGCAACACCATTCACAGAGCCAAATGATGGAGAAAGACCAACTGCCCATCAGAAGATGTGTAGATGAGCCAAATGTGATACATGCATACAGTAAACTATTGTGTACAGCCAGGGAGGGAAGAGCAGTTCTGACATCTGCTTCAACATGGATGAATCTGGAGGACAAGAAGCTCAATGCAGGAAGCCAACACAAAACCAAAAGTGTCTCACTCACATGGAAAGCTAGACTAGGAGAACTCAGAAAAAAAGTAGAATAGTTGTTGCAGGTTTGGGGGCACAGGGTAATAAGTAATAAGTAATAAATGGGTGCAGTTTCCCAGGCTGGTGAGATAGATATCTCAGTGGGTAAAGGCACTTTCTTCCATGGTCGGTGACACAAGTTTGATACTCAGGACCTACGTGGTGGAAGTACCGACTCCCCCAAGTTGTCCTCTTATCTGAGCTTACATACTCACCTATTCACACATGCATACACTCACAATAACTCCAGTTTTGTTTTGTTTTGCTTTTTTTAAAGGGAAGAGTTTAAAATACTATCAGTGGGCAGTGGTTGCTAACCTCACAGCACTGACAACATGATTCCTATGGCAGCGAATAGAGGCAGCCAAAAGGTGAATTTTATTCTGTGTATGCATCTTATCACAATAAATTTTCCTAAATATAGTTATAAAATAAGTAACAAAACAAAGACTATACTAAGAATCTAGAAGGATCCCATTCTTCGGCTTTCAATGATTTCCTTGAAACTCTCTATTTCAAAGAAAGTAAAAATTGAGGATTAAAGATGACAAAGGCTAATACAATTTATGGAAAAAAAAGTAACACAGATCAGCAGTTAGTGTAGCTATATAAAAACCACTCTTCCACTCTCATAAAACCAAGAACAGCCACGGCATGCTAATATGTGGAAACATATATACATGTACACACATATATGTATTTCAAGTTAATACAGTAATGTAAAGTTTCTCTTATTTTTATAATCCTCTGTGTGTGTGTGTGTGTGTGTGTGTGTGTGTGTGTGTGCGTGTGCATGTGTGCATGCTTACTCTTAAGTGATACAGTGAACTTGTACAGGTCAGAGCACAACTGTGACAAACCTGACTCTTCTTCTACCTAGTAAGGTAAGTCATAGGGATCTAACTCAAGTCTTCAGGTTTGGCAGCAAATACCCTTACTCACTGAGCCATCTCACAGGCTCTGATTTCTTTTCCTTTACTGAGCTGACCAACAATAGATCTTCACCAAGTTAGAAGCAGGGCAAGCTTGAAAATAAAGATTCCCCTGTCTGGGGCTTAGCTGCCACCCATGGAGCTGCCTTCATTGTGTCACTGATACGGACAACTTATACACAACGTGTGCAAAATGCTCACATCTCACCTTTGGCAAGGCTTTGAGTTCTTCACTGAGTTACAAAACCTCTACACCAAAGGATTCATTCATCTCTCCACCCCTGGAAAGAAGCCAGCTCGGGAACAACTAGAGGTGAAAGTCACCATGTTACAGAATAGTTTAGGGGTTTTTGTCGTTGTTGTTTTGTTTGTTTGTTTTCTTAAGTAAAAGTATAGTTAAAAATTGCAGCCAGAAAAAAAAAATCTTCACCATAAAAGAATAGTACTGTAAATCAATTTGGGGGATTTGGCTCAATGCCAAGTGTGACATTCTCTTCATGACATACCACAGTATTGCAAGAAGGTTGTGGGAATTGGACATCTCTATCTGAATCTACACATAAATGACCCTTGAAAAGAATCAATTCAACCTGCCTTCCAATGGAAAGGAGATTTTACAACACGGCCATGGAGAAAACCTGTGCTAACCTAATCAGTGTCAGCCATCTAGCTGTGACAGTTTTAATGTTTCCAGTGTCCCAACTGTCATGAATGTCTTAAGTATGTTTAAATATGACTAGGGTTTCAAATGTTATTAATGAATACCAATTTAAGTGCATACTCTGTTGGCTGAGACTCTTGGATGTGCTTGACACCAAGTTATGAACTCTGAATCACAAAGCTCAAGACTGGAGAGGCTCTTCAGAAGCCAGCTGCTCCAGCCCAACCAAGCTCACTCCCATCTCTCTTTTTGTGCAGAGGCCTCTCCTCTTGACTTTACAAGAGAGGCCACCTGTCACCTCTAGACATTTCAAATTCTTCAGATTCTACCTTAATGAACATTTCCATCAAGCAGGCCCAGCTTATCATAGTCTTGTGGCTGTGCAGTTAATGGAGCTCTTCAAATATTTCTAAGTTTACTTTGAGTCCAACAAAAACCCTGCAGGTGCAGTAGACATCATGTCTCTGACTATGGCTAGAGTCAGGAAGCCTGAGGTATTCATGTCATTGGCAAAGACAGGGGAGAGAGCCTGGATGCAGAGGGAAGAGGATTTTCGAATATTGCATTTTGCTTGCTCAAGTAAAATGGGAAATTCTCTCTTCTCCATGACAGGAACTCATGAAAGGCAGTTTCCGTCAACAGCTTCCTTCGGGTCAAGTTCAAGGTGCTTCACTGTTAATCCCTCCTCCAGCCCTGCATTGGGTACTGAGGTAAGGCCCAGTCCTCTGTCACTGAGCTCTAGTCCTCTTCTTATCTTTAATTTTAGCACAGGGTCTCAGTAAATTGCTCCTGCTGGCATCGAATTTATCCTGGATCCCAGGCTGAATTTGTACTTGCAATCCTCCTCCCTCTGCCTCCATCCTGGGTAGCTGTTAATTTAGGTCTGTGATACCAGGCAAAGCTGTCTTTTCCACGTCTCTCTAAAGATTATTTCTTCAGTAAAGTCAGTGTGTGATATAAAGTATGGAAAGAATACAGAGCCTGGTGAATGTGATCCGGGCAGAGTAGGGGTGGCATCTACGGTCCTTGTTTGGGGTACACTCTTAATGAAAATGGCTTTATTTGAGCAGTTGCTGCATCCATTATCCACTGAGTCAGTAATTTGTGTCTCTATCTCTCTGTCTCCATCTGTTGTCTGTCTGCCTGTCTATCTTTCTCTCTAGCCCAGCCTCAGCATTTCCACTTTCATAGGATAAGAACACAAGAGGCTCTATTTGTATCACATTTCCATATGATTCAGAAGCATCAGAGCAGGTCACACTCTGGACCTCACTCCTGTAGTCTCCACTTAGGTAATTTATATTTTGATCACAAATACAGATGTCTTCCTTTCAACTTTGAACTTAATTGGTCTATCCAGGTTTTTAGCTTGCTGGATTCTCTCTGAATGCTACTTGCCACTCTATGTATGTATGCATCTATGTATGTATGTATGTATGTATGTATGTATGTATGTATGTACATGTCTTCCTTTTCCCCTTGTATCTGTTACTTGCTTACTCAATGTCTTTATCATGTTGGTGTCAAAACTAGCCATCATGGCACCAAAACCAGAATCTGTTGCTAGATGCAGTTACTTCCTTCCTGGCTGGTTGTATCTGAAATCACACTTTATGGTATTCTGTCTGCATCAAAGAAACTGGAATTTCAACAAGTGAGAGAGCTGCAGGCCTGTTTAGATGGGCAGTCTCTCTCACCTGAGTGAAGGATCGTTTATTCCCCCACTCTGTGACTCTTGAGAGATTCTCTGTGCAAAGGGCCCTTGAAGATCATCAGTGCTGTCATAGCTTCAGGGACTTTTGAAGTCAGACACACCCACACTCTCACTCTCTAGACCTGGGAAGTTTCAAACCTACTTACATATTAGCTAAAATGTCACGAGGTGCAGTCCCTCCTGTGGCTCTCAAATTTCATGTGGCCACCATGTCATGGACATGAGTGAGACAATTATTAGGGGCCTGTCCTCCTCCATATGGTCCCATCTTTCCTAATTATCCCTCCAGTGAACTTACTTGGAAACTAAGTCATAGGTTAGGGATTGGTGCTTCAAGGATATCCACGGGGAGGTGGGAACAAACCCACTATAACAGTGAGTATCACACACCGTGCGGTGGAGAGAACTTTGAAATGTGCATCCAAACTATAGAATCCTTCAGAGAAAGAATGTTATTTCTGACAACTCTTATTATCCTATACAGCCTTCCCCTGGCATTTTATACAGCCCTGTCCTGTATAAATTCCCACCACTAACAAACCTAAAAACACTTGGTCAAGTGGTAAGTAAGTCCCTGAATATTCTGTCTTTGATAGTGACAAATGAAAAGTACCAGAGTTTTCTACACACCCACAGACCAACCACAGAGGTTACACATTCCACCAAGAACAGAATCTCTAGGGTTTGTGATGGGATAGTGAGGAGGCCCTTTCTGCTGTGTTACGTGTTGCTAGGAGAATACGAACGGAGTGGGGAAGCAGAAAAGAGAGCTGCCAAGGGAAGGAAAGTGGACCTTCTAGAGAATCAGAGCTAGGCAAGGCAATTTTTTGTTTCTTTTCCAGAGACAGAAATGCAACTCTCTTCCTAGTCACAGTGGGCCACTTTAGGGGTACCTGACAAACAAAAGCTAGCATTATTAACCTTCTGAGGAGGCTTAGCAGACCTAGTCCTTACTACTTCTGCTAACACCGTGTCCTATAATTGTCATGGCTCCTTTGTAATTGTACCCTTCCAAGAAGTCTTAAGTAATGTATGCCTGGCAAGGACTTCTCAGGAGCCTGCAAAAGGCATCAGCTTTGGAAGAAAGAAGAGAAAGAACAGACTTTCTCCTGAGCTCAGAGATCCTTGGCCTATGTTGTCATATGAGCGCTTTCTCTTTATAGTACAGATGGAGCTCAGCACTTGATAGACACCTACAGTATACATAACCAAGTGTACCTTCCATCAAGGAGAAGAACACAGAATCTTTTTTATGCTAATGTCACTAGAAATGTGTTGAGACACCCCCTATCCCCCCCCCACACACCTCCTGTGTGATGGAAACACCTTACAATACTCTATTGTTCCCCTTTCTTTCATTCATTCTACAGATGGACCTTTGTGCTAACTGTGGTTGCACATAGGCATAAACAAGTAAATTCACTGCTCCAGGTCTAAGGGATGAAAGAGACCTTTGTCACTTGAAATTTGCCAATGCTGCAGCTCAGAGGGACATGCAAGGCCATCACAGACATCACACGGCTTAGAAGGTATTCTACCAGGAGATCTGAATTCTCAGGAAAGAGATCATGACGAATAGCATCTCATGGTTCAGGCCACAGTATCCTTCTGTTGGCTGAACTTGCTCACTCCCTAAGGCTGTACCACATAGCCTAGTACTCCACCACAGATGTGGATGGGTGTCAAATAGGTCCACGAACTCCCTAGGGCTCTCTTCTGATTTTCTTATCTGACTTCCTATTGCAATTCTCTGGTCTGACACTAACACAGACAGGTTAGAGAACATATTTCTAACACCTTGTTCCTACTTCCTGATATTGACAACACAAGTGGCCTGTACTGTAATTTATGCACATATTTACACTCAAGCTGAGCATTTTCAATAGTGGTTGGGGCTATCTGGTACTAAGCTTAAATAAGTCAAGACTTAGCCTGGTTTTTGTTTGTTTTAAAAAGTATAGAGAGCTTAGGGGTTATGGTCTTAGTTTGCTTCCTGTATTTGTATTGTGGATAAGAGAGAGAGGGAAGGTCCAGAGGCATTTGGAAGAGTCCAGAGCCGAGGAAAAGAGAAACAGATTGGACATGGCCAAGGCTAGGGGAGTGGAGAGAATAGCAAAGAATAGCAAGAGAGAAAATGCCAAGAAGGGTAAAAGAGAAAGCAAAAACAGTGGTGGGGAGCTTTCCCTTATTAAAAATAAAAGTGGGGAGGGAGTCTGGAACAGCCTGGGACTATCATAGTGGAGGGGGAGTGGGAGGAGGTAAGAAGGGCCAGGAGGCTAGTGTGGGTGCTTTGGAAAATATAAGCAGGGACTAAGGGGGCCTGGGGGCCAGCATGCATTTTGCTATGCCAATAGGTGTCACAGGTATATAACAATGGTGAGCCATATGTCCCTTCTTCCAGAGGTAAGGGAAGTGGCTCCCTTTGTTAGATGGGAGTCCCTTTGTCACATTCCTAGGAAATGCTGATTTTTATTTAGCCACCAGAAATCTTTCTGTAGTCCAGCTTGAATTTAGACTCAATTTTGGATCAAGTCAGTGGGCCTGCTCTTTTGGGGGGAGTTGGGCACCCTTTGGACCTGACTCATCACAAGCCACTTTTGGGAGAAGTCAGTTTCGTTAGACCTTATCCCCACTACAACTCAGAAATTAACCACTGTCAAGGATCTTCCTTCAAGGCTCTAATTTCTCACTATGCCTCACTTCTTCAATGCTCTACACTTGTCAACACCCTTCCACTAGAGACCATGCCTTAAATGCATGAGCCATTAAGGGACAAACCATTCCTAAACCCAAGAGTATCAATTCCATTAACTTGTTATAGGATCTTATTTTTTTTTAAGCCTATGTTGTTATTATCTACTTTGCCAATTGCTAAAGAAACAACAGAAAATGGGTAGGTAAGTACATTTCTTTCTCCATAAATAGTTGGAGAGAGAGAGAGATCTTTAAAACCATTGCAGGACATTTTCCAAAGCTAAAGGACTGAGTAATGGTTCTTAAGGACCCTTTATGATGTCACACACTTATTTTTAACAATGACCTTGTTATGAAAGCAGCTACTAAGTTCTCATTATGCAGGCAAGAGTAGTGGGGGAAAGGAAAGCCAACATGAAGACAGAGTGACCACAAGGCGAAGGACATTTGGTGATGAAGAGCATCAAAATAAAAGTTAGCTGAGGGCATAGGTGGCTCTGTTGGAAAGGGACCCTGAGATGACAGACAGGTTAGGGCACAAAGTCACCAGCAAGTCACAGATGGGCACAGACCTAAGGGACTGAAGGGAGCCAGGCACATTGATAGCTCTAGAAGTGCATTGTGGGTAGAAAGAAGAGTAGACCCAAGCCTTAGCAGGGAGTGAGTAGAGAGTGGGTAAGGAAGTCTAGGGACCAGCATATGGGACTTCATAGTAGTCTAAGGTAGAAAGCAGCACTTTTCAGACAAGTATGGCCACTGAAGGAGACTGGAGAAGCCTAAATTCATGTCTAATTGAAAACCAGAGCCAGCACAATCGTGGAGAGTCTAAACTCTCCACAAGAACTGTGACAGTTTAAAAATAAAATCAATAGCGATATCTCAGAGGTTAGGATCCAGGGAACCCATGTTCTGTTCATAATATCCACATTGGGAGGTTCACAAACTTTTAAAACTCCACTTCTGGGGATTGCGATGTCCTCATCTGGCCTCTGCAGGCACCAAGCACATGTGGTAACATGCACACATGTAGGCACCCACTCATACACACAAAAAAAATTAAAAATCAATCTGAAATAGAAAAATCTCTGTGTCTGATGGTGGGCCAGGAAGCAGTAGTGAGGGGTTAGGGGATGAGGTAAAGGATTGCCCCCACTTATTTGATTACTTTCTAGTAATTCTTCAAAAAGACACATCACAACCCCCATCCCATTCATTGTCCTTAGAGATTTATTCAAGCAAACAAGTCACAAAATAACATAAATGATGGGCAACTCCATTACCCTACTCTGCTCTTCTTATGATAGGAAACAGATCAGACCAAGTCGAACCAGAGATAATGGACAGCATGGCAGCCATTTTCTAATCACAAGCCAGTTGTAGAAGAAATATCCTCCCCCCTCCTCTCCAAGGAGGCCAGTAAAATCCAGACAGTGGTCCACTCCTGCTTCCGACTTGCCACACTTGGAAGGTCCATTACCTCACTCAAGAAAACCTTTCCCTGCAGTTCATGATGTAAAGGCTCAGAGAGAAGAGGGATCTGCCAGATCCCAAAGCAAATATGGAAAAGGTAGGAAGCAAAAGCAAACCCAGGGCAGACTGGCTATGAAGCTCCTCCTCTTCTCTCATCTAAATGGCACTTGAGCAGACATTGTAGAAAATGTTCTTCAAGGAAGCCCTGAGGTAAACTCATGGGGGACAAATCAAGAACCAGACCCTTGAAATAGGGACTACAGTGCTCAAGCTTTTATTTATAACATGCAGAAACCATCTGTAAAGTAAGGATATTGTTCTACAAGCATTCCAAAGGATGCCTGGGAATCTACAAGGGTAGTTGTGAGGAAGACACAGCCTGTGCAAGGTTTCTGTGCATGAACCCTGTACCTGGCAAATGTCCATCAAGTAAGGTGCTTGTATTGTACCAACTTGCAAATAGTTCCCACCACAGGGCTTCCTTGGGATCCCAAGGGGACAAAGTTCTGCCTTCTACACACATGGTCCCAACCCCACAGCCTTGTGCTTTCTGCTGATAAGGAGAAGAGGTCAAGAATATGGCTCCTGGAGCCAGACAGCCTGGGTGGAAATCCAGGCATGGCCCTCCTCTAACCCAGTGGCCAAGAAAGTCAATAAGTTCAACAGGCTCCAGTGTTGTTGTTTATAACATACAGAAGATTGCATTACGTACTTTTTATAAGTGTTTTATAAAGAGTGAATGGCTCTTTATACACACATGCACACTAGGAGAGAGAGCAGTTACAGCATTGTGCAACACACAGTGAATACTGTATATGTTAATAATAATTACCAATTTTGTTCTATTGTTCCTGGGTTACATTATGAAAAAGGGAGTAATAGCATTATTAGTTACTATTGCATGATCAGGTTTTTGTTTGTTTGTTTTTTAATATGGTCAGGAAGGATCAGTGTCCACATGAGTTTCTGAGTCCTGTCTACTCATGAGACTAGCTGACGCCCAGCAGTGTCGTGACTTAATGGAAATGATAACAATTTAGTCTCCTTATGAGGCAGGCATGCTATTTGATCACTTTGAAAAACCCTGAGATACTGATGTCCTTGTGCAAAGAGTACTTTTTTTATGCATCATGGCTGTTTTGTTTGTTTATTTGTTTTGGAGGGGGGATGAAATGGTTACTATGCTGTGTATGTCTCCAACGTGGCGCCAGAGGTGAGGTCAGTCTTAAGGGGATTGTGTGTTGTAAAATTCCATACAACAGGAGCACAGTATAACTTTTTTTTTTCCAGTAGCATATTTTGCAAGTCTAATTTAACAGACAGTCAGGTTTTCTGGCTGACCTCTTTTTTATTTTACATTCCCTTGGGCAATATGAGAAATGAAAGCTGAGATCTCTCTCTCTCTCTCTCTCTCTCTCTCTCTCTCTCTCTCTCTCTCTCACACACACACACACACACACACACACATACACACAGTGGGTGGGGAAGAATGGGGCAGTTTTCATTAACTCCATTTGCACTGTTCTCCCTACAGTAGCTAGGAGCCCCTACTTTCACATCTCAGGTCTAGGCCACCCAACATCCCTAGCTTTCACTCTAAAGCCTCAGAGATGCACATTCAGGGTCTTATATAGATGAACTTAGGTAGGGAATGACTTGTTCTCTCTACTAAAATGGTTCAGTTATTTTTCTCCACAAACAGCAACTCTCCATCCCATCCCCAAATATAAAAGTTTAATACATTCTAGAGCTTGAAGTGAAAAATCAAATGAATATAAATGATTTATGTTTGAGCCTCTGTTTCATGGTTTCCTTCAAGCCTGGGAGAGCTGAATCCTTTAGAAACTATGTTGAACAGAGAAGGAAGAAGGTCGGAGAAAATGAGAGGGTGGCTTTAGTTCTCCTCCTGTCAAGACTTCTGATGAAATTCACTGGAGAGAGACACACTCTCATGGTAAGTTCTTGGTGCCTTAAAGCTGTGTGTCTTTGCTCCCTATACAAATGAATGTTGCCAGTGTCGTGGATGCCAATGATCAAGAACCTACATTTCAAGCAAGCCCACCAATGAATCATACTGCTCAACACTAAAGGAAGAATCTGTCCTTAGTCTTCTTCTGTCTCTCTGTTACATTATGTCTCTGCTCTGCTTGGAAGCCACCTTCTCCTGCCTCTTCCTTATGAGAACACCTTCTCCTGGGTGCATTCAATAAGCCCACCAAGATGCTGTTGTTGGGAGCTGATGGGTTATCTTAGTGGTGGAGTGCTTGCCCAACACACAAGGCACTGAGCCTGATCCCTAGCACTGCAAAACTAAATACATACTACTAAGTAAGTATTAATGCCTGTCACTACATTGCTGCTTCTGCTCAGAATGACCCCTTACCTTGTTTTAATATACTTTAAGACATTTTTGGAAGCCTCTTTTGAGCACCAGCTCCTTGCTAAGAGTTCCCAGGCTCTGCCCTCTGCACCTGCACAAGCTATTCACGGGACATGATAACATTTAAACTGTATGTTTGCACATCTGTCTTCCTCACCAGATGCAAGGCTTTAGAGAACAGTTTCATAGTGCATATGGATTACCCAGGGAGCGCCTTAAAATGGAGTGGGTAGAGAATGGGTGTCTGCATTTCTCATAACTCCTAGGCCACTCAAGTCTCAGCCGCACAGACTTCACCTGAGTTGCTTGGTTCAGAGTCAGTGTCTGAAATCTCAGGGGCCCCATTCTTCATCTGTGTTCCAAACAGCTACCCAGTAGCTCTCCTGACAAGGGGAGAGGGGAGAGATCAGGGCGGCTGGCACAACGTAGGACAGCATGTGCCGGTGGTGGGGGCTAGATGTCTTGAGGGATAGATAGGTTAGCAGCTAGCAGTCGGGTGAGGGATGAGACAGGTTGTGGTAAACAGGAGATGAGGAGGAAAGGCAGAGAGGAAGGGGCTGAGGAAAGAGGAGATCTCGGCTCAGCTGCCCTGCTCTGGGTGGGGGGCCGGGGTGTCTGACCTAGGCATTCTGACTTTACAGATGACAGGCCTGACCTAAGGACTAAAGTCTCCCAAGGTGAATGCGCCAGTCAAAAGAGAGGGTGTACAGTGCTGGTTCTCGATTCTGTTTCTTCCTTGCTGGGCTGTTTCAGTAAGACTAATAACAAAGCAGGACTCAGATCACACAGGTGTGTAGAAGAAACTCCTAACGGTAGAAAGTATTTCACCTGCTGACACAACCCAAAGGTTACCTGGTACAGTTCGATCCGCTGCTCAGCCACCCTGGCTTTGGGGTTCTGTAGACGAAAGACTCTGAACTCTGCCTTCACCAGGTTAGAAGCATTCTTCTCCATCGTTGAGACATCGAAGCGGACGATTCTGAAGTAGGGTCTGTAGAAAGTGGGCGGGATGGCATCTGTAAAAAGTTAGGGAAATGGTTGAGAAAGATTAAACCCACCATGCTCTCAAGAAAGACCACAGTGTGAGATAGTCCCAAGGAGCCATATGGGAAATGCCTCAGAATTTCATTTCCAATGGCCAATTTAATACCATTAACAATTTAACCAGGAACAAAACGAAAATCAACATGTGTGTTTAGTTCCAGGAGAAGCAGATTAAGAACGATTAACAAACCATTTCCAACCATGTCTGAAAGCAAGCAGTTAACCCTGTCTTTTGAAGGCTGACAGACCAGTGGGAAACCCTAGATGGTTACGAATTGGAACAAGTTCATGACAGTTGATGGCTGAAGAGAGCTGCCGAGCTAGCATACGCTTTAATCAGATATGCCAAGAAAATAGCTCCTAAATGGCAAGCTTTCTGCCTGTGTGTGTTTTTTTTCCTTGAAAGTTTCACTCCAAATATTCCACTCATATTCAGCCTCATAGACTGAGTCGTTATTTTTACTCTTAAAGTTTGGGTTTTCATGCATATGACCAAGTTATAAGGAATTCTGAAAAAGAAAAACTGACCCACAAACTATCCACAAGGTCCAGCCCTCAAATTTTGGGGGGTGGGTAACATACTCTGTAGGTAGGTAGAAGGTGATCCTAGCTCTGAAATAAGAAGAAAACACTAATTTCTTTAATTTAGAGCCTTGTGGAAAATAGCATTTGTGGTCCATAGTACGCAACAATTTCAAGTTCGTGCATTGCTTAGAATTTTGCCCTTGACTATGAAATTGAGGTTATCCTAAGACCTGAGCAAGTTGTCCTGCCTCTCTGATCCCACCTCCCACATTCATTGAACACCAACAGACCACTGGCTTTTGAGTATGTTTCTATAACCTTGCAAAATTTTCCTATACATTTACCTTTCCCATTTCAGAATATCTAGAAGCTCTCTTCTTTCTGCCCTTTGTACATCCACAGGGCCTTATTAAAACATAATCATTCACAGTTATGTTTCTCTCTAAATGTGTTGATTGCTTCTGCATTGCGTTTGTTTATTTTGCTTTCCCCTGTGCAATTTTAAAAATCTGGAAAGTAGAAGCTATTTGCAAGGAGTTTCTTTTCCCTCCCACCTCCTACATATTCAGTGCAGGGTTGTGAATGCACTGAGTCCCACAAAGATCTGTTTGCATAGTTGATCATCAATGGGAATCCTAAATGAGCCATCTTGTCAATCTTAAAGCAAATATAAATACCACTCCTGAATCCCTGACAGTTACACTGGAGTGAGGGTAGCTAGAAACAAACCCAAGCTCCTCATCTTTAGGTGGTCTGCAGTTTTTGCCTCATGGGAGCCTTTTCTTATCTCTCCCCATATCCTTGAGACTGCAAATTCAGGCTCATGAATTCCAAGTTGCCCTATGAATCCAGGCTTTATACCTGCCAAACCAGAACTCTCAGAAACAAACAAACAAACAACCCCACAAATCCAAAATAAGCAGGTTTTGGAGAAATGAAGGTATTGGCTGAGACACTGTGATGGCCCTCTGTGGAAGAGATGGCAGGAAGCCTTCCGACCAAACAGGACAGTCTTTGGAGTCCCCGAGCACAGCAGTTCTATAGGGTTGCTGCTGAGACAACATTCACTTTCCTTTGCTTGGAATATACCCATCCCAGCAATCATGACTCCTAATCTCGTGCTGAACAGAACAGCTGAAAACAGTTCCGTCGCCCTGGCAGAGCCAGCCAGGCTGGCAGAATTCAGGCCCTGCTCTCTGGCTTTCCACACCCTCTTGGCCAGAACCTTCCACAGGAGGCATGGCCCCATCCATCTTCACTTATCCTCTGTGTTAGACAGCAGAGGCTTCAAACATCCTTTGAAAGCACATCCTGGAAGAGCAAGGCCAATTTTGTGTGTTTCCTGTCATTAGCCAGTGTAAACATCTTCCTTTCTCCCCTGCTCCTTCCTTTGCATGGAGCCCCTCCAGACTCATTCTGCTTCCACAAACAGCCATCTTTCACACCCCTCTGCCACAATCTTCTCCTTCATCAAGTTTGTAAATAAGTGCTTCCCAGATTTATTTTTATTCTCCTTTGTGTTTATTAAACTCTGAACAATTTCCCCCCCTTTCTGGTCTTCTGCCCATACACACGCATTTCCTTTTTATGGCTGCCTCAGACCGTGAGGTCAATTTTGTTTCTACTTCTTCTAAGCAAATCTCCAAATGATCCTGTCCCAGACTTTCTAGCCCTGAAGGAGTGTCGGCAAATATTTACAACAGCAGCTTGATGGCTAAGTGCGGTCCCTCAGCTATGTTCCCTTCGTCCCAGGCAGACAGTCCTTTCTGCTGGCTCAAGGAACCATTTAGACAGCTTATATTTCAACTGGCTGATAATACCAACCTGTGTTTAGGTTCCTGTTTTGCAAATAAAAGCAGTTAATGTGCAAGGGGGAAGGGATAGCTGAGCAGCATGGACCAGTGTCTCTGCTCAGGTTTTTGGAGCCAAGGGAAGCCACCAAGCCTGGAAGAGGATGTGAAAAAAGAACTCAATAAAAGACCCAAGAACCACCACTTTTAAGGGAGCAACCCAGCTGTCCCCTACTATCATTTGCTTACTGATCACAAGCCCCCTGACCTGGATGAGGGACTTGAGCAACTTGCCAAACATCCTCTCGTTTGTGGGAAATATTGCTGTAAATTGCTGGGACATAATGGGTCAGGTTTTAGCACCAATCAGAACTAGAACAAGGCACGAGCAGCAGGGTAGGGCTTTAATGGCTTGTGCAGCCCAGATCCACCCACAGAGCCCTGGAGGAGTGAGCTGTTTCCTCTGCCTCATCCAAGAACTCTCATCCCCCTCTGGGATGGGCTCTTGCTAAAATCCTCTGTAATTCCAATCCCAGTTTCCATTCTCTCGCCAGGTGGCCAGGTACTCTTTCTCCAGTGCCAGCCAGTTTACCCACACTGACAGCCTGGCCCACTCCTCCCTCTCAATTTCTGACCCATTTTTCAACTCAAGCACACTGATTTTCCTTCAACCCTCTGGCTTTCATACCAGAGCTGACTCTGTTGGTTTCCCATGTGCCTTGCACTAAGAAAAAGGTATGTGCATGAAAAACTGCGCGTCTTCCCTCACCTTCTTAAATTAATTTGGGGACTGGGAGAGCTGGATGGCAGGGATTTATCTGCAAATTATTTGCTCAATAATTTGCAAAGTAACTATACAGAAAGCTGAATGTAGCATATAATCACATACTGATTTATTATGTAAATTGTATTCTCCATACATAAGGACCTCAGGCTCGGGTGTTTTTTATTTGCAGTTATTTACTTCATCATAGCGCAGAGCCGACTCCTTGGGCTAAGTGACTAGAGCAGACACACAGGATCCCCATACTCAGAAAGGCACCACATTCTGGCTGAATGCTCTATGGTGGCATCTTGAAACCCTCAATAATTTTTTAATTTGTGTTGTGTAAGTAAAGTCCTCCACGACACTGGGGTATGAGGCTTGGAACCTCAGTTCCTACACTAACTTCTCCTCCCAGGGTTCTCTGCATCTACCCTTTGCTTTCTGGTGGCCCCGTCCTGACTCGGTGTTCTTAGACCACCTAGTGACCACTGTTAGCCTCTACACCTGGAAGAATTGGGGTCAGGAGCAGAACCCAAGTCATTTCCTGGTGGCAGTTGCCACACCCCTTGCTTGCAGTGCCATAGTGAAGTGAGGAACCCTGAGTGGGAACATGCCCCCAGCCCACTCTAGGTACCAAGCACCGGCCATTGTGGAGTTTACCATAGCTTGGGATGGAGCAACAGATTTATGAGATGAATATGCTAGCTTGGTAGGGCATCACTGGCAGCTAGGGTCAGGAGGACCCTAGCAACAGGTGGGATGAACATTTGAGGTAAAGGGCAGGACCATGAGGGCCATGGTCCCTGTGAGGTTCTTTCAGGGTTAAAAAACAAAAACAAAAACAAAAAACACTGTTCCAAAGAATCAAATAGTCCATACATGCAGGTGCCAGAGAAAAAACACACACACACACACACACACACACACACACGCACGCACGCAGAGAGAGAGAGAGAAAGAGAGAGAGAGAGACAGAGACAGAGAGACAGATAGAGACACACAGAGAGAAACAGGCAGAGACACAGATAGAGACTATGAAGTAAAGCAGAAAGTTGTACATGCTATGACCAATTATTTTCCTTCTTTTCTTCCTTCCTTCCTTCTTCCTTTCCTTCTTTCCTTCCTCCCTGCCTCCCTCCTTCCTTCCTTTCTGTTTGTGTCCTTCCATCCTTCTTTCCTGGTGCCTCCTTCCTGTTAATACTAGGGATCAAATCCAGTGCCTCATGCAAGTTATGCAATTGCTTCACAACTGAGCTATATCTCCAGCTGTTCTAGAATTTTCTGCATCCCCTCCCTCTTTTTCTATTTGCTCAAGAGACCCTGTGATTTTCCTTTGAAAAGAGATCCTCGACATTGCATAACTATCCCTACACAGAATAAAAAGATCTCAGGTCAGGAAAGATCTCCATGTAAATCTCAGTTCTAATATCAAATCAAGCTGAGTTTGGCAGAATGCAGCAAGGACATGGTCTAGCTTTTCTGACCCTGTCTCTTCATCTACATATCCCAGCAAACAGATACTGAATGGTGATGTCAGGATGACATGAGCAAGTGAGCAAGCGGAAGGAAATTTCAGCCCTGGATCTTGCACAAATCTCTATCCAGGACCCTTGCAAAGCTGCCAAATGGCCATTGGGCCTTTGTCAATGGGCCTGGGAGGGAAGCTCTTGTTGCCTGACAGAATTCATTAGAGGAAAACAGAACGAATAAAAACAGGAGCATGCCCCGGGCACTGTAGAAAGGGCTCTGTGTGTTCTAAGTCTTGTCCCCTTTGCAGGGAGGAGCTAGTCACCAGAGTCTTCACAGTTCCCACCATCCTCTGTTTTACTGAAAGTCCTGGCCACTCTGAAGGGTGACAAGACAATTCCATCCCACCCTCCCCCATAATGCTCAAATGAGGTCTTAAAAAAAAGTCAGGTGTAATAGCATGTGCTCATAATCTCAGCAGTTTAGAAACTACAGCCTAGACTACACATTAATTATTCTAGGATAGCCAGGAATACATAGGAAGACAAAACAAAACAAAACAACAACAACAACAAAAAAAAAACACAAGAAAACAAAAGTGAAGAGAGGTCTTACATATGTGTTCTGACAAAGAACAAGGAAGCAGAATCTGTAAGAAATACCTTAGGATATCCAGGGCCCAGCCAGGTAGACTTTGGTGCAGTGGTTCTCAACCTGTGGGTTGTAACCCCTTTGGAGGCTGAATGACCCTTTTATAGGGGTGGCCTAAGACCATCCAAAAACACATGTATTGCATGACAATCATAACAGTAGCAAAATTACATTACGAAGCAGCAATGAAAGTAATTTTATGTTTGGGGGTCACTACACATGAGGAACTGAACTAAAGGGCTGCAAGCATTAGGAAGGTTGAGAATCACTGCTCTAGTGTTTATCCATCCATTCAGTTGGTTATACCACAAAATTGACAAGGAAAGACATATGACCTGTCAAACTCTTGGGTCAAGGATATGCAGGCATTTGCTATATTTGTTAAAAACATGGGTTCTCAAAGTGAGGTTCTGGGCCCCTGATATGACCTACTGACACAGAGACTGACTCTCCAAGATGGACTCCCTCCTAAAAGCCACATGAAGCTTCCAAATCAAAGCAGGTTCCTTCTGACAAGAGTGGAGGTAAGACTCCCAGGACAGGAAGAAAAAAAAAAATAGGAAAACACAGGAAGGGAAAAAAATCCCACACCCTGAGATCTAGGTTGTATTTCCTGTTGGCTGAGAGTTGAAAACCTTATGCAGAACTGACAAAATTGATATTGCCCGCAAAGGCATCTCTAACAAAGATGTTAAAAACCATCTCTTACTTAGGCCAGAATGTTTGTGGCCTCGAGCTTAACTGTCAAACCTTCCCATCTCATTAAATCCAAACAACGCACCTCATAAAACTAGTTTACAGTTTCATCTGCCAAAGGAAATTCTTTAAGATAAGATAAATGCATAAACCAGCTCATATATTTTTAGTTAAAATTTAAGCCATGTAATCTTTAAATTTTGTTGAAAATTAAACTCTTTGAGTGATATGGCTTAAAATTATACAATCATTGTAGTGAGAGCTAAAAGCGAATCTTTAAAGAAGCCAGCATGCATATCTTGGCCTTTTCTTAAGTCTCCCTCTCTCTAAATATTGGTTCTAGATTCCGAGGTTGTGCTATCCCTTATCTTGCCTTAGTAAACTTGCTTACTTCGTTGCATTTTGACTCATCTTGAAACCCTTTTCTGCAGTGTGGGTGAGGATCTGCTTCCTAAGTGGGGAGCACTATCACCAATTCTTTAAGACTGAGGAAAATGGTCAACATTTGGTATGTTTCTTGGGTGACTCTTGTACCTTACAAGAAAACCTCTGACATAAAGGACAGAGGGGTCCTGAGCTTCAGTCCTCACAATCACATGGCAAATGCTTTTTCTTCTGAGCAATGTTCCCATCCCCGTTGATGTTTAGAGACTTTTCCAGCACTCCGGAAGAGTTTGGGAAGGAAGTAGAAGTACCCACCTGTCTTCCAGGATATTAGGTTCCAATGCTGCCTGATGAATCCATCTCCTTACAGAAATATGGTGGCCCTTCACACCATTCTCATCTTAATACCCTTCACATTGCTTTTGACCCCTGGATCCTACCATTAAAAAAAAAAAAAATGTCCACTCAACCCGGGGGCTCTATCAGTATCCTAGAGCTATTGGTTGATGGCAGATATTTCTTTTCATAGCCACTTTTGAGAACTTCTGCTTCCCATCCAGCTCCTCAATTCATGAACAAACTATGGATTAATGCAGTATGCCCATCCCACCCTCACCTTCCCATAAAAAGAAGGGACTGATCATACTGCATTCTCTGCAGAGAAGATCATCCCACTTCAGAGATACAGAAATGAAGTGTGTGGAGAGTGAAATAACTTTTATCTAACATCAAGGTGAGGTGGTTCTTTCCATCAAATGTACTTTGATTCTACACCCTCTGCCTTTTGTGAGAAGAACTCCACAGAGTGCACTGTGTGAACACCACCCAGGACCATTTGATGGGCTCTTGTAAGAAGAACAGGAAGAAACTGGTCCCCCTTCACTAAAGATCAGCCTGAGAAACTTTGATGCCAGGATCTTCATCTTCACCCCCTAACAGATGCACACATATGTGTGCACTGGTTGCAGGCAATTGAACCCTGCAGCTACCCCCAATAAGAAGGATGTCCCTAACTCCTATATTGTCCACTACCGTTCAGACTCCCACCACGTTTGCCTACTGATCCAACCCTAGTATCGTCTCTGCACTGCTCTGCTACAACCTCCCAATGAGCAGAAGAGAGTTCTCATTTCCTTTCCCATGACAGACTCCACTGCCCTGCACCTTAGCAGTGATTGGTACGGACTTGTGACATGCTTAATGAGTATAATGGTCCCTCATTCCTGACATTGTCGGTGTGGGGAAGTAGTTTGGGGGTTTATTAGACAGCCCCCAAAATGCAACAAGACAATCAATCCACCCAACGGTTGGAGGGCAATAAATCAGCTCCTATTTGTATGTGCACAGGCACAGCCAGCAAAAAAACCAAGACAATTGTGTTTTGGGGTTTTCTGAAATTTGTCTTGGCACACTGGATATAGATTCAGTTTCACTACCACATCCCAACACTGCTGACATTCAAGTCACAGCAATTTAACATAAAATGACTGAGAAATAAACAGCACATCGGCCGTGGTTTCTGACTTTCTCTCCGGCCATCCCACCTATTAAATGTAACAGGGCACCACAGCATCTGCAATTTACCCCGGAGTCTCTGAGAGGGGGATGGTGTCAGACTTGACATGCCGCTGGCAGTGTGGAGCCTAATTGTGCCAGCATCAGCTTGTGTGACTTGGCCTTCATCAAGCTGCTATTTGAGACCATGCATACTGTCAGCAGGAGTGTTTGGGCCCCTTCTTACATGGTGAAAAAAAATGTAAAATAAAACAACAGTAATGCTGGCCCATGGTGTTTGGTTTTCTTGAACTGTGAGAGACATGGAGTTTCTACTTTCTATCCCAAAGTTTCCATTACCCCCATAAAACCCTGCCTTCTTGGAGACATGCATCTCACTCAAAGTTCCAGATTTCTCAGCCACCTCCAGGCTGGCTGGGAGGTTCTGGGCTTCACAGTAAATGCTGTGGGTACTAAAAAGCAAGCCAGCTGTGACTGCAAAAGGCTACCAGCTAACACAGAAACAAGCAATAGAAGATAGTCATGGAAAGAGTGTGGCTGTACCCACATTTAAACAGCTGGATGGTGGAGGTTTCATACCCTTCCACCATGACCTTCCAGAGGCACACTGCCCTAGCTCCTGGGATGAGTCACTTCTTGTCTGTTTGCTTGTTTTTAAGATAAGATCTAGCTATAGTACCCCAGGCTGGCTTTGAACTTGTGATCCTTCTGCCTCAACCTCCCAAGTGCTAAGACTGCAAACATAGGCTGCCACTACTCGCTCAGTGCTCGGATCAGATGTTCGGAATCAGTTTTACAAGGTACAGTCTCATTCTTCATAACATGTAAATCTTTTCCCCTTCCTTCCTCATTTTCCTTTATCCACATCTCCCTTCCTTTCTTCTCCCCTCCTTTCCTTCCCTTACTCTTTCCCTTCCTTCCTCCCCTTTCCCTCTCTCCTCTCTCTTCTGCTTTATCCTCTTTCTCTCCTCTCTTTCTTCCCTTTAAACAGCTTTTGGGAGCTGAAGAGATGCCTCAAGGGTGAGGCACACTAGCAGCTCTTGCATAGGATCTGAGTTCAATTCCCAGCACCCACATTCCCACATTGAGGCTTACAACCCAGTACAACTACAGTTTTCAGGGATCTGATACCCATGCATGAACATGGGTATACACTCTCTCTCACACACACACACACACACACACACACAGGCAAAACACCCATAGACAGATGATAGACAGACAGACAGGCAGATAGACAACAAAACAGCTGTGCACTTTGCTCTCTGATGTTCAGGAGGCAACCCACACAAGTCATCCTCCTGAACCATCAATGGCAGAGGCTGAGACCCCACAACATCATTGTCCATACAAATATCCCAGAGAACAGCAATGGCTCCAGTCAAGCCCAAACAGAATGATGCCAACATGTGTTGATTACTTTAGTAAATTTAATTGGAGCAATTTAGCAAGTTATCTTGAATCCTTAATAAGAAGCATATTTTATTCTCCTTTCTGTTTACAGATGGAGAACCCAAAGGGTTAAGATCTTTCTACAATTACACCAAACATTGGCAAAGCATGGGTTAAAACACACAGCCCTTGTCATTATGGGACAATCTCCCTTTTCTGTGCTGCAAACACCATAGATAAGTAGACACCGGCATTCTCTCTGCTAGTGCAATGCACATTCCTGCAACTCTGTAGTGATCACTGTGAACTTCCACCACATGTCACAGGCTGAGCAGCTCCTTGCTAGACTGAAAATATTGCCCAAATCTTAAAAACAAACAACCAAGTGAACACACACAAACACCAGTTTGCTTTCTATTGCTGTGATAAAACTTCAAGAACAGCTTAAGAAGGAAGGGTTTCTTTCTGCTTCCAGCTCCCAGGTCACAGCCCACCATGAATGGAAGTCAGGGCAGGCACTAAAGCAGAGCCATGGAGGAGCTGCTCTATTGTCTCGCTCCTCCGGCTCCTGTTGGGCTGCCTCTCTTATACTCTCCAGGACCCCACCTGCCCAGGTATGACAATGCCCACACTATGCTATTCTTCCCCACATAAATCATTAATCAAGAAAAACGTCCCCAGACTGCCTACAGGCCAGTCAGATGGCATTTCCTCCATTGAGGTCCCCTCTTTCCTGATGACCCAGTTTGTATCAAGTTGACAGAAAACAGTGCACCATTGTGGGTTCTTCATGTCTTCTTTGTTTCTTGCTTATGGCCCCCTTTTGTTTTGTTTTGGGGACACTGTGCTGATGCATTGCTCTGCCTTGAAGCTAAAGTTAATAAGTAGCAGGGCACACCCTGCTAGAATTGCAAGCTATCTACCAGCCGAACCCAGTGGCATGGGCTGCTATTAGGAACATCTTAAATCCATGGCTTGGCAGAAAACAACAATAAAGGGAACAGATGATTCTGATTACCCAGTGGGCTGGAAGTAAAACAAGTACGTGATGCTCAGTCTCTGCGACCCTTCGGTGTCACGTGAGTGTGCATGGAGGGACTGCCTGTGTCCCTCAGGTGTGCTCACTGACAGTGGCATCCAACCTCTCTGTCAAAGGCAAAACCCTCAGAACTCCGACTCAGCCCTGTGCTGCCTCTGGAAGCTCCACTGTATAAATGTTTCTCCCAGTCAAAGGCCAACCACAGGGCTACAGGGGAAGCCCAGGTCTGTCCCCTAACACAAAGGCTTCTGATGCCCCTCAGTCCTGCTTAAATTTTTTCTCCTCATCATATCTTTTCCATGCAAATAACCCCTATGTCCCTCCACTGCTTTTCATACTATCATTTTCTGGTTGTTCCATTTGCTTCAATCTTAAACAAAACATATTCCCTTAAGCCTGAACACAATTATAGAGGCATAACAGAGGACTGTTACCTGCTCTGAACTTACACTTGTATTTTTACTTTGCATCTTCACTACAATTCTATTGCAATTCTAAACATTTCCAGTGCATGATAAAATATACAAGTCCTGACTCACCCATTAGAGACTTTTTTTTTTTTGAGACAGGGTCTCACTACATAGCCCTGGCTAGTCTGCAATCTGCTATGTAGATCAAGCTGGCTTGGAATGCACAGATATCTGCCAGCTTCATGAGGGCTGGAATTAAAGGTGTGGCCACTACACCTGGCCAAGACACCATCATCCTACACTAATGCCCTGAGGTGTCTATGTATGCAGGGTTCATCATTTATCACTATTCCATGTGGATTGAATTTGCTGAAGCTGATTTTGCAGTAGGACACACTGAGAGGAATTTGAAGGTGTAAACAGTGGACCTGAGCATCAATCAGATTGTTAAATGACGCTTCAGGGGATAAGGTATCAAGTCAGAACAATAGTCTTGCTTATTTCTCTCAATAGATAAGGAACAAAGAGATAAAGTGGATACAGACTTCAATCCACACTAAACTCCCTCCCTTTCTAGACCCTGTGTACTGGATTCTTGATTCTAGGCAGAACAGCCAAGTCTGAAACTACGCTGTCACCTGTCACCATGGTGGGGCTTCTGATTTACCCAGTGGCACACTTCAAAGTAGGTCAGCAGGCCAGCTGTATGCCTACTGAAAACAGCCAAGAGGACAGGGCTGAGGAAAGTTCCGGAACCCACTTTATCCCAACATACCCAACCTGTACTAACTAGCACATAGACTAGCTTCCAAATCACATATTCTCCAAAGGCTGGATGACTAGTTGGGAGGTTTTTTTTTTTTTTTTTTTTTTTTTTTATGTTAAGCGATAGCTCTCTGTCTGACAGGTAGAGATAGTGAGGTTGTCTGCACAGTTTGGAAGAGTCGCTGCGTTTCTCACTGTCTACACTGGCATTTCAATAGACAGCCACTCGGTGCCTCACAGAAAACACTACAGGGTTGCAGGACGGAGCTCTGTTAGCACTGGTGGGTATGTGCATGGGGCGTGCACTCTTCCCTCATCCTGTTTGTACTGGCCACACAGCTATGGGCAATTAAGATATGGGAGCATATAGGAATTACAAGAATCCAGATGAGCTGTACCAGGAAGGGACTCTGGAGTCCAGCCAGAGGTGCAATACTTATTTTAAGAATCTGTTCATTCAGGCACCAAGTAGCTTTCTGTGCTTCGAGGTCAGGCCTCTCCATTCAGAAGAGGAAAAAAAGAGTCTTTAAATTTAGAGTCTTCGCTGCAGAAGCAGCCCATGGCCAAGCCCTTCCAAATGTTTAATGTGATATTTTCATAATTGAGCTAGGTGAGAGCAAGCACCAGAGCTGAGCCACAACCTCATTATTTTATGTGTAGGGACTGCAGAATGTCTAGCTTTAATCCACTCTGAGGGACACTGGGAAAGGAAAAAGAACAAAACAACACCCAGAGAATCCAAAGAGTTAATCCTAGTAATCCCAATTTATTTAAGACTTCAGCAAAGTGAGACAATACTGTGATTTTAAGAATGGAATGAGAATTCTTAAGAAATAATGAGTTTCCTTTGGAGGCAAGCTTGGGAGCTATCTCTCTGCTTGCTTTGGGAGGCTTGTAGAAAAAGCTTTGTGACTGGGGTCAAAACTTTAGTAGAAGTCTCCTGGTTCACACAGGCAGGTGGGTAGATGAAATAGTGTAAATGACTATTCAATCTCCTCAGCAGCTTTCCTATGTGTCTTGACAGTAACTATGAATCATCCTTAAAAAAGAGTTTTGCAGAAGACAGGCCATGATTTTGCCAACGTGTTAGGGTGAAAATGGACAGAATTGACCTATCACCACCATGGAGCGTGCATGCATAGCAACACAACTCAAGTGAAGTTAGGAGTAAGCAAAGGTATGGAGATGGGGGATCTTCCCAAAGGAGAGTTCATCTGCTTGTTCACCTCTACCCTGAAGTCAGTGGGATCTCTCATTGTGTCAGAGGATGTGTGTTGTATCATAGAAGACACCCACTTCTTGTCTTATTGTGGTGGTCTCATTATATCCCTTTTAAAGACTAACCAGCATGACAGGAAGATTCCATGGTGTGTCAAAGGTGAGGAACTGGGCAGTTCCACAACTGCCTCCAGATCTATTGATTTAGCACTTGTGTGCAAAACATGAAAGCTTGCAATCCAGAATCTCTGTTCCTTACATGACTGATTTGTACACCACATACTATACTGCAGAGTGCCCATGTGATTCTGCCCTGAGCATACTGGCTTACTCTGCCCAGAGGAGTTTGAACCAGAGCCACTTGTTAACTCTCCCGATTTTCTGTAGTGTTCTTAACATCTGGGAATTCTCTTAGCCCTCATAGCCAGGAAGAGGAACTCACACATGTACTCTGCTATTACCACAAACACCCCTTCCCTCTCCCAACCAAGATGTTCATGGGCAAAGTCTTAGGAGCTCAGGCTGGCCAAACCTACCTTATTTCCCATGCTATGACTCAGGTCCAGGCAAGCATCTCTTAGTATACATAATATGTATTAAACAACACAAAATAAAAGCAAGTTCATCCTGTCTTTCTAACACTTAAGCCATAGGATGCTGATGAATGATAACCACAGTCCTTTGGGCCTTCCTGGGTTTTTCTATCACATAAAGCACCACATAAAGAGCCTGGTACTTCTGCAAACTGAATAGTAGTGTCTCCTCTTTCTATTGAAGAAGCCATAGTCCAGAGAAAGCCCAAATGTTTTGATTGAAATAACTCTCCTCAGTGCTGACTCAATGCTGGTCATTTGATCCCTGAGTCGGTCTGAATAATAAGGGCCTCCATAGACTCACATATTTGAATACTTAGTCATCAGGGAGTAGAACTCTTTGAAAGGATTAGAAGGATTAGATGCTGTGGCCTTGTTGGAGGAAGTGGTCACTGGGGATGAGTTTTGAGGTTTCAAAAGCCCATGCCAGGCCCAGTCTCTCTGTCTCTGTCTCTTATTCCACCCCCAGCTTGTGGATCAGTATATAACTCTTTATCTCCATCTCTGTCACCCTACCTGCTCCCACATCAGCTCCATGATGATAATGGACTAAGTCTCTGAAATCATAAGCCAGACCCTAATTAAATGTTTTCTAAGAGCTGCTTTGGCCATGGTGTCTCTTCTCAGCAATAGAACAGTGACTAAGACAATTTCCGAGTTCCAGTCTAGCTGCCCCTGAGAAATATAAAGCAGCCCATATCATCACCCAATCCCCATGTGGCATGCACTATAAATGCATCAGGCTAAGAAGGCCAATTATGAGGTCTTCATCATATTCCAGCTTGAGGAGATACAACAGCTTTCAAATATATAAGCTGCCTTTCAACCAGCTCTGAAAGGTTTCCTTCTCTTGGTTGTTACAGTGAACTGTTCTTTTCAGTGCCAAGTGCGGAAGTCTCCTCCTCTAAGTGCACATTAGCCTGAGGGTGACAGTACCTGGAAGGGACCATGATGGAGGATGATTTATGTTCAGGGGTCAACTGCCAGCAGCTCACAGTATACGATGACCTTCCCTGTACTATAGGAATGGGCTGGAGGTGAGAATAGGAAGAAGGAAGAAGAAGGAAGAGAGGGGAGAGAAAGAGGAAAAGAAGAGGGGAAGAAGGAGAGAGCATATGGCAGAGTCCCTGGGATTCGTTGGGAGATGAAGATGTGTTTAGATGGGTGTGCACTTGTGCTACTGATGATCAAGGAGAACCTGGGCCATAGGCAATTATACCAATGGGCAAAATAGTGTAGGTGCCCAAATGACCATCATATTCAGGGACAAAAATCACTTCTTGGTGCTCAAAACGATCCATAATTTAATGTGCTTCCTGAAGTTCCCTCTGGATACAGGACAGCTGTGAATTCCTTTCCATCAAGAACTCACTTGACATATGGCAGGCATTTGGAGCAGCCCAGCACAGGCTTAAAAACTCTAGTTCGGGCTCCAGAGATGGTGCAGTAGGCAAAGTATTCACCATACAAACACGAAGACTGGAGTTTAGCGATATAGAGACAAGGATTGCCTGGAGCAAACTGGATAGTTATACTAGCCTATTTAACAAACTCCGGGTTCCATGAGAGACCCTGTCTCAATGAGTAGGGTGGAGAGCAACTGAGAAGGCACCAAACATCAACTTCTGACTTTCGCACACTTGCACTCAAGTACACAGTGTGCACACGCACACACGTGCCCATACACATACAGGCATGTGCCCACGCATATGCCCACTCACACACATGCGTGCATGCATACCACACACATATATACACATTCAAACAGCAGAAATAAAAGAAACTGTCACTTGATCTCTGACTGTATTTTACTTTAGGAAGAAAACTGGGAGCTCTTAGAACTAATTGTACCTTTCCCATAGCCCTGTTCTAATTACACACAGGGTCTGATCCCACAACCATTTCTCTGGGATGCATGGGTCTTCTGATTCCAACATCATTCTTGCAGAAGACGTCAATATATTGTTTTAGTATCTGTATTGTATTTCTGTCCATGCAGTCTGAAGCCTGTAAGAGTTGGTCACAGAGAATGTAAGTGGGGAGGCATGTTCAGCATACTAGAATATCTGCCTTGTCCAGATAGAATCCTCAAAGCATTTTATGAGTCCAGTATAATAAAGAGGGTCAACATAGAAGTGACTGTGACTCCAATCAGAGTACCTTGTCTTAAGAGTCTGGCGAGAGTAAAAGGGGGTGAAAAAAAATCATGTATAAACAGATCCTGTACAGTGACCCCAGGGCTGTGTAGGAATCTGAAGTGTGCCATGCGGGAGGGACTATCAGAAGTATTAGGAGGAAGGTTGAGTCCCACTACAGATCTGACAGTGGGCACAATGACACCACCACACACAAATCAATTGCCTTAAATCTGATAAAGATCCTGGACAATATTTTACCAAGTGTTGCTGGCAGAAACCTAACTACCTTTGACATTCAAGGTTGGCATGCAGTTCCCTGCCACAGCCAACCTTGTTTGGAATGAGGTTCCTTCAGTGGGCTCTCACTATTCAAGGCCATTGACATTCTGTACCCCTGACTCAAGGCAGCTTAGTAAAGAGACTTTGATTTTAGTTTTGACACTTGGCTATGCTAAGCCCTTCATTGAAAATCTTCCAAGTCTTGTGGTCAGGAGGATGAAAGGTCTGTATACAGGACAGCCACTTCTTGGGAGGAATTCCTACTTGCCTCCCAAGTCATGTCACTTTGAGGGGAAACCCACAGCCTTATTCTATCTATGAACTTGGGATTCCCTTACATGGCTCTGGCCAGACCCAAATATGACCATGCATGCTGCAAGTTTTTAGTTTTGCTAAATGCAAAATGATACAAGCAAGGTATTATTACTGCACTAAAACTTACTGAGCAAGACCACACAGCAATGCCTTCAGAGGTCATTCCAGTGGGAACAATGACATGAAGCAAGGCAACTTCCACATTTACTATCCTTTCCCTTAACCTCCGACAAGGGAGGTTAAACACATTTAAAATACGCAAATAGACAATTGCACCACGTGCTGATCCATGTACACCATGGCCCCAAACTACCTTTGCAGAATCAGGAGTGCTCTGTGACCTCCTTGCCATTCCCCTGCCGCCACCCTCCATGCTGTGTTTTTCCACTACTCTAAGCACACCGTATCATTTCCAATCTCCAAACATGCCAAGAGCTTCTGGACATACCAGTCATTCTTCACCTAGAAACACTAGAAATTCTGCTCACCCTTGAACGTCCAGCCTAGGCTCATCACTCAGAGGGAGTGTTTACTTCTCCTGTGTGTTTTAACCACATTTGTCATATGGAGTATTACAGAGTCCTTCTTAGGTGTTGTAGTTGTATGAAAAGGTAACATGTAATAGTAATACCTCACCCTTATTTATCATTTTGAATTTCCAACACTACTTGCTTTCAGAAGCACAGCCATTAGCTATTTGGTTCTAACTAAAGTTTTGCAAAATATACCCTCAGTTCATAGACACTGGAGGACATGGGTTTTCATCAAAGGGACAGGACTTCAGAGGCAAGTGGGAATTCCCACTGAGAAACAGCCAACCCCCATTGATCCCAAGTCCTGTGGGTCATGAAACTTTTTAACATGACCACATGTTAGAACTAGAACCAGTATCTCTTCTGAGATCAGGAGACAGCTTTGAGTCAAAGGTAGAAAATGATGATGTCTCTAAATCACATCCAAGCTGCACTCACTGATAAAGAACAACTGTAACAATGACAAGAGGCAAGAAATATTTGGTTAATGTAAAGTCATATTATTAATACTATTCTGGGAGCAAAAGAGATGAGTTAAGAGTTACATATACTCTAAGATGAACTTCATGTCTTTCCCATAAATGTCTATAGGAAGCGTCACAAGTCTCAACGCAATGGTAATACAGAAACCCTTGTGGACAGGAGACACCCTTTTCCCTGCCACAAGGACCCATCAAAACAGCATGGTTCTTGAGGCCACACCTGCATCACTACTTGTAACTATTGGTATCAGGAATCTGTGACACAGCTGATCCTGGCTCAGTAGGACAAGTCTTAGGAAACCATCTGCTCTTACGGTTGCAAGAGTTGTTGTTGTGTAGGTAGGTAACACAGCTCTACCTGTGAAGGTACCTGCTAGGCCTTACTTGTCCAATCCCCAGGGCCCACAAGGTAGGAGAAAAGCAACCCTTCCAAGTTGTCCTCTGCCTTCCATGGGTATCCTGGAGCATATGAGCAAAAGTGTGTGTGCACACACACATACACACACACACACACATAAAGAATAAATGTAATAAATTTTTGCCATTTTTATGAAAAACCGAATATTGATTAGATCTCCAAAAGCCAGGTATACAAGGAAACTTGGAGCAAGAGAAATTGCCATCAGCACTTCCCATAGCTGAACACAAATTGACAAAAGGCTTTCTTGGGCAGAATCATCCTGTTACCTTGGTGCCTTTGGCTATCTCAAATACCTGCCAGTGCATGGGTAGTGCAGACTGGGCTGAACAATTTCTCCTCCCAACCCTTCTATTGAGTGAAGACTGGGTTTACTGACAGGCAAGTCACTGTGCAGCTGCATGAACCTGAAACAAAAAATTGGCTGAAAACTAACCCAAGTGTGCCTGACTCCAAGCCCACAGTCTTTTTTACTGTTCCCTGCCTCTGTCTCATAAAGATTTGCTCTGTAGTCCTTCAAGAGATGGGAATAGGAAAAGAAAAAAAAAATCCAAGAACAAGCTCAGTACAAGAAAGAGGTTCTGACAGAGTTAGGCACAGAAGGGAGGAACCAGAGTCTCCTGTGATGATGTCCAAGGAGAAAACTGGATGGCAGGCCATACTGTACTGTCTGGGCTAGTTTTAATTGCTCCAACAGTGAATTCCCCAAAGAGAAAAGATGGAAAAGGAGCCATGGTGCCATCACAGTAGAACTGTGCTTATAAAAAGTAAATTTATGTTATGAAAGAGATGACAAAGGAGCCACATCACTGTTCCTTCAGCAAGCCTTCTCTGGGCAAGGCTTTTGTCATTTCCTACCCAAAGCTGTTTGCTGAAGCTCAATGAAGAAGAAACTTCTGTCTTGGTTCTGATATGTGGATGTTAAAGCCTTCATGGACAATCTCCCAAGTGTCATGGCCAAGGGATCAAGGGTTTTGACCAAGGACTGCTGCCTCTTAGGAGGAATTCCCACTGGCCTCTGAAGTCATATGACCTTTGGCTTGTGAAGTAGGGGTCACTTCATAGGGCTCTAGCCAGACCCAAATATGTCCATTCTTGTGGAAAGAAGTAGTCTTGCTAATTTGTATTGAGTAAGAGTGCCCAGTGCACATAGCCCTAGAAACCATCCTCAGACAAGGAACATCTGATCACATGTTCTTATCTGATCCTCTGGCCCCTAAATATCTCTTGAGCTTCACCTTTCAGTCTGCAGATAAGGCAACTGAGTTTCAGAGACAGCCACAACAACGTACCAGCAGGAGGACAAAAGAGTGAAACTCAGGCCTTGAACGCGTAGGGAGTCCCCTTCCCACTTCCCACATCCATGTCAAACTCAGACGGGCTCATTGGGCTTCAGTGTGTAAACCCCAGTGCCTCTTGGGAGAAAGGTAAGATCACCCTGTGCCTGGTCCTATGGATGACAGTGGTATAGAGGTGCAGAGTGTTTGGGGGTGTCCTCTCAAGTGCCTGCAGTTCATGGTCAACATCCTACTTTTGTGGATCCTCCCCTCAAGTTCATGCTCACAATAGTTCCTAAGGTATTTGAGTTTCAACTTCTGCCCTTTTTTTTTTTTTTTTGGTCAGAACCTATGGTATGTGTGGGCTGTCCTTGAACTTTAAGATTAAAACAAGTTTTAAGGCAGTACCTAGAAAGTCAATCTCAGTAGGTCAAGAGCTAATCACTGTAGCTGAGTCTGACCTCATGCCATTGGTGCTGCCTGTAAGGACTCCCCTAGGGCAATCCCTTTTCATTCCCTTTTTGTAACTGAGTGGACCTATGCTTAGGAGAGTGAGGCAGTTTAGTTAGCCTCGTGACAAACCACAGGACTCCATTTTAACAACCGCTGGAGGCCTGGAGCTGGCCTTTTTCTCTGTCCCGCCTCTCTCAGCCTCTGAGATGCTAACCTTTGGCAGGAGCCCCCTTTACTTGCCTCCCTCCTGTCCTTCATGGGTTTTCTTGGCTCCAAAGTCCTTGAGCAGCACCCCCCCACACACACATATACACACTCCTGAAGTGAACATATTAAAGATCCCACAGCCAATTCATGAAGCCAGAGAAGAATTGATTTGCAGCACACCTTCAGGCCTTCCTTTCAACACTCAGGTACACTTTGTTATCCAATACTGTTTCTATCAGCAGAATACAGAGAGGCTTGGTGTTTAACAGTCCTTGCTGTTCTTCCAAAAGATATGAGTTCCTAGCACCCACCTGGCAGCTCATGACAACCTGTAACTCTAGCTCATGGGCTTTGACTCCCTCTTCTGGCCTCCATGGGCACTTTACTCAAGTGCACATAGTCACACATACACACATAGTTAAATGTTTAAAAGAGAGAACGAGAGTGCATTTAGCATATTTGCATTTCTATTACTTTCAAATAGCCCACGAACCTGCCTTTCTATGGTGTTGCTTTCTGAATCTACTTCAATATGTGCAGCTACTTGGATGATTTACTTCTGAAAGAAAAGAACCTCTTGTCCTATAAAATAATGAATTATGAAAACTGTTCTTTAAAAATAAGATAATACCCAGTGCTGAAAGCATTTAAAACACTTATGATGTTTAGTGTCATCCTCCCTCTCCCACCTCTCCATCTTCCTCTGGTGCCATGGATGGATCTCATTCGCTCTTTGCCTACACTGGGCAAGACTCCCACCACTGAGCCACATCACCAACCCTTCCTTCTCTTTGCTCTAATGGATCAAGGTGTTCTGGAAGGGAATGAGTGAATTGCTTTATGTGGTTTACATAACCTTTGATGAAACTTTCTGTATATCTCATTTCTATAGAACTGATGAAATAACCACAACAGTTTTACAAATGGTAAACTCCATGGTGTGGGAAGGAATACGATGGCAGAGGGCAAGGGTGCCTGGGCCACTGCACAATGATTCTGACATTCAAAACACCGGCTCTCTGCCAGCACATGTTTACACTCCACCTTTCCTGATGGGGAAATCCAAAGGCCATAGCTCCTACTTGCTATTCCCTCCATGGAAAGTTCTTCAGAAGTCGCCGCTGGTTCTACTGAAACTTCTGACTCATGACTTGTACCCCACATCTTGTGAGTCCCCTACACAGTAGTTGTGGCTAAATCCTTTCATTAAAAATGTAAAAAGAAAGAAACAAAAACATCCTACACATCCACAATTGATGAGTAGATAAAAGTTCTACAAGGAGTGCCAGTCCTTGGGAATTCTCACCAGGATGCCCAGTGCCAAAAGAGGCCTCAGGACATTGCCTGTCACACACACACACACACACACACACACACACACATATACACACATACACACATACACACACACGCGTGCGTGCACATGCGCGCAATTCTGAGAGTCTTTGTTTCTTGATGCAGATTGCTACTTGCAATGGGAGAGGAAATTTGAGAGACCCGTGCTTTGCTGTCTCTCCTCTTAGGCATTCACAGAGTCCCTTGAAAACACCTGTCCTTGTGCATGCTGACTGTCAGATTTCAGAACCAGGGCCCATTTGTGCAGTAGAGTTGGGTTGGGTAACAAACTCCTCAATCTCACAGACATGTGTTTTCTAAAGTTGAGATGAGTAGTATGCCCTGTGTCATATACTCCTAGGGTTTGCAAAGGAACTCTCTCAGAAGAGTAGTGCACACATATGGCTCCTGAGGATGACCCTAGCCTTGGGCTAGGAACAGGGAGTGATGGTTTCAAGAACTCATCTTCCCAAAGCACACTTCTCTACCCAAAAGGTAGCTAGTTTATTTCTAGTTAGCCACTTTGCCTCTCTTCTAGCTGGACATTTGCAATTATGTAAATTCATCCTTTGGGTTTGGTCTCCATTTCCCATTGCTCATGAGATACAGTGGTACTGCGAGGCAGCAGAGAAAAACCTGATTGTACACACACACACACACACACACACACACACGCACGCACGCACGCACGCACGCACGCACGCACGCACACACACACACACACACACACACACACACACACACACACGACTCCCCACTTTACTAAAGAAGCACAAGCTGTTGCTTAGAAACAGTCACCAAGTCAGTGGTGAGCCATCAGCCATCAAGTACCTTTGTGAACACAGCCCTGCTGAGCCTAAATGTGTGTCTTGGAGTACATCTCATCCAAGCTAGGGATGACTGCTCTTCCATAGACAACACTCACCAAAAAGCCTCATTTCACACCTTTGCTTCTAGAATTTTCCACCTCTTGCTAAAAATATTGCTTTTGGGGTGAAATTCAACCAAAGTAGAATCTTCCAAGGCAACAGGACCAGTAGCTGAATAAAGGCTCCTGCAAGGGGCCCTGGGGAGGGAGGTCCTTGTGTTTATATTTCCACCCTCCTTGGAAGACAGCCCTGGCCCTGCAGGATGTGGAGGAGCTCACAGGGTCCTGTCCAATACTAAGGCTGCATTTTCACAAAAGCACTTCAAAGGGAATTCGGGGTTTATTTTGTGGATGAATTAAAGATAATTGTGGCAACCCAAACTGCGGGGTCTCTTTAACCTTGAGCCATCAGGTAAAGGGATAGGAGTTAGCAGGACACAAGGGTCAAGGCATGTGTTCTTCTCTGGGGGAGGGTCTCCTTAGCCTCAACTCATCATGTAAAGGTATAGGAGTTAGCAGGGGACAAGGGACAAGGCATGTGTTCTTCTCTGTCACTTTGTGAATTCTTCAATTTGAAAATTGTTCCCCCCTGCCCTCATCCTGACTGCCCCATGCACAATGTGTGTCTGCACACGCGCATTCATGCACATGCATGTATACACACATAGACACACACACACACATACACACACACCTACCTAAAAGATCTCATTTGGCAGCTCTTATAGACACAGTGGTCAACACAAACTTTTAAAACTCTGCCTCAGTTCCACAACCCCTTTAAAATAAAGTGAGAATTATTGTGTGTGCACGCACAGTGTGTGTGTGTGTGTGTGTGTGTGTGTGTGTGTGTGTGTGTGTGTACGTGCTCATGTGTACCACGCAGTGTATGTGTAGGTTGGAGGACAACATACAGGCATGTTTGTCACTCTCCATCCCCCGTGTGGAGCCTGAGATGGAACTCGGGTGGGCAGGCTTTGAAGCAGCTGCCTTTACCTTTACCCACTGAGCCATCTTGCAGCTAGAACACTGGCCCTCCTTTTGTCACAGAGGGCCAGGCTGGCCCAGACTTCCAGGGCCTTGCCTAGGAGCTTGTCACGGATGCTAATGAAGATGTTGTATGTTAAGGGAAGGAGATCTAAGGCAGCTCTCCCACATAGTGGTGTGACCCTTAGCAAACAGCTTGACTTTTTACTCAGTTTCCAGGAACGTAAGACTTTAATAACACCTAACTCCTAGGGCTGTTGGGAAGGTCCAAGAAAGGTAAACAATGACCCATTTGGCTAAGCTTGATGTGTTAGGTATTAGCATGGCTGGCCTATACCAGCTGTGCTAACATATAACTGGGGGCCTTAGAACAGCACAGGGTTAACAGTGGGTCACACACATGACTCGGCTGCATATTTTCCATATACCAAGGAGGATTCAGCAGTCTGCCCTATAGACGGCGAGTAAAAAATAGAATCATCAAAGCCAGATACTGAGCACTGTATCCACACATGGAGAGCACCCCACATCCTCTGTTATCTCCTTCTAGGTGCTGAATTATCAGCAAAGGGATTGTTTGTGGCAAATCTTTGTTTACCTTTCCAGGTAATTCCCCCACTCAAACCTCCCTCTCATCAGGGAACCCAGAGCCAGCAGTCCAACCAGCCTCTATCCTATTCAGCTCTTCTCACCGTCTCAGAGAAGAAAAAAAAAATCTGTTAAATATTACACTTACAAGGTAACAGGCCTGGAATGCTTGGTATCTCAGGCGGAGCTCAGTGGTGTCTTGGCACCAGACACACATGCTCGGCAGTCTGGGGCCAAACTGCATTGGGCCACATCGTGCAACTCAAATAAAGATACTGAAAACCTTCCAGCTTATAAACATGTGTACTGCTTGCTAATCGGAGGATTATACTTAAAAAGGAAACAGTCATCTAATGAGCACCTCTCATACGACCTCCTTTTAGCTTCAGACCCTAGCATATCCAGTGCACTTTGATTCGAAATGTTGTGCTAAATGGAACCTATTTCTAGAATGAAATCTCTTCCTTCCAATATTCAGACCTGGGCCATTTTATTTCCAGGGGTTATGCTCTAATCTATAAATGACACTGAAGCTTTGGGTGGCACAATAGGTCATGGACTTGACCTTTCCACGTAATGGCAGTAAATGACAATGGCATCTTTGGTGGATGGGTGTCATGGTTCTGCGGCTTAATCATCTGAAAAAGTAGTTTAGCCTCTGTCTGCCTCGTTTTCCCCAAAAGAGAAATGGAGAAAAACAAACATTATGACCGCCAGAAACAAACAAATCAAAGTATCCAAAATGCTGGCCACAGGAAGTACTCCATAAGCATTTCTGTAACTGCTGAGCAATGCTGAGCAGACACCAAGTATGGATAAAAAGCAGTGCAGCCAGTTCTCAGCAAAGGGTAACAGTTTCCACACGTGAAAATTTTTCAATGCAGTCGGATGTTACCAGATGAGTTAAATGCACATAAAGGAAGGTGTAAACACTATTGTAGCACAGTTTGTGAACATTCAGCTTCCCAGCTTAGATGACAGGAGTACCTGGACTACACACACACACACAGAAAAGGGGGACCTTTCCATGAATCCCCACTTGCCTTCTGGATACTCACCCCAGAAGCTTACAGTACAAGCCTTTGAGGAAGAGTTAGGAACACTGACAGTGGGCTTTAGGAGGAAGGAAGGGCGGAGGACCCATCTCGCAAGGCTGCAGAACACTGTATCCCTTCTCTGCTTTTAAATGCCAGGTGCCAGTGCAGCCAGCTGTCCCCTGTGGGTGGCAGGAGGTCACACATCAATGAATGCTGGGTGACAACTGGACTGCCAGCAGATGTCTTTCTAGACTGTCTGGGAAAGGACTTCCCAGGAGGATGGCAACAACACGCACAATACAGAAACAGGTTAAGTTCTTTCCATGGCTCTCCTTACTTTGCCTTCCCTTCTGCCTCACCCATTCCTCCCCAGGTAATCACAACTGATCCCTGAACAGGTAAGGAAATGATAACATAACCAAACAGATTCTTCATGAATGAAAACAGAGCAGGTGGCGACCAGCGGATGCCTTAGTCAGCACTTATTTTAACAATGCCACGAGGAAAGGGTAGGGCAGTACCAGTGAGAGAGGAGCCGCATTTAATTCAGTCAGTGACACTTTCAGGGACTGCAGACTACATCTCTCCACCCTGTTATCCCAAGATCCGGGCAGAGCTTTTCCCAGCCACAGCCACCCACATAACTGGGCAGGTCCCAGAGCTCCCAGGCAGAGAAGCAGGGTCCAGAAAAGAGTAGAACTTTCATTCTTTCCTTGAAGTATATTGGAGTGAAGAGCACAGGACTGAATGGATCACAGCACTGACACTGGGGCGAGGGGTGGGGAGGGATGCCCTTGTGGTTAACCGCATTTTACTGGAGCTTTTTATTGATGGCTGTTGTATTGAAAGAGACATGACTAAAAGGCACCATGCCCCCAGCCATGCACCGCCCTGGGTTCTAGTGCGATTCAGCGGCTGTGGATGTCGTGAGCCAAGGTGTGGGGTGGGAAGAGGTTTACTAATGTCATGGATATCTACTTCTCTCCTCTGACTGCGCATGAGCTGGCAGAAACTGTGACTGATCTCTGCACAGATAACACTGGGCTCTCTGAATGTTCAGGATGGTTTCTCTTACAAGTTGGTTGTATCTGCCAGCCATCGTTCATGTATACTCACACTGTGCTGTGCCTACAAATCCACTTATTAAAACAAACAAAAAACCCAAAAATTGTGTTTAATACAATAGTTCTTTTACTAGTCTATCTCCACAAAAAGGATTATGTATGAGCTACTTGAAGGCAGGGGAATGAGACTGTGATATCAGAAAGAATGCAAATTCTGCAGTCGGTTAAGCCAATCAGTCATTCCCTCACAGGGTGCTGGTGTGCAATGGACAGTCACAGCAGCCTCCTCAGGAGTGTGTACCACCTATTACCTGTACGAATTGCTCTAAGGGACCTTGGAGACACTTTTTGGTGGATATGGCAAGCATGTGAGGTAAGCAGGGTGCCTTAGGGAAGCCCCAGGGTTCACAGGATTCACGCTGGCCGGTTAATCCTGTCCATCCGCAGCCCCAAGCTGCAGAATAAGGAACATGCAATTAAAACCCCACATTAAGTCAAGTTCAAGTTCCCTGACTGCAGAAAGATCAACACCTCAAAGAAGTGAGGCTTCACCAAGTGTCAGGACCCCCAGCTCGTCCTTGGACGAGTGGTGGGCCTTGCACCCCTTCGGGCTTCACTGGGCTCTCATTCACCATACCAAGTCATATTCAGTAATAAATGCCACATCCTAACAAGAACGATAACAACAGCAGCAGTGACAGCACAAATGATCTGAAGCAAAGCATTGGAGAGGGGCCTTGCCACTGTCTTGTCAATAGGACTGGGGACCCCTGTGCTTTAGCCCAGGAGGTGGGGACTTTGTACCTTTCTGCTGGAGGCCCGTGTTCCCCTTCCAAGCAAGTGGTCTTCCCACAGCACTGTGAAAATGCACTGAATAAATGAGATAAACCTTCCCAGGTTGAGATTTTCCGGGACAATCCATACAGAACTTAAAATGAGGAGTTCAAGGAGTGAGACAGTTAGTGTAGACAGGGAGGAGATGGCTCGGGAAGTGAGAGCCATTGTTTACAGGCTTCTGGACCTGAGTTCAGTCCCTGGTACTCACATGAAGAACAGAGCTGGGTACGACTAAGATGACTGTAGCCCCAGTGCCACAGGGAAGTGGAGACAGGAGACTGGGTTTCCCGCTCAGTGAAAGATGCTATCTCAGGGAATAAGGTAATGGGTGACAGAACAAAACACCCAGTGTCCTCCACTGGCCTCTCTACATGTCTCCAGAGCATATGCATGGAAACCACACACATGCACATACACACACACACACACACACATGCACACACACACACACACACACACACACCACTTTAAAAGCATGGGCCATCTACTTTGAGAAGATTGGCCTTGAGCAATTTTCTGAGGAAGCCAGGAGATGGGAAGAATGCCTCATTTGGTATGCTCTCAACTGGCACACTTTTAACTGGACATGGTCCTATTGTTAACTAGATACCACACTATGTATGGAGAAGTTTAAGAGCTCACTCTTCCAGCTTAACTGAAAGTCTAAAGACCCCATGCTTAGATGCTCTCTACCTACCAAGCCAGGCCCTGGCCCTGGCAGCCACCATTTCTCTTGGAATCTATGAATTTGACTGTCTTTAGGTACCTCATATTTATAAACAGTGTCTGCTACATTCTTCCCCTCTCACAGAAACTTGGACCTCTTCAACTTTTCTTTTTCTATACTTTGAGATGACATCAATGACATCAGCCAGTCCTTTTTTATTTTTTATTTTTTTGTTAATTGATGCTAAAACCATGAGCTGTGCCACCTACTTTTTCTTTTGAATTCTCACAATAGAAAAACAAGTTAAGAGCTTTAATAGTGGCCAGGAAACAAATAAAAAAAAGGGGGGGGGGTAATTTTCTTCAGCCCTTATGAGGCACGAAGCATTTTTGTGTGTTAGATCATTTTGTTCTTTAAAAGTCATTAAAAAGTAAGGTTTAAAAAAAATCTTCATTTTAGAGAAAATTAAAGTGAGGTTCTGAAAGCAGCCTTGTTAGATTGTAACCTGGCCTTCTCTATGTAAAGCCTGTATTTTCTTGCTACCCATTCATAACTTAATTGTCACATGCTAGGTTATTGTTGGTCCGTGGGTGGGTGGGTGAATTGACAGCAGGTTGGGGGTCAGCATCTTCAAAGTTGAAGGGCCACCTTCTGTTCCACACAGCAAAAGAAACAAGAGTCCCGTTACAGACACTCATCTGTCTAGACAGATGACTAAACAGGGGTCCCTCCAGGGTTAGACTTGAGTTTCCTCTGTTCAGCCTGTTGGATATTTAGCAATTAAAAAAATTCAGAAAGAAAGGGAAAAAAAACATTTAAAGGCTGCAGTTGTGATCCAACCCCTCCACCTCTACCCAGAGAGTAGTTTAAAAGTCATTTCAACATAGGCTACATGTGGTAAAAGTTTCAAGCACAAATCAGATTGAGACAAAGGGAGCCCTAAAAATACTCGCGAAGTCTGGCTAGAGATATGAGAACCCAGGCCCAAGTGTCCCTTTATAGCCCTTGTGACAGCAACTTGAACTCGCTGAGGGAACAGGGTCTCACCCAGGTATTCCTGCAGCTGGGGATGAGAAGCCACCAAAATACAGCTTCCCATTTTTCATGTGGGCTGGAAAGTCACTTCTCTCTTCTCTCCATGCCTTCTATGCCCTGGGGATGCTGAACTTTCCCTAACTTATAATAAGAAAAATACTCTGTGTGTGTGTGTGTGTGTGTGTGTGTGTGTGTGTGTGTGTGTGTGTTTCACTTGAAGAATGGCATGGAGATTTTAATTGAGATAGCTTTTAAAAAATTAATTAATATTGTCAAACGGCCATCTCACCAAAAGTGGTTTGACAATATTAATTAATCCACAAGCATGGGAAGTCCTTCCATCTTCTAGCATCTTCCTTAATTTTTTTCTTGGGAGTTTTAAAGTTTTTCATAGTAGAGGTCCTTCGCCCCTTTAGTTAGATTTCCTGGGGGGTAATTTTTAAAAAGCTATCATGTATAGAAGTGTTTCCCCTGATTTCTTTCTCAGTGTGTTTGTCATTGGTAGAGAGAAAGCCTACTGATGTCTTACATGCCAAGTTTGTGTCCTGCCTCTAGCTGAAATTAGCTCTGGCACAAAGTCGAACTGCCCTCTAACTATCTATGTCTATACCTACAGGCAATTTTACTCTCACACTTAAACAGAGAGGCCTTTCTGTCCATTAGGTAAGATGAATACAGAGACTTCAGGGCTGTACAAGGTGCTAAGAATAAATGACCAAAATGATCCTTGAGAGCTCAGCCCTAAACAAGACATTTATAGCATCCTCTCTAAGGCTCAGGGGCACTTCGGGAGATGGGATGAAATGAATGTAAGAACTGAAAGACAGGGAGAAGCTAAGAAATGTCTCTGGGGTAAACCACTGTCATTACAACCATGTACTCGCCACAGCCATGGGTGGATCTACACCAAAAACATGCCTATCATCAGGCATGGGGGGGAGGGCCAAATGGGAAAGAGGCCTAACTCCCACTGCTGAGCTATTTGCTACTGATGGATTCAGAGAGGGGGGAAGTGTGGCCTTCATTGTGTGCCCATTGCCTACTCCACTGGGCTCTACCAGATAGCTCCAATTCAGTGGTCACATGGAAGGCCTTGATTAAGCTAAACGAGTTATAAAACACAATCAAAAGTATGAACGTGGGAGAGGGAGTGATAGGGATGAGGGAGTAGCTTGGATAGGGATGGAGAGGAAGATTCTAGGGCAGAGAATTAGAATGCATTCTACACTTGTATAAAACGACAACTGACAAAATTAATAATAGAAAGGAATATAGGGTTAGGGGAAAGGAAGACAATATTCCTTCGTCAAGGTGGAGAGAGAAACACAGGCTTGTGGTGTTAAGATTTTTTTTTTTAAACCTATTAAAACCGCTACGACTGGTGGACACAGAATTCCTCCAGATAGTCAGTAAGTAGCTGGCCAGCCTGTCATGTGTGGAGAAAAAGCAACATATGACTAAATCCAGAACTCTCTCTCTTCCCTAGAAGTCCTCAGCACCTTTTCTATTACAGTGCATATTTGCAAAATTCAGTGCCTGTCTCATTTAACAAATATTTATTGGAGGCTCCAATCTGCCACATTCCTTCCTGTGTAGGGGGACTAACAGGCTTGGGACTACTATGGAAAGTTTTGAGCCCTGCTGGTTGACGGGTGCTGGTAGATCCCCAATCTTTTAGCAGGTGTTACAAAAATCAGTGGGCTTTAATCAAATAGTGATGGCTGAAATTCACCAAGCTGGAAACAAAACAAGAAGAAAAAACAAAGGAAACACAGTTGTCTAGACAAATGTAAAGATTTTATATCACATACCGTAATTATTAACTACAGCACTCACCCTGCATCTAATGTGTAGAAAAAAAAATAGTTTTTGCTCTTCAAAAAAACATGCATGAGCCCCTGCTTCAATCTGATGCCAATGTTGGAACCCATGGGTGTCATAAACTTACAGGAGAGAAATTGCATTGAAAAGAACAACAACAACAACAACAAAAAAAAAAAAAAGAAAGAAAGAAAGAAAAAGAAAAGACATCTTTCTCTTTGTTGGAAAAGAATGACTTCCTTGTACAAGAGAGATAGATGGTCCCCAGACCCTGGGGTCCCTTTCTGTCATCTCGCTCCTACAAATAAAATCTCATGTAAATTTGCAGTTTATCCCTTAAGGAAGAACAACTAATAGGATGACTCTGGAGTTGGAGATCCCAAGTTCATGCTCTGGCTCAGCCATCTTTCTTCTGTGTGACTATGGGGAAATGACACACAATATCTGTAAGCCTGTACGTCCTGTCTATAGAACAGAATAATAATGGTCAAATATAGGGCCCAAACAGATATTAGCCCAGAGCCCAACTATTCAGCCACTACCTGTTAGCAGTATTATTCTATTTTTGTTTATTGTGTGTAATGGTGTGTACAATAGGTGTTTATGTTCATGTATCTATGTGCGCACATGTATGCATGTGCATACAGAGATTAGGGGAAGCTCTTGGGTGTCGTTCCTCACATGTTATCCATGTTTTTCATCTGACACAAACAGGGTCTCTCACTGGCCTGAAGCTTAGCTGGTCGGCCAGGTTAGTTACAGTGAGGAGAGGGATCTGCTTCCCTCCCCTCTCCAGCTAGGACAAGCACATACCACAGGCCTGGCTTTTTAAATGTGGTTTCTGGAGATCAAACTCAAGACCTACACTAGCTCTCATGCCCTTATGCTATTAGGAAAGACAGAATCTGTTCTTCCCATCCATCAGCACGCCCACCTGAGATGCCTTTTCTTCATGCAAATATTTCCTCAAGATAAAATATGGACAGCCAGGCAGAACCACATGGTTTTACTAGAAGTAATAGGTATTCATCCAAAACAGAGGTTCCCAGAGCACCTGAGCAGCCTTTGGAAAGCTATAGATGCTGGGTCAGAACTTATCCAGATTGTCATTAGCACAGGTAGGGTAGGCTTCCCAGTTGGTTTGGATGCACCATGGAGGCAAGAACTCCTGAACTAGCTAGCACTACCGTGCTAGGATGAGTGGATTTTATATGTAAAGCTCAGTCCCTGCATACCTGCAGGTCAGCCATGCTGGTGATTGACCTTGTTCAGTTTCTGAAAAACAAACTTCCTTCTCCGTAACAACACTACTGGAGTTAATGACCCTTAAAGTCACCCTGGTCTCAGATCCACTGGTTTCCCTGAATGGGGACAATGGAAGAAGAAAGCAGCAGCCAGTCTTGGGGAAACAAGCAATGTTGACTATGAAAAACCCCCTGCTGCCTATGTGAGCACAGAGGGAGTCAGCTCCACTTCGGAGCTAAGACACAATCCAACTGAATATTAGAAAAATATGCTCTGACCATTTAGAGTTCAGAAGGATCCAAAACCAATTTAGACTCCAGTTGGTGGACAAAGTTCACATTCAGCAAAACAGCTCCAGCAGTTGCATCATACACACAACAGGGCAATTCAGAAACACAGATGTCCAGCCATGTGCAAAACAATGCTTTAATTTTTGTCTTCCCCTTCCCACCACTGACCCCGGGAGCAGGCTGGGAAAGCTTAACATCTGCTGCTACTAAGAATAGGCTGTGCTGGCGATTATCTATGAACTTGTAAGCACTCTGCTACCTTGCACATTCAGGGTCCCTCACAGCAGAGAGCTGCCACTTGCAACAGGGGTCACACAGTGGAGGCCCTTGCTAAGTGGGGACACTTTACAGTTTGTTCACTGGGTACACAGGTAAGCGTCTGACTCTAAGACCAAAGTGTCTCTGTCAGGAGACCAAAGTTGTAGACTCTGGAATCGAGAGGATAACGTGATACAAAGGCTTAAGTAAGCATGAAGTTCACGAGACATACAAACAGCAGCAGGTCTGGCTCCCTCTAGCAAACTGCTAGGCACCTAAGGACTCTGATCACAAGGGTAACTAGACAAAATCCTTGCTGTGGACAACCTCTATGGACAGTTCTAAGCATGTCAGCACCAGGAGGACAATGAAGGACCCTAATTCAGCACTTTCCTGGCAAACATAAACTTCATGAACCACATAAAGATATGCCTCAGAGACCTGGTACTTCCAGCCAGAAAAACTCATCTCAATCAGAGGAACAAGTCATTATGAAAATGAAGGGAAGTACAAGCATGTCTATCTTTCTAACATCAACCCACTCAGCATTAAGTCAGTCTCCACTAAAAAGCTCTTCCGAACTGTACAGACTAGGCCACAGTGTAGACTTAGTTCATATCCACAATAAAGAATATCTTCAACATTGGTGAACTCTTTCTCTCTTTTCAAACTCCTCCACCTACCCTGTGTCAGCTGGTATTATTTGTTTAAACTGTTGGCTGTCATCTCCTGTAGGCTGGTCTTAATGCATCCTCATCTTCTCCCTGTGCTCTCTTTGGACCCTTCTAAAATCAGGTTTGGCCATGTGACTTGTGGAATATGGGTGGTGACTGTCACCCTAAGTTAGGGTCACTGGTTGGAGATCTCCCTGAGCATAATATAGTCAACTCAGAAGGCATACTATAACAATATGAATAAGAGATACATCTTTGCTGTAGGTCATTGGGATTGGCAGCAGGGGTTTTGAGGTTGACTTCAAGCTTATAGAATAATACTATATATATTTCACAGAGTCCAAACTACCATAGCCCACCCATACCTTCAAGTCTATAATCAATAGGCTAAATGCATCTTCTCAGTGAACCAATTTTGAAAAATAAGCACTCCATATAACTCTACAATTCTGTGTTCTAGTCTCAGTGTTTAAAAAAGAGGTCTCTTGTAGACACACCTTAAGTTTTCAAAGACTATAGGAGGCTGCTTCACACGTCAAGATGGTGGTCATGCAAGCTCACATGAAAGGACAAATCAGCTTTCAGAAAATATAAAACACATCCTGCTGCTGCCATGTGGACAAACTATAATCTCAAAGGTCATCTTTCAGGTTGCAAATATCATCTCCCTCTAGAAGCTATCCTTTACCTCCCAAAGCCATGTTAAGCAATTCTTTTGGCCTCTGGGATGCCTTGCTTGAAACCAATCACAGTGTTGACTTCTGTTTTGGTTGTTTGGTTTGGTCTGCCTGGCCTGACCTCCTCACTGAGTTCTAGATTCCCTGAAAGTGGGGCTTGAACTAGTTAGCTGTAATTGTTAACTTGGTACAGCATACAGTCACTTGAGAGAAGAAGTTCAGTTGAAGAATTTCCTAGTTCAGACAGGAATGTCTATAAGATATTGCCCTGACTGCCGACTGATGAAGGAGGGTCCAGCTCACTGTGGGTGGCACTATCTAAGGTGATTCCGCACTGTGTAAGACTAGCTAAACAAGAGCTTGGGAGAGATCCTGGGAAGCGCATTCCTCCACAGTTATTGCCTTGGGTTTTTCCCTCAACAGTGGACTCTGACCTGGAAGCCAAATGAATCCCTTCCTCCCCTAAGTTCCTTTTGCCATGGTGCTAGTTACAGCAATAGAAAAGAAACTAGAATAGAGTCTATGTGATATATTCCCACACATGCCATCTGTAGACTCAATTGATGCTTCTCATTCAGATAAAGGAATGAAGTTGGCCTCCTGGTGTGAAGTCCTGCTGTTCAGAATTTAAGATTCAAAAAGCAAAATCCAGCCCAACAGAAATAGTTTCCAGTGGTGAGAGACATGGCTTTACACTTTCCCTGACTTAAATGCTGACTTCAGTATTTAAACTAAGGCGTTTCCATTTCAATTTCTTATACTGGGCTCAGCTGGACAGACTCAAAGACTTGAGAGACTAGCTTTCTGCATGGCACAAGGAAAGGTAGATCGCCATTCTTGGAGGCTAAAGCATGGTTGTTACCTCTGAGTTCAGTGCTCTGTGTCCCTAGCCACTGAGTCAAAGGGGACTATTACTAAACATGACAGCAAGCACATACTCCAACAGCTGCCATTCTGTGTTTGTTACTACAGGATGGGAGACCCAGGGGGTAGCTGTCTTTCACACACAGAGGGCTGCCAAAATGATTTCCTGTGAGAAGGGAAGAAGGAGAGTTACTAATTACCCAGAATTACTAATCAAAAGCAATCAGAAAGATAGCTCAATAGGTATAGGCACTCTCAGCCAAGCCTGACAGCCTGAGTGCAATACCAGATCCCATATAGTAGAAAGGTGAGAACTGACTTCTATCTATACTGACCATATGCACACTTGTGGCACCTGCATGCCCCTCTTCCCACCATACATCAAAATAAAGATGACTTCCGTGTACCAAATGTTCATGGCACAAGCACTCGTGCACACAGTGTCACTGTGGCATAGATTTACATGGAAGTGTTCTTGGAAGGTCTCACTCCCATGCCTTATAAAGATATTGCTGGACTTCCTGCTTCTGCCTGGGCTAGCTACTCTGTGCTCCATTCTCGACTGAATGGCTATAGTGAATCTTTAATAAAACCACCCTGTATTCAGAGGAGTAGCCATAGCTCTTCAAGGCCAATAGGATACTGAATGAACTTTTCCTCCTTGTCTTCCTAGCCCCATCTCCTAGGATATTTGTGATAGTCCTAGGATATGCCAGGGACAGTCTGGCTGCCTCCTGTGCAGCAACTCTCTTCCCATACAGCCACTCTGGTCTCCTTCCAGGCTCTGCTGAAATGTTATCTTCTTAAACAACATTTCCATGCCAGGCTGTGTGAGAATGTTACTCATCCCTCCCTCTGTCACCCAAAACTTGAACTCCCCATGGTATCTGGAGCATTTATCAGACTGTGCCTTATCCTTGAATCTTTAGTACTGATTGTCTATCATCACCAGAATTAAGATCTCTAATGGCAAGGGTTTGCTTCTGTGGTGTCCACTTGGTGCCAAGAGAAGTCACTCAATAAGTACTGTTGAATAAATTAGTATCACATGAGGAAGTCCTCTCTTCACTTTTGTTTTTCCAAGTTTGCTGCAAGCGTTCGACATCTATTTTAGGATTCTATTTGTACCTGTAGTCAATGTAGAGATATTTCCATTAAAGCCTTGTTGGGGAGTAAATTTAACCCTCTCAGCTCTTCTCCTTCTCACACCTCAGTAGTGAGCTCAGTCATGAGAGAACTGGGCAGTTCTTGAAATAGTGCGATGACCAAAAACAGAAGTAAAAACTGTACCGAAATTCTCCTAGTATAGGAGAAGATTCAGAGTACTGGTGGTTCAGAAATCACATAGAGTCCTGGGAGACATAGTGCCACACAAGTCAAATCACTACTACACTTCCTGAGAGCTTGGTCAGAGTCCCACCTGCTTTAAGAAAAATATCATTTGAACAGTGAAAACCTCAACCTCAGAAGAAGCTTAGCTTGGTTCAGACAGTGGAGTTTACATTCTTTTTTTGGCTAGATCCTAACGCCATGGAATGTGTCAGGATGGGATTCAAGCCATAATAAGAATGTCAGCATTTTGACCAAACAATATCCCAGGGAATTATACATTAACTTCTCTGTCTTAAACCTGTCTTAAACCTGCACATTAAACATCGGGTCTAAGAACAGCCTTTGGAGGCTGAAGAGATGTCTCCGTGGTTAGGAGTGCTTGCTGATTTTGCAGAGGAGCCATGTTTGGTTCCTGCTGCCATATAGGCTCATAACTGTCGCAATTCCAGTCCCAAGATCCCAGCCCCTCTTCTGTCCTCCTCGGGCACTGCATGCCAATTGTGTACATATATGCAGGCAGGCAAAACCCTCACACATATAAAATAAAAAAGAACATCCTTCAGATCCCACAGTTGCCTAGTTGAAGGCATGTGGATGAAGGGATAACTTCCTTGTGTGATGCCAAGATGCTATTCACCACATGCACCCACTTCACTTCCCTGTACACTTAGAGAAGGCCTTTGCTTATGCGGACAGAGAGCAAGGGCTTTGCATGATTAGCAACAGGTCTACCTCAATGTCTGTGGGTACTTTGGAAATGGGAAGCCACATAGTGAGAACTCTGACTGTGCTGTGGATTGGGGGCATTCCCTCACAGCACCAGCTGATCAAACAGAGGCCCTACTGGGTCTGAAGCCTTCCACACCACACCGGTGTCTGTGAGTAAACAGACCTGCATCATCATAGCATCCACAGCTCTCACAGCTGCAAACTTCAGTGATGTCAGAAGCACCTGCAGTCTGCTTAGAGCCCCTACCCAGTGCTTCTGACTCCACTGGTCTAGGACAGGCCCAAGAAAGCTGCTTTGTAAGATGCCTTGGGGTATACAAACACAGGCTATGCTTGGAATGCCATCTTTAAATCTTTGTTTTTGAAGAGTTATTTATTTGATTTTATGTGTATGAGTGTTTTGCTTACATGTATGCTTCTGTATTATGTTTGTGCTCAGTATTGTGGAGGGGAGAAGAGGTACAGGATCCCCTGGAACTGGAGTCATTGATGGTTGTGAGCCACTGGCTGGGGCCTCTGAAAGGGCAGCAAGGGTTCTTAAGCACTAGCTATCTCTCCAGCTTCCATCTGTAAATCTTAATGGGGCCGCTGAAAAGCCATTACTAAATCCTTCAATGAGTTCATTGTTGTCACTGTTCATCTAGGCATTCACAGAGAAACTAGCAGCTATCTCTACTGTTACCTATGTTTGGGTCTTTCCTCCCTCTCTCCTTCCCTCCCTCCTTCCTTCCTTCCCTCTCTCCTTCCTCCATCCCTTTCTCCTTTTCTTCCTTCTTTCCTTTTGCCTCCTTCTTTTAGACAGAGTCTAGCCTGGGCTAGCCTCAAACTCATGATTCTCCTGCTTCTGTCTCCCTAGTGCAGGGATGATCGACATGAACCTCCATACCCAGCTACTTCTAGAATCAGGCACTTCCAACCTTTTGACATTACAAAGGGATGTTGTCATCTACAACATTCATGCCTGGGAAACACACAGATGGAATTTTTTTTAATTGAAATAAAAAAAAAATCTCATATAGTTTTAAGGAGTTTGCGTTGAGCTGTGTACATAGTCATCCTCAGCCATGTGCAGCCTGGGTGCTGGACAGACTTGTGGGAGTCCAGCTTTTACACCAAGGCAGGTCAACCACACCTTTATGTGTTATTGGGATGATGAACTTAACATGAGAAAAGAGCAAGGACTGCTTGAGGGAGCATCAGATCACTGTCAGTATCGCCTACACATCATCAGCACTCATATGACCTGGTGAAGAGGGGAAGAGGTATCCTACCCCCTATCTGCTGCTGCTATCTGCTCCCAGCATCTCCTGGAATGGAGGGATAGTTCAGGCAAAGTGACAGGGAGGCTCTTTAGCAGCTTGACACAGGCTGACTCCAATACAGGTGTGTGCAAATCACAGGCATGGAGACAAATTCACCCCATCCTGGATGCTTGCACCTTGCAGACATTCACTCATGTTTTTAGTCAGTTACTATTTCTAAGACAAAAAAAAAAAAAAAAAAAAAAAAAAGCAGAGCTCTGCTGCTGCTGCATAGAAATCTGCCCTTCCTCCCCTTCCCCGATGTGTGTGTGTGTGTGTGTGTGTGTGTGTGTGTGTGTGTGTGTGTGTGTGTGCTCCTCATGACCAGCTCTTTTGAGACAGGGTCTCTCATTGGTTTGGAGCTCACAACTTAGGCTAGATGAGCTGGTCAGCAGTGAGGCTCCCTGGATTACAAATATATGCCATTGTGCCTGGCGTTGTCACGTGGGTTCTGGGGATTGAACTCAGGTCCTCCTGAGTAAGGCACGTACTTTCCTGACTGAGCCATTTCCTGGCACCCTGTTAAAGAGTCTTGCCTGGAAGACCTCAGAGGGGTCTGCTATATGGGGTAGAAAGGCCTTCCACTATATAGCAACCTAGCAAAGCCCGTGCCCTCATCTGTGCCTTCACCCTCAAGCATGTTTAGGACAATGTGAGTCCCTGAGGAGTGCTGGAGTTTCATGTGTCTTCTTCACTAAAGGAAGAGGAAAGCTCCAGGCAATTACTAACTGGAAATGACTTCGACAAAACAGGAGAAGCTAAGGGGAAAGACTACTCCAGGAACCAGGAAAGGGCTCAGCCTGCTCGCTGGGCAGAAGGGGAGGGAGAAATCCATAAGGCTGTAGGTGAAAGTGTTACAAAGTGAATGGGTCTGGCTTCAGGAAGGAGAGGAAAAGCAGGAAGAAGTGAGTTCGGAGCCTGTGGGGAGCGTGGAGCAGAGCCAGGTCACAACTGAACCCCAGTGTTCTGCACAAGGGCAAGGAACTCACCTCTCCAAACCACAATGTGCTGAAGAGACAGAGACAGAGAGAGAGAGAGAGAGAGAGAGAGAGAGAGAGAGAGAGAGAGAGAGAGAAGGAAGAAAGGAAGGAAGGGAGGAAGGAAGGAAGGGAGGAAGGAAGGAAGGGAGGGAGGAAGGAAGAAAGGAAGGAAGGGAGGAAGGAAGGGAGGGAGGAAGGAAGAAAGGGAGGAAGGGAGGAAGGAAGGGAGGGAGAAAGGGAGAGAGGAAGGGAGGAAGAAGGGAGGGAGGAAGGGAGGGAGGAAGGGAGGAAGGAAGGGAGGAAGATGGGGGAAAAAAGGAGACTGCGGACCCCCCCCCCCACTTCTGTCACCTTCAGTCACTAACCCAGGTCCTGAGGATGCATGGTGTGACCTGGGCTAACAGGAATGTAGAGGAGATTCGACAAGGGTTTGCCTTTACTCATTTGTTTCCATTTTCCCTTCCCAAACACTGGTCAGTGAATGGCAAGAATTAGCACATTTAACCCTTTGGTTTAGAGAGCTGAGTAATCTAAAAATCCAGAATTTACAAACCAAAAGTAATCTGTTTCTTACAAGAGCTACCCCAGCGCATATCAAATATTTTACTGTTTTTATTCCCATTGTTCCCCCAGCCGTGAGGCCTTCTATACCAAGATAAAAAGATAAACATATACTCTTAATAGAACTAGGGCTATTGTTTTGCTTTGTACTGGAAGACTCCAGCTCCAGCCACTTAAGAGTCACGGTAGCTCTTAAGAAGCAAGGCTAGGCATGGCAAGTTGCAAAATAGGATATCAAAAACACAAGGCCTTGGCCAGAGCTGTGAAATCATCCCCTGTCTATGTGGGACCTCCACATACACTTCAAGAGTCCTAACTACCTTAGTCTGTTTCTTTCTTTATGTCCTTGGCTCAGGGACAACTCAGCCACTGAATTCCTTGAGTGCTGGCTTGTTCAAATCTTATTTCTGTGGGTTCACTACTCCAGAACATGGTAGGCATTTAGTCAATGCTAAAGGAACCAACTGATGTTCCAAATCAGTAAGTAGCAGATGTCTGTGGCTTTGGTGACCCTCATTCTAATATGTGGAGCTGAGGGGCTTGTGCTTGGTCTCCAGGTTCAACTAGTTGAGGGCCTAACCTATGATAATCCATTTCTCATGCAAGCCAGACATGTCAACAATGGAGGTTAGAGATGATGGCACCAATGTGGCTCTTCTAGGAGCCTCCCTCCCTCTATCAGGTTAAATGGGTGGGGGGAGAACCTCCTTTTAGCACCAAGAATCTTTAATTGTACAACTACAGTGTGTCAAAAATAAAAATGCAGAACACCAATAAACTCTGCAAAAGGGTCCTCCCATTAGCACCCAGGCCTTACTCTAGGGCCCTCCAGAAATGGCCTCTGTGTGGATCAAAGGATCAATATGTTAAAGTCCTCTGTAATCCCTGCACACATAGCTCACACCTGGTAGTCATTCTTGCACCTCCAAACTAGTCATCAAACTCTTCTCGTGAAATTGACTAAAAAAAAAAAATCCAGGCACTCTTGTGACTGCTCACCTACAAGCTGTTTTTCAAAATCCTGCCTCCCTTCTGACCAGTTCCCCACTGGAGACAGACATAAAAGACTTGGTATCACCATGTCAAAGTAGGAAGAAAGGGGACAAGTATACTCACCAAGGTACCCACAGAGCACCTGGGACTGTCTGGAGCAAAAGCTGCCCACTGAGCCAGAGGGTGTTGTAACAACTGGGCAGACAGCTAGGAGTTTTAAAAAGCAGTCATTAGCTATTTTACTGAAGACATGCCCAGCCCAGAACTACACTAAGATTCCAAGTAGAAAAGAGACTTGCTGGCTAGTCTTACCATCCCCCCACCACCCTTCAAAATAGCAGGCATCTGATAACCAGGGCAAGACATTAAACACTCAAATGCATTGCTCCCACCCCGGATTTCTAGTCCCTGGTCTCCTGTTATGCCAATACCCAGCAGCCCACATTGCTCAATGCAATTGTCCTTTTGACATGCTCTCGTAATAAAACAACAATTTACAATTTATATACTGAACTGGGGGAAAGTAATACTTTGAATTTTACTGAAGATGAATAAGAAAGGTCTTGACCCCCTGGGACAAAAGAGTCTATTGTTAAGAACAAAGCCTGGGTTTTTGTTTGGCTGGCCTGTTCTTAAAAACCACCTGTCCTCATTTTTCAGCCACATATGAGAACCCATTCACGTTTGGGTCAGAATTCCAAGGGCCTGCTGATTTAGAGTGATGGGCCTACAACTTCAAAAGTCAGCACATTTTGAAAGCAATTAAACATGTCTTCCTTGGAGCTGGGCTATGCAGACACCATGAGGTTTTTTTTTTTTTTTTTTTTTTTTTTAATGTTCAACAGAACAGCAACCAGATTTAAATGCTGCTGCTTTATTCTCAGAAAAAGAAAACTCACTGAAAAAAAAAAAAAAAAAACCCAAAGACACACATGTACATATGCATTTCAAAGGGAAGAGAAGCTGCTGCTGAGTGTCAAAGCAACACCTTACTTCTCTCCAATGAGATTTTTTTTATGTGAGAAGATGGGGATTAAAATCAGTTGATTTCCCATGTCCTTACCCATGTTTCTGTATGGACAAGGCAAGCACATACCACAACCCCCAACCCCCAAGAAGATGCCAGACTGGCAGAGAAAAGGCAATTGAGTGATATGAAGCTTCTAATAACCTGGCTGGTGTGACGACAGCAGACTCTCCTACATCCAGGTCTGGCACGAATACTGTTTTTTTTCCTATAGCTTTGCATCAGCTTAGAATCTGTGTGCCTTCTGTTTGCATGCTTGCATGGGTGTATCTTCTAGAGGAAACAAAGGCCCTTCAGAACAGACTAGAACCTTCTTTTAACAAAGACAAAGTCCTCATGGACCCCTCCACACATGTCACTTTAAATAAGACAGGGACAGCCCTTCCCACATTCTGTAACTGACTATCTCCAACATCCACCCCACTAACAAGACCCCAGTGTCACGTTCACACGTGGGTGGATATGACTTTCTAGCCGGAACACACTCTTTGGTTCTGAAATGGGCAGTGTGGCAGGATAGGGGAAGTCTAGTGATGACCCTTTCACTGCACGTGATGTTGTCATGTTGCTACCACATGCTACTTCTGGCTGGCATCTGCACCCATATGCTCCCCCAAGTAAGCAACTGTGCAGATTACTTTTATGGTTTCTCCCACAGTCTGATAGGAGAGGGTATCTCTCACCCTGAGGGTAAACTGTTTGTCACAAGAATCGCAAGTTTTCTCTTTCATATCTGACTTTTACAAAGTCCTGTTGAGAATTTTGCTAAATAAAAATCTTAAGGAATATAATCAGAGATGGGCAGAGATGCAGAGGGAGCTCCTTGCTCCTCTGTGAGATGGCCCTATGTGTTTCTTGGGGGGAACCTAGGTCCTTTCCCTGGGAAACAGCACCTTCTTCAGGCCAGTACATGCCCTGATACTGAAGAGATACCATTCTGCCTATTGAACTTTGATGGCTGACACTGCCCAGAGTCATCTAGACACAGGGGAGAACCGAGGCAGGGAAGTGCTGCCCTTGAATCCTTAAGTATGCACCTTTGGTTTGCTTCTATTCCACAATGAAGCTGAAATATTAATATCCTTCCTTGTCCCTTTTCTTTCTGTCCTGATGCCTTTTTTTCTTTTTTCTTTTTTAAGCAGGGCAACGGGAAAGGGATCTCTGGTGGAAGCCAATACCACAGAGAGTAAGATCCTAAATCTCATGGGGCTACTAAGACAATAGTAACTTCTGGGGCCATAGAAAAAAGGCCTCCCTGTTTAAGCAACAAACATTCAAGTTACACAGAGACTGTATAAGCTGTGATATGGATGCACATTTTTGGTTTTATAGGTGACTGGAGCTCTGGTGGTCTGTGACACTTTGTGAGACTAGAAAGACAACAAAAGCCCCGACACATTCATATCTTAGAGATGAAACTGGTCAGAAGAACCTGGACACTCAAACTGAGAAAGAGAAATGTGAATTTTACATACAGACTATACGATGGAGTATTATGCATGGATACTTTACAAAGTAACTAAAGACTAGGAAGCAAACAATGAAAGCTCTGGTGGTTGTTTTAGCCTAGGACTGGTAAGACAGAAAACAATGTAATGAATCCACTACTTACAAAGGGTAACTTTCTCTTTAATCTAGCTGGTTGCATAATCTTAAGGGACCCTGAGATTTAGCAAAAGGCTCTCCTAGATTCTAAGTGGTAAAGAGTGGGATTAGTAGGTTTCAAATTTGACTATGACCAAGAGTCCCCTCTGGTGCTGGTTAAGAATGCAAATTACCAATCTTTTGTCTCTCTCCTGATTATCACTCACAGCTGTAAAAGGGGGTCTAGAAACCTGGCTCTGAGCAAAGAGGTCAAGAGCTTCTAGAGCACCTGGCTTACAAACCACCTGGGAATACTGTGTGGAATTTGTTGAGTGAAATTGAATGGCATCTAAAACTCTCAATCAGTGCTGAAGAGATGGTTTGGTAGTTAAGAGCACTGGCTACTCTTGCACAGGATCTGTGTTCAGTTTCCAGACTCAAAACCTCCAAGGGCATGACATGCACATGGTACACAGATGTACAAGCAGGCATGCTCATACACATAAAATAAATTTATCTTTTTAAAAGTCTCAATAAACTTCATGTCAAATTAGCTCCTGAAAAATCCTCCCACATTCTCCACACCCACAGTATCTCTCTTTCAATAAGAATAGTTGCACAACTGTGCTACCTTTTCCTCACAATTCTAAACTAGAGGGGCTTTCAACTGTTCCTAGAATCTTCCTACAACTGTTACTGGGAAAGAGAATACTGGGGCTTGACTCAAGGCCTTCCTTCCGTACCATGAACACTTGTGAAATGAGAACTGGCCATATGCACACTGTTTCATTACTGATGGTGACGTTTTCTGACAGTAGGATTCTTCCAAACTGTGTTCCCCTCCAAGACATAGTAGTGCCCACCACTCCTGTCCACAGAAACAGAAGAAAAGTGGCAGGTCAGGGCATAGTTCCCTTAGGCCTGCCTAGTGACCTCAACTAACACATTCAACAACCTAACAACCTGACTAATAGGTGAAAAACCAAATCAGCAAGGGTAGCTGTTGTTTACTGTTTTGTTTTAGTGCTTCAAGATACCTCAGATATAAACAAGACAGGGAAAGGCAGGAGGAACCCAGGGCTTCACAGACATCTATCTCTACAAGAGGTCCTTGCTGTGTCAGTGCCTGGAGTGAAGGCTACAGGTCAGATCTTGTGCTGCCTCACCAGGCAGGAGTTTGGTAGCATGCCTCCCTTCATCCCTATTCTCAACTTCCAGAGCTTCAAAAGCCAAGCAACGAAGTTGGATGTGCAAAGACATACTAACAGAGAGACATCCCAGGGGGCAGTTTCTTCAATAACCCTTTTCCTCTGCAAAGAAATGGCCTTTATCTGGGACTGCTCTTTTCTTCTTCTGGCTTAGGGTTGGAGCACACTGTCTACATTTTTCAGGACTTTCTGAGCTAGCTGCTCAATTCCCAAACTTTGTTATTAATCAAGTAGGAAGGGTTTCCATACGACCATAAAGACGTCAGAGCAGAAGTGGAAATGAGATTGAATTGGAGGATGGACTATGAATGGCCCTCGAAAAAAAGAATTTCCCCAAATGGAAAAATGACAAAGTTCTGCCACATCTGGTGCAGACAGAGTAATCGATGATAAACTTGATCTAAGAAGCACTGAGATTACCAACAATGAAACCAGTCCAGAGCTTGAAAATTAAACTGCATTGCCCAGAATATTCCCACTTATGTTTTGGCAACAATAAATATCCCTGTGCTGTTAAAAATCAACCAGGACATACTACCGAGCCATTTTGGTGCTGATACTTTCAGGCAGGATGACTGGAGAGCTCGCCAGTCCTGTTGCTTGGATCCAATTGGAGCACACTTGTTCACAAGAAGGAAGGGATGAGTGTTCTTCTGTCAGCCTGAGGTTATGTATGAATGGTGATCTGTGAACTGGCTTGTTGGGACCTAAGTGGCATTTGCCAGTGTGCTGTGGGCAAGATAGGGAAGGCCACATGAACTGAGCCAGGCTCCAAGTCATGGCATTTTTTTTTTTTAATTTCGTGAGACTGGAAAGATCCTGTTGAATTTCCTGCAACTAATATCACCAGAGAACAGTTCTCACATAGTTACTCCATGACTGTGCCTTCAGATATGTGGAGTCTCCTCTTCAGGAACAACCTGCCTCTTAATTACCAGTGAGGAAAGAGCCAGGAAGGCTTGAGGCCACAGAGACGCTCTCCCTGGGAACTGAGATGTGTGGAGCCTGCTAGTGTGAGGGAAAACAGCTGCCTGCAGAGGGTTGGAAATGCATTCAAACTATTTTCAGACGGTTTGGGCTTCACAACATCCACAGAGGATTTTCCATCTGCCTTTGGTTTCTCAAGTCATTGTGGCTGAAGAAAAATCCTAGCCAAACATTTCTAACTTATCAGGCCTAACGAATCCAAGTGCTGTTTGAGAGAATGAAGGGGTGGTAGCAGTGCACAGGACAGGGTTTGCTCAGTTCTGTAATGCTTCCCCTCTCTCTGAAAGACCTAAACCCAGTTTTCTGGCACCAGTGAAGTGGTGTTCCTAGGCTGCCCTAAGAAGTCCAGGGTTCACATTCACAGAGGAAACATCACACAGGATACTCTTAATCAAGACCGGAGGGCTCAGAGTGGGTGTTCCTTGTATCGGGGGTTTGATTCATTTATCCTCCTCAGATCATTTGGGGTGACACCTGAGAAGTCCCTGCCAGCCCTCTCACCAGTTTTCTCCCTCACACTTCCCCTCTCTAAGCTGCTTCACTGGCCTTTGCACCTTTGTACAGGACAATTCAGGGCTAGGACAGAGGAATCTACGGTGAAAGTATGTCCTCCATGTTTAACCATGGCGGTCTGATGTGGCTCAGCACCTCTCCACATGTCTGACTTCCTTCTTCTCATTAGAGGTTCTCACTAGGGGAGTTGGAACAGATCACCACTATGAGGAGGTAAAACCTGGCCCTAAGGGCCAGAAGCAGTTGTGGTAGGTGTTCTCATCAGACGTGCTACACCCATGATTCACAGCTGTTACTCTCTTCATGCTTACAAACTGAGAAACTGAGGCCCAGGCAAGTACAAAAGCAGGAACCCCTGCTACAAGGCCAATAACAGCAAAAGCTACACTTTGATGTCAGTGTCACAATTCTGAAAGCCTATACTGAGAAGGCCATGTTACCACTTAAGATAGGACGCCATTTTTCCAGCCTCTACTTCCCTTCTCTTTGGAGTAATCTCCTACCATATATTCTCTTGCTCCTATTTATTGGATCTGGCTAGTTCTAAAGCTCAGGCTCATTCTGCCTTCCCAAATCAATTAAATCTCCAAAAGCATCGTAAAATGTTTGGGAGGGGTTGGAGTATAGGTCAAAAGCAAGGACTTGATAAATCATAATTTTACTATCAACCAAGTACACAGATAAAAGCTGAACATGTTGAAGGGGAAAAAAAATCCCTCCAGTTTTGTGCAATCTTCAGAAGAGATATTTGCTTTTCTAGGAAAATATTCTGAACTTGCAAATGAAAAAAATTTCACAGAACAGAGTCATCCTCAAATGGATGTCTGGTCAAGAAAAGCCATTCTAAGCTACTCATGGTGGCACATGCTTGTAATTCTAGCACTCAGAAGGCTGAAGCAGTATGAGAAAGAGTTCAAGGCTAGCCTGGATTGCATATCCCAAGGTCTGGCCTGCATATTAAGACCCCATATTTACAAAAAAAAAAAAAAAAAAAACCAAGAAAATTATCAGTGTCTGTTTCCTGGGCTCTGTATTAAGGCCCAGAGAGTAAACCCTTTGTGTATAGAACATAGCGTGGATACACTGACATCTGTATCCTCAGATATCAAAATGGAAATGCTTGGTCAACTTCAGAGGGTGACTTAGGAAGATGAAATGAGACCCATGTAAGTATTTCAAGCCAGACCTGGCACACACAAAAGTGCCCAGTGAAAGTTTACTTTCTTCTTGTCCATATCAGGATAATTCTCTGAAAGTGTAGAACCAGGAAAGGAACCTGTACTGCCACAGCCCAAAGACACCGACTCCTTTCTTCCCCGATGTTTAAGGGAAGCAGCCTTTATATCCAGGTTTCCTGGTGCAGGTCATTTTGGAGGTTCAGTCTTGCTTGAGAGGTAACACTCACTCCTTGAACATTTACTGAGCAATGACAATGTGCTAAGAACAGAGAGGAACCAGGGCATCTACAGAACCAGCAAAAAAAAAAAAAAAAAAAAAAAAAAAAAACAGAGAAAGGAGAAATAAACAGCAGGGTCAAGACCTTGGGGACAGAAAAAGAGCCAATTACATGTGTTCAGAAAAGCCAAAGACAGTCTCTCATGGAGGAGCCATCTTCTTAAGTCTACAAGAGTCTTCAAAAACAGTAAGAGACAGTTCACCTAGTTGAAGAGACAACATACGCAGGGCCCTGAGATATAAAAATGTTTGGACAAAGGACAAAGAGAAAAGGTTGCCAGAATATAGTGTTCAGGCAGAGATTTGGAAAGAAGTAGGGCTGAACAGGAAGAAAGCAGAGCTTTCTTGACCTTAAAGGGTCTAGAGTCCTAACTACTTAAAAGAGCTGACGCCTAGAGGCCACCTGAGAAACAAGAACAGTGATCTGGATCCACTGGGTGATGTGAAGATGACCTGGGCAGCTTCTGGCACTTAGTAAGCCCTTGCATGCCCGTTATTATTCACTGAGTTGCAAATGCCATTGACTTTAGATGTGCCACTGCTTCATACACTAGAAATGGACAATTACTCCAGCTAATCCTAGTGCTCCACTGGTTATGAGATGGCACGGATGCCAAGACAACCCAAGACAGTAGTGGTGGTGCCTGGGGTGTCACATTTAAATACCACTAAAATCCATGCCGTCTTCACATGTCAGACCTCTGCAATCTGCTGAAGCAGAAGGCTCAGTGTAGAAATTTGAAGGTTTGCTGTATCTCACAGACACAGCAGGGTGCTAGATAGGGATGGGCACAAGAGTTTGACCACTCTACAGAGGGTTACTCATCATCTTGAAGAGCAAGGGGCAATTTGGATTGGGAGCCAGGAGTCAAGGAGGGTTTGTGTGGAGTCAAGGCCATCCAGACCCACACAGGAAGTATGGTGTTGAGAGAGTACAGTCAAACAACAGACAACACACTTCTGGCTATCAGAGGTTAGAAAAGAAACACCCACCCACCCAAGGCAGCTAGAGGTTAGAGCAAGACACAAATTTCTTCTAAACAGAAGGTGGAAGTAACTCTTTTGGTTTAAACAAGCCCATCCCAGAATCCCTGATATGTTATTGAATGTAAATACCTAGAGAATAATGAATTCCTTGGTTAAAGGCTATTCCTGTTTAAAATATATTAAAGAGCAGAACACCAAGCACACCAGATGCTTTAAAAGATGACAACAGAAACATCTGTTTATCTCAGCCAAAGCCACATTTTTGTCAGGCTGCTGGGAATCTGCAAAGTGGGTTCCTTGCTGAGTTTGAAGGACAGATTGGAAATTTGAGGAGACTGCAGAAAGGGCTGCTCCCCAGGCACCTGATTGCTGCCCACCTCACTTGGGAATATATGAAGGAGATGGCTGGAGCTATGGGGAACGACCTTGGCCAGTGACCCATCCTTGCACACTTCTCCCAGGCTCCTCCACCCTGCCTTCCTGAACCTTCTAGAACTGCAGCCTCAAGTGTGTTGTAATCTCTGGGCAAAGGCCCCAGAGTCACTGACCTCCTCGATTCTAACCCAGATTTGATGTGGGTTCAGCAGTGAGTCATTAGCCCTTTTCTCACATCTCCATTTCCTCTAGGAAAAACGATTTGTCATTCTTTCATATCTTTACACGGAAGGTGCCTGAGGAGGGTACAAAGAAAACTTTCAAAACCTGCGGCTCCTCGCCGTGACCACGGGGGGCGCTGTGGAGACCCAGAGGTGCGGTTAAGTGGACCACACCTGCTTTTTAATCTTGGGGAATGCCAGCCTTTAAAACATGGAGGTCTACTCAGGAGAGGCAGACAACCTCACTTGGCAACAAAAACTATACCTGCCTGTTTCAACTATAAACCATGTTTTAATTTGAGGTTTCTCTCACCTTGTCTGCAAAGCAAAAATGGAAATCTTGAAGGAGGGAAGTGCAGAGGAACTCAAGTGTAACCACCTTGAGGCATTAGAGGTAGTGCTGGCCACAATGCAATAAAAAGAGGGAATTAAAGTGTGGTCTGTTTTGCGTTAATAACAGTCATTATGGAAGTCAAGAGGTCCAAGCCAGCCTTTCTTCTCCAACCCCCCTTCCTTTCTCTGACACATACTCATATACAAACATACACAGAGAATCTTTCAGGAGAGAATATAAAAATACATCCACTGTGTTCTGATAATAGTCTCCTTCATTGGGCAGTTGGCCCAAAAGACCAGGAATATGTATATAGAAAGACAGATTCATGAATTAAATACTGTCACTTTCCCCAAAACCATCATGTCATTGGTATTCATTCTATACCCCACAACTTCACTTGGAAAATTACAGAGGTACAAGAAAAGGAGAACTGCTTAGTATTAAATGTGAAAGAATTACAAAGGAAACCTGACTATGATCTTCCAGGCTATATACTTCAGGCCACCTGATTCTAAGAGACAGAATAAGACAAAGTGGCTATCTACTTCCTTTGCTTGCTCAGGTTGTAGATTCCACTCTTCATTGACACAAATTTTTCTTCTGTGTGTTGACTGGCATCCAACTGATACTGATGGGCATTCCTAGTAAATGAAGGACCAACCCTGTTACTGAAGGAGGTCAATGAATGGGAAACGTGGGAGCTTCAATCTCACAATCACAATGTATTATACCATAAACAATAGCCTAGTCCATATTCTATTCTGATTATTTTCTACCTGATTATTTTATCCTAATATCTTTTTATCATAAAGATATTTTATTGTTGCTATTACTTTTAAAATAGTACTAGGAGCAGAATTCAGCAGCCCAAGCTAAACACCAGAGAAATGTGGCTTCCCACCATGGGCACCATTGAAACTTGAGGCTGGATAATTCTCCAGTGTATGGGGAAGGTGGGTAGGCTGCCCCCTTCATTGTGATGGACAAGAAATATCCTGGCTTCTATCTAGTGGAGACCAGCAGCAGCCTACCCCAGGACAATGAAAACTACTTTCAGACATTGTTAGTCATTACAGCAGAAGCAGTATAGAGAGGAAAGGATGGGATAGAACCCTGCCAGAGTTAGACAAGCAATGTATTCCTGTTTGCTGTAAAGAAAGCAGAAAGGAGAGCCAAGCAAATGGAGAACCCTGAAGTCCCAGCCCTAGGGAAGACGAGACCAGAGGGTTATGAGTTGGAAGATGGCTTACACTATAGGACAAGTTTTAAAGCCCGCTTGAGCTATATCAGCCCCCTCCCCCAATCTTAACAAGCAGGGTCTGGGATATAACTCAGTGGTAGGGATTGCTTCCTTGCAATACAAAAGCCTCAGACTTAAAACAGACAAACAAAAATAAACAAAAATTAAAACTACTTCCTTGTCCCTCACCATATCTCTACAGGTTTGTGTATCAATTTAGATTCTTCTTAGATGTAACAGCGTCACTTTTTCAGAATTTCTAAAGCCTTGCACGGTGTCCTTTGAATAACTGCACCTTGAACTTCAAAGGGATAGTCAAAATGTTCACCATCCACTAATTTCTGCTGGGCAAGCAATCAGTAAACTACAGCCCAAATCCACTTCGAGTCTTAAACTAACAGTATGTGAAAAGATCAATATGAAGAAATTCAAAACTAATCAGATCCCTTCTTTAAATGTTGACATAGTATTATTTATACCACCATAAATACATTCTTGGCTAAAATTCATACTAGGAGCTTGGAACCTGGCCAGTTCTATTAATATCTACTTTATTTATACAGCACACTTGGCCAAGGATAATATTTAAGACAAAGTATGCCTGGGGGCATATACAATATCTCTTATATTTTCTCTTTTAAATCTTCACATTGCTAAAAATATTGAGTTTGAACTTTATAAAATGTCCCACCAAGGGCTATCAACCATCTGTAGCGATACATAGTCACCAAGTATAATTAGGGCACATTTGTAACACTTGAGCTGAAGTCACTCCCTGAACACTGATAAGTTGGTGGAGGGAAAACGAGAAGGAAAAAGAAGCTGTGATCTTTCCCATGCTTTCCTCCATGCCCTCATGGCCCCTCTTCAGATTCACTGCAAGACATAACAGGCACAGGCCCTCCTTTTTGGGCATCACAGTGACAGCCCAGTCCCCAGGCAGACAGAAAGTGCCAAAGGGGGGAAGCTGGCATATAAACCAACCATAGCCACACTCCCAGTTTTCTTTGCTTTAAAAATACAATGGAATGATTTTCTTTTTCCTTTTGCCTTTTCTTTCTTTTTTTCTTTTTCTTTTTCTTTTTTTTTTCTTTTTTTGGAAGCTCTCACTATATTCCAGGACTTTCTAGTCCTGGAAAATCAGTTAACCTACTTTCTATAAAATTACCCACAGTCCCTGTGCAGTTGTGTTGAATCTACTATTAATATGACATGCTACTCCTAAGTGTCTACACTCAATACTGTATTTCTCATGTGAAAATACCATGGTATCTGTGTGTAGCATGTGTGTGTGTGTGTGTGTGTGTGTGTGTGTGTGTGTGTGTGTGCACAAGTACGTAGTTTTTAGGCTTTCATGTATTTGGAGGTTCAGGGATGGGCTGGAGATGAGAATCCACACATTAATCTTAAAAGGCACTGTCGAATCTTCCGGATAAACCAGGAATGTTTCTACTTTGTTTGTGACCATGGTCCTGCATTGTATTGCTCACCTTTACCCATCAGACTGAAGTGCTACTGCCCTCTACATCTAGGCAATTCCAGACTAGCAGCTAATCTGAGCTTTTGCATGTAAACCCCGAAGGAGGATTTATTCGCCCATATAACATACCTGTCTGTCACCCCCAAATATCAGTAGAATCAAGACACACATGCAGGAGAGAGCTGACTCAACCCTTTGCTTAGCCTCAATGATTCAGGACTAATTACAATGCACTCTCTTCCCTAGCCATGCGGTGGCTCTGCCCCAGATAGAAAGCCTTTCTTCCCAGGGGGTGATAAACAGGGCAATGTAAGTGTCACCGCTATGGTGGTAAGAACCATAATTATAATAATAAAATCATCCTGTTGCGCAGGGTTCCCTGCATCTGTTACTCCAGGAAATAGCAAGAGACACTACAGGGTAAGAAAGGTGACCAGAAAGAGCTTAGGTAGACACTCTGAGGACATCAAGTACAAGACAAGGCAAGTTGAATGGCTATGGCTCGTCAAACTAAAAATAAATATTAGAAGAGAAAAGCACAACCCTGCAATTCTAACTTCTGGGATAAAATTACCAAGATGGCTGCATTATCTATTTAGGCAAGGCACTGACTTCACAAAGGCAGCCAGCGAGGATATAGGCATGAAAAGGGGAGGAGAGAAAGGATAGGCCAATGAAAAGTTTACGACGGAGACTTGGAACACAGGGATGCTGAAGTTTTTATTTTTCTTTTGGTGTTTCTTCCTGGTGTTTAACCCTCTCAGGGAATCACTCGGTGCTGTTGCTGCTGCAATCACAACCTCCCTTTCTTCCCTTTCTCCCTGCTCCTCTTCTCCCTGTTTTAAAGAACTCTGAAATAAAACTACACTAACTGTACTTCGTCCCTTCCCCCAAAGAACTCCACAATAAATCACTGCTACCGTATGCCAGCTGTTTTGAGGACAATGCTCACAGAGGAGCAGAGGAATGGGGTGATTTTTTTTTTTTTTTTTTTTTTTTTTTAAGCAGCTGTCTTTCCTAGATTCGATTTCAGAATGCACAGGAGTCCTTGCTGCTTAAGAAAGCGCAGGAGCAAGTTCGAGGTTGAAAAAGATACCGGAGAATCCCCCAAGAAAAACGTCAGTCGTCCTGCTCTCACCCTAGCGAGGACTAGCTAGAAAAATGAACGGGAAGTGAAACCTACTCAGCCCAGATAGAATCGTATTTATTCTTTCTACTCTCCAGGTGAGGTCAGAAAGGGACTTGGCTACACGGTTTTGCGAGGGGAGGGGGTGTAAAAACACCCAGAGAGCGGGATGGTAGATTGAGGATTTAAGGGGTTTTCAGTGCTCTCCCCCCCTCCCCAACACCCCGCACACGCGCTAGCAATCCTGTTTAGTGCTGGTGATGCTGATATTCTTGGGGCAGTGAGAAACAATAGCAAAGGCTTGGGGAGCCCCCAAATAGATCAATATAGAAAGGGGGTGCCTTTGGGAAGGCTAGTTTGGAGGCACTTCTCTTTTAACTCTTTGTGCACCAGTTGGAGGACAACCCAGCCCCCACCCCCAAACCAACCCAGCAAAGAAACCAAGTACCCTAGCCTAAAGTCATCCGGGAAGCACTTTCTTTTTGACAGAAAGCTCCATAGTTGGTGGACCAGGGAAGGCAGAGAAATCCAAAGAACGGGGGCGTTTGGGGAAGGGAAATAGAGAAAAAAAAATTAAAACATAAGGTGAAGATTTGTAAAACTGAGGATCTCTATCCCAGGACTGGAAAAGAGGTGGAAGGAGCGAAGGACAAGAATGGAAAGGGGACGATCGGGACCTGAGGACCTGGAGAAGAATGGGCTGCTCCTAGGGCTGCTGAGGTTCTGAGGAGCTCCGGGTCAACCTTAGATTCGGGGATGGAAAAGGCGAAAACCATGGAATCTGTACTTACTTTCGGAGGGGAAGTGGGACGGCATGTCGATTTTATAAACCTCCTTGGCGTAGTACTCTTCATCGCTCCGTTCTCGCTCGCAGGCGGCTGCCCTCCGGCTTGCCTTTTCCTGCAGTAAGTCCCTGGTACTGTTGTATATGGAAATCACCTCCGGGGGGACCTCGTCCGGCTCAGGATAGTCTTCCGGGGGGCTGGTGAGCTTCAGCTTACTCAGGATCTGCCCGCGGATGGCCTCGATCCTCTTGCGCATAAACTGGTCCATGTCGAGGGTGCTGCAGGTAGACAGGCTGAGCGCCACCGGGACCAGATGCAGGAGCAAAAAGGTTCTCAGCACACAGTAGTGCATGTTTTTCAAAGGTGGAAACGTCGCTGGTGGTGTTGTTTAAAGTAAGAAAAAGTATATATATAAAGAAAACAATAATTCTCAAAGAGGGTCAGGTAAAGTTTTTTGCTTGTTTGTTTGTTTTTAATGTGAAACTTTTGCAAAGCAATCGAAAGTCAGTACCCAATAGAAAAACGTCCCTGGCTAGGGTTCCTTTAAAAAAGAAAATGCAACGCGTTCCCAGCGTGGAGATATTAATATGCGATGCTCAAATGTGGGGGGGTGGGGGCTCTCACTTTAAGGAGTAAGAAAGGTTTGTTTTTCCCCTGGAAGGGAGGGGGTAAGTGGCTCTGAAGTAGAAATAAACTTAAAAGAAAGAAATGGAGTTCAGTGTGTCAGGCTCGGGTGCGGAGTGGCGGATCTGAACTCGGATCCTTCGGTCAAAAGGGAAGAGACGAGAAGTTCCTTGGGCTGGCAGGAGACACGCAGGGCGGCAGGGAGCTCAGAGCGGCAGCCGGGGCTGCGCCGGGCTCTAACTGAGATGTTCAAAGACCGAACAGCTCGGCCTGCCTTCCACACGTGTGTGGATGAGTGTGCGTGTGGATGTGTGCGCGCTTGCGTGTGCGCGCGCCGAGGGCGAGCCTAGCGAGCCGCGGGGAGGCAGATGCGCCCCGGCGCGGCTCACTCGGGGATTCGGTGGGGGTACTGTCCACCCCAGAGATCCTCCGAGGCCAGAGCAGACAGCGATGATCCTACTCCTTTGGCTGCGCTGTGGCCTGCACCCGGCTGGGTCGCTCGCTCCACGTTGCAGCCGCCGCAGATGCCTGCAAAGGGGGCTAGCCTCCAGTTCCGTCCTGCAGATCCTGCTCCTCTAGCTCCAGGCGGCCATGGGGCGACAGAGATTGGCCACCTTCTTCACCCCCAGTGGAACAACACCGCCTCCTGGGCGCGTTGGCCACAGGGCGCCTCGGAGACTCGCACCCTTCCCCAGCCTCTCCTGGCTTCCAGCAAGTTTGCACTTTCTCGGTTAGGGTAAGAAGGTACTTGCGACCCTAAAATAGACCTCTGCTGATACCTACTCCTCTCTGCAGCCGGGTTGCTCCAGAATGACTCCTTAAACCCTAACACTTCTGCTCTTCATCCCTGTCGTCTGCCCAGGGACTCAGCTCTCTGCTCGTTCTCTCACTCTCACGCCCTGGCTCTCTGGCCGGCAGCTCCAGCAGCTCCGCTCCCAGCAAAGCTTCTGCTGCCAGCAGATAACATCACGATCCTGCCCGGGGCAGAGATTTATAAGTGCTCCCCAAACCACGTGTTTGCCTTCAACAAAGTGACGCGCTAGGATTACAGTCAGAAGTCCTGTTACTAAGACCACAGAGAGCTCGACCGTTGAGGGGGTGTGGAAAGGGGGACGGCCCGTGGGGGAGGGTGACTGGCAAGACAGATTTGCAGCAGTCACTGTCTGTGATCACCAAGGACTGTCTGTAGAGGGGCAAGCAGCTAAGCATCTCCTTTTTACACGGTGGGGCTCATTCATTCGCAGGCTCCCTGATTTTTATTAGTCTGTTTACAACCTAGCCTTCTGTTTGTCTGTGAACTAGCAAACTAGCAGAAAACAGATGCACCCCTTCCACCCAAAGCATGTTCTGTTTTACTGCTCTGAATAAAGGAATCATTCTCTTCTTCCTGTGAACCCACTTCTTGTATGGCTTGCTCCTTTCTTCCTAGACAGGTATTATTCACCACCTTCAATCTGTCCACAGCATACGTACAGGAAACCAGGATTTTAAATGTTTGATGTCTACTGTTACAGCCACTCATAGCCTGACATTTTCTACACCAATATAGATGGATACCAGAATCATTCTTGCCACTGTTCCTTTTCCTTTTCACCTTTAGTCAAAGTCAACATTTCAATTTTAGTAATGACTCTGTGGCCACACTGACTAGACAGTTTAAACTGGAAACTCTGCTGAGTGTTGCCCCAAAGTCCAGATCTCTATATCATTTCCTGGTTCAGGCATTTCGTAGAAAAAAAAAAAAAAAAAAAAAAAAAACCCAAGCCTTTAGAGATGTAGGCAGTAGATGTATGTGGGAGGGATCTGTATTATTAATAGAGGGATATGGGTAAATAGTGAATAGTGATGATAGCTGGCATGCATTACACACTGCAATGAAGAATAGTATTTATATTTCACAGACAAGGAGACAAGAGGCCATAGGAAGTGAGGTCTGTTGCTGCAGAGAACAGGAAGTGATGGGCCTGGACTTGGCAGGGACGGTCCACTGCCTGAGTTCTCTCTCACTATGAAATTCTAAGAGACCCCAGTCCCAGAACATCTGACAACCAGGAATTCGGATGTCAAGTCAGTGTGGAGGATTCAGAACAGTCTACTGCCCTCTTACAGAACCAAGATCTCCACTGCCACAGTCTGTGTTCTAAGAATCCAGCACAAAACTTCCTAACTCTTTGATCCTCTCTCCACCCACCTTGAACACAAAATTCCTCTACTCCAATGGCTCAGTAAAACCCTGGAATGAATGAATTGTTCCAACACACACCTAAATGATTCTGAAAGCCATATAGAAACCCCCATCATTGGCAGACTTCTTTTTTCAATGTCAGCTTCAGATAGAAACAGCTCTCCGGGGTTAGACAGCCATCTATGATCCTATACATTGAAGTAGAATTGATCGAGAGCAGACAGTTCCATCAGCTGGGGTAATCCTTTATCCAGCTGGACAGGGAAGACACAAAGCCAGAGCTAGCACTGCCCAGGAGGGCCAGTGTCACTTTGGAATACAGGGGCTTACTGGGGATGCTGCTGTGATAATCTATCAACACCTAGGTAGGGCTTCCTGTGAAGCCAGAGGGCATCTCACTGGGTGCTGAGACTGACCCAGGGAACAGGCATAGGTCCATCTTAGGATGGGTGGATGCAGATAAGGACATGGGCAGAGCAGCAACAAGCCCGTGTGTTACCAAGGACTCCATGCATCAATACCCACACTCTTGTCCAAGGTAGTTGTTTGAGCACTTACAGCTCCATATCCCTTAAGCCTGAGAAGGGACTTCTTCCTAAGATGCTCCTTTGGTTTCCCCAAAGCCCAGGAGGTGACAGGCACCTTCTGGGATGGACAAGCATAGCGACCTATGTCTGCAGAAGAGGAGCCTGTCTCCACAGGAGAGAAGTTCTCAAGAGCTGTGCTGGCTATGGCAAATGAATCCCGTCATCTTCAGCAGCTCTCAGGCCATTGCTTCCTCATAGTCAGGAAACAAAGCCACACATCTATTTATTACTGGCTGGTATGTCCTCAGGGCTCCCTGGGCTGCCCAGTGAAAGAGAATGCTGTATAGCATCTTGAGTACCTCAGTGCCCATCCATGAGTTCAAATTCCTGTCACTGTGACACAGGAACCTAACAACATTATTCAGAGGCTGTTCATGGCCCGTGGGAATGGGAATATATGCAGAAGGTTATAGTGAGGAATGATTATATAAGGCATAGAAAGTTGTTTATAACCCAGTTGGGGCCATGACTCTGCTACTGAACATTAGCTGCCATTCTCTAAGCCCTTCTCCATTGTAGTCAGGGGTCACTGTCAAGCATGTCTATGTCTGGTCTTTCCATTCTTCAAGTAGAACCAAAAAATGGGTCAGGAAAGGATCCACATGAATCTGCTTCATGGTCACACATGTCTTGTTTTAAAGCTTACGGTATTTTGGCCCTCTGTAATTGTAGAATGAATAGCTAAATGCACACTTTTTGATGAAATGCAATAGGAACATGCTATCAGAGTTCAGACATAAAGACATAAAGGTCTCTTAACACCCTAAAGTGAGAGGTTTGGTTTCTAGGCCAGAGGTTGAGGGGTGAGGAAGCAGCTGTTCCAAAAGCAGCCTTTGCCTATTCATTAATAGGTCTGTTAGTCACTTCAGTGATGTGGAGCGCCTACAAAACAAAACTGCTCGTGCCTGTCCTGGCATCTGTCCTTCGTGTCACAGCAACAGCCTGACCTGGGTCTCCTTCCTCTCACCAAAAAAAAAAAAAAAAATTAACTTATTTAAAACAATCCTGAAAGCATTCTACATGCCTTCTAGCATTTGAAAACAAAAACAGGAAGTGGGGGAAATATACGAAGCTGAAATTATGACAATAGGTGCAAGGATAATCCCTTCCCCTTCTCACTTGTATAACTTCCATCTTTACAGTCATTTGCATGTGTATGTATGTCACGGCACACCTGTGGTGGTCAAAGGATAACTCTCCTACCGTGCTCTCTTCCTTCTACCATATGGGTGGGTTCTGGGAATGCCTTTACTCCTGGAGTCATTTTACCATTCTGAGTTAATCTTTGATTCTACAATATAAAAACAATGTTTGGTCCATATCAGTTTTTTTTCCTCAGGATCTGTGTACATCTTAATAAACAAGTTTAACTGTGGACTAACAAGTTCTCTGTAGAATAATAAAATAATAGAAGGGGTCAAGGAGATGGCTCAGTCAGCAAAGTCCTTGCAGGCATGAGGGCCTAAGTTTGATCCCCAACACTTACATAAAAGATACAAGCTGCAGTCTACCATACAGCCCCAGTGCTGGGGAGATAAGACAGGAGGCTCCCTGGGGCTTGCTGGCCAGCTTGGAGATTAGTTCCATCAAGAGCATAGGTGTCCAGTAGCTTGAGCTGTCATCTCTCTCCAGGTTTCTCTAACATTTAGCGATGCCTCTCATTTCTTGACTCTGGTGAAATCCATCTACTAAGACAACATTTAACAAGTGGCATAAGCATACGATGCTAATGCTGAGATGCAGGGCCAGCAGCAGAATCCCCACTCCTGCTTCTATTATATCTCATCTGTGTGGTCCATAGAGACCCTAGACAGAGGGGAAGACAGCAAAGTACTTGGGCCAAATAAACATTAAAATGAAAGAAGAAAAGGCACATGACAGATAGAATAGAGTTAGGGTTCTCTTGAGTCTGATAGAATGTAAATGCATGCACGCTCACTCACTCACACACACACACATTCATTTGCATACTGGGTGCTTGTGTGTAGAGGAGGACAACCTCTGGTCATTCTTAGGCTCGATCTACCCTCTTTGAGACAGGGTATGAGACTGGCCTTGAATTCCCTGAGTAGGCTAGGCTGACTACCCAGTGAGCCCCAGGGACCCTCCTGCCTCCACATACTCAACACTGAGATTATAAACACATCTGTCATAAAGGACTATATATGTTTTTAATGTGGACTTGGGGGATCAAACTTAAGTTCTCCTGCTTGCCAGGCAAGGACTTCACTGCCCAAGCCATCTCCACAGAGCCCAAATGGGAGTATTTTTAAGATGCCTAAGTTGTAGATGGATTTGTCATCGTTCACCTCAGGGGGCATCAGACTGTGTGAAATCCTAAATATGAACAATTCTACCAGCAAAATCACCAAACTATACTTCAAACAGCTTTGTCTTTCTACTGCTTCACTCTGCAATTTAAAAACACGGAAATAAAGCAGAAGACATAGGGCAGCAGCAATTGCAAGAAAAGAAAACCTCTTTGTGGTTTTTATGACTGATGGAAAAACTGGTAAAATAAGTGTTTTAAGAAGTAAAAGTATATGAGTATTTTTGAAAACACAACTGGATAGATGGCTTTCAGAGTCTTGACCACAACTCTGATGACTGCTTCAACTCTAAGGAAAGGAAGTTCCACAACTTATAGACTATAAGAGCTCCTAGTAGTGAAATGTATCACATATTTATCACACAAATCAAGGCACCCTTGGAAGAGGATGCACTTCATAAAGGCATCCAGCACAAGGAGGCAGGGTGTCACATTGCTGTCCTAGACATCCTGTGAGGATGAAGCCACTCTCAAACATTCATCTGTAGGAATGGCTCCAGCTTTCACCTTTTCTGGTTACAGGGGCAAGTGACATGTCCCCAGGCCTTGTCTTCACAAAAGCAGTAGACTCCCAACATCATTTCACTGTTCCATTTAGAAAATACTTACTGGACAATTTTAGCAGTTCATACAAAACTACAACATCACTAGAGTCTCTAAGAAGTTTGGGTTGCCAGGAAGCCCATCTCTATGTGGGAAGAAAATGGATGAGGAGGCCAGCAAAATGCTTCCATGGACAAAAGCTCTGGTTCTAAAAGCTAGTGGCCTGAGTTTAATCCCTCATGCCAAGGTGGCAAGAACACTCTAAAATTGTTCAAATTGTCCCCTGACCTTCACAAACTCACTCGCTACACATGCACTACAGGGGTGGCACTAATAACGTAGGATGGGGATATTCAGGTTATTTGTGAAAGCACTTTAGAAAGTGAATGGTAACTTCAGAAGAGAGAAAGCACTACTTCCCCTTCCCATGTAACACCAGTACAGGGAACAGGCAGTGGGGCCGGTAGGTTGACTCAAACCTAGCAACCTGAGTCCAATCCCCGGGACCCACAGTACAAGGAATGAATGAATCAGCTCTTGTAAGTTGCTCTCTGCCCGCTACATGTTCAGTTATAAACTATAACTTAAAAATATTTAAATATCATGGGTCACAATACTAAATTTTCCTGCTGATCTTTCCTGTTTTATAAAAGCTGTTGCTCCCACAAACCAAGGACTGCTGGAAAGTTAATGTCATGTACCTGAAAGAGTTGTATCTGAAAATGTTTTGTGATCAATATTTCTACAGTTTATGATTTCTGAGTCTGGTCTGTATGTCTTTTTAAAAACAGCGACATCTTTACGGTTCCTAAAAAATGGCAAGCTATCCATCTACTAAAGAAAGAAATCAAACACAGTATGTCACTGTAACCCAAGCCTCAGTGGCTTGGAAAGGGCCTTACAGATGACTAGGTTTACTTTCTTGGAGAAGTCTGCCTTGGGATTCCATGTTGAGTAGGATCATTAGTGAGCACACTGTTCTACGGTCAGTCTGGCTATCTTACCAGCTGTAACAATTTCATCCATGCCGGTTAGTCTCATGTAGAAAGCAACTACTCAATTTGTGGGAGAAATTCCATCAGAGGACTCAGTGACAGCAGAAACTCTGCCACCTGGGGGACAGTAGTGGTATTTTACAACCTCCTCACAGCTAACTACATTGCCTGATAGGAAATCATATTACTTGTCTAGTATGAATCACTTTTAAAAACTAGCACACTTAACATTTTCAACTCAAGGATTTTTTCCATTACTGCACATCAAGTAAAAATTACAGGTTTTAAAGTGGAGCATTAGAAAACATCCTTGGGGCAAGAGATGTGGCTCAGTTGGTAGAAAGATTGCACAGCATTTGGGAAGCTCAAGGTTTGATGCATAGCAGGGATAAAAACGTTGTACTGGGGCACATGGGTCATCCAGCACTCAGGAGACAGAGGAAGGAGGGTAAAGAATTCAAGGCCATCCTCGTGAGCTTCATGAAACCCTACTTCAAAATAAACAAAAAAGCCTTGATCAACAACATCAGGACATCTAAATTATGCTTGAGTCAGCTGTCATGTGCTAGCTAAAATCTTCTTTATAAAGCCTAACAAAAACACCAGCCACTATGTGAAGTGAAAGGCAATAGTCCAAGGCAATCCACTGCATCTCAGTATTAAGACCATGGGTGCCAGACAGCACCCAGATAATCAAAATAGAAACTTTGGATTATCAGACATGCTCAAGTGAGACTTGGAATGGCTTCTCCAGCAACACATTGCAATAAACTGATCTCAATGATCAAAATACACCCTGTGGGTGAGAGAACTCAAAGCTGCCATTGCCAGGAGGAACAGCATCTCTTGTTACTTAGAGTGCATGTATCTCACACTCTCTTACAAGCTCATGTCACATTTAGGACCAGTAACTTAAAACACACTCTGTTCTCTAGGGCCTAATTTGCTCTAAGACATTAGTAGCAGCTAACACAGTAGGCCTCCTTTCTCCACAGGGGGCATTTGAAGTCACCTGAGGGGCTGTCTTGGAACTAGAAAGTAGTTAAACCCTGTTTGTGTTATCTTTATTCCTCTATATACATAACTATGGGTTACTGTGCATAATTAGGTACAGCATATAATTAAAATAATTACTAAAATAAAAACTGCAATAAAATAAATGTGCAATCTAAAAGTAGTTCACCTTATTACTTTTTCAATCCCTGTCATTTTCCTAAGTCAACAACATTACATTTTCATGTAAAGAAAGCCTTTTAAACAGCTGCCCTTTGGCATGAACTACCAGCTTCCACTATTGTATTTGCCCACTGCTAGGGTTGTTTGAATACAAGCACTGCAATATAATGGCCATCATGGCTACTTCCGGGTTGGTAGTATCTACCCAGTAGATACAGTGGACAAAAAGCTAATTCATTGTCAGGCAGGATCCTGAACATTCTCTCACACTGCTCAGAATCCATCTTAAAGCACATGGATTATTACTGAAATTTCCCATTTATCATTTTTGAAACATGGTTGTCCATGGGTAATTGAAATTACAGAAGACATAATCACGTTAAAGAGGACTATAATAAGCCAAGAACACAGGTTTCTCTTAAAAACCGGCTTTCACTCAAGAGGCATAGGGAAGCATGAAGAGAGAAGGCAAAGAGTCAGGCTTCCTTGTTACATGTTCCCCTGGAGTAACTGGTCAACCTGCTGAGATGAACCCTTCTTCCCTTTTATCACTAAGGAAGAGACAAAGACTTTGGTAGTTCAACAAATATTAGTATTTCTCAATAGAAGGCTTGTCTTCTCAGACTGAAAAATCAGTCTTACAAAAGATCTCACTATATCTATCTCTAGTACATTTGACATTAAATTCTCATTTATTCTGTCCATGACATGTTGTGTGCCCTCGTTGGCATGTTTTCATGTCTTCAGTAACCATTCTGAAGGACAGAAATGTGGACTTTTCAGGTAATTTTAACATCCTCAAATCACCAAATTTTGTTCAGTTTTTCATCTATTGAAAACAATTCCAAAATATAGCATTCCCTGTAAGTGGGATCTTGACCTAAAAGGGACTTGCAAGGACAATCAGTAGACTGCTGAGTAGCTACTGACAATGCTGACATCTCTGAAAATGTCCTCTAACCATGCCACTTACTGTAAGGTCATACATACACTTGAGGGTCACAGTGTCCTGTGCAGCCTGGCTGCTCCTCACACCACTGCCCTTGTGGAGGATAACAACACAGTGACCCTCTTGGATCTGAGCCTTGGTTACACACTCAGAGAACCCAGTGCTATTGTACAAAGACAAATATTATTGTGTAGATGTTATGCTTCTGCTACTCAGTATTTGGGGATAACTGCTGTGTCTGGCTGCCAACCTGCTGTTTTGGAGCTGATGTCAACTCACTGTTTATGTCCTTTCCATGGCGGGGTATGCTCTTTGCCTAAGACTGGTCTGGTTCTACAAAGGCAAAAAGGCAACTGTCTAGGAGCCTGATCAACAGCTGCAAGGCCACCCACGCACACACAGAGACATAGCTCTCAGCTGTCTCTCTACTATGAGCCTAGTTAGTCCTGACTCCGTATACAAATTTGGTGTTCCCACTTTGATGTTTATGAACTGATTGCATTAAAAATGCAGTATAATGATTCCAGGGTTAGAGAAACTGTTATTTATACAAAATGTGGTTAACACCTCATCATTTAAAGTGGCTGGGCTAATAACACCCACTGTGCTGTTTTCTATTTCCCTTTGAGTCTTAACATTCGCTCTGGCAACAGGTCCAGGGTGCCCTGGACAGGAAGGAACCCTCAGATAGCTAAAGGCATTTCCCGAGGAAGCTCCTAAGGAGGCATCCAGATGCAGATGGATCTCTGCTTAGGTGGTGTCCAATGTCAGGGCTTTCTCAGAAGTGCACTATAACCTACTCATGCCATTTATGGTGGCAAGACTTAAAGTACAATGCAATTATTCTAAAACTTTATTCATGTTAAAACCACAAACTATTTGTTATTAACAGTGACCTAACATTTAAGGACAATAACTGTTCCACGGCCTTTAATTGTATAACTGTGTGCAACATACATATATTTCAACATGTCCTCCAAACCAGAAAGCACAGTTACTATTAGAATAGCACTTTATGCATATATGGTATAAGTTACAGTCAAGAAAGCATAGGAGCTGATCAACACAGATGCCCACATTACCTCCTCTTCCCTCAGCAAGCTGCACCTCCTAGGCCTCCCCAAATAGCACCACCAGCTAGGGACCAAGTGTTCGAATGCCCAATGGCATTTGGCTAATTTTTAACTCAAAACAGCACTGAATATAACTCCAAAATTCATCACTGTTTCAATCAGATTAAATATATATATATGTGTTGTATGATTGTATTATCTTCAGAGTCAAGACAAGCTGAGTAGCTACACGCAGCTTTGAAAAATATTTTAATGTAAAATTAAAAGTTGTTCCTCTGTTATTTCGGCCCACAGTTAAAATGGTCACCAGCCATCTATCTGTGCCAGTGGCCACCACAGTGGCAAGGGCAGACAGTATACACTATGTCAGTCACCAGAGTGCCAGGAAGGCACTAGCTTAGGAAACCAGGAGCTGCTGTGCTCACTCTGCTTGGATGTCTGCTGACCTGCTGGATCCAGTCTTTCATGTGTATTGTATTCCTGCTATTTTTAGAAGGTGAGAGGGTACCTCAGGTACAACACACAAGAGGTTCACCCCACACTCAAAAAACCACCAATGCTAACTCCCCAGATTACTCACAGTGAACGAGATGAAAACTTCTGAGGCCCTCTAAGCTAGAATATATAGACTGGCTTACAGGATCAAGGATTATTTAAGAATAGCTAGAATATGCTTTCCATCTGTGGAGTTGTGACTAGCTCCAGGAATATTGAGCCTTGTGTTTAAATATGTCAGGCTTCTAAGGCCTCACTGCCCACTGAGGACATCTCACCTTCCTTAATCCAGGTCCCCGGGAGGATATGTTGAACAGGGCTTCAGAGAGATCTCGCCCAAGGAAAGCCATGCAGTCCAGCTCTGCTGTAGACGACAGTGAGATCCATCTGCCCTGCTAGCCGGCATGGAGTATTCTCTTGTGTTTCCAAAATTAAGTTTTCTCTGCCAGCTCACCTCAAGTAGTCTTTGTGCTCATAACCAAAAACAGGGATTACAAAGTCTTGCGAGTTCTGAGGAATCAAACTCAAGTCCTCCATGAAGCACTTTTGCATTGACTGTGGTGTTTAATTCTAATGTGAAAGATTAAATTTCATCATTATAATTTGAAATAACTCCTTATTCTGCTGTCGACACAATTCATACAACCATGGCATTGCACCTAAAACAGCCATCCCATCAATGCTACCAGGATATGAGAACTCACTTTCAAATTCTATTAGCTATATAAAGCAACATATGTTAGTAGCTAAAGCTTCTGAGATTTAAAACAACAACAACAAAACAAAACAAAACAAAACAAACAAACAAACAAAAAAACAAATCTGGGGACTGGAGTGATTTAAGGGCACTTGTTGCTCTTGCAGAGGACCTAGTTACCAGTACCCACATCTTGATCACAATTAATGGGACCCAACTCTTTCTTCTAGCCTCTGAGGACATCAGGCACATACACACGATGCACAAACATGCATGCAGGCAAAATAGCCACAGACAAGATATAATTAAAAATTAATTAAAAAATATGTGTCATTAGTTTCTTGTCAGCATGTTTCCTAAGAAATACCAATGCTGTTTGGTGTGGTGGGTTGAACTGGGGTCCTGGTGCCCAAAGAAGCTAAGACGAGAAAACCATGGGCCATGGAGGTTGTACACAAGGGGAAAAGGCTATCCAATGCCTGCAATGGACCAATTTATTTACCCATTCTCCTGTCTGTATTATAGAAGTGTTCCCGTTCCTTCAAGACCCCACTTGTGCACGTTCTCAGCTCTCTGCAGCGAAACACACTTTCTGCGTGTTTGTTGTTTCCACCTACACCCCAGCCTCCAGCTACTCTGCAATTACATTTGCCTTTGCCTTTGTTAGATACCCATACATTGTTTTATATTCATAGAGCCTACAGACGCCCAGAGAGCAGGAGAGTTTGGTTGATAGCCAGTAGCAATAGATATTCTTGTACACAGAGAACATTTAGCAAAAAGCCCTTGCAGCATTCCCTTCTTCACTCAGCTTTCTAAAAAAAATTAATCTTTTTTTTTTAAGGAATATATTTTTTAAAAGTTTATTTGTATGTGAATAGGTACACATGATTGTGTCATGTGAGTTGCCGTGTGAGCGCTGGGAATTGAACTGAGCCCTCTGCCTCCACAGGGACCGAATGATGCATAGATACATTCGGAGACAAAACACCCATACACAGAAAACACACCGGAAACAATAAACAAAAATGACACTGTAACACAACATTGTCATCTTTAGATAATGACATTGGACAGTGAGAGTCTCTCCTTTACAGAATTTAATGTGGAACCAGAAGACTTAAAAATCTTAGATGACAGAGGAATTTTAATGTATTTAGAAATCCACAGATCCATAACACACTGAACAGCTGGGTGTGGTGGTGTACACCCATAGTTCCCAAGAGGATGGAGTTTCCAAGACAACTCTGGTACCTCAGAAGTCTATTTCAAGAATTACATACAGACACGTTCACCTTAGACTCCTCATACATACTGGTTCTGTTTAAGTACTTTGAAACAAAACACAGAGGCACTAAAACCTTAGAAGACATGACCACATGACAAAGTTATGTCATGGCTTCTTTCAAAAGTGACATTTTACTTCGGTGGTAACTCAATTTTATGACGGAATAAAGCCCCCTCTGCAAGAAGAAAGCTGTGAACATATTGAAAGCTAGGCTCAACTAACACAAATCTACACCAAGACAACCCATTCCTCCTAAGCAGCCATCCACCCACTTTCACCATCCAAATGTGAGCTTCAGGAAACACTGCAGATACTTAGTGCTATACTATGTTGGAGTGTTAGTCTGTGTTAAGTAGTATCCATGTTAGTATTCCTGTATTACTACAGGGGAAAACGTGTTCACAGTGAGAGTGAAATGATAAAAACACCTGCCACATCATTTACTACAACACATGAAGTCCAAGTAAGTAGGGTGGGTGAGTCCTCTTCAGTCTGACAGAAAACTCCAGCCAGGGCTAATTGACCTGTAGTTACAGGGTCTTTGCATCCCTTGAACTGATCTGAAAACATAAACACCTGTGCCCCAGCATACCCTGGGCAGGGCTAGGTTCAGCATACAGCAGATGCAGGTGTAAGCAGGGCTCATTTTATAAAAAGACGGAAGAGTCCTTCTCAAGGACAGCACACCACACCCAGGACCTAGTTCCCCACCAATTTTGTCACTTGAGCCGAGTTCTGTGGAAATCTTGGATGCATATCAGACAGCTTTATCAGTGTTTCTAAGATTCAAATAAAAACATTACAGTTTGAATTTTTACTACATAGGTTTTCTAAGGCTTACCAACACAAATGGCACCAGTCACCCCCATGAGAGATATATGGATCTGAGTACAAACACGGAAAAATCTTGTATTAAATTCACTTTAATCATGGACAGTACTCTAGAAACATGGCTGCATGAGCGGTATGTACTCACATGTAAGGATCCCAGAGAAATCACATTTACTGCTCAAGGAAGGAAAGTAGTTCTTTGTACAAATATTTTGGGAAAATGCTTAAAGTTACAAAAGGATTAAAAAGTCAATTTTACTACAGTTTACACAGGAAGGAGGCTCACTGAAGCAGGTGTTCTCAGGATGTCGGGGTATTTACCAGATGTCCCCTCAGCTCCCATCTGCTCAGTCACTGGCGGACCCCGCCTTGCTGCCCCCAGGCTCATCGCTCTCCTTGTCCCAGTCCTTCATACTAGCTCCCATCATGAAGTCGTCTTGCAGAATCTTCCACCCGGGGCCCTCTTCTGACTTCACTTCAGTCTGAGGGAAGTTACAGAACCAAAATATTCACAGATCAATTTAGCCATAAGGAAAAATTTTAAAATTGTACACTTCAAAGTGTAGTTTTAATAAGATTAAATCAAGATAACATCAAATGACCTTATAAACTATGTTCATGTATATACAAATACAGATAAAGTGAAAACTTTTGACCCCATCAATGAAACATGAAAGCAAAATAATTTAGAGCTGGTAGAAACACAGAAAATAAAGGCTTGGTAACAATTTTAGACATTTGGACATTAATCAACCTTCAATGATAATTTATTAGAAGATCCTTGGCAATTATTTTAACGGAAGTCTAACCAACGTGTTTAAGTCAATTGCACTAAAAAGAAAAGACTGCTGCAGGGTGTTCAAGGTGGTACCACACCCAGATTTCTAATAGTGTGAATAAAATACCCCTCAGTTCTGGTCAGTCTCACTATCTGAAACAATCATGGAATCGGAGACTAATAACATGCCAAGATTACATAACTGAAGCAGACAACAAACTACGTAGCCAATTCATTTCATCCAGTCACAGTACTGGTGGAATACTCGAGCTAAGTACACAGGCCTTTCTTCTGCAGTACAACATCACCACCTTGTGGCATTAAGTAGACGACACAACACATTTCTCCAACCATTGTCCAGCACTGATCTGGGTCAGGAACACTGAGGCAACAAAATGAATATATATATGTAGTAAGCATTTTTAAAGAAAAAAAGACATCAAAATATTGGCAAGGTTCACAAGCTGGTTACCTAACTCTGCTAAAGCAACTGCTTTTAAGAGCACTTACATATTAAGGGGGAAATGTCCTATGGCATCACTTCTAGAAAAACTAAAACATGACTTAAACCATACAACCCAGAGACCAAGCAGCATATAGATTTGTTAGACGGAGAACTGACTTAGTATTTCACGTATCAGACACCCTGCTGCAATTTAACCAGAGAACCAGGTACCCTGTGCTGTTGATAACACCATGGTGCAATGCTTGCCATCCCACAACAGGAGGCAGACCTCTCCTGGGGTGCAGCCAGGCCCTCTTCCCTGCTGACCTCTGAAACTCGAACCCTGATGCTACCTCAGGTTTTCCCTAACCCCCATTTCTGTTACTGGTCTCAAGAGACAGCTGTTCCTGAGTGGCTCCTGGAACTAACCAACAGTCACAGCCAATTTAAGTACTGAAAACTTTCAATTAAGAAAGAAAAAGAAAGGAAGGGAGGGAGGGAAGGAGGAACGGATGGACAGATGAGAACTAGGGTCTCACACTGTAACCCAGGTTAGTGTGGAACAGATTACTGTAGTCCCAGCTGGCCTCCAGCTCACAGCGATCCTCCTGTTTTAGCTTTCTAAGTACGGAATTATAACCATGAGCCACCATGCCTCAGTTTCGATTCAGTTTTTTCTTTTAATTTATCAACAATACAACTAACAATCATAAAATGCATTGAAAAAACCCAATTACTCAGTTATTTCAAGTTCTGAGTATGTTACCCTTTGAGAGTCAGTAAAAATAGACTGGTACCTCAGATAGTCTTGGGGTTTCCAAAATTAGGATATTTTAAAGAATTCATAGTCTATAATTTTAATAATTAAAATTTTTATTTAAGGAATAAAATACAGCAAGCTTAGCCCACAGGAACAGGCAACAAAAACTTAAAATTCAGATTCACTTCGGTTTTAAAGTGGCCATTAGAAACATTAAAGATAACCAAGGGCTGGCTTGAGGCTACAACACATGATGACAAGAGGGAAAGGATGGGCTAAGAAAACCACGCACTAAAAAGAAAAACAGCAGGAGAAAAAGCAGGGGTCAGTCAGATGGCTCCATACTTTCTGTGCAAGCAGGAGGACCTGAGTTCAGACCCCAGTGCTCATGGAAAAGACAAGAGTGCAAGGCAAAGACAAGAGGACTCAACTGCTGAGTTCCAAGTACAGGGACAGGCTGTCTGCTACCGAGGAGGGCATGCAATGTTCCCCTCTGCCTCTGCGCACACACCCATAGGTAAAAAGCCTAGGATGTAAAGAAACAATGTGCCCCTCAATGGCTTGCTTTTAAATATTCAATCAAGACCATTCAGAAGCAACTGGTGTAAATTCTAAAGACAACCACAGCCCTTAAAGTGTTAACCAGCTTCCATTTAAGTTCAGAAACACTGACAGCTAAGGCATTCTGAGGAAGACGATCTGGAGCTATTATTAGTTCTACAGCAAATAATTAAACAACCTCATTAATTAAACACCTCATCCCATTCTGAAGGAAGAAACAGCCAAACCCTAAAAGAATAGTCACATCTAAATTTAAGCAGTCATCAGCAAGTTAATTTATCTAGCAACATGAGTTAATTTTAGCTAATCTAACAATGTTAGTACTGGCTAATCACATCTAAATACTTTTCTGTTTAAAAGTCTAGCAAACTGTTTTCAACTACAGTTGTCTACCTACAATTAACTCAGCCTACTTCATCTCACATTTGCCCACGAGATGAAGGCTACACGGGGCACTTCTTGACATTTGAGTGCGTGTAACCAACAGCACATGCAGTCTTTCCTCTCACAAGTGGAAATGAATGCCAACGGCTGCACATCATGCAGGATATCCCATCATCACACTGGTCATAAGAACTGAAAACTCCCCTCATGAATGTACGAGAGTTTCCCTGAAGACCATACACTACAGATGCAGATTCTAGGACAAGCACATTAACACAGTGCCACTTCTCCCTGGTCCTCAAAGAACACTTAGCAAGTGACATGCAAGTGTCCTGAAGGGTTTTCCCTTTCACATCTTTCCAAGTATTCTTCCAACTGACTTTTGCAGTTAATAGTTTAGGCCGTAAGTTCACTGGGGCATAGTGACACATGCCTGTGTTCCTAACACCTGGGAAGCTGAAACAACAAGATCATAAATTCAAAGCCAGTCTGAGCCGCAGAGGAAAAAATTCATCTCAAACAAGAAAGCAAACAAGTATGTGTAGTTTCCACATTCAAGTGACTAATTTATAAGACCAATTAATAAGGAGAAAAGAAAGGGAGGGAGAGAGGGAGAGAGAGGAGGAGAGGGAGAGGGAGAGAGAGAGGGGAAGAGAGGGAGAGAAGGGGGAGAGAGAGAGATTTTAAGTTACTGAAATTAAGTTACCTTTAATTACAGTTCAAGTACAGAGTTCTCAAAGAAAACCTAATTCTCCCTTTCCATAGCTAATGACCCTGAAGCACAGGTTCTGCTCATCCATTCTTGAATCCACTGAATTACAACTGCTGTGACTTCCTTTTCTGCCCTCCTCACCACATGAGTCCTTACTCAAGTCTACTGTTTGGAAATGTCGATCCCAAATCACTGTTCATATAGCTAATGCCACAGGACTGAGTCTTAGGTAAGGTTCACAAATACTGATACTCCTTACCATTTATAGTCTTTAAAAATTATGGTAAGTTCACTAACACAACCAAAAACCAAACAAAAGCATCTCAAGTGTGCCCTATGTATCTTCACATCAAACTAGGAGGTTGAAATACCTAATATTCTCTGCCAATTAATCACGTAAAGTCTTGAAGCACATCCCTATTTTATAGTTACACAACACAAAAGGAAAACCTAGAATATATAACTGACAGCAGACTATGAATCCATATGGGAATTAGCCGATCCAATGTCTAAGGAGACAAGTTTGCTGAAAGTTTGAATGAGAAAACCTGTGTGAAAGGACTCTTTTCCAATGCTGAATCCAAATAAAGAACATGAATATAACCCATCTATACATTAAATTCAACAAAAGACAAAAACACATAGACTGCTCCTATCAGATCTCTTTGGAGAAGAAAGTGATTTTAGGGGGTAAGGCAATGAAAGCAAAGTTTTGAACTAGATATCTTGTCCCAGAATATTAAGTCCTAAAAAAAAAAAACTGTAGTTGGAATTTTCTTTAGGCTGCCAGCCAGCTCCCAAATAAAGACAAGGAGACTAGCTCTTTTGATTTAACCTGTTTCTATCCATCTGTGTTTTGCCTTGCATTCTGTATGTCCTACTTTCCTGCTTCCTCTGTCTGTCTGGCCCTCTGCCATCTGGCTCCCCTTTTCTTTCTGACCACCAGGCCCACCTATCCCTCCTCTGCCTAGCTATTGGTCAAATTTTTATTAGCAGGCAAAGTGAAACAGCAACACATCTTTATATAGTTAAAAAAAATCATCAACAAATGCAACACATCTTTACATAGTTTAAAAAAAAAAAAACTATGAGCATACATAAAGGGCACAGAGACCAGGTTATAGGCATTCCTATTGTCACATTTGCAAAGTTAACCATCAAAATGTGAAGGTAAATGGCTCGTGAGTCCCACATCTGTGACATTTGAAAAGATGGACAAAAGTCAATGGGGAGGCAGACTCCCTTGACATGGATGGAGGTGACCGAATAGAAGAGACATCAATTCCCATCTTTAGAAACTTCAGCACCTCCCCAAAATGCTTGCTAGTCAACTGGACTGAAAGGAGGCAATTAACCTCCAATGCCATTGGTGTTTCATACAGTATCAGTTAACCAATGTTAAACTACCAGAGGCAGGGGACCGACCTTGCTCCTTCCCAAATTTGCATTCCACAAACCATGTCCTACCTTCTGGAGAAGAAGCAAATATCTCCATCAAAGGAAACTGATCCATTAATTATCCCTTTAACCTGGGAAGCCTACATCACTGCACAGAACCTTCTGTCCACACCCCAGATGTGTCAGTGCAGCCTCACAGTAGCACACCCGAGGATTAACTTTGACACACATCCCATTGGCATCTTCCTACTCTCTAGCTTACACCCTGTACATGAGTTTACAAATGCATTCCTTGTTAATTCTTCAAGACAACCACCTCGTTTCTTTTAAAAAGTCAGTGGTTTTTTTGTTTTTTGATTTTTCAGTTGTTTTACTTGGCTAGATTGAAAGAGAAGATAAAATCAAATATAGTATGTTAACCTTGAGTGGATTTTGGTACTCAAAAGTTATTTTAAAAAATCTTCCGAATTTTATGGTATGTTGATTATATCTCAAAGCCCTATTTTTAAAAAAATAATCTTTAGTGTTCATATAGTTAACAGCCTTCAATTATCAGCAACCAGAATTCAAATGAGGAGAAAGATAGGCAGGCAAAGAAGGGTTAATAACTTAAGAGACCTAGTAAGAGAAGCAGGCACCCTCACACCACTATCAGTTAGATTTTCTTTCTATTTGCTTTTCATAAACAATTGTGTAAGAAGGTAGTCTATATTTTTGCATTCAGTGCACAACACTTAAATAATAATAAAAAGAAAAAAACCTACAGGGCTTTCTAGAAAATCCTAATTCCTTGCAAAAACAACAAAAATCCAAAGGTAAAATTACTAAGATTTTTCTACAGGCGTTCTATTATCTTCTACATTAAAAGCAGGGGATGAGAAGCCGACTGCAGCTGTCTCTCATCCCTCTTTCTAGTCTGTATCTGGTCCCATGACATCAATCCGGCCTGTGCATGCTGGCAATAGCACTAACAGCTGCTTGCACAGTAACTGCAACAGAGACATGCTGCATCTGAGTGTAGACTCCACTGAGTGTGTTCAGGGTGAGCTGGCCTAATAACTGTTCTGACTGGGTCTGACTTGGGATTTTCAAGTCTAGAGGAGTCTACTTCCAACAGCAGCAGTGAGAAAGGATGCTACACACCACCTAGCACACAGTGACATTGCCTCATCCCACTAGTCTTACTGAGGTCCTGTGTCAACACATACCCAGTAGATTCCTGACTCAGCACATGTGCGATATTCTAATGAGATCTGGACACATTCTTAAATTGAGACCCTGCTAAAAGTGTGGCAGTATCCACATATCTTTACTCCCAGCACTCAGAAGGCAGAGGCAGGCAGATCTCAGATCTCTGTGAGTTCAAGGGCAGCCTAGTCTCCACAAAGTGAGATCCAGGACAGCCAGGGCTATTACACAGAGGAAACCCTATCTCAAAATAATCATCATCATCATTAAAAAATAAAATTTAAAACAATCACTTTCTTGTTTGTTAAGGAAGCATGTCTAAGCAAGACAAAGCGGACAAACTATTCTTTTGTAAGGATTATGTGTTAAAGACTCAACATGTAAAATGAATGTTCCTAGTCTAATTTTTACTGAATTATTTTAGGGACCTTTTGAATTTATAACAACCAGAGATGCAGTTATAACAGCTCCCTTTAGAGTTGGCAACAGATATCAGAGTTCCTTTTGTCTATTATTTTTTAGGAAGATAGTACACACAAAGGACAAAGACATCACTCTACTGACAAAGCAAAGAAACAATAGCCGTGACTCAGACAGCAGCAGGGTGCTCAGACATCTTCCTGTGCACTCTGGGCTGAGGCTCTCCCATCACCAGGATAGGGGTGTTATTACTCACAGAGAAAGCAACTTTTGAATCTCATCAGATTCCATAATCTGTGGCCTTGGTCACTAATTACAGCACCCAACATCCCCAGAAAGACTCAACTGCCTGGTGCTCAAAATGATGACTTTTTGCAAGAAACAAGAAAATACTCTTCGGATTTTAATGTGCTACAGGCACCAACACAGGTGCAGACTCACAGAAGGACAAGGCTCACCCTCAGTCAGGGTGTTGTTAATTTCAAGTTAAAGATAGAATCTTTACAACAGCTTCAAAATGACTAGTTCACTTCACATTTAGTCCATATTCCCATCCCAAACACAACTCACTCCAATTATAACTGCTGCTCATGTCAGATAGCATCCTACACTGTTTTTCTAAGTGACTACAATGAGAAACTGACTTTGAACTGTTCTCATCCATAGTCATATAGAGGGCTCTGCTTGGAGTCTTGCTTTGTCTAAACTCAACTGTTTAGGCATTTCAATAAACAAACATTAAGCTCAATTATTTACAAAGTAGGCATTCCACACATTCCATTTGCAGATCTTTAAGGGAGAGTAAAGCCCTGTCCACAGCCCTTCAAGGGGCAATCTAAGGACAATACCTTTCTCTATTCATTCCCAGGCTTCCTTCCCTTCAGACCAACTGGGAATGTCCTGAAAATGCTAAAGCCATTGGATACCTGTGTGACCTCCCTTCTCAGGGGCAAGGATTCCACAGGTCTAAGCACCAGAGTAGCACATAGCTTTAAGAGGACCTAACCATGCAGGGTCTGGGCTCTAAGACACCAAGGAAGCCTGTTTTTCCAAAGGCCTTCTCAACACCAAATGCCTGCTTATATTCCAGGACTGCTGTTTAAGAGATATGGGATAAGCAGCCCACCCCCACCTCTGCTCACCATTTAAAGACCTCACACCACAAACATTTCTATATAATAGAAATAAACAGCCCTGCTGACTCAGCAAATGACTGCTTTCTGTACGAATATGCACCAAAATTGTTTGTCCAGCACTGATCCTGGAAATTTCTGTCCTGTGGAATGCAGCCAGCTATCACTACTCCCCTCTAACAGTATCAACTTCTGATGAATGAAAATCTTGCAGAAAGTCTGTAACTAAGGGCAGAAATCACACAGGGCAATGCTTTCTTAATAGCAGCCAACAGTCTCCTTTGAAACCCAGATTTAAAATATGGCACATGCAGTGCTGGCTTTGGGGAAAGAACTAAATCCCACAAAACCTAATCAGAGCTTATCTGGCTTCTGAAGAAAAAAAAAAAAAAAAAAAAAAAGAATCACATTTTTTAAGGGTAAGTAAAATAAACTAACTTATCTTTATAAAATCTTTAAAAAAAAAAATCTTTACTATTTTAACATCATTGAGAAAACAAATCCTTCCAGAAGGTTCATATCTGGAATGGAAAAAACCAGCCATATCTCTACAAATCAAACTTTGTAAACACAAGCACTCACTGCCTCCTCACATAGCACCCCACACAAAGTGCCCAGCCACATGTGCCTATGTGAGGCATCCCTTACCCTTAATTAGTCCAGGGAAGGCCTATGGTCTAGGGAAAATCAGTTTCCTACTATGAACCAGTTATTTAAATCCTGCTCATCATATCAGATTGCAGGTAAATTAATTCCAACCTTCAACCTGTCTCTGCAATCTGTTCTTTTCTGGACACCAATACCCACCCCTTCCAACCCACATGGCCTCTGTTCAGCTTCTTGCTGATTCTGGCTGGTGGTGGCCTCCCATAAGTGGGCCACTAAAACTGGCCTTTTACTAAGAAAGAAACTACATTTCCACCCCTACCCCCTTTGTTTTTCTTAAAAACAATCAAATCTGGCCAGAGTACACACCTGGTAAAATCGGATTCTAAGAACTCAAGTCCAAATCCCTAAACAAAGAATGAGATTTATAATCTGACCCCAACCTGTGTCCTCAAGAATCCCTCATGATCCATCAGAAAACACCTTACATGCCAACCTCTATGGAGAAGAAAACAATAAAGCAAGTTGAGTTGGTCCTATTTGCCTGTGGGTCCCAACAACCATGAAGCAAAAGTATGACAGGCATGCAGGGGTAGGGGGTGGGGGCAAGAATGATGGGGGATGGAGGATGGGATATGTCAACAGCTGACATATCATTACAGCTTGGCCTAAGAGCACCCCAAAAGAGGGGTATTCAAAATGCATCTACTATACAGTCTGATACCACAGAACTTGTCAGCAAAGTCCTCTCCACACACTAGCACACCACAACACAGTGTATGGAACACCAACAAATTGGCAGACACTGCTCTCTATAGAGTGTCTATTTCACAACAGCCTTAAATCCAGGCTGGGTTCCGATACTCTGAGAACAGGACTCATGACAGTCACAATTCCTGCTACATCTTCATACATTTTCCCAACTGATGTTTTCTAATTTCATAAGCAATGGACACACCAGGCTTGCTGAAAACTGTGCAAAAGGGCACCCTCTCTGTTTGTAAATGAAGTACTGGGTAGCAAACCACCACCAAATCTGACCTTCAATTCTTTACTCAAAAATTCTATTTGGAGTTAGGAACATAGTTTGCTTACATCTTCTCACTTCAAAAGTAAGTCTTTCCATAAGCCTAACTAAAATAAAAAACAACCTGTCTGTTACATTTTAACAAAGTATCTGATGTGTGATTCCTACCATGTAGTCTTACCTGTTTGGCTTTGGGGTTCTTCCCAGCAGAACTGTTCTCATTTGTACCACCCATTCCTCGAAGGACACTGATGAAATCCTTCTTGGAAACAGATGACATCAACTTAGCTTGCTTCCTGATGGAGCCTCCTGCTTCCTTAACCTTTTCACCAACATTCCTTTGGTGTTTCTGAACAGCATTGAATAACTGTACCACACCCCTAGAGTATAAAACATCAGAGCAATGTAACACAGACAAGCACAGCAGAATACCATCTTAGCACCACAGTCTAGAAAAAGGCAAGTGCTCTCAGGTGGCAAATATGCTAATTTATTCTGGAAAGCAAACACTGAGCTGAACAACTCTCTGGTCTGCTTAGTCGACAGGCACTGTCACTCTAGTCAAATCAGGTAGCAAGTTTACTGTAAAGCATGCTGAACCCATGAGCAAATGGGTCAATAAGCTAAGTTTCCATATAATTATTTTAAAGTAACAATGGTTAAGGAGCTATTGAAAACCTGAATTGTTTTTTTCTTTTTTTTTCCCAAACCAAATGAGCACAGTATCTCAATTTCCGGGGATCCTTACAGGCTAGAAATAACAGACAAGTAGAGACAGAAATCTAGTAGCATGTGAAGACTCACTGGCATCTCACTGTATAACTGCCGCACAGATCAGAAAGTGACCAGAGTAACCCATCAACTGAAGTTACTAAATTATCACTCTACTAAACATAACTGTTATGTTTTTTAAGTAGCAATTCAATGTTGCCTCCTGTGAAACCTTTCCCAATCCCCAATTCCCACGGTTGTCACTTTGCACAAAACACATCCCATTCTCAAAAGACTCACTTCAACACATGATGAGTGATCATGCAGAAGACACCATATCCTTCCTATTCAGCTCTAGATATGGAAGGTGACAAATATTTAGATTTCATGTGTGTGTTGGGGAGGGGGGTTAGAGGAAAAAGGCCAAGGTAAACCTGACAGAATGTGTGACATATCATCCTGTAATTGCAATATAAGAGAACAAACCCAGCACCATGCATTTAGATAAGCTCCAGAGAGAAACACAGTCAGGGGTCTGACTACACATGCCCACGACTATAAAATGGGCAGATTCAGAACAAATACACACTTAGCATACCACAGTTCTGCCTCATGACCTCTAAGGGCTCTGGTTAAATTTAGTGTGTCACTCAGCTCTAAGAAAGCAGAGTTTAGGAATACACTTTCTATCACAGCCTTTGCTTTCCTATACATGTTTTGAAGGCGGAAGCAATGTCTTACCTTGTCGCAATCCTCTGAAGGTTCCTCTCTGCCTCTTTGTCTCTGACAACATCTGGTTTCACTCTGCACATCATTTCCCATTCCCGCTTCTTATCAAGCTGTGTTATAAATACGGTTATGTGAAAGAATATTAGGCATTTTTAAAAGTGCAGCAAACTTTGACATGATATTCTGTGAAAGGACAAAGGTAATAAATCAGCCAGTTCTGTGTGTCACAGGGGCTGCTTGTGAAGACACAGTTTTAGGGGCTCAGCTCCCACAGCCTGTGGTTAGCACTCGGCATGTCACGTGAGAGGCAGTCTCTGAGGAGGCCTCTGGCGCCAGGCTCTGGAAAACTGCCAGCACATGCAGCCAGGCAGTGCAAGGCAGGGTGAGGTGGCCATCCCTGACTGCCATAGCCCACCTTCTGTGGGATACACAAGACCACACTGCCCACTTCAGTAAGGGCAAACTAAACTGTCTGTTAACTTCAGGGTAGATTCACCAACTCTCAGAATCAGTTCCGAACACAACAATATCATATACAGATATTCACCTATTGTCTATTTAAACCTATTTCTCCTCTCACGGCACATCTAACAATGTTCTCATCACACTGGGTCCCAAACTCAAATGAACTGATTTCCTACCACTGTGTAAACACTTAAGGGGAGCCATAGAAAGAAGACCCACTGACAATACTTGGGCTGGTGTAAAATGGCCTCTGAACAACCTGTTCTCAGAGCCTGGTTTGACAGACTGACTGTCCAAGTCTGCTTCCCAAGCTGATATATACTGACCAAATGAACTACTCGCCTGGAGTTTCAGAAAAACAACAAAATAACGACAACAACAACAGAACACAGCTAACACTCCAGATCTAACAACACAGACTACCCTGGCTCCTTTAGAAAAGGTATTCTTCCCCTGGTCAGTGTATTTCCAAGTCAGCAGACTCAGTAGCACACAAAGTGAGAAACAAAACCTTAACAAGTTACATGGCATTGTCACCTGACTTCTACAGGTGGCCAGTCCCACAGCTGCTATCAGCTAGTGTGTTTCCATTTGCCCCTACACAGCACATCTCCTGTACTCAGAGTGGCCTGCACACTTGCCCTTGCCCTCCCTGGAATTTGGAGACTATCTATAACTATATTTTTGTTACTTTTAAAACTGGTTCTAACCTTTGCCAGTTCATAAACAAATATTCAAACTTCAACAGAGAAGCTCTCTATAAGGTTTAGAGACAACATTTGTGTTAACACACAAAAGGAATTACTAGTAAAAACAACTGTGTGTCCAGAAAGTAATGCCAGAAAAGCCCAACTGGCCCAACTCCTAAGTAGGATAACCAAAGGAGGAACAAGGGCATGCCAGACATAAAAAGCAATATCCCCAGTCTCTTTCTTTCATTTATACAGAAACTACTCCTTGGAAGGTTGTACTTCTATACTGTCAGTACAAATATGGAAAGTTACTTTTCCTTCATTAGAAATTATTTTTATAACCAAATAGTACCGACACACTGATACTTTCAGGACAGAAGATACAAAAACCTCAGCACAGCTTCTTCTATACTGCACAATAGCCAACTTACATGCAAATTTAGGTCTTTAATCAAGGTTAGACTAACTTCTACCAGCAGTGATTGACCAGAGTAAGAGTTCAGTCTGTCAGCAGAAAACCATTTCTGAACTCAGGCACTTCAGTATTCAGATTCACACAGCAGGGCTGGGTTTGCTCAACGGCCAGCACAAGACCGTGTTCCTGACTTACCCCTGCTAACGCACCCCCACATAAGAAGTTCTTAAAGTTAAATGCTGCTGGCACAAACTGCAAGGCCAGCACAGACAGGCAAATAGACAGACAGACCTGCTTCCTTTTCTCCAGCCTCTCCTGCTTTAGCTTCTCCTTCTCCTTCTCCAGCTCCTTGTTTTTGGGGAGGATGGTGGATTTATTGCTAGAAGTCTTTTTGTTAAGGATTTTAGCCATGGCATCCGCCCAGCCAGAATTAGTCCCAGCACTTGGCTCTGCGGCATCTTCCTTTTCTTCCTCACAGGAGTCAACATTGTCCTCACTGTCGGCTTCTACTGCACCATCCTCCAACAACTGGTCCACTTCTGATTCACAGCTTCCTTCTGAACATAAGAGTAAACATAAATTAAACCTCAGTGTCCTGGGCAGAGCACTGCCAGGTGCTCTGGAGGCCTGTGTCTACAGTACACATAGGAGCACCAGGGTTCCCCATGTTGCTAACAGCACCAGAAAGGGGGGGGATTAAAGTATTAATTGGTTAAGAAAAACATTTTAGTGCCAGAGTATCATTTCTAAAAACTTTGTCTCACATATTAAAATTCTGAACTTGTGTCCAGAAAAGCACTAAGAACCAGTCTGTTTTTTAAAATGGTGGATATAGCTATAAACTTTTGATTTGATAATTTCTTACATTTTTGGAGGAAGAAAACAAAAACCAAATGATACACTCAAGATGCTGAACTGTAGTGCCAAGTAACAATGGACACATAAACCTCCGAGCTAAGTTCTTCGGTGTGCTGCAGAATTTCACCATTTAGAAGCCCCAGAATACAGAGCTCAAACAGCTGATTTGTCCTTTACCCAGGGACTGCCCTTCAGATACTAATTTTGAATACAGGTTAGGCATCCCTAAATCCAAAAACCCAAATCTCAAGCACTGCAACATGAAATTCTTAACTGCCATACCGATCAACTGAATTGAATTTTGGAGTATTTCCTTGGATTTCCTGATTAGGGTTGAGGATGATCAGCCGGCAAAGTCTACAAAGGTTAATGTAATCAATGCAGCAAAAAGAGCCAAGGGCCATACAAATTCTTCCCAGAAACATCTCTGAGTACTTTGTATATTAACATCTAAATAATGCAGCTAGTTAAAAACAATATATTTATGTATATATTTTAGTCCTCAGAGTGGGCAGCACTTAAGAACTAATGACACAACACAGTTCTCTCTCTCTCTCTTTCTCCCAATATCTCTCTCTCTCTCTCTCTCTCTCTCACACACACACACACACACACACACACACACACCCCAAACTTTAACAAAGGTTTAAGAACCAACACTATCTGGGACATTAGACACAAAAAAAGGCTTTACCAGCTCCTAGAAAATGTCAAAACTACAACACTGACATCTAGTGTTCATCCTGATGAACCTGCACAAAGGAAGCAATGAGCCCACTGTGAGGCAGAGAAGTCTTCCTATGATGCAAGCCACTGCAGCTTACCACATAGTAGAGATTTAATACAACACACACACCAACCTTACTTATACAACCTAACCTCACGCTACCAATGAAAAGAATTCTAGAGGAATTTAGAAAAGTCATGTTTTTGTTCTGTTTTGATTCTTCCAGCAGCTGAAGGCCTTTGTTAGAGGTAAGAAGCTCACATGTAGCAAATACAAACAAAAAGATGGGGAACACAGGAAGCCAAGATATCCCTATTTTCTTAAAGAAGCTCAGACTCAGAAGTTTGAGTCAAGCATTTCTGCCAACTGAAATGATAATATTCCATGTAAAGAAATAAACATGGCAATGTAATAAGATCAGGCAACACACACACACACACACACACACACAGACACACAGACACACAGATACACCCACCCACACACACACACACATGAAATAAAGAGAGTGAGCTGAGGTACAGTCCACATAAAGCACCTACCTAGCAAGTTCAAGGCACTGGATTTATTCTTCCCCGAAAAGACACAGATTTCTATCCCACATGTCTCTCTGGTTCATGATAATGTTCCATTTTGTTACAACCATTATTTAAATATTAATGAAGTATTACAACTTACCAAAAGGTAACCTGAATCACTTGCCATCATTCAAGTTTAGAATACATACAACTACAGTTATTTTTACCGTTGGTGACTGTCTGGGTTTCTAAGAAAAATGTGTAAAACAGTTACATTAAAAGAGGTTTCATACCTCAAGATAATGCTCAGGCAATGACTTTCAGAATAAGACTCCCAAGAGCTCAGGATGCAATAGGAAGAACTGACAAGTGAACAACAGCCATTAAAAAGTCCTGCATGGCAAAGCAGAGAAATAACACAGGGAAGACAGAGTGCAGAGCAGGGAGAAATCTTCCCCAGCCACACATGTGGCAAAGGGTTAACAGCTAAAATACATACTCCAAACTCAAAACACAGCAATGCTTACAACATTAAATTCAAAACATTATGGAGCCTGCTGCCAAACTTCTGTAAGCTGTCCTCAGACCTCTGTGTGTGAGCAAACACAAAATAAGTAACTCGAGTAAAAACAGCATCAGAACCAGAGGCTCCAAATGCTGCTAAACAGTTTGTTTCTCTTAACACCTCTGGCAAGGGGTAAGGGCCTAAGTTCTTCATTACCATGCAATAGCTTATGACAGTTACTTCTTGGTTCCGAATTCCAAATTTACTCATCTGTTTCCTTCACACCTGTGAAAGAAGCCCTGAGTTGTTTTAGGAGTTGAGGGTCAACCATCTGTGTACTTAAGGAACTTTCAAACAGCAAACACACTTGAGAAGACTTGAAAAGCCGTGGTTTAAAAAGAGTAGGGTAGAGCTGGAGAAATGCTCAGTAGACAGGTTCATGCTGTTCCCAAGGAACAGGGTCCCTTTCTCAGCATCCACATTAGGTTGCTTACAATCACTTGTAACTTCAGCTTCAGGGGATCTGAGACCTCTAGCATCTACTGGCGCCTGCACTCACATTCACACCCCCATCACCCACCCAACACACATACACCTAATTTTAAAATAAGAAGAACAAATCTAAAGAAGGCAGGGCAGTAAGGCACAACGCAAACCTGGTAAGGAGCACCATGAGGCATTAGAAACATAAGGAGAAATCTCCACTGTGTCAGAGACTCAAGCCAATGAAAAATCTGATGGACACGCCAAGCTTTTGAAGAGTATTGTAGGCAGTCCAAGCAAAAGGTAGAGAAACTCCAGAATGAGGGCACGTCTCATGTGTTCGGCAACCAATGTGAACAGAAAACAGTCATTATCAAGCAGCAGAGAGGCAAATGACTAGACGAGACAAGCCACACCATGCAAGTTAAAAATGCTGGATTCTATTCTGGGATGTGAAGTCCTTAGTGAATGACTTGACACGATCAGACACACATAGAATTTGAGTTATCAGCTATTACACATAAGCAGTAACTGCAGCGTAGGAAGCAAGCGTCTACCCTTCCTTCTGAACTAAGAAGCTGGTGACAAGAACGATGGAAGTTCAAAAACAACAGCAAGGGCGGCCACAAAAAGGTGAAAGACCTGCCAAAATACACCACCCTTTCGTTCTCAAACTGTTATCAAATGTTCCTTTCACTTCTCTCCTTCACCATTTATTTACTCTTCCTTCATTGAAGACTATCTTGTCTCTCCCAGACAACCCCATTCGCCCACTTTCTCCCCCCTGGCGGCCTTTATTCACTATTTATTTATTTATTTATTTATTTATTTATTTATTTATTTATTTATTTGAACTCCTCGCTCTCTGTCACTCAACCTCACCCCTGTTACTTCAATCGAGACCCTTGCTTTCGCGCTTTGCTATGTCTCATGGGCACAGGCAGTTTCGCCCATCTTAGTAACAGCTGTCTGAGTGTAAACACGGAATTAAACACGACAGCAAGGCGTCTCTGAACAGCAGGGCTCCTCACCCAACTTCACTCGTCCCTCGGACGCCAACGCGCAAAAATGCAGACCCGGGCTCGGGGAAGCTCAGCCCCGACCTCAGCCACCAAAGTTCCGCCCGACCACGTCACCTTCTCCGTCGGAAGAGCGCTTGAGCTCGTCTTCCAGATTCGACACTTCAGCCTTGGCTACCAGCTTCATCTTTTTCTTCCTCTTCAGGGAACGCTTCAGCCTTTTCCCCGCGCTCACACGTGAGTCTTGAACGGCCGCGTCCATTTTGGCCCACCGGAAGTGCTCCTTCTGATAATTCAGTCCGGTTGCAACGAAAGGAACTTCTTCCTCTAGTTCCGGTGTTACAAAGTTCCGGGCCACTGGTTGTGCAGTCTGAAGTTCCGGGGTGGGAGCCGCGGGTGTAAACCGAGAAACACCTCGATCCACAGGTGTTCTCCGGAGAAAGTGAAGTCGATTCCAGGTTTCACCCCTGCCCCACCGGCGGCCTCTGAAGTCGGACTCTGTGTCCGTTCCGCCCGGCCCCCTTCCCGACAGCTGCTTCTATTTCTCTCCCCTAGAAGGTTGGTTCCCTGAGTTAGAAACCGCTTTCCTAGTCACTGTCTTGAGACCAGCCGGGAATGAATAACAGTGTCATTGCAGAATCAGAAACTCGACTTTTCACGTCTTTTTTTTTTTTTTTTTTTTTTTTATGTAAACGGACTCAGCATGTTCTAAAAAGTGTTCCAAAGCTAGGTGTTTAGGTGTTGCTGAGGATACATTCTTACTTTCTTGCTGCCCAGGTAGAGAAGAGCCACGCTGTAGTCCTACCTGGCCCCTTCCATAAAACTGCAAAACTGCCTTGTAGTAGCCAAGGTAGGGCGACAATAGGGTTACCCTCCTAAAGTAAGCCTTAAATCCTATCTAGTGCAATTTGTTCAACTAAACTCGAGCTCCACCCTTTCTTAGAAAGTCTAAAATGTAAGGAATTTCTTTGTTTTGCAAGCTGCTGTTGGAACCCCACCATAACCCAGTCCCTATCCCCAAATTCGCCAGTATTATTAAACGATCTCATCACCTGAAATACATCCCAGCCCCTGTCTATAGTGAACCAATGCTCCATCCAGATTATCCTTCCTTACCTAGTCTCTTTTTGTTGCTTTTGTTTGGTTTTTAAGAAGATGTTGACAGATCCCTGGAGTTACAGGAAGCTATGAGCTGCCTAATATAGGTGCTGGGAACTGAAGTCAGGTTCCTTGCAAGAGCAATACACACTGTTAGCCATTGAGATGTCTCTTTAACCCTTTCACTACTCTCTTCTTGTATGTCTGTCGCTCCTGCTTGCGATGTGGTTGAGACCTTTTCAGTTCCCAACCAGCCTGAGCCCTCTGTGTCCTTTCAGCCTTTTCAACAATATTCCTAGACACAAGAAAAGTACAGACTACCACCTGGCAAAAGAGCAAGGGAAAACTTGCAAGAGTAGTGGGTTTTATTTCATGTGAACAAATTATTCTTGGATTCCTGGTCTCACAGCCTACATTAGTGATCTGGACACTATCATGCATCAAGGAGACACATTCCACCTTTCATAAAACTTGCCCATTAATATCCATTCTGCAAGGGGAGTTAATAGCCCCGTAGGCAGCATTCATCAGTGATGACAAGATTTTTCTCAGTATTTCTGAAGTCAGGCTAGCAAAAGAGGAAAATGGGTGGTGAATCCTGCTAGGCTTTCTGACCTCTGTTGCAGCTGGTGAGAAGTACATCACCAGCTATGTCCAAGGAACTGTGACTTCTTTCCCAATGTGCCCCCAGTGTCCTACAGCAAAAAGAAGCCTCCCAGAACTCAGCCATTTTCTTTAAGTCTTCTGAAACTGAAAGGCCTCATTTTCCAAAACAGACATGGATTTGTCCAGTAATGAGAGCCCAGGGGAACTTTCCTAAGCCCACCATTCATTTATGCATTCAACCAGAAGGTACTTGATTGAGCCCTGAGTAGACACCAGGTACTGTTTTAGACACTAGGGATTCTTAGTGAGAGAAAGCTTGTTTGTTTTTTAATTTTTGTATATGTGATTCTCATAACTACACAAGTAAAGCAGCTACAACTGAGTACAAAAACACAGTAGGCAGAGAGCTCCCATCTATCTCTGGAGAGTCAGTCCAGCTCAGTTCCCTTCCCCTATTGCTGGCACAGCTTACTTAACTGCCTGTGTATTCGTTTGCCTATCTGGACCTCAATCCCGCCATCCCCTGCTCTCAGACCAGGTTCTGCTCTCCCACCTTGTAGCTGAATTCTATCCTGCCCTTCATCTTGGCTCTTGGTATCAGAAGAGTTCACCTGCAGTCACAACACCAGGTTTCTGAGCCTGTTGGTGGCAGAGCATCCTGTGGCAGAAGGAGTAGGTGAAGTTATAGATATCCATCTCATGGTGCACAGAAAACATAGGGAGAGACAGGAATATAGTCCCCCAAGGACAAACCTCAGTGTTTTACACTTCTAGCTAGCTGCTACCTCCTAGAACTTCCACAAACTCCCAAAATAACCCCTAGTGTTATTTAACTCATGAACCTGTGAGTGATTTCCACACTCAAGCCATAAGACTACAAAAGCAGCCAGTTATCATTTCACATCAAAGAAGAAAATGCTCAAGCTGTGGTCTAACCCCTAGTGTTATTTAACTCATGAACCTGTGAGTGATTTCCACACTCAAGCCATAAGACTACAAAAGCAGCCAGTTATCATTTCACATCAAAGAAGAAAATGCTCAAGCTGTGGTCTAACCCCTAGTGTTATTTAACTCATGAACCTGTGAGTGATTTCCACACTCAAGCCATAAGACTACAAAAGCAGCCAGTTATCATTTCACATCAAAGAAGAAAATGCTCAAGCTGTGATCTAGCATAGCAGTAGAGTGCTTACCTAGCACACACAAAGCCCTGAGTTCCATCTGTAGCAATAAGGATGTGTGTGTGCCGGGAGTGAGGAGGGGGGTGATCATCACCAGGAAAACAGAAAACAGGGAATCCATGAAGCAAGTGGTTCCCAGAAACTCAAGGCCAGAGATAGATACCTTACTGACCCAGTGGTAGGCTGAGCTAGGTACTGTAAGGGGGAAAGGGCCAGCCAAAGAAATCCACCCTGGTCCTGAAACCAGAGCCAGTGAAAGAAATACACCCTGGATCTGAAACCCAAGCTAGCCTTGTGACCATCAGGCTGTCAAGGTCACATGAATGATAGGCTTAGTTACTTTTCTATTGCTGTGATACCATGCCCAAGGGAACTTACAAAGGAGGGTGTTTAATTGGGGGCTTGCTTACAGTTTCAGAACGTTAATCCATGATCATAATGGCAGTTAGCATGGTGACAGCAGACAGGCATGGAGCTGGAGCAGTAGCGGAGAGCTTACATCTGATCCACAGGGTGGATACAGAGAGTCAGACAGACAGATACACAACACAAATGCATGCACGTGTGCACACACGAGAGAGAGACAGGTACAGAAAGATGAGAGACAGACTAGGCCTGGTGTGGGCTTTTGAAGGCTCAAAGCTCACTCTAGTGGCACACCTTCTCCAATAAGACCACACCTCCTAATCCTTCTTAAATAGTTCATCAGCTAGGAACCAGGCATTCAAACACAGAAGCCTATGGAGGACATTCTTATTTGAAATCGCCACATAAGTGTTAACAACATCTGTAAAACACAGCTGCAAGCCCACACGGGGTCTTGTTAAGGAAAATGTCAGTGGCAGCAGGAAAGAGAAGACTGACATGTGCACCAGGGTGTCCTTTGATTACCCAGCCAATGAGGAGAGGGAGGAAGGGACCTGACTTCAGGGCAGTAAAATTGATCCTTGCACTGGACTGGCACCCAACTTTGAAAAATTGTAAAATAAACAGCCTCATATTTGCAACTCTGAACCTCTGGTATTTCTTTTCTCTCTCTCTCTCTCTCTCTCTCTCTCTCTCTCTCTCTCTCTCTCTGTGTGTGTGTGTGTGTGTGTGTGTGTGTGTGTGTGTTGGGCATGCACACACTTGTGTGTGTCTTTGTGTTGTGCGGAGAGGAGTTTGCCAGAACATTATTAGATTTAAAGAAAACTTAGTGTCCCTGATGAAAGACTTTTCATCTCAATGCCAGTATTTTCTGAGCTTGTCATGGCATGGGATTCACTTTTAGCTAATTTTCTTCTCCTAATAATTTAATACTGTAGGCTGGCATATAAAAGAAAGAAGTGTATTTTTTGGCTTAGAACACTGCCTTAGGTAAGGGGCATGCATCACCCTGTTGTGGACTGCCTGCTGGCAGGATAGTACATGGATTTCTCCCAAGGCAAGTGGGAGACAGAATACACGTGCATTTTGGTCTCTCCTCTCCCTTCTGCATTTTATTTATTGTGTTGGGAACTGATTACAGAATTCCCAGCATGCTAAGTATAAGCTTTATCACCAAACAATATGCTTAGCCCCATCTCCTCCTTCAGAAGGTACCAGGGTTCAATCACAGGATCTCCACTATGATCTCCAACCTTTAAATAGTACCTATTACATTTTTATCTTCTAACATCTCACTATGGAGATTCAATTTTAGAAGAAACAAAAGTATATTCAAACAATGGCAACGGTCCCAAAGCTATGAATAGCTACTTAGGTTGACTTTTGATTCAGAGGCCATCCTAAACAGCTATTTGGCAAAGAAGGTTCTTTTTAATATGAGGAATATCAACTGACTCTCCAGTAATGGAAGTTCATATTTAGAAAACCCATCGGAAATACACACGTTACTCTTTGAACATCTATTAATGGTCTGTACATCACTCAGAGGAAAACCAACAAGAGTGAAATCATACATTTTTCTTTCAGTAGAGGGATTCAGTAATGGCCCAATTACATTCTCTACCAAAGGGTCTCTCTAATTAGTGGTTGGAGCTTGCAGGGGAGCTCTGACCTTTTGATCTGCTTCTACTAATGGAAAGGGCCTTGTGCCATGTGAGGGTGGGCATAATGAGGCTGAGCTGAAAGCTGCTAAATAACTTCATAAATCCACTCTAACAATTGTTGATTTTTTCCATGCAGTAACCATGGGATGATTCTGTTGACTTCAGCATATGCTCCGGCTGGGGCAGATTCCACAGTATCTTTTCCTGCGAACACGTCATTTATCCCAGAGTATTTCTTTTCAAGTAGAGATTAGTGGAGTGATAGGTGCTATTTCAACTTCATTTTTACAAACTACATGGGTAAAAAGTCTAAGGGGCTTATGTAGCCCAGGTTTCACTTAGGAAGGAAGTGCAAACAAGGCCCTTCAGATCACAGAAGTCCAAGGCCAGTCTTAATAAAAATAATTCAGGGTTGGGAATTACTTGCTAAGTAGTAAGAAGAGGAGATTTCAGAAGCTGGGGTAGATATAACCAGTAGAAGTCAGTAGTTGATGATAAGCAGCAGCCAAGTCCACGGCCCCAGGGAAGAACTAGTAGATGCATCACAGATGAAATAGTGACCAGATCTAAAATCTACAACCTTTCTCCACTATTTTCCAATGCCCCAGTCCATTCCTCTATAACCCTCGCAGACTTCTGGATATCTCTCTGCATGCACATAGAGATATTGACAGATATTGTGAGCTTGCAAAATACCTAGTGACAAAGAAAGTGGGATCTGGTGATTCTGTTGTTTTGTACTCTATTATTATCATATTATTGAGGGAGGGGAACCTGTCATTTAGGACACAAATAGTGGATATCGTCAACAGAAGAGATAATTTACTCTAGAGGCAAATATGAGTGAACATGAGAGGAGCACCAATTTAGGTTGCCTCAACTTCCATGTTCAAATGTGGCAGCAATTGTATGAGCAAAGAAAGTCTTCAATCAACACACTTTTCAAACAGATGGGTATAAACTTCAGATGGGCAGGTTACAGCAATCAGGGAAATCTCTGCTTTAGCAATAAATGCACTCTGATGACATTCTTAGCTTTGGGTTGGTAGAGTATAGAGGTCTGTCCATAGATCCCCAAAGATTTACCCAATGGTTGTAAGGATATTACATCACACACAGAGGTGGGCATGATGGTTCATTTGGATTGACAACTTGACTCAATTCAGGATCATTTGGGAAGGGAATCCCAATGAGAGACTGTCTTGATCCAGTTAGTTGGTGTTAGAAGGCCAAAGTGGGTGTCACCATTCTGTGTGCTTGGGTCTCAGTCTTTATGTGACTAGAGAATGTGAACTGAGTACTAGACATATATGGAGTCATTCATTCTCTCTGACTAGCTGCTAAAGTGCCTGCCTTAATTTCCCCACAATGATAGTTTAGGACCTAGAATTGTGAGCCAAATAACCCACCCACTAAAGTTGCTTTTGCCAATGTATCTTATCACAGCAATAGGAAACAAAACTAAAGCTGTGGGCAGGGTCTTATTATATAGCCCTGGCTGGCCTAGAACTCACTATGTAGGCCACTCAAACACGTAGGGGTTTGGTTGCTTCTGTCTCCTGAATGCTGGGATGAAAGGCATGTGACACCCTATCCAGCAAAATATTTTTTGAAGAGAATAATATCTAGGAATATTTCTTACATGAACTGAATTCCTAGGCATTGGGAATGCTTTTCTTCTCAGCCTTTGCAGAAGATCTGAAGGAGGGAGAACTGGGGTGTGTTGGTGTTCAGCCTTCTGTGCTGGCCTGTCCTTGGGGTTCTAACAGGATACACCCTCAGCTGCAGCCACTAAGAGCACCTGTGCACATTCACTACGTTCCCTTTTAAAGGGGCCCTGCCCACCTCCCATTTCTTCCTTCCTTTCTTTCTTTCTTTCTTTCTTTCTTTCTTTCTTTCTTTCTTTCTCTGTTTCCTGTTTCTGTCTCCCCCATCCCTCCCTCCCTCCCCTCCTCCTTCCTTTCCCCCTCTCTTTCCCCCTCTTTTCTCTTCTTCTGCTCCTGTCCCAAGAGTCTGGTCTCCTTCCTTCCCTCCCCTGTTTTCCCCATTCACTTTCCTCCAATAAAAAACCCCTCCATGTGAGCTCTGTCACATGGCATCTTTCTCTCTTGTGCACCACTTCATACAGTTACAGCAGAATGGCCACACTGCATGTGGTACAGAGGTGCCTTGCAAACATCTGAGGTTTCAGGATGAGAACTGGAGAGATAGAAGCCAATCAGGTCAGGCATGGACTCTAGAGTAGCAGTTTGGAAAATGTCATTGTAGATGGAAGAAATGCCAGAAGAGAGTTTCCTTTTGATCTCTCTTCTGAGATGCCATGCAGGGGGAAGTAACTGGAGCAGAGAGAAGGCACCTGGATACCTTGTGGTGTGGCCAGGTGGACCACCAGCTCATCTCACCCATATGCCTCACACCAGGACCTTTAAAATGTCCCAAGTGGAGATGCTCAATGGCAACCTTCTTCCTGGGACCATGGCTGTCCTTCCTCTGTCTTCTTACATTCTCCCCTGGGAAACTATCTATCTACAGCTCACCACTGGGGCTCATCAATTTCATTCTTTCGATTCTCAAGACAAGAACCCAAAGCCATTGGCTCAGAGCATCTCTGGAAACCTCAGAGTTTCCCAAGATCCTAGTTCCACAAGCCAAGCTCACTAAGAGACAGCAAAGGCTCCATCACTCTCATAGTTGCCCCAGCATTACCATACAATTCCCACCTTCTTCATCTGCATTGTGCTGCCCGTCCTCCAGTGTAGATGGATTTTTCTTTAGACCACCAACTCACAAAAAATACCCCCCAACCTGGAGACTTATTATTAATTATAAAAGCTTGGCCTTACCTTAGGCGTGTTTCTAGCTAGTTCTTATAACTTAAATTAACACATATTTTTTAAATATATGATCTTTTATGTGGCTTGGTTACCTTTACTCTGTATTTCCCATCTTACTTCCTCTCCATTTTTCTGGAGACTGGACCTTTCTTCTTCCCAGAGCTCTCTGTCCAGAAGTCCCTTCTATACTTCCTACTTAGCTATTGGCCATAGAGGTTTTTTGTTTTTTTTTTTAATTAAACCAATCACAGTAACATATCTTCACACAGTGCAAAGGAATATTCCACAACATTCCAGGCCCTCTTGTCTCTATCTTTAACTCACAAGCATACACTTATTTTCACTAGAAGTTTACATGCTGTCACTGTTAAATAGAAAGGAATGAGAAGTTCTAAATGGCAGGCTTAATACTCATGGCTCCTTCAGACTCAGCACAGTGAAAAATACAGACCATGTCTGAAAGGTGAAAGAATGTGTTGTGTGAGTCCCTCGGTGTGGGCAATTTGGTGCTTCACCACAGAAGTTCCCCCTTTCTCTAGGGGACTAGAGTCTCCTGGCTCCATCCACTCTCCATTCTTTAATGTGTATGCCAGCCTTTTCACTGTGAACAGAGCCCAGAATCTTACTTTAGAAATGGATATTATGGTGTGAGTGTGGGGGGAGGGAGTATCACTAATGTCAGTTATGAAACCCTGATCATAAGTGTTTTAACTCAATTAGCCTTTTCGCTTTATTTATGCCCCTTTCAGGGGATCTGAAGTCAAAGTTCAAAGATAAAGTTTGGATGGAGTCACCTATGAACACCTGATTTTTGACAAAGAAGCTAAATTTATACAATGAAAAAAAGAAAGCATCTTCAACAAACAGGGATGGCATAACTGGATCCTGACTTGTAGAAGACTGCAGATAGAACCATGTCTATCTCCATGAACATAACTTAAGTCCAAAGGCTTCAACATAAATCCAGCCATACTGAATCTCTTAGAAGAAATAGTGGGAGGTACCCTTGAAAAAATTAGTACAGAAGACCGCTTCCTGAACATAACACCAGTAGCACAGACACTGAGATCAACAATTAATAAATGTGACCTCCTGAAGCTAGGAAGCCTCTGTAAGTCAACAAGACAAACCAGCAGCCCACAGACTGGGAAAAGATCTTCACCAACTCCACATCTGACAGAGGGCTGATTTCCAAAATATACAAAGAACTCAAGAAGCTAGTTACCAAAACACCAAATGATACCATTAAAAAGTAGCATACAGAAATAGAGAATTCTCAATCAAGGAATCTAAAATGGCTGAAAGACACTTAAGAAAGTGCTCAACATCATTAGGCATCAGGGAAATGCAAATCATAACAACTCTGAGATACCATCTTACTCTTTTCAGAATGGCTAAAATAGAAAACATCAAAGACAGTTTATGCTGGAAAGGATGTGGAGAAAGGGGAACACTCCTCCACATTGGAAATTGGTATAGCAGATCCTCAGGAAAATGGTAATCAGTCTCCCTCAAGATCCAGTAATTCCACTCTTAGGCAGATACCTAAAAGATGCACATTCATACAACAAGGACATCTGTTCAACTGTGTTCATAGCAGCAGTATTTGTAATAGCCAGATCCTGGAAGCAACCTAGATACCCCTCAACTGAAGAATGGATGGAGAAAATGTGGTACATTTACACAATGGAGTACTACTCAGTGGAAAAACACAATGGAATCCTGAAATTTGAAGGGGAATTGATGGAACGAGAAGAAACCATCCTGAGTGAGGTAAACCATTCACAAGAAACCAAGCACAGTATGTACTCACTCATATATGGATTTTAGACATAGAGCAAAGTATTACCAGCCTACAATTCACACTGCCAAAAAAGCTAGGAAACAAGGAGGACCCTAAGAGAGACATACATAGTCTCTTGGAGAAGGGAAAAGGGAACAAGATCTCCCAAGCAAATTGGGAGCATGGAGGGATGGGAGGGGGAGTTAGGAGAAAGAGAAAGGGAGAAGAGGAGGGGAGAGGTGGGCATGAGGAAAAAGGAAGATTGAGACAGGGAAAGAATAAAGGAGAACAAGAAAAGAGATACCATAATAGAGAGAGCTGTTATACATTTAATAAGAATTTGGCACTAGGGAAATACCCAGAGATCTACAAGGATGAACCCAACTAACAATCTAAGCAATAATGGAGAGGCTACCTTTAATGCCCTACCACGATAATGAAATTTATGACTACCCTATATGTCATCCTAGAGCCTTCATCTAGTAGCTAATGGAAGCAGGAGCAGACACCACAGCTAAACACTAGCCGAACCCCAGGAATCCAGTTACAGGGAGGGAGGAGTGATAAGCAAAGGGGTCAAGATCAGGCTGGAGAAACCCACAATCAGCTAGCTGACCTAAACAAGGGGGACCTCATGCATCCCAGTCTCATAGCTGGGAAACCAGCATAGGACTGACCCAGACCTCCTGAAAATGGCTGTCATTTAGGAGGACTGGGCAGTCTATAGGGCCTCTTGTAGTGGATCAGTATTTATCCCTAGTATATAAATGGGCATTGGGAGCCCATCCCACATAGAGCCTAATCACATGGGGGAGGGTCTAGGCCCTGCTCCAAATGCTATGACAGACTTTGAAGACTCCCCATGGAAGACTTCACCCTCCCTGGGGAGCAGAAAGGGGATGGGCTTGGGTTTGGTGGGGTTGATAGGGGAGGATAGGAGGGTGAAGGAACTGGGATTGACATGTAAAACAACCTTGTTTCAAATTTAAATAAAGGAAAATATAAAACATTGTCACCTTATTTCATGTTAGGAAACATTTCTTCCTTATATTATTTCTCTAAACAGCTTCTAATGATAAGTAGCTCCTGGAGGGGAATAAGGGCACAAAGCAGCGATGGAACCAAGAATGGGTATTATTTCATATCTACCCACATGCCTATGCTTTGCCTTCATTCCATGCCATTACTTTTAAATTTTAAAAAACACAATGATCAAAATGACAAAGGCTGCTCTATTTCAGGCCTGAAGAGGAACTCAGTTCACAATTTATAAACAAAGCCTGTGTGTTCTTGTCAGTTGCTTTTTCTACCAAAGAGGGTATAAGGCAAACAGTTGAAGGGGACACACCTTCTTGTGCCTTTCAAAAGATAGTATTTGCTCATTTATTTATTGCTTACTTACTCATTTGCCCATTTCTTGATTGGTTGATAATTATTGATTATTTGTTGATCGGTTCCTTAGTTACCTATTTGTGTGTGATCTGTGCACACTTGTATGTAGCTGTGTGTGACCATGCATGGAAGCTAGGGAAAGTCTTCAGCTGTCCTGCCCATCACTCTCCACCATCTTCCATTGAGACAGGGTCTCTCACTGAATCCAGAACTAGGTAGGCAGCCAGCAAGCCCCAGCAATCCACTTGATTCCATCACCACAGTGCTGGAGTTCCAGGCACCTGTGTACAAACACCTGTCTATTCATGTGGCTGCTGAAGATTTGAACTCAGGTCTTAATGTTTACACAGCAAATACTCAACCCACAGAGCCACCCCTGTAGGCCCTTCCCATGTCTTATTGCTAGTGGATCAAGTCTTAAGATTGCTGGTATGTAGTTACTAACTTAATGTATCCCCAAAGCCAATGCTGTTTGTGGAAATTTCAACCTGGCTGCTTCTCTTACTGCATTGCCTGAGATGTAGGTAATCACACCCAGAGCTGTGCTTGTCATTTCACAGTGGTAAGAAGAAAGAATCAGAAGATGCGCATCTGCTTCCCATGGTTATCTAGACTTCGCTGGCATCATATCAACCCCATTGTCATATAAGCACAAAGGAGAATGTGTTCTGCCCAGTAGGCTAACAGGCATGTAGTGATGGTGGTGGTGGGAGTGTCAGGAGAGAAAATCATCGCTGTTCAGCTCAGCATCCAAGAACAGTGAGTGGAGTTAGCGATCCACTTACTCGTGGGCCTCTGCCATTATATCCCTCTTATGACAATACAGATGCTATTCTTTAAATTTCCATGCAGACCTAAAGGACCTCTATCTCCTCCAGGTACATAGCCCTTCTCTGCAGAATCATGTCTAATTGAATGTTGAGATCAAAGTTTAAGTTTATAAGAAAGAAAAACAAGCGCAGATAAATAGTTATTATCTGACATCCTTATGAAAATTCATGACCTGCAGTTTTATCAGAGGCCTTGTAAGAATTCTAATTGTGAAGTATGCTGGGCTATTAAATAGCCAGTGCACCTCCGTCTCTTGATAAGAAGTGAGTTAAGTAATTGTCCTGTTTAACTTCTGCTTGTTAACCTTTGAGGTCAACTAGTTTGAACATACGTTTAATGAAATCCTGGAGCCAGAATTTATGATATTGCCACTGAATGTTAAATTGGACAATTTACATAAGCAGGGCATTAACCTTCTGAGCGTTGAATAGCATTTTAGCACTCAGCCGCTGGGGACAATAAGGGGCATGTTCTATATATTTGTGATTAGCTTGCCTGGAAACTCTCAGGATGACCAATTGGCCTACCAAGTTTAGCAGCATAATTAAATGAATGGACTCAGCCTAAGTAAATTATCAGTGCGGTGTACAGTATATCATTACAGTCCAAAGGAAAAAAAGATATGAATAATTTAATAATACATTACTAATTTATCAATGCTAAGTGACTTCGAGGAGGCTTGTTGTAGTTCATTGTTTTAAATTTGATACTTGATTTACTGTGCACGTGACTAAAAGGGGACAGATGTCTTCTCTTCCCCTTGGATTTTTATTTTTTTGAGGAAAAAAACAAAGTAATGTTTTCTGCTTTGGTGATATTACAAAATACCTACTACTGTGCACTGATGAGAGGGTCACCGAGTAATTTATCACAATCAGACGTATGGAGTTCCCACTACTAAGGCGGCCTTAGTGGGGGAGGGCACTAACCCCTGAGTTGTTCAGACACCCAGCTGGTGACACTGCAGCAATTATCATTATGGTTTGGAGGGGTCAAGCACCAGAGACAGCAATTTGCAGGGCACCTGGGAATGCTCCTGCTCACGGGCACCATCGGTTCTCTCTGGGCTGCCTGTCTCCGAGCTGCGTTCTGTAAACTCGGCCTAACGTTGAGGCCTATGGCGCTCCAGTGTTTATGAGCCCATTTGGCGAGATAGTGTATTGTTCTGAAGCCGGATGGGACCTCTAGGCCATGGATTTGTAGAGCAAACCAGACCAAATCGCAGGGAGTCAGCCTCTTCCCCACTTACTTCCTTTCAGTTCCTTTTCTGTGGTTTCTAATGTCCTGGGTCTTATTTTCACTTCTCTGTTTCACTGTTAACATTCTGTCTGTCTCCTTGTGCTGGAAGCCTACCCGCCTCCACTATTGCATGGTCTTTAGGGGTGGGTGGGTGTGTGTGTGTGTGTGTGTGTGTGTGTGTGTGTGTGTGTGTGTGTGTGTGTGTGTTTCATCTGAGCATATACCTGTGGAAGTCAAGGTCACTGTCTGTTATCTTCCACTTTTGTTTTTGAGACAGGGTTTCATGCTGAACTTGGAGCTTGATGTCCTGGCTATAGGTTGGTTCACCGTCTCCTCCTGGGACCCACAACAGGATTGTGGTACCCACTAAGCTGATGTGAACTGAGACCATCAGGAAGAAGCTTCACCTTGTAAGGCTGACTAACATTATAGCTTCATTGATCGCGGAGGGACTAGGATGCTGTAGACACAGAGCCTAATTACAATTTGTCTTGGACTATCTTTACCTCCGTAAACATTAAAGTATCATTATTAAAAACACTATTTTGCATGATAATTTAATAACGACAATAATAGTCACCACCAACTACTAGCATAATTTTATTTACTTATTTACTCTTTCTTTCTTCCTTCCTTTCTTTCTTCCTTTCTTTCTTTCTTTCTTTCTTTCTTTCTTTCTTTCTTTCTTTCTTTCTTTCTTTCTTTTGAGACATGCAGTCCTGGCTGGTTTCAAACTCCTTGTGTAACCCAGAATAACCTTGAACTCTGATCTGTCTTTTTCTTTCTCTCTCAGTCGCTGAGATTATGAACATATGCCAGAATACCATGTCCAACTAACTGCCATTATTAAAACATACCTAAATTGGATTGGATAGCTAAATTAACCTCAGATAAGACTTATTTGTCTATTTTTAATTTTCAAGTTATTGACACTGAGTTATTAAATGGAAATTGTCAATTGATTGTAATAATTTGGGATGACTTTTGTAAGTGGATATATCCCCAAAGGTTAGTATCATGACATATACATTATTGAGAAATAAATGTTTTATTATTCAGAAGAGGATTTTCAGGTAAGATCTTCAAATATTTATGTATTTATTTAATGTAGATGATTATTTTGACTGCTGGTATGTATGGACATGATGTGTGTGCCTGATGCCTGAGGAGGCCAGAAGGGGATATCCCGTCCCCTGGAACTGGAGTTACAGCAAGTTACAACCCACCATGTGGGTGCTGAGAACCAAGCTCAGGTCCCATGGAAGAGCAGTCAATGCTCTTAACAGCCTAGCCATCTCTCCAGCTCTAGGATCTTCAAATAGTATTTTAAGAGTGCTGATTCCTGATTGCTTTCTTTCTCAGTCTCCAAATGTTTAATTATTAATATTTTATTGTGAAAGTATTTACAAAGATAATTTTGCCTTTGATATGTTAAGATGATTTCTGTCATTTTTTACATAGTTGGGGAAAGTAAAGCAAAAACAGGCTTGAGTTTTTGTCTCCTTGAGGTCCACACTGACTAGGAAGTTGGAACCCTTTGTCAGGAATTTCTCCTAGGGACTGCTCTAATGAATTGCTTCCTGGGACATTTGCTTTCTGCCTGGATTAACCCAGGTCTCCTCAGAGCCTTTACCTCTAAATATTCCAACAAGTGATGCTGATGAACAACCTAATATGCCATAAAGAGCACTTGAATTTGAAGTCAGAAGAACAGTGTTTTGTACCTTGTGAATGGCTGATGTGAAGCCAGCTGTTAAAGTGCTGGATCCGTTTAACCCACAGAAACTACTGGAATAATGGCACCTACCTTCTGAATAAGAAAACATGGGGGTAATTTTCATGATTTTTTTTTGTCATTTGTAACTGTAATAAATAGTCTTTTGTTACCATGAACAGATGTTTAACAAAACAGAAATGGCTAGTTTTTTTTGTTTGTTTGTTTGTTTTGATTTTTGGCTTAGAGTTTCAGAGAGGTCAGTCCATCAAAGACAGTGGAGTGTCTCAGCTTTCATAACAACAGACCAGGAAGGAGAGGCTGAGACCAGACTCACAAAGGATGCTATGTCCCCAAGGACAGTGCCCTGTGACCCACTTCCTCCAGTCTGACCCTATACACCCAGAACTGTCCTCAAACAGCGCTGCCTTCTGGGGACTGCAGAGGTTTAGGGTGAGGGTTGGGGTTAGGCACCAAGTATTCAAATCTTGAAGAAGCCTATGACTGCTGTATACTCAAGCTATAACAATAGTACCAACTGTTCAGAGCCTAAGATACAATAGGACCAGTGAAAGGAGCCTTGTCAGTGTTGTAGGAAAAGCCTTTCTCTTCAAAACTTTCCTGGTCCAGTATTTGCACTTTATTATGCAAACTCCCTGTCAGTGTTCTTGCAAACTACCACGGCTGCTTCCCTTGCTCCAGGGTCTGAAATTTTACATATGCATGTGTGGACAGTATGACTGGGTGGTTTTCTTGGCTTTCTCCCTGTGTATCCCTTCAAGTGTGTCAGCCCAAATTGTGAAGTTTCCATTTCCTATCCAGTCTCACCACACTCTCGCTCCTAACCTTTCTTTGAAGCCTCCAGTGAGTCACCAGATAAGTAATTAGCTCATGGGATCCACTGCCATGTCAAACCTAGAAGCAGCAGCAGGGGTTAATAAAGACCCATACCGCCATCCTAGCACTTGGGAGGCAGAGGCAGGAGGACAAGAAATGGCAGACCAGCTTGACCACATGAGGCCCTGTAATAAAAAGGATGACTTGAGCCAGCAAGCTTATGAATGTGGTGCTTTTGAAGTCTAATAGATGTGGCTCATGGATGAGCTGGTCTTTTGGATTGGCCAAACCTGTATTTATCTCTGGTGTGTGACACTCCAGAGCTGATTTTTAGCTGAATATGGAGGTATGCACCTATTGACCCATCCCTTGGGAGGCTGATGCAGGAGAATTGTGGGTCCAGGCCACAGTGTAAGATCCTGCCTCAAGAAAAAAAAAGTTTAATTCTTGTAAAATGCCTAGCAATTTAGAGTAAGGTAGTATTTTTCTACTTCCCTCACTTTTTTATTACCATCCATTAATTGTACAAAATATTAGGCTTCATTGTAACCTTCTCATGTGCTCAGATAATGTAGTTTATTCCTATTCACTCACCATCACTTTCCTTTGTCCCCATCTGGCTACTCCCTTTCCTTTTCTCACACGGTTCCATTTTTCTTCCATTTCTCTGACTATTTTAAAAAGTAGGTTACATTTTTTAACTTAGTTTACGTGCGCCAGTGCTTTGCTCTCATATGTGCATGTGAACAACATGCATACAGTGTCCATGGAGGTCAGAAGTGGGTATTGGGTCCCCTGGAACTGGATTACAGATGGTTGTGAGCTGTGGTGGGGTTGCTGGGAACTGAACCCAGCTCTTCTGTAAGAGCAACAAGAGTTCTTAACCACTGAGCCATCTCTCCACCCACCTACCTTCACTCTTAAGAACTACATTTAACATAAGAGCAAAGACATGGTTTTGTATTTCTGAGTCTGTCTTATTTCACTTGACTGTGGTCTCTGTTTTCATTCTTCCTGTTCACATGAAATAATGCCATCCTTTGCGCCTAAATCAAATCTCATTGCGTATACGCTTCTGTTTCCTTTATCTAGTCATCTGAACAAGGACATTGTAATAGTGCTGTGACACATCTGGGGATGCAAAGGCCACAAGATGGTATTTTTACCTTTCCTTCGTGGCACACATTCGTTTCTTTTGTGGTGGCACTGGGGATATGTGCAGGATCATGCACAGGCTAAGCAAGCACCGCATCTCTCAGTCACATACCCAGTCCTTGTATTTTTGAGACAGAGTCTAAGCTGACTTCAAACTCTTGACCCTCCTGCCTCTGATTCCTGAGTGCTGGGGTTATAGGCATGTGCCACCCCACCTAGATAAGATATAGGCCAGACACATCTCTAAGCTAACATTTTGTGACTGATGAGTTTATAAAGAATAACTACTAAAACAGACCTTGGTACCCAGAACCCATCTGTACCCACAGTACTCCCTGATTCATTAGCTTGGAGGTAATGTAATTTTCCCATGTAACCATGTTCCTTCCCAGGAAGTATATGAATGCAACTTTTAAAACATTCTTTGAAAGGATTGCAAATGGTCTTGCAGCCCTCTTCTTCTTGCCCAGTATAATCATAGCTAGAGATGTTTTTCAACAGGCATGCCATGTCCCCAATTCAGTTTCCTTATCTTTAGTTTGTGGCATTACTTTCTTTATGTTCTCTTTCTTCCCTTTGATTGGAACACACTGCTTCAGTGGGCAAGGGTTAGCCTTCCTAGGCTTCTAATCAACACTTGGCTGGAAATATATACAGACACGTTTCATGTTTTATCTAACAGAAAAGACTCAAGGAATTTGAAGAAATAAAAAAAAAAAGCATTCTTTGAAGTTTGTTGTCAGCCCTTGCCCACTTTGCAAGGAACATCCTTCCAGCTAACTGAAAGGAGCAGAAATTTCTCTGACATGTTTTCCACCCAGGCCTCATCACGAAGATTCTTTTCATTGCTTTGGTAAGTCAATCACACTAACAGGTACCAGTTATTCTGTGTCTGCCTTGGGCTAAATAGAGCAGGTGACAGAAACCCCTTCAGGTTGTCAAGTATTGATGTAAAATACCCACAGACCTCACAGCTTATCATCTTCATCGAGTCGACTAATCCTTTTCCCATGTCGTTACATGTTGGTAAATTAAAGGAACCTTCTAGACAGTTCAGTCAACAGTTTACTGAAATGTACCTCATTAGTGAGGTTCAGCTGTCATAGGAGTGTAATTTAATCCCATTGAATTATCACTCAAAAATGCCTAAGTGCCTGTTTTTTATATACCGGATAGAGGGTTTGCTACTAACACTGTCACATTTCCAGCTGATGAGAAAGGAAAGAAGCAAAAAATATGTAGGGCCTGTCTGTCCCCACCTGCCCCCCTCAATCAGAGTACTTATGTCAACTCCTGAACAGAATATTACATTTCACTGCAGATCAAACACATCCCTGTGGATCATTTTCTTCCTGGATTTAAGATGTAAAAGTGTGTGTGTGTGGGGGGTATTTGCTTCCTCTTCTCTTTCCTCCATTTACAAGAAAAAAAGGAAAGAAAAGAAACACATCATTGGTACAAAGCCAGTTTGAACAAGAAGTTCAGTTTCTCAAATGTTGATGGAACTCTTTATTGTAGGGTATTTGTGAACTGCCTTATGTACATCTGTGCTTTGTAAATGGCAAGACTTGCACTGATATTATTTCCTGATAGCTGTAGCCTTACTGTGATTTCCACAGTATCTGGGGGTGTGCTGTGTCTGGGAAGGAGAAGAAGTTTAGCACACTGTTGAGTAGAGGCATTTCTGCTTTGTACCTGTAATTCCTAGGACGTATGTGCAACTGTCTTCCTGTTAAATCAGGTGATTATGATGACATTGTCAAAATATGAGTTTTGACATGTTGATTTCCAAGTTAATCAGCTCAATAAGAAAATGGAGTGATTTTTGTATCAGCAAATCAGCCAAAAAGGATATATCTAAATCTTTTTTAAAAATTATTGGTTAAGAGCACTTGCTGCTCTTATGGAAGACCTGGTTTCTATTCCCAACATGTACATAAAGTGGCTCACAACTGCCTATAACTCCAACTTTCTTCTGCCTTCTTCTTTTTTTTTTTTTTTAACTTTATAAGTATTTGTTTTGCCTGCACATATCTGCATTACATGCATGAATTACAGACAGTTGTGAGCTGCCATATGTATGTTGGGAATTGAACCTGGGTCCTCAGGAAGCTCTTAATCATCCAGTCACCTCTCCAGCCGCCTGTGAGGGTTCTATTGTTGCCCAACTCTATAGATATCCCCCCACACATGCAAAATTGAAAAGAAAGTAAGTTTTAGGAGCTGGAGAGATGTTCCAGTGGTTAAGAGCACTTGCTGTTCTTGCAGAGGACCTGAGTTCAGGTCCAGTGGCCACATGGAAGCTCACCAGCATCTGCAACTCAAGTATCTGGAGCTCTCTTGTGCTCTCTGTAGGCACTATGTGCACATTTTACACACACACACACACACACACACACACACACACACCACTAACAGGAATGAAATATAAAAATAAATACATCTAAATACGGAAATACAACAAATGGATTATTCTGACATAATACATGCATTTTTGGTTGGTGATTTACCATAATCACAAGAACCAATATTTCACATGTGCCATATATATTACATATATAATATATATATATATATTATATGAGTACATTTTCTTTTTTTCATGTCCATCAAGAAATCTAAGACTTGGCTTTACTTTGATCAACATTTTTGCAGGTGAAAAAGCTAAAACTTAATTCAAGATGATCCAGGTGACAAAGGGTAAGAGCAATACTTAAACCCACAACTTGTGTACATAACCCTCTTGGCCACACTAGTAACAGCTATGAAGTCACAGAGTCAGAGACAGGTCAGCCGTTCTAGAGATGTACACAGGTCATTGCTGTGTTCTAAGTGAGTGCCAGCCACCAGCATCGCTGCTGTCGTGTTCTCCTCTACTGCCATGGCTGATTAACTACAGTGCTGGATAGGTACGGTAGTGTCTTGTGGTGCATGCAAGTCACATGGTAATGGATATGTCCCTGTAGCATCTGGAAGCCTGGCTGATGTCCCCAGAATGGCATATCTGACCTTACCTACTTGCTGTGTTTTATGAACACAAGGATTGTAAATTACACGGCTGCTCTCTTAGCACACTCCTGTCCCTCCAGCCTCCCTCCACTGACCCTCTGTGCACCTGTCAAGCTTCACTAAAGATACACTAAATTTTAAATGATGCAAAACTGGCTCTGGATAATAGGAGGATAAAAATGGGCAATGGAGCTTCATGGTACCATTCAGATGTCAGATGTCAGCCAGGCTGACCCAAGAAAGGAAAACAGACCAACCTGAGTGCAAACCTGGAAAGCACACCTGTTTGTATTGCTCATATTCCTATAGAAAAAAAGAAATCACAATCAGTCGCATACACATTCTTTTTCTTTGTGTCCTCCAATGGACTGAAGCCTGTAGTGGACTTGGGGTGACCTCAGCTTTTATTTACAGATTATTTGCTGTTTACATGTCTGTGTACATACATCATTTGAGTCCAGAGCCCACAGAAGACAGAAGAGGTCATCAGATCCCCTGGGGCTGGGGCTACAAGTGGTTGTGAGTTGCTCAATATGGGTTCTGAGCTCAGGTCCTCTGGAGGAATAGTGACTACTTTTATCCACTGAGCCATCATTTCTCCAGCCACTCGGCATTTATTTTCCATGAGAGATACAAACATAGAACATCTCTGTCACTTTAGTGAGGTCTGGGCAACCTCATCTGGAAGTAGTAGAGATGGCAGAGACGCCAGCCCAGGAGTCTATATTCTAGTCCCTGCCACAATGGCTGGGAGCAAAATGTAATTTAAAAATCCATGTCCAGTGATCTGCTGACACAACAATGTCTGTGATGCCATGGAAATGGTTGTTTGTTGTCAATGCTTTTCAACATGTCACTACCTGGTATAGTCAACAGCACAGAGCACAGTGTAGTAAGGCTTTAGACAAATAAACACAAGCTCCATGATTGAAGGTATAAGTAACTAACCTTTCCCCAAGAATGGCAGAGTGAGATGTCTATGCATAGAAACCACAGAGACTTCATAGCCTTTCTTTGCTCCAGACTCCATGGAGCTAAGCACAGGCAGCAGAAAGGCAGTTTCAATTCCCAATTCCTACCTTGCTGTCTTCACCAAAAGTGTATGCACCCTTTCTCTGAACTTAGCAATGAAACACAAGGACAAAGGACAGCTTATATTCTACATGTCTTTAGAATTAGCATGTCAGTGTTCTTCTGAGTGTTGTTCCTGAGCTTTCATGATAGACTCCATACAAGTCACAAAGACACTGCTATCTACTTATCCTTATTTATTTATAATGGGGACATTTCTGGTCCCCATTCCAGACCTTGACAGCATTGTACCTACTCATTCCAGACCTTGGCAGCTTTCTGGCCCCCTATTCCAGACCCTGGCAGCATTGTACCTAGCTGCCATCCATTTTCTCACCTCTGATATGCGCCTCCCCCAATCTGATTGTTCTTCCTCTGCTCCTGGGTTCCAGACTCCTTTCATTACAAGTCTGACAGAATCATAGAACTCTACCTGGGTAAGAAATGCTGGAAGAAAATTGGAATTGGAGAGTCTGAGAAAGGAAAGAAGAGCTTGAGGCTTAACTATTTGAGATGCCAACCAAAGGGACAAAGAGAAAGCAATCTCCACTGTGCGGCTACCTAAGGAAAGCTGTGCTTATAGAGAAGTTTCACATGAAACAAACAAGCAATGCTCTAAGAAGATGAAGAAAGGGGAAATGGGAACTGAGCCTACAGTGGGAACTGAGGATATAGTGGGAACTGAGCACACAGTGGAACTGAGACTACAGTGGGAATTGAGCCTACAGTGGGAACTGAGGATATAATGGGAGCTGAGCACACAGTGGGAGCTGAGTGTACAGTGGGAGCTGAGCACACAGTGGGAACTGAGCCTACAGTGGGAACTGAGCACACAGTGGGAACTGAGCGTACAGTAGGAACTGAGCACACAGTGGGAGCTGAGTATACTGTGGGATTACAGATGTAGGTGGTCACCATGCTCAACCTATTCACACACACACACACACACACACACATATGTGTGTGTGTGTGTGTGTGTGTGTATCACTTATTACAAATATATACAAGTAATCTATGACTTTTAAAAAGCAATCCATTTATAGAAGGAGTACATTTCCAGTAAACTAGACACTACTAATAACATTGCCATTTCTTCTTTGTAAAAAGCTTCAAAATTATTTGTCAGCATAATTCCATTTAAAGGGAATATTTGATTACACTATATTATATTTTGCCAAAGCATACTAAGTCGTTATTTTTTTCTACTTAGCTTACTGTAATTTGGATTATCTGCATGCACAGCTCTTTTTAATTAAAGCATCACAAACGTGGTTTATTGTGGTCATTTTCCTCCTCACTTTCCTCTTCCTTTATCTCTCTCCCCTTTTCTTTCTCTTCTTGTTTCATACTTGGGTGGGACCCAGGACCTGGCACAGGCTCAGTACACACTTTAATGTTGCCTTCAACTCACCTTCCAGTAATACCTTTTGAATTATCACAATTAGGAAGGTGATGCTAAGGGAATCTGGGGCGGGTAGAGCCATGGCCGAACACCTTATAATGGTCACCAAAAGTCCCAGGACAAAGCCTTAGCCAGAGAATGTGTTGCTGGTGTCAAGGCTGAGCAGTCTTTCTACAAGCAAAGCATCTAGATGGTGGGTAGAAACAGCATTAGTTAGTGTAAGAATTCAGGCATTACGCTGGCCTGCCTCTGTCACCTGCAGAATACACTCAGGCTGCGTACTCTGGTCAGCCCAGAGTTCCATGAGCCTGTCTGCAGGCAGTTGTAAAGGACCCATTTAAAAGTCAGACCCCTGCCCACTTAGGCTCTCTCTCTCTCTCTCTCTCTCTCTCTCTCTCTCTCTCTCTCTCTCTCTCTCTCTCCTGCTTTCGGTTGGCCACCTCTTCCTCTACGCCCCTCTTCCTCTCTCCTCCTCTCACTTTTTCTGTACCCAGTCCCTCTATGTTTCTTCCCTTCTTCCTCACTCCCTTTTCTAAATAAACTCTTTATTCAAGCTCTATCTCCCTGGCGTGTTATTCCCTCCCGCCTCTGTCACCCTCACGTGCTATGGAAACTGCTATGCTCTCCCCCTACCCCACTCACTTGAGACCCTCACTGGACCACTCACCCCCATGCCTTCTCCAGCTATTATTCTTATAACTGTAATGAAAGAACAATAGTACAGTATTCCAATACTTGGTCCTTGTAAAACAGAAACATGTGGAAGGATTAGATGAACTGTTTCACTGGTATGAACTAATTTCAGGGTTTCCTTAGAGATGTACATAATGAGTTTGGCGGCTTGAATACCATTCTTTGCAGCCCAGTGACATTCAAAATAGTATCTAGGCTGTGACAGGAATGCTTAGAAAAAGACAATTCCCTGTCAGTATGATTGTATGCTGAAATAACAAGGTAAACAAAATGTGAGGCAGGCATAGGCTGAGGTATTATTTAAAATGCTTTGTGAAGACTGTTTTCCTGTTCTACCTTAAATATCTGCTAGCATAAACTAGTCAACTTCCCCTAGGCATTTCCTCCCTGAATAACTGTGATCTGAGATTGCAAATACTGGGCCTTTTCCTTTGCAAGAGAGCTTCACCATCAGATTTCACATAGTCTCTTAAGATACATTCCAAAGCTGTAGGAATTTTATAATCCCAGTTGATTATATCCACACTTTCTTGTAAGCATGATATTCCTGTCTTCCATCCTAATGAACCATTCCAAGATGTTCTTCTGTAAGATTCTCTCCATGGAAAATTCATGGAACTAGATTGCCTGGGATGCATGACAATCCAATTATCTTTGGCTTAGCAACAGGACAATGTCTTTTTCTTTTCATATAAAGCCACATAGGAACAAATTGGACTGGAACATTTTCTGGGAAAGGGCTGCATTGCTGGAGTTTCTTGCCCTCCACGTTCCACAGCCACTTCAGCCCCAAATAAGCACACAAGATGATATATTAATTATAAAATTGTTGGCCGATGGCTGGGAATCCTTATTGGCTAGCTCTGTCTATATTATCAAACCCTTTCTATAAATCTATGTATTTCCATGTTGTCTTGGCTTAACGGAGAATTCCCGGACCTGTTATTTCTTTGTGGTCTATATGGCATCTCTCTCTGCCTACCTTTCCCAGAATTCTCCTCATCTCCTAGTCACGCCTATCTTCCTTCCTCTATTGGCCAAACAGTGTTTTATTCGTCAACCAATAAGAGAAGCACATATACAGAAGGACACCCCCCATCAGGGCTGCTCTAAATGAACAGTGTCCCTGCAGGTCATCTTTACCGAGCCATTCTGATTTAGTGTCCTTCTGTAGCAGACCCCTCCTTTGCTTTGACATGAACGGGTGCGGATCCTGTCTCATTTAAAAGTCCTTTCCTGTCTTGCTTCAGCATTGCGTTTGGCCCCCACCCTCTTTCAGTGCTGCCTTGGCCTTGCTTAGACCGCAAACATGATTCTTCTGCAAACAGTCTTAGTGGTGTTCACACTAGACCTACAGCAGTGGTTGTTCTACCAATCTTTGGATTTATCCTAAGCGTGTAACCCAAGAGGATGGGGCAATGGCTCAGGCTCTTCTATGGTAAGACGGAAGGGAGATGCAAACAGGAGAATCCCCCAGCTAACCTGGGGTGCCCAGCATCAAACAACAAGGAGACATGTCAAAAACAGAGTAGAAGGTGAGAATAGACACCTCTAACTCCCACATGTGCACAACAGCACGTGTGTACCCTTACTCACAGTCACAATTATGCAGACATGCACATGGGCACATAATGTACAATTACACACACACACACACACACACACACACACACACTTTTTTTAAAGGTGTAGCACAATGCAGATGTTTGATACCCCCCCATATAAAAGTTGATTCAAAGACTAATGACTGACACCCATCCAACTTGGTTGTGTGTCTTCATTGTTGATTCCCAGATACTGACTTGTTCATACATTCTTATCAATGTGTGCTCAACTGAGAGCTTTGAGCCTGATTATGAACATATTGCAGATATAATTTATCTATAATTGACACTGTATTATAGAGTTAATATAAGTTTCTTAGCCATTGGGAGGATCTTGGGATAAATATTTTTAAAGGCTTTTGTCTGTCTTGAGCCCCTTGCCGTCCATGAATAATCCATGGCATTATACCTTTGGTAGATATGAAATGAATTCAAGCAAAACCTTAATTATAAATAAAGGAGAACATTGCGGTGGTCCAGCAAATTCATTACACAGATTCATACCATACAGATTGGCCTAAAAATTCCTTGGCAAATATTGAATTTTACAGCATGCTGTCAAAATGTGAATGTGCAAGATAACTTTTAAATGGGTGCTAAAAATTACATCTAAGATGAAGACCAGACTAGCCTCCAAGACAATAAGTATTTGTTGAATACCTATGATGTGTTGGACACTATTCTGAGTACTAGGGACCTTAGCAGTGACCAAGAATCTGACCTTAAAATTTAAATAAGTTCACAATTTTCAACAGGAATAATTTGGAAGGAATGGCAGTTTGCTTCCTTTATACATTGTTAAGTATATTGTATTTTCTGATACAATGCACAATATGATTCATGCTAAAGGACTAACTTGGGAAGTGAAGGATATATGTATTCTTTTTTTTACTTTGGAATCACTAGGATGAACAAGTTTGGAGCCTGCCTACCACAAAGCACTAGTGATGGTGATTCCAGTTGAGATGATTTTCTAATCCATTTTCTAGCCTCTTATTTTGCTTACATGACATCACTTTTCGTTATCTTGTAAATATGTAACAAGTAGTTTCATGAAGCTACATATTTATGTGCTGCATTCAAATTTTAACATTCTGTTTTACAACAAACAGGATTTAAGGAGAGAGAGAGAGAGAGAGAGAGAGAGAGAGAGAGAGAGAGAGAGAGAGAGAGAACAAGCAGTAAAGGCAAGCAGCCCTACCTGTGGTCATTAGTGAGGAACCAGTTGTCCTCACATTATAGGGAATTAGTCGCTTTTCAGAAGGAGCTTTTAATTGCTTAATCTAAGTAATGTGGGCAATGGCATACGTGTTTTATTTTAGGACCTATCTAGCCCACTCAGAGAATGTAATGGACCTAATTTTCATTTAGTATAGGTCTGTGCAGTTCCTAAAACATCTAAATGGCTATTAATTTAATCAGGTAATTTAACTATAGCTCTAGAAAAGGCCACCAGCTAGTTGTCACGCAATGATTAGGAGGATGACATTTCTATCCCATGATGCCAGAGGCAGACTTTGATACATCATTTTCTTTTTGAAGGTTAAACTCAGATAACCTGCCTTTGGCATTTAATTAGCTACATATTAAACACTCTTTTAATAATAAAATGATTAAAAATTTTATTGCTTCCCAAATGAGTCCCCTTTAGACAGATTTAATGGCTTGGTTAGATCACCGTAGTTTGTGAACCAAACCTCACTCAGGCCAGTGTGTAGTAATGATATGGTTTATAGCTTGCAAAATGTGTATTTCATTCAAACGGTGGCCATAATCATTTTGGATAAAACTGATAATGCTTTCTTCTGTGTTTTTAAGTCTGACTGCTAAATGTCATCGGAAAATAACTGGAAACACATTGATTCAAATTTCCCAGAAATGGCCACATTCAAGACTAATAAAGAGGCGATGAAGTTGTTTAATGTACTGAATCGCATATACTAATTGTTTACTCTTTGAAAAATTGTTTCTTGCCATTAAAGAGAAAAGTCCTAAAACCATTCAAGAGGACTGATGGAGAGGTGTGAGTGAACCACAAAGCTTCACCAGCAGCCTTGGCTCTCATTAACTCTTTGATGAAAATGTTTACCAGGAGACTGATGGTCACTCAGCCTTAGTACGATTCAGGAAGGAGGTCAGTAAAATGCTGTAGAGTGGGAATAAGAGACAGAATTCTCTCCTTAAGAACGAGGAGTAGATACTGCCAGACTGTCTGTGAATGGTCATTTTACTTTTACGTTTAAACAACTTTGTTTTCATTCGATTGTGAGTTTACCATTTAGATATGTACAGATTTTATAGCTTGCATGTTAAAAGGACTGCAAGAGCCCCTGTGTGTGGCCTGGCCCTCACTCAGCGTGAGCCTTAAAGAGGCAGGGCTTAGGATTGGACCTTAGGTCATTTGAAGGGGACAATGGGAGCCTATCCTCTTCCTCCTGTACTGCCTTGGCACGGGTCGGAAAGCAATACAAGCGGCTAGTCACTGATTCAACTTCTAAAACCGCATGACAGCCTGGTGTCTTAGCAAGTTATTTCCTGCGCTTCTTCCAGTCACGGGAAGTAGGTTAACACAAAATGCTCAGTTCACGGAGACTGAACCAAAACCTACCCTATACAATGGCGGGCTACCCAGGCCGTAGAACTTCAGGGGCCCCTGGGGCTACCTGCAGCCTTATTGACTCCCTGTTACTGCTGCCCAACTCCTCTCGCTTCTCCCCCCCTCATAGTCTTGCTTGTTTAAGACCAGACGTAGACTGTCATCGGGCATGCTGCTTTTGAGTATCACAGTTTTACTTTTTTAATTTATGAAAAAAAAATTTTGAGCATCCTTTGTTCCTAGTTACTGATGTGTAAAATTCCACTGTGTGAACATGTCACAGATGCTTAACCCGCCCTTGTTGGATTTCCAGGCTGGCCCCACTAGTTTATTGTTATTGAAAAATGCTGTGGCTAGTCTCTGGGAGTTCTTATTTTGACCACACATTTACTTTACTATTGGGTGCATAGGAGTGGGATTATTGGGCCATTATAAAACATAGAGGCTTAAATTCTGGAGAAATGGTCAATGTGTCCTGCTTTGATGTAACTGCCAGGAACTCTGTCTCTACCCCTTAGCTTGTAGAAGTAAAAGAAACTACCTGCTTTCCAGTCAGGGGTGCAAAAGTGTTTAGAATTTTAATGGTTACTTTCTTTGGTCTTCATCCGTATTGTTGTTTCCTTATTCCAGGTTTCAGGAAGAGGGTCCTCCTTCATTCTAGGTCAGCAGATACTGCTGTAGTCTCTGGCATCTGATATGTTTCAGGTAGCCTCTTCATGGCTTGCAGCTCTTCATGAGCTAAAGGGACATTCGTCACGATGATGGTACCCAGTCACACGTGCACTCTAGCAACTGAAATAGTCAGAATTAAGGCTTCATTTAAAAAAAAAAAAAAAAAGGTAAACTGTCTCATTAGTTACTTTCATGTGGATTGTTTATCCCTCCAAGCTGTAAATAATACTGAGAAAAAGTTTTCCTATAAATCCTTAAGGTGGAAAACAGAAAACCCCTTTCCTCATATTGTTTGCAGCACTGCTTCTAGGGAGAGAGCTGGGAAGATGGTCTTCCAAAGTGATGTGAGAACCATTCCTGCAGTGATGTTAATGTCCTCATCCGGTCTACAGCCATTTCCAGGTAGGCATGTGGGCTCTAGTAATGTGTAAGCCACATGTGCATTTCATGACTGGCTCTGTATTTTTAATTCCCAATGTGGCATTGATAAATTGGATATGCCTACTACATTTTTTATGTTTTTATTTTATTTTTTAAATTCATTTTACATACCAATCACAGTTTCCCCTTTCTCCCCCAATCCCTCATCCACTCCTCAGAAAGGGTAAGGCCTCCCATTGGGGAGTCAACAAAGCCTGGAGCATCCAGTTGAGGCAGGAACAAGCCCCCTTGCATCAAGGCCAAGCAAGGCATCCCCACCACATGGAATGGGCTTCAAAAAGCCGGTTCATGCACTAGGGATAGAACCTGGTCGCCTATTACACTTAACAAGAAATATTTTTCTATTAAAGTCTGGTGGCTGATTTGATTTGCATATGGCTTAGAGTTTTAAATAAACAAAATTAGAGCAACTATTTAATGTGAACATTGGAATTTCTTCGATAAATTGTAAGCATATCTAGGTAATGGAACCTGCTATCCCCATGAATAATGCAGTCTTGGTAATTTGTTTATAGACATACAAATATGTTCTTAAAGTGCTTTTAAATAAATAACCAATAAATCAGACAGTTTACAAGACAGCATTAACAATATGTCCCAGTGTTTAGAAAAATATCTGAATGCACAGGCACCCAAATATTGATGATTATTAATTTAAGGTGGTAAGAAATTTTGTTATATATTTGCTTATGTTTTTTAATTTATGAAATTAAGATGTATAATCTATTGAAATATGTTGAACAAGATTGCAATACACAAGCACAATCACTGCTAATAAAATTTACAGACTCACTCAATAATAACTGCAACTTTTGTCTACAACTTCTGATATGCTCTTTGTCTAATGTGGAGTATTTTATAATTGGTATGGCTAAAAAAAATTAGTATTGCTCTACCCATTTCATTTATGAGGGATCTGAATTCAGAGAATTTGAATGGCTGACTGGAAGTCCACAGAGCTGGTAAATAGCAGAGCCAGGCTTCAAGCATGAGTCTCGTTGTACAGTTACAAACTGCCTCTCCAAGGTGAGAACCTTAGAAACCTGGTACATTTTCTACAACTTCAGCTGACAGACTGAAGATCTCTGGTGTGAGATTGGGTGTTAGGCTGGGCCTCTCTCATTGCTAAGTCCAAGCTTTTCTTATTATACTCTTCTGTTTTCACATTTGCTATTCCGTTGGAAAAGTTACGACCAAGTGTCAACATGGGAGGGAATCAATGTGGACAGGGGTGGTAGGTTGTGTGGTTGTTCAGGGACTGTTAATGTATGAGAACTCTGTCAGTTTGGGCTGCTGTAATAAAAACACCATAGGTGGGGTGGCTTGTTTCCTTCCTTCTCTCCCCTTCTCTCCTCTCTCCCTCCCTTCTTCTCTCCCTCCCTCCCTTTCTTTCTTCCTTCCCATATTTTCCTCTTTGGTGTCTTTTCCTTTTCCTCCTTTTATTGAAAATAGTTTTTCTCATTTTCCCTTCTCTCTCCTCTTCCCAGCTCTTCCTTTTCCTTAACTCCCACTTGGATCCACCCTCTTTCTGTCTCTCATTAGAAAACAAACAGGCTTCTATATGGGGTAATAATAAAATAGAATATAACATAATAAGATAAAACAAAAACTAACACATCAGAATTAGATAAAAAAAAAAAAAAAAAAAAAAACAGAAGAAAAAGAGCCCAGGAGAAAGGAAAAGAAACAGAGATCCACTGGTTTGTACACTCTTGAATCCCATAAAAATTCTGAACTATACAGGATCTGCAGGATAAAAAGAGAGAAGAAAAATATATGTTAATAAAATAAAAATAAGATGATTTTTAAAGTGAGAGCCCTGATATGACATGAGACAAGAAACCTCCAAAGTTGCCATTGAGTTTATTTTTGGTTGTTCATTAACTGCTATCCTTAAGAGTAGTTTGTTTCTCCAGTAAGACTCCCTTGAAGGAAACTAAACTTCAATTTACAATTGGCTATATATTGGAGATTGTTCCTGGGTTAGGGATGGAGGAACATGTGTCCACTTCTATATTCAACTCTAGGATCCCAACTGGTACAGACAGGTGCAGGTCCTGTGTGTGGTGCTTCAGAGCATGTTGATTTAGAGACCCTCCCTTGTTTTCTTGGTGTCCTCCCTCCTCTCTGGCTCATACACTCTTTCCTCATCTCTTCCATGGGGTCCTTGAGTCCCAAAGGCAGGGATTTGATGGAGACAGCCCATTAAGGTTTCTCATTCTCTACACATTATCTGGCTGTATTTGTTCACATCTGCTGCAAGAAGAAGCTTCAATTTCTGTGAAGAGACACCATGACCATGGAAATTTTTATAAAAGAAAACATTTAATTGGGTTGGCTTAGTGTTTTAGAGGTTTAGTCTAATATCATCATGGTGGGACAAAGCTCTAGAAGGAGCTGAGAGTTCTATATCTTGATCTTCAGGAAACAGAGAGGGAGTCTGTGTTCTGGGCATAGCTTGAGCATATGAGTCCTCAAAGCCTATTCCCACAGTGACACACTTCCTCTAACAAGGTCATATTTCCTAATAGTGCCACTCCCTATCAAACACATGAGTCTATGGGGGGGCTGTACCTATTCAAACCACCACAAAAGCTTCTCTGATGATGGTTGAGCAATATTTTATGGCACTGATTCATGAGTATAACAAAATGTCATTGGGATTCATCTTATTGCTCCTTTTTTGTGTGTGTCTCTTATTTTTTTTTTTAGAACATTAGTATTTTACCCTGTGTGCCTGAACTATCTAAATGCAGTTTTTTGGTCACTCAAAGGGTGTCAGGTATAGTGTCTCTCTTGAGGAGTGAGCTTTAAGTTTATTTCACAGTTTAAGTTATTTCCAAAGTTTTTGTGCCACCACTGTGTATTAGCAAATCTTTCAGGCAGGACACCATTGTAGATCAGTGGGTTAGTGGCTGGGTTGCTATTTGCATTCTCCTTTGGTGGCATGCAGAGTACCTTGCTTTACCAAGACACTAGCACATAGGTGCAAAGGCTCTATGTAGGCACCAGCTTAACATCTTCATATTCAATGGTTGTATGGGTCTTGTCTTTAGTAATGGAACTGTCAGTTTGTGGTGAGCAACCTATAGTCTTGGTGACAGCCTAGATTATTTGGGGATTCCCATGGGCCACTTTGGCCAACAACTCACCCAATCTCAGTACTGACAACATCATTTGGTGACAAGTGATGGCTGGTTGGAGCTCTGTCTTCCCCAGTATTTAGCAATCTCATTTATATCACTTTCATATATGAATATGTCAGGAAACTTCTACTCTATTAGCTTTCTATACTCACCCCCAAATGACCCTTAGTTTTTGCTGTCTTTCCTCCTATTCCTACTCTTGTCCTCCTCTTCCCTCCCCATCCCCAATTGTTCCTCTTGTTCCAGCCCCTCCCCAAGTTCTATCCATTAGGGTAGTATTCTTGTGGTTCTTGAATCTAAACATCTGGGAGCAAGGTGCCAGCATGGCCAGGTTCTTGGTAAAAACTTTCTTCCTAGACTGCAGATCATTAACTTTTCTTAGTGTTCTTACTTATCAGAGAGAAGAGGGAGGAAAGGAGAAGGGGATAAGGCAAGGTGGGAGAGAGTGAGGAAAGGGGCAGAGGGGCAGAGTTCCTCTAGTTCGTCATATAAGGCCAGTAATCTTAATGGTAATCTTCCTTCATCTTCACACTCTGTCTGCTCCCCAAACCGTGCATCTTCCAATACCAGCTCATTAGAGATTAGAGGTTCAACATACACATTTTGAGAAGACTGAAATGTTTAGTCCATAACACAATCTAATGAGGGTTTCAGGAGAAAGAATAAAAATGATTTAGGAGATGAGACAATTATTATAAAAGAAGAATGTGAATTTTTTCCCTGATAAGAGGCATGAAGACATCACTAAGATAGATATATCCTTAATGCATCTCTATTGTTCATGTGAAAAAATGGGGGGGGGGGTTGAAACCATTAACATCACATGACTTCCATAAGGATTAAATGAAGAATCCATGCAGAATCCTTAGCATGTGCCTTATATTGAGTAAGAGCTCAACTGGCAGTAATAATGACCATTGCTGATAATTTAAGTACTTAGTGTCTATGTTGGTGGCTGGCTACTTGAGTAGAGAGTTGTGAAACTCACAAGATAAACTATACAATTTATTACAAGGGAAATACAGAACATTCCATGCTGCTGAAAATCTTCATCAAAATAAAAATAGAGCTATTTTTATAAGGATATAGTACACGGGTTTGTCCAGGAGAAACGGAATGAGGGTAACAATAGTTTTTGCTGTTGTTTATTGAAGTTCTAATGTAGTTCAGTCACCGTCCAAGCAACTGTGTGTGTAGCATCTTAGTTTTTTTTTTTTTTCTTAAAGGTCTTTTGGAATACTCTGTCATTTGTAGTTTACTGAAGCTCAGATAGTTCTATTACTGACACACAGAAAGCATAGGTAAAGATCCAGGATTCTACTTACTGTTTTAGGGCCATTCACTAGAGTGTGATTGACCTACAGGGAGCCACACCCTTAATGAAAACTTAGTATCTCTCTTCTAGAAGCCATCAATTGTCCATAGTTCTTCAGTCAGGGGTCAGGGCTCATGAACATCTGCCCACTCTGGAAGAATGTCTATTGGCTTGATCTTGTGTAAATCTTGAGCAAGCAACCATAGCTGCTGTGAAGTTACTAGTGCAGCAGTCCTATCATGCCACAAAGACAGTTTCATTCCAATTCTTGACATCTCTCCCTTACATTCTTTCCTGCTCATCATTCGAATCAGTCCCTAGGCTTTACGGAGTGGGGGTGAGATGTAGATGACATAGATGGCCCATTACTGACTGAACGTTCTGGTACTTGTTCTCTGCACTGTGTCTGCAAAATCTGAGACCAGTATTTAGTCCTTGGCAGTACTTTTCGCCACTTGATGTTGTCTTTTTTTTTCTTCTAGAAAACAGATTCTTTTCAAGTTACTTTGAATAAAATTACTTTATGCAGTAGGTGAGAACCATGTAGTCTCATAGGATGGGGATGGAGGTTGGGGGTGACAGGACTGCTAAACCATTAATGATGTTAGCTAATAGTCACTTTTCTTGTTGCTATCATAAACCACCTGACAAAAACAACTCAAGGAAGCAAAGGTTCAGGCTTATTCATAGTTCAAGGTGCATAGTTCCATGATGCAGGAGAAGACATGGTGGGAATTGGGAAGGTATAGAAATGGGGCAATAGGCAGTTGGTCGCTTTCATCTATAGTCAGGAAGCAGAGAACTGATGAAGTTCTGTGCCCAACTCACTTTCTCCTTTGTATTTAGCCCAGTGCCTAAGGCCATGGGATGACATGACAACATTTAAGGTGTCTCTTCCAACCTTACTTACCAAACCTCTAAGGGATTTGTTTCATGGTAATTCTAAAATCCATCAAGTATGCCAGATGGATCATCATAGCACTTGACTGTAATCACACTAGGAGTTTTGATAGGTGTGGATCCCATTAGTCAGCAGCATCACTGAGGCAGAGATGTGAGTGTAAGGATGGGTGCACATCATCCCTACAAACACCTTGTGGGCATTTTTTTGGGGGGGGGACTGGGATATACACAGAAGCCATTTCTTTGTTTAAACACCTGGCCCATAACCTTGTAAGAAACACTGTTGAGAACTATGATTTAGATTCTGTGAAATACCAGTGGATCTCTAAGCTACATCTAAATCAATGGTCCTTAATAATTTATGCTCAGATTATCCCCCTCAATGTTGTTAAAAAGAACTAGAAAACCCACACTCTCAGAAAATGTAACAGACCATTTATGATTCTCATCCTTGGTTTGTTCATTTGAGATATACTTCGGAGCATCAGTTTTATGCCTTAATGAAAATTTCTTTGAAGGCATTCCAACTGCACCACTGCTCCATACATGTTTTGGCTTAAAAGAGAAAATGCATCTTTCATGCAGACATATTCTCTTGTAAGCAAATTCCTTGCTGGGGGTTTTCCTGGGTTTTCTGTGCAGTTCTTAGGGTTCAATTCATTACCCCTGTTCATTATTCAATTTGTTGGGCTTTGAGCACCTGAATAATTGAAAGCTATGTGAGTGATATAAATTATATTGCCCACATTCGTAATCTCCATTTTAGTGCTTATAGCTTTGATGTAAAAAGTCATGGTGTTTGAAACTTAAACACAAAGTCTTATATTGAAAACAAATTAATTTGTAATTACTTTTTTAAACTCTGAATTCTTTTATCAAATATTACAATTTTTCAGATATAGCTTTTATGACTTTTGGTGCCCAGCAACACCAGTCTCATAGACTGACTTAGTCATTTTTTATGACAAACATTTATTGGATGACAGTGGAAGATGGTGGCTAAGTCAGCATATTCCTTTTGAGAAGAATGGGAGGGGTCTAAGACTTTAAGAGTTATAATTCCCATTTTCTGATGTCTCCCTGTATAAGTTACTTTTCTATTGCTATTATAAAACACCATGATCAAGGAAATTTATAAAAGAAAGCATTTAGTTCGGTTTATGATTACAAAGGGTTAGAGTTCATGATGGCCAGGAGAAGGTGTAGTAGCAGGAACAGCTTGGGAGCGCACATCTTGAGCCACAAGAAAGAGGCAGAGAAAACTTTGGGAATGGTATGAGTCTTTTGAAACCCTGAAGCCTACCCTCAGTGACACATCCCATCTAACAAGACCACACCTCCTAATCCTTCCCAAACAATTCTGCCAACTGTTGAATAAAGTCAGACATTTGAGTCCATAGGGGACTTTCTCTTCCAAACCACCACACTCCTCAAGTTAAATATAGCAAAATGTGATATTCTCCATGGTCTTGTTCCCTTGATGCCTCCCAATCTTACAAGGGTCAAAGGACTAGAAGGTCCCTCAACATCCTATGAACAAATATTTCTGCTCTGCAAGCACACAGTAGAACTCACTGCTCAGTGGGAATAGTTCTTCGTCTTTAAACTGAAAAGATAAAGGAAGATAAAAAAAGAGCCGAAGGGAAGAGAAGAGAAGGTCAAGGAGAGGAGAAAATAAAAATGAAACAGAAATAGGAAGATGTGTATGTAACGTTTTCAGGGTTGGTGTTGAACTCTCACAGACACACATCTGGTAAGGTTTCAGCTCCATCAGGACCACACTGTTTGATACAGTGATTGACTACTTGATCTTCCATCATGTGATAGTTTTTAGGATTTTTATGGAACCTTACATTTATTTCTACAGTGGCTACACCAGTTTACATTCCTGCTAACAATGTGTTATGAACTTTCTTGATGACACATGTCAAAACAAAACACCATCCCGGTGATCGTTCCTGTGGATACACCCATCAAATGTGGGGAATAGGTTTTACATCATTTAAAAAAAATAATGAACGCAGGAAAGCAGGAAGCTGACTCATGTCTAAACAAAGAATCTGTGTTGTGCTTTGGAGACAGGTAGAGAGAACTAAAAGGAAGTCTCAGGTATCTGTAGATATGGGTGCACAATTACAGTCTTTGCAGGCACCTATATCGATAACTTATTCAATCTGGGTATGGTCTCAGGCAGAAGGAACAGCAAGGCAAGTGACAGACAAAGGTGAATAGTGCTATCAGTCCTCAGGGAAAGGTAAAGCTATTCTCTGCTTTCTCTGGGTGAGGGATGGGACAAAACAAGGCTTGACCTCGAAGGAGAGGAAAGAGGCAGTGAGCAGCAGAGAGAAGAAAGGTTATGAGTGAGCCTTCAATCCCCCTGGATCTACTTTTTGTTAACAGTAATGCACATATATATGGATGAATTTTCCAATTACTAGGGGAGAGAACTCTGAAACATATATATTTTATGGACATAGATGGTTTATCATATGAAGGTAATTTTTGCCATTATTGGTATCATTCAATATCTGAGACAAAAATATGCATTTAAATTTGCATTTTATTATTTTAAAGCGAGTTGGGACATTCTGGCTTTCTATGCAGACACTTTGGTTTGCTAGGGAACAAGAATTGTTATAAGAAGACACAAAAGCTGCTTATCTTTTATAGGACTTGTACATAAATCTTATACCCATAACATGATCGAGGGGCATGCGTTTCCAGGGCTTGTTTCTGGGGGACTCGGTGCCTTCTACAGCAATAGCCTACTGGAATTGAGCTACTTGCTGGTGTCATAAATAAGAGAGGATGTCATGGCTGTTTTCATTTGACTGAGCAGTAATGGAGTTAATTATACTTTCCATCTCTTTGTTTTTGATCTGTGTTTCCAAAGTCATCTAAGCTTTGGGTGTTTTCTTTTTAACCCTTCCCTCATCTGACTAGATTGTAGAATGTCACACCTATGAGCTATTGGTCTTTTACATCTCCCCCTTCTCATTTGTGATTTTTTTAAAAATTGTTTTTGTCATAATTCTTCAAAGAAATATGAATAACAGAAGCATTATTTTGTACTTAATAGTTAAGATTTATTACAAGAATTTTACAAAAATTATGTGTATTTGGGGAAGTTTTTTCCAAATACTCAAATACTAAAATATATTAGCCAGACTTAAATTTTTTAGCATGTGTACATGCACGCGCGCGCACGCGCGCGCGCGTGTGTGTGTGTGTGTGTATTTATTTATACATGAAGGGTAGAGTACACATGCTACCACAAAATGTGAGGACAACTTTATGGATTTGATTCTCTCTTGCCATCTTTATATGGTTCTGGGACAAAATTCAGATCATGAAACTTGTGGCACAGATTCCTTGGCTTGTATGTATGTAATAACAGGCCAGAGGGAAGGAACTACTTCAATATTCCACATAAGCAAAACATGGTAAGGAAAAGTGAGTTCTGGAGTCAGACCTAGTAGGCATGGCTGAGAATTTCTTTCTTTCTTTCTTTCTTTCTTTCTTTCTTTCTTTCTTTCTTTCTTACTTTTTTTCTTTTTCTTTTTCTTTTTTTGCTGATACTAAAAATCACCATAGAGAAAAAAACATTTATGAGTTTTCTGCCTGACTATTACTTATTGGTTGAACTTGAGGTGCTAGTGCTAGTTAAAAACACACATACATCTATGTGAACATACATGGAAACATTTGGACATATCAGATTAATTTTCCATGTTTATTGATATGATTTATTTGTATCTTTACAAATACAAATACTCAAATTATTGGTCAATGCAAAGAATTTAGCTTTAATTGCTTATCTTCCGTATTTTATTTAATAGATGTTGTCTTATCGGGCAGCTAAGCTCCTCAAGAAGAAAATTCAGGGGCTGGGCGGTGGTGGTGCATGCCCTTAATCCCAGCACTGGGGAGGCAGAGGCAGGCGGATCTCTGTGAATTAGAGGCCAGCCTGGGCTACAAGAGCTAGTTCCAGGACAGCCTCCAAAACCACAGAGAAACCCCATCTCGAAAAAACAAACAAACAAACAATAAAAAACCAGACAATTCAGAAAACAATTTGCATCTTTCCATATCATGTATGTTAGGATAATTGGGAATAAAGGGGTTATTAACGTTCTTTTCTCTAACCAATGGTTGGACAGTTGAACAGATGAGACAGAAAAGGCAGCATATACTATTCTCATGTGTACATGTACACACACACACACACACACACACACACACACACACACACACTGGTCATTAAAAACAAAATAAATACTCTATGATTTTCTTTTTTTTTTAGAATGTGATTTTGCTTTGGGTAGATATCTTTTGTAACACTCCCTTGATCATGAGTAGCTTGTTATAATTCTTATGTGTGGGATCTGTTTTTATAGATAACTCAATCACCTGGATGTTTATTTTTAATCAAATTAAAAGTGTGTTGGGGATTCTGTGAATGAAATGGTTTTGTCTTGTCATTTGTTTCTGGTACAAATGAGTTTTACTATGATTCTTGCAATAACTGAATACTATTGTTTTTATGAAAAATCCAGATTATCTTATCTTATCTTTTTGTTTGTTTGTTTGTTTGAGACAGAGTCTTCTGATGTGGCCCAGTACCTGAAACACACAATGTTCTTACTACAGCCTCTCAAGTGCTGGGATTAATCACAGAATTAACCTCTCTATTGGGTCGAGTGGGTTATTTTTTTTTAAATCACACATCGAAATAGGTTAAATGTAGATGTGAGAGCCATGAAAAGATTTGGCCAAGGTATAAGAGAGAGAAGTGGAGTGACCTGCAAAGTTGCAAAGGTCTTAGTTTTCAGCCTTCGTTGTATATGGGGCGTTCTCATGCAGGACTGCAGAGGTAATCATGATGCTATTCATTTATTCATTGTCAAGGATTTCTATACACTTGTCCAGGGTTACTTTGCTATGGCTGGACTCTGAGCTATGACCCCTCTATGAATTCTTCAATCCTATAGGACAGAGGATGAGAGCAGTGTGTGTGTGTGTGTGTGTGTGTGAGAGAGAGAGAGAGAGAGAGAGAGAGAGAGAGAGAGAGAGAGAGAGAGAGAGACCCAAGTTAACTCTGAACCCATGCTAACAGGCACAAGGGGAAACATGGCAAGATTCTGTGAACTGGCAGGTGTCCTATGTAAGAGTCATCTGTTCCCTTGTCAAGAAAAGCCATGTGCTATAAGAAAAGGAATCAGGAAGCCAATCAAGAAGCTGCATGGCGAACCAGCATTTTTATTCTAATTTAGCGATTTAATTTCTATAAGATCAGGGTTACATTGGATCTGCTGTTTAAAAGTCAAGGTATCAAACGTACTTATCCAGGACAACTCTGTAAGTGTGGGATCAAAAGGAATAAACACAATCCAGACAACTGTCATGTGATTGATAGGGAGGAAAAGCATGTCCTTCTACATCCTGTGTTCTTTAACAGGTACCCATTTCTACCTTGGATCCCCATAAAATGAATTCTGATCCATTTTGACATACAATACAATATGGCATTTGACACGTCTTTAGCATTTAAGAACAATAACACAAACAAGAATTCTGCCTTGTGAGTTTTCCGGGAACCACAAGAAAAATAGACACCATTTGCAGTGAATCTAACTGAATAGTTGGATCTTCTTGAGTCTTCTTGAGGCCACACTTCCTTTTCTCTTGGGCTTCCATGCCTGTTTGAATACCCTGAACTATTTCTGCTACCAAGAGCAGCTGAGCCTGAAGAACACAGTTCTCCTGTATTTGGCTTCAAATTGATAGACAAATGGGCTCCAGAAGTCCCTGGAGGAGGAGGGAGACGTCCCCCTCAAGACTAGGCTGTTTCTTACTGATGAAGTTTTGATCGAGTCAAACACATCAGCTCCATGGAGGAGCAGGGCAAGCCGTTGTGAAAGGCACACTTCAACTGAACAGAGAAGCTCGATTGTTTTCTGGGAAGGTGCCTTTCACCTCTCCTCCATCAGGGTTGAGCATCTGATTCACGTTCACATTCTCGCGATCAGTGCAAAGCGGGTTTTCCACTCAGGTTCTGGGAAGGTCAGTGATTAGGCCAGTAAACTCCGATTTCCCTAATCTGGGACAAAATCATAAATGTGCTCCTCGAAGTCATTTAGCATCTGCGCAAACCTCAAACAGCTAAAGTGACTGAACTCAGTCAGCTTTCACATTGGCTTCCACCAATCAGCTGGCTTTTATGAGTCTGACATTGCTTTCTCTCCCCGACTCTGTCATGTCTGATTAAAATTTACCTATGTGGTACAGGCATTCAATCCTGGAGGTGTTAGTTTTCAATATTAAAATCGATTAGGATAAAGTAATTTTGTGCTCTATAGAATACGTTCGTTTGAAAGGAAGATGCCGAGTGATCAATGTCTTTTAGAGAGAGAGAGAGAGAGAGAGAGAGAGAGAGAGAGAGAGAGAGAGAGAGAGAGAGTCAATGGAACTTAGACTTCCCTGATTGGCTAGCCCACTCATTCCTCGTTCTCCATCACTGGGCCGCAGCAGCCTCCGTGCCCAGCTTTTTTTTGTGCTGGTGTTAGGGTTAGGACCCAAATCCTCACACTGGTATAGCACTTTACCTCACTGAGCTGTCATTCCAGCCTCCACAAACCATTAGAAATTTAGTGTAGTGCAGAGAAAGAACAGAAAAACTCCCAATTTCTGACTTGGGCCACACAGAGGACTGGTGTTGTAGCCTGCGTGCACTGGTAACACAGAGAAAGAGAAAAACTGGCTCAAGAAATAGAAGAAAATGATGTATGGATTTAAAGTTGTAACTATTACATGGGAGGAGTCTTGAGACCCCTTGGTGGACCATTCCTATATTATTGGAAAAGATTGGAAGCTAGAACTCAGAAGTACCGGCCTCTGCATATCTCTTTCTTCTGGGGCATGCTTGTGTTTTTTCACAATGCTTGTGGAGCCAATGTCATCTGGGAAGTCTTCAAGCTTTTGTTTCCTCTAACCCTTTATATATTTAATATATCTTCAAGCTTTCTTAGAGCATAATGAGGTGCAAATAACTTTTTAGACCTTGTTTCATAGGAAAAAATACGAAATGAAATTCCAGGTTTTTGCTTTCTGCCCTCCCCCGCCCCTGTGCAGTTCTGAGTGTACATATGTACACGTGCACATGGATGTCAACCTCGGAAATTATTTCTCAGGGCTAGTCCCACCATGTATTTTGAGAAAGGTTGGCTTAGAGCTTCCTGAGCAGACTGGTTGGTGAGCCCCAGAGATCTACCCGACTCAACTTCCCCAGTGCTGGGATTACACGCACCTACATCTATGTCTATTTTTAAGCTGTTATTTTCTAGCAGTGAGACCTGGACAGCCCACTTTGCCTCCCCACATCTGTTTCTTTACCTTGCAAAAGTAGAAAGTCACTAGCTGAATTAAAGAGTTACCACAGAGATTAGATGAAGTAATAAATAACA